>NC_133026.1:100963750-101642500 GCF_048771995.1 Taeniopygia guttata
CTCTCTACTGCTTTCTGGAATGCGAGAGAAATGGGGAAAGGCTCTGGATGCTGCTGGAGGTGACCTGTGCCAAGGAACACATCCCCATCTCAAGATGCATCCTGTTTACAGTGATGTTATAAGGAATTTTGTGGGGTTTTTTTGCCTCTTACAATGCAAGTTTCTGTTACGTTGAGCACCTGCGTAATTTGAATCCTTTTCAAGATTGCTCATCAACAGGGGAATTTGTTTCAGTCAGAAGCAGGGACGATTCATTCCCACAGCCTCGAGCATAATCCCCGGCCTATTGGACACATTAATACTGTGGCAGCGTGCCACCTGCTCCATTTATTCACTTGAGACTCAGTGCTGCTTAGTCCCTGTCGAATGAGCTCTTTGTGCCACCTCCTGCGGTAATGTAAAAGGTCCCCCACAGGAATTTGTGCTATTCAGTGGAAGCTACAAAAGGGAGGGTTGTAAACACTCCGATTAGTGTTGGAGCACAGGGATATTGTCTTCACCACTTATTACATAACCTCGCAAATTCCAGTCTCCCTCCTCCTGTCCAGAAGAAACAGTGTAACAGCAAAGGCTCACCAGGCTATTTAACTTAACATCACAGCTAATGTGTTTCTTTTTTTGTTGTATATAAAGGCCGCCTTACTCCTGGCAAAAGAAGAGAGAAGGGTTAGTTCTGTAACATCCCGTAGTAATTTGAGATGGTTGCCCATGAGGATCTCCACTTGAAGTGACAGTGGCCAGAGGCTCTCAGCGCTGAAGAATGTGTATTATTAGAGGCCACTGTCAACAAAAGTTCATGCACAATGGGCTCATCAGCTAATGAGCCCAGAATGAATTTTCTCCCAGATTTTGAGGACAAACAAATGATTGTATGCAGTGCTGACTATACCAATTTACTGCCATGTGAAACAGATTTGGATGGTTTCTGACTTGCAAAATTCACTGTGGTCTGGGGCCAACTTACACAGACTGAGGCACTTTCTTACACCCTCAGCTTGCCCCATATTCACTCAGTAAATTCTTACTGCTTTAAAGACAAAGTGAAGCAAGGATTCTGAGGTGGCAAGCTCTCTTCTTGGAAAATCAGTCTCACTGATGTACCTGAGCTTCATAAAAGTAATAAAATAATAATGGAGGGGAGCTTCAGAAAGCATTTGGTCAGGGAAAGAAAAGGGAAAAGGCATAGCTGTGTTAATAAATAATTCCTTCCTCCTACTACTACTTCAAGAAAGCCAGTTCTGGAGTTGAGTTTGTCTTGAACAGATGGGAGTCTAAGTGGGCTGTATAATTCTGGGATAATTTCAGATATGCTGTGTAATTCTCCTTAGCAATGAAGGAATACACAGCAAACATAAAAATATTTAGCTTAGGAAAGAAATTAGTTGGCCACAAACTGAAACAAACAAGTGAAACAATGAGAACCTGAAGATACAACAGGAAAACCTAGAAGTAGTAAATTAGTTCATGCCTTTGGGGAAGAAAGAATGTTGTTCATAGAAATTACCACAGAGCAGGAGAACAGAGCCAAAAATGTGTATGATCCTGAACTCTGCCTAAGCAACTGCTATGAGCAGTATTATGGACCAACAGAATCACAGAATGGTTTGGGATGGAAGGGCCCTTAAAGACCACTTATTTCCAACCCCTCTGCCCCGGGCAGGAACATCTTCCCCTAGAACAGGTTGCTCAAAGCCAAATAATTCCAAGTTCTCTGCGGTAGGAAGAAAGTTTATAAATACTTGTCCTAGTTTAGGTCAAATTTGGGGAAAACCCTCTGGAAGGAGCCCCCAGAAAACAACCCCCCACAGCCCCTCCCCACCCACCTGGTTCGGGAAAAAATTTTCTATGAGAGAAGTGGAAAAGAACCTGTTTATTCAATGAACAAAGCACCCCCAGCACAAAAAAAAAAAAAAAAAAAAAAAAAAAAAAAATTAACAACACCAGATGACAACAAAACTCTTTCACCACTCTGAAGAGATAAACAAATCCAGAAAGTCTTTCCTGGGAGTGGTTGCCCGGGTCTGGATGCTGGGGATTGCTCTCCAGCACTGGGGATTTCTGCTGCAGATCACAAAGCGCAGGCTCTCGGTGTTCCTTGGTGCTTCCCAGGTCCCAGTCCGGAGCAGGTTGGATGGTATTCAGGAAAACGAAAGGAAAGGAAACAGACCAGGGAAAGAATTGGACTGCTTAGCTAAACTAGCTAGGAAGCAAAAGCAAAAGCAGAAGCAAGCAAAGCAAGCAAGCAAAGCCAGCCAGCCAGCCAGCACTAGCCTCTTCTAGACAGCAGACCATGGTGGGAGGTGAACTGGCTGATAACAAGGCAAAACAAACCTTCACTTTCAGAGTCAGTTCTGAAAGCACAGAACATAGTATCAAACATAAACAGAACACAGGATTGGAGATACAAACACCATAATGTCACCCTAGGACAATACTTAAGCAATTAAAAGGGTATAAGAAAATTTGAGCCTTGGCCACCTTTACATCTTAGATGTACTTGCCTGAATTAGGGTTTGCTTTGTTTCTAGGAAGATTTTGTATCCAAGTGTGTTTTCCCATGTGAGTAGCACAAATTTTAATGATGTACTGGTGATTTGGTGAAAGATGTCGTGCCAAGGCAATGTATCAAACCTTGGTAAAAGTGTTCCTTTTGCCAAGCCCAACAGACATTACCATCCTACAGGAAAATGTTAGGTTGTTGTTTGGCTGTGCTCTGCAGGTACCCCATCAGTACAGGCTGTCCTCTCTTCTCATTCAGCTCCTCCCAGGCTACGAGTCTCCAGGATTTGCCCATGAAGGTGTAAGTACCAGCTGTAGGACAGGGCACCATGGGTCATGGGGCCGGAGAGACTGGAGTGTATCCGTGTTGTGTGGGTCTCTGTGTCACTGTGCAATTGCCAGCAAACTTCAAGTCACTCCAGCCAGCAGGATGAGGGGCTTGGGAGCCAGGTGTCCAAACAGCCATAATTTTGGGAGGGACACTGGAGTGACCATAGATATATTATTAAAGATACAAGCAGGTGTTCTTATACTATTTTTTTTTTTTAATTAGATGTGAAATCCATTAAGCATACTAAAAGCAAGCCAGGAACCTTAAGAAATGCCAGGAAAGCAATGTCACATTATGA
Organism: Taeniopygia guttata; assembly: GCF_048771995.1. Classification (NCBI taxonomy): domain Eukaryota; kingdom Metazoa; phylum Chordata; class Aves; order Passeriformes; family Estrildidae; genus Taeniopygia; species Taeniopygia guttata. The sequence goes on from NC_133026.1 coordinate 100,966,879, forward strand.
CCTTTGTACTCAAGTGTCTGTAAGGAAAAACAAACTAAAAAAACCTGAACAAAACAAACCCAAACCCCAAAGCAACTAAACAAAACTTTTTTTTTTCTTTTAAAGAAAGAATAACAAAAGGCCTTCTACCCCTTTTCAGTCAGACCCCCAACACACTAGGGATTTGTATAATTTCTTACTATATGAATTCCCTTTTTTCTTCCCTTTACATTTGGTGATTTACAATTCTATCCCAAAGGACAGTGATAAAAGTGGCCAATGCTTTACCTGGAGAACATTCCTGACTAAAAGAAGTTTTAAAAACATGTTCTTATGTAGGTGGTGGCTCGATGGTTAACGAGATGTAGGGTGAAATAAGAGACCCCAAAATAAATTGTGATTTTTCCTGCAAAATTAATAAGACTAAATAAACAACTTTCTAAAATGGTTAGGTTTTCCAGAAAGAACATTTTGAGTATTTATATTTTATGTACAGAAAAATACTTCAAAGCAACACTTTTAGGTATGGAAAAAACTGCTGAAGAGTTAATTCTCAGTATTATTCTGTACATCTAGATCAGTAACTTTTGTAATATGCTTCCTGGTAATGTTTCCCTGAGAAACTCTTGAAAAAGAACACACGAGAACCGGTAATATCTTTTTATTAAAATACCTCTTAAAACACTCATCATCATAAAATACACTGGGTGTTGCTGCATGACTTTTGTGTACACACAACACTTTCAGCAAACTCTAGACAGCATCAGGAATTACAAAAAGTAAGGCAAGCCCCAGAAGTTGTGCACTACCTTCTCTCAGGCCACTACAGACAAGTGTGTTTACATTTTTATGCCATTCCCCACAGCATTTCCTGGACACCTGCTAGGCCGCTCCCCCATCCCTCCCGCTCCCACTTGATTTGACCTCACAGTGAAATTCTGAGGATGTAAATGGAGACAGTGTCACAGATCCATGAGGCAGCAGGTGCCTGACCAGAAACATCAGCTCTGTTCCTCCCCCAAGAAGATTCTGAGCTACCCTCATATTTCCAATAATTTAAGACTGCAAAAATCTGAAGCACGCTAATGACCTCCTGCTTGCTTGATTGCTACGTGTCGCCTGTTTCAGTCAGGAACATTGATGTATCACCCTCCAGCTACAAACAGTCACAGGTACTCTTAACATATTCTTCCTCTCCATTCATTTTAAGAAATTCTAGCAGAAGAAAATATAATATCATGAGTTGTAAAATACAGGAATAACAACTCCTCCATTATAAACTAAGTTTTTCTACTTTCGTCTATGATCTTTTATCACTTAACTGTAAGTTTAAAGTGTGAAGACATTCCATTATCCACTAGTTCAAAACAATAACATTCATCTTTCAAGTACATCTTTATAGCTGAAAAAGACACTGAAGAAAATAGCATTATTTGACAAGAGTAGATTTTTCTTTTATTATTATCATTATTCCATCTTATTGAAAGAACTGTATCATGAGAAAAAAAAAAAGAAAAAAACATTCAGGCAACTTTTTCAACAAAATAAATGTAGTATGACTGCTTTCATGTGTACATGGTACAGATAGACAGATGTAACTAGAAAACAGTTTAATCCCTCTAGCTGAGGTTAATGAGAGAAAAATGAATAGTCAAGTTCTTTTTGTGTTTGCATATGCATATATGCATAAAAATTGAAGGAGTTAAAACCTACATTACTATAAATACAAAAAGCTGATCATTAACTACTCATACACTTTATCCTTGTACTTAGTACCATTATCAGTGGACACCTTAAATCAGTCATAGTGGCTGCTATGTAACTGTCAACATATAAAACTCTTACTTAGAAAAATGGACAATGTTCTAAACTCAGAGCACTTTAACTTTGCCTTTGCAGACACATATTCCCTTCTTCACTGACAAAAATTGATGGGGAAAAAAATAAATTTAATAATAATAAAAATGTTTTGGAATAAATATTCACAGGAAATTACTAAATGGGAACATGCTTGCTGCCAGCTGCTCAGCTGGCAGACCTGTACCACTTGCTTGTTCCCGTCATTTCATTCTTTATTCCTTTAGTCATTAAATTCATCGTAGCCTTTCATGTTTCCTTTACTACACTAAATGTTCAGGGTTTAACAACCCTAGAGAACAGTGCAAAAGGTGGGAAATGCAACAGCACTTAACAGCTTTGTTTTGGGATCTAAGAGAAGACTGAAAAGATTAATTAGTGTATTGCATAAATTATGCATCATAGGCCCAAATTAAAAGAGAGCAGGGCAAATGAAACTTGGAGGAAAAGTATCCCATACATGGTGTTTTGCTGGGCAGCCCTTCTAAGAAGTTAGGATTTTATCCATGACAGCCCATTCTTTGAACTTGAAGAGAAAACACGAATTTAAATTTTTCTCACTTCCACAATAAAAGCTAACCTCAAAAACTGGAAGGTAATAAAGTTAAAAAACAAAACTAGAAACCAAATCCCAAAAACCCAGCCCCTAAACAATATCCACACTCCCTCCAACCTAGCAGCCATTTATTTATTTGTTGAATTTAGATAATGGAAATCTCATGGCCATATTCTAAAAGTTTCCCTATTCTAAACTACAAGATAGAGTATTATGTTCTGAAAACCAGTATAGCCAATACTTTCAAATCAAAGGAAAACAATCAGAACAGTAATGATGAGCATGACTGTACCATTTGAGCAGAAATAAAGAAAAATAAGTTTAAAACATAGTGTTTAAACATCTACTAGTTAGCCTTGCTTACATGAATTAAAAAAAAAAAAAATTCTCTGATTTTATACATCCTTTTTTCAACCAGGTACATTTAATTGCAACCAGCAGGCACTCCACCAAAACGCAGTATTTGCAATCCCAAGTCTCTTTAACCAAGAGAGATTACTTTGGCCTCAGTATTGCTATATTACAATTTTCCTGCTTCAGAACATGCAGTTCATACATTTGACAGTTTTACTGCCATAGTCGATGCATTCTGGCCCAATACACTCACAGCAGGCGTTGTGAAACCATCGGTATTTGGAAGCTCCCATGGACTCGCAAGAGATCTTGCACTGATGTATTGACATGCAGTCATCAAAATACACCACAGTACACATGTGCTCTAAACCAAGAGGGGAAAAAATGTTTAAAAGGACTTAAAGTGTTTTGAAAGGTTAGTTAGAAATTAGTTAAATGAGCAGCTTTAGAAGTATGATTGCAAACCAACAGGACTATGAGGCATAGGGAAAAAAGGTGACAGTAAAAGCTGAGAGGCAAATCACAGAGACAAGGTAAAATCTATTCACTTCAATTTTTCAGCATCTACAACTCAACCTGTTCTCTGATCTCCTCCTGGATTAATTTACTTCTCTATTCACAGGCAAGAATGTTTTTGAGTTTTGTCCCCCAGTTATGAGAGCATAGGGATGAGCTATGCCGAAATTTCAAGCAGGAATGTGTTCTCTGAAGGTAATGTGCTGCCATAAAAAGCTTGAAGTTTAGACAAGTTATTTTAAAAAAACATCAAAACCATTATTTGGTTGTATATGTTTCTTTCCCCCCCACCCCAAACTCCACAATAATCTTTAGCCAGTGTAGAGTTGTGTTACTTTTTGTTTTATTCAAGTTCTATTGCGTTATATTATGTACGCGGTCTGTTCTATGTTCAGTTGGTTTGTTCATTATTGCAATGGATAGCGCATTGGACTTCTAATTCAAAGGTTCCGGGTTCGAGTCCCGGCGGAGTCGCCAGGAGCCCAGTTCTCCCAGGGAACTGACCCCAGAGGCCCAAGCAGCACTAGAGAAGGTACAGGAAACAATGTCTGCCCGGCAGGCCCATCGATACGATCCTGATGCAGCATTTAAATTCATCATTTTAGGCAGACTGCCACACCTCCATGGAGTCATCTTTCAGTGGACTGAGACCCGGAGTAAGATCAAGGACAAGGACCACGGGCGAAGGGATCCTCTCTCAATAATAGAGTGGGTCTTCCTGAGCCATCAACGTTCCAAAAGGATGATGAGGCCACAGGAGTTGATGGCGGAGCTCATTTGCAAAGCTTAATCGAGAATTCGGAAGTTGGCAGGGTGCGATTTTGAGTGTATCCATTTACCTATAAAATTGGAATCGGGCCAATTTACAAAGGCCATGTTGGAACACCTGCTTCAAGAGAACGAAGCACTGCAATTTGCTCTAGATAGCTACACCGGTCAAATTTCCGTTTTGAGACTGGCCCACAAAATTTTTGATTCGGATATCCAATTCACATTAACCACCAAGCAGATCCAGAGCAAAAAACCACTCAATGCTCTAACAGTTTTTACAGACGCGTCCGGAGGGTCCCACAAGTCCGTAGTGACTTGGAAAGATCCTCAGACTCAGCGGTGGGAGGCAGATGTTGGCGAGGTGGAAGGTTCCCCTCAAATAGCAGAGTTGGCCGCAGTTGTTAGAGCGTTTGAGAGGTTCTCTGAGCCATTTAATTTGGTGACCGATTCGGCTTATGTAGCAGGTGTAGTATCTAGAGCGCAGGATGCTATCCTGCAGGGTGTTTCCAACGAGACCCTTCACAAGTTGCTCTCAAAGTTAATTAAATTAGTCTCCCACCAAGAGCAACCATATTATGTGATGCACATTCGGTTGCACACCAATCTGCCGGGGTTTCTGGCCGAGGGAAATCGGCGTGCCGATTCTCTCGCGGAAGCCCCCGCACAGATGGCACCTCTCCCTGACGTTTTTCAACAGGCAAAGCTCAGTCATCAGCTATACCATCAGAATGCACCTGGTCTGGTCCGGCAATTCCACCTGAGCCGTGACCAGGCCAGAGCCACTGTGGCCACATGCCTGTCCTTTAAGTCGCTCCCATTACCATCGGTGAGCGCTGGGGCAAATCCTAGGGGTCTCAAGTCCTGTGAGGTGTGGCAAATGGACCTAACACATATAAACTCATTCGGCAGACTGAAGTACATCCATGTATCAGTAGACACCTTCTCTGGCGCCGTCTATGCCTCTGCCCACACAGGGGAGAAGGCATCTGACATCAAAAAGCATCTAATATTGGCCTTCTCTACGCTGGGTGTCCCCAAATTGATAAAAACAGATAATGCCCCGGGGTACCAGTCCAAGGAACTCAAAGCTTTCCTGCAGCAATGGGGAGTAGAACATTAAGACTGGCATTGCCTACTCCCCGACAGGTCAAGCCGTGGTGGAGCGGACTCACCAGAGTCTGAAAAGAATGCTAAAACAACAACAACTGACTATGAAGGTCGAGTTCCCCCAGGTTCGATTGTCACGGGCCCTCCTCACCTTAAATTTTCTTAACTGTTCTTTCGAAAACTTGAATCCACCCATCACTAGACATTTCAACAATTATCAACAGCGCCAGGTCAGGGAGAATCCGCCAGTTCTCGTAAAAGACCCTGAGACCTGGCAGCTGGAGGGGCCTTATGAGTTGGTTACCTGGGGTCGTGGGTACGCCTGCGTATCCATTCCCTCAGGCCCAAAGCGGGTCCCTTCCAAATTCGTACGCCCCTATGTTCCAAAGACACAGCCAAAGAAGGAAATACCCCAGGTGGAGCAGGCGGCGTTTAGATGGAGAAGGAGGCCCTTTCATCCTGATTCCCCTGATGCTTCTAATTCCTCCTATTCTCAGGATCCCCCTCTCTTTTGTTTAAGTGACTCGTTCTTCCCCTCCGACCTTGACCTCCCCTGCCCACATTGTTAATTCCCGTTTTTCAGTTGTGTTCCAGATCACTTTTCATTTGTGGCCAGCATCAAGACGAACAACCTGATGAGCCTCATCCTCCTTGCGGTGACCACCTACCGACCCATGGAAGCGTGGATCGTTCCTCAGCCCCCCGCCAATGTTTGGGTTACGTTAGCTAAAGCCCTGAACCAAGACCACCTCTGCTTGTCCACCTCTTCTGTTGCAAACCCATTCCTGTCCTGCCTTGTGGGGATTCCCTACCCCCTCGACAATCTCCCATTCAGTTTCCCAAAAAACGTTACTGCCCCCTGAAACCAGTCCACACAATTTCAAAGTGTCCAACTTAATGCTCCGCATGAATGGAGAGTGTGGTACCGGTCCCTTCCTATCCTTGATGAAGAACCCCAAGAAGTTTCCCTTTTAGGTTCCGCTTTAGCTTACACCTGTGTGCAGTTTTTCTCTGTTGCTGATCCCCACCCCATTGTGAAGTCCAGGCCCTTTCTCGAAATAAAGTAATCTATGAAGGAATATACTGCCGGGGAGTGGTGCCTCAAGGTGATTCAGATCGATGCAGCCACCACCTACGAGGAACAACCTCGCAAATTACCAAAAGGCACCTTCTTCCTGTGTGGTAACAGGGCCTGGGCTGGCATCCCCTCTCGCCTTCTCGGAGGACCATGCACCTTTGGGCAGCTGACGCTGTTCACACCCAACAAAACGCAAATTGCACATTGGCAAGAAGTAAATTCAACAGGGAATTTGGCCAGATCCAAAAGAGATACCAATTTTAGGACTTTGGATGAGGACTGTAATGACGAAATTTTCCATTGGGATCAGACCAAGAGCGTGCTCATCACCACATTCATTCCTTGGTGGTCGATAGCACAGTTTAAATGAGCTCAAAGGTCTTGAGTGTTGGGTGGCGAAACAAGCCAATATTACCTCAGCCGCTTTATCAGGACTCCTAGAAGACGAGAAAGTCACAAGGCAGGCGACCCTTCAAAACCGTGCAGCCATTATCTTTTGTTACTTCACAATCATAGATGTGAAGAATTTGCAGGCATGTGTTGCTTCAATTTAAGTTCAAAAGCTGAGGACATCCGCACTTCCATCACAAAAATGAAAGAAATGATAAGTCACATCAAGCAAGAACCGAGTGACTGGTTAGGGTCGGTCTTTAGTGGATGGGGACTCTCAAACCTTGGCCAATCGTTCTTAAGTTTTCCCTTATACTCCTGTTTGCCCTCATGGTTTTCATTATTGGATTAAGTATCATTAAAAGACTTGTTTTGGACCATCTAAACGCAGCTATCAACTCTACACCACAAGTCTGCCACGCAGAGATGACACTGCTCACCACCAATGAAGATCCAGAAGAGCAAAAAGAAGTGTGGTTTGAAGTGCGACCCCCCCGTTTAAGTTCTCCCCGTTTCATTTGTTTTAAACAAAAAAGGGGGAGATGTAGAGTTGTGTTGCTTTTTGTTTTATTCAAGTTCTATTGCGTTATATTATGTACGTGGTCTGTTCTATGTTCAGTTGGTTTGTTCCATGTACCCCAGGTTTTTTTGAGTTGGTTCCTTCCCCAGTTTCCCGCCTCTCCTCCCCTGTCAATCTTCCCCAAAAGTGCCGAGTCATTTCCCTGCCCTCTCCCAGGATCCCTGTCCGTCACCCGGTGCCCCTGCCCCTCCATCCAGAACTTTCTACCCAGGGCATTGTGTGATTGGACCAGGTCCTGAGACCCCTCCCATACCTCTCTCCCATTGGCCTTTTCCCCAAGAGCGAGCCACTCCCCGAAGATCCCCATTGGTCCCAGTTTTCCCCGCCCCCAGTAGTATAAAATCCCCTGACATCCAGCCCCAAGTGCCTTCTCTGGCAGGCACCAATCCCGTCAACTGGATCCTCGTCAGCGTGTTGTCCCCATTGGGACCCAATAAAGAGGATTTTGGCCCCCAGAGGAGGACTCTCTTTTCTGTCAACACCGCGGGGATTCGGCTGCGTCTTCACCAACCCACCCAGCGCTCTCCAAAGCCTTCAGAGGCCCTGCGGAGGGTGCTGGAGACCTGCCCGCTCTCTCCCTCGCAGAGAGCTAGCCGGGGGCAAGACGAGGCTTGAGGGGGAGAACGCGGCAAGCCAGATTAAATTACAGAGCTACAGAATCTTTTTTTCATCAGCATGAAACTGCACACTTTTTTCTTCCTTTTTTTTTTAGCAACATCACCACCTTTATTACTAATCTTAAGAACCCCCTTCTGCCTAAGTGTTGACCTCATGCTTCTAACACCCATGCAATTACTTGAAACACCATGAAGTTCAGGGCTGCAACATCAAAATGGAGCTAAGGCATTCACCACAACTATAAAATAAAACCATCCCCACCTCAGTCCACTTCAAATTCTCCAAGCTGGCAGATTCCACCACCTTTCTTCTGTACTGACCAAGTGATTATACTATAAAACTTGGTTCATCCTCCAAAGGACCATGATTACATAACATTTACCCAGAGCATAACTTGGCAGACTTTGGGGAAATCTCAACTGGCAGCTGTTTGCAAATAGAGATGTCTCCCTCACCCAGATCAGACCAACTTGTAAGCAGGAGATGTCAAAGGGCTTTCTAGCCTATTACTACTCATGGTACACCTGGGAGAAACCCACTGATCTACATTCCAATAGATTCGTTTGGATTAGAAAAAAGTAATCCAAACTTAAATAGTAAATCTAGACAGTGGGTTTGGTTTGATGTTTTTTTAATGACTGATTTTGACCACTGTCAAATTATTTTGCTACTACCAAAACAGCTGCAAGAAGGTCAGAGGATCTGGTGCCAGCCCACTGAAATAAACAGAGTATCCACTGCCTTGGTCGGGCTCCAGACACCAGATACAGTGCAACAGGCAATAGGGATCTTGGGCAGGAGAGGCAGACCCAGAGTTGAAGCAGTTTCTGGTCCCAGAAAAGCTGTGCTGCAAGTAAACCTGCAGTTGTCAAAAAAAATCTTGCAGTACCCGAAGAACTGCTGGGAACAAAGTGTACTGTGTAAATCCTGTCCCATTCTTGGCACTTCTGTTTCTGTAAGCCCTTATAATATATCCTGAGGCACAGCAACCAGAGGAATAGAGTTCTCAGAGAACAAACCTCTACCTGAAAACAACAATCCTTCAATAAGGATGTTTGATTGACAGAGAGGAAGAGGAAAGAGCTGAATAGAAGTGTATGCTATGGTACCATGTGCAAGGAGTGATAGGTATACACCTGAAGTGCTCAGCCCAAGCTGAAAAGCAGTAGGGAGATGCAGCGACCACAGCCTCAAAGGCAAGGTGGCATTCAGAGGCCAGACAGCAGCTCCAACTTCTATGGGGAATGCACAAGGACTTGGCAACACTTCATCACCAGTGACAAAAACGCTCAGACTGCCATAGTCCTAAAGAAGAAGCACACACCATCCATTCTTGGAAGGCCCAGACAGCCCTCGGTATCTGTTCCCTTCACTCCTCACAGGAAGGTTTTAGTGGAAGGGTAGGGATGAGAAAGTAGAAGCAAGTATTCAGGCAGTATTGTCATGTCCCATCAGTCATCCAAGTCAGTGCTGGGGTTCAAGCACAAGAGCCTTACAGAAGCCTCTGTTGGACATTACTCATACTCTTTATATACCTTTGCTTTATCTCTGTTCAGTCCTATGATATCCTTTTGGTAGCTTTTTACTGAAGTGTTACTACATTAAGTTTGATCTTAAATTCCATACATAGTCTTAGAAGGCGTCAACCGGAGGCATGAGGCCTCTTCCTTGAAACAGGCCATCCTAGCTAATCTAGAAAGATTTCTTCCTGCAAAATCACCTTTTGGGATGCCATCTCCAAGCAACTGACTTAGTCTCTGGATAAACCTGAGAAGGCAAAATGATTCATGGCTATCTCCAGATTGGAGTGAAACAGCCCTTCAAAGGAAGCAACAATCCAAGGGGTTGCCAGAAGTGATCTGTTGATCATGGCACTCCAACTTGCAGCACACAAAAGAAAGCCTAAGGTAGGTCAGGGAAGTTGTCAGGAAAGCTGTGCGCACTCTCAGGTGTGCTAACTGCTCCCAGCATTTACAGGCTGTCTTCACACCAGAGAATGTCCAGTTCCTTCTGCGTAAGGAGACATCTGCGCTCACCTTCATATTAACCTAATCTCTGACAGCCTCAGCAGTGTTAGTACTGCTTCACAAGTCCTGGTGAAGCCCCGAGTTCATCAGCTAATGCCTGCAGAAGTGAAATAAACTTCCTGGGGAAGGAGAGCCTGTGATTTCTAGGATGTAAAGACTGATGACACTGTCATCAATCACTGTTTATCTCTTGGATAAAGGAGGCCAGAGGAGCAGCAGCACCTGGTCTATAACTCTGCAAAACTAGGTGGCATCAGTCAGCTCCTGTGAGACTGCAGCCTGGTCTCCTGAATCACTCTCCCAGGACCAAAGCCAAAATTCAACCTTATTATGGTGGCAGAGACAACCAAGGATATTAATCTTGACTGACTGGAGAGTAGAGAAGAAAATTTATTTCCACCTGCACACAAGTCAAGGGGATTAGGTTCTCGAGGACAAGTACAAAAATGCTGCAAAGGGGAGAGAGCAGACTGCATGTGGCAGGCCAAAGCCAGCAGTAAATCCATCTTGTCCCAAGCAGCTCCTCTAAGCAGCTAACTATGTGCTCCATGTATGTGTTACCAAATTGTTTCTGATGTCTTGCTCACTGAAAGACTTTCCAGGTCTGAACAAGTCAGATTGTCCAGGGTGCACTTTGTTTGATCACAGGGCACTCCTGGTCCCCTCCTCAGCAATGCCTCTGTGCTCCTGTAGAGGCTGAATTACTGAAAGCAGTAGAGTTCCTTCCCTTAAGCACCAAATCCTGCTCTATAGACTGCAAAAAGAGAGTTACACAGGGGAAAAAAATACATACCTACAGGCTCAGCTGGGATCTGGGAGAGTACTTAAATTGTTTCACAAAGCTAATTACCGAGTCATCACTTGGCTCCCTCAGTGTAAATAAAAACAATATTATTTAGTGCAGTAACAGCTTTCTCATTTGTATTTTGCCAATTTTCACACCCTAAGGATGACAGACTGCAGATGCAGCAAAAGGATGCAGTAGTAAACTTTTTTCCCCCGATCATTAACTTCTGACCTTCCCCCCCCCCCCCCTTCATACTTAGTGAAGGTTGTGTAGGAGAAACAACAGTCAAGTCTAAATTAAAAGATTAAACTACCAGGCTTTGCTATAAAACTATCTGTATTAGTGTAATATAGAAAACTTTAGCAACTCAGAGAACCTTCCCAGTTAATGATAATTTGCTGTATGGGATCTTTGAAGTTATATGTGCTGTCTGCTGGTCACTTTATTGGTAACTCTAAAAGTTCTTTAAGAAGGTAACTGTCCATCCAGTGGTCATACCATTTTATCACAGAATGGCCTGGGTTGGAAGGAATCTTAAAGATCATCTAGTTCCAACCCCTCTTCTGTTGGCAGGGATATACCTTCCACTAGAAAAAACACTCGTCTAGTGCAGTAGTGAGAAGAGGGGAAAACAGGAACAGGGAGATGAACCTGCAACTGTTTAGGAACAATCAACTTACATAATCTACTACTTTTGGACAAGTCAATTTTATGTCAATTAATTTATAAAAAGAAACATTTTTTTTCTTAATCTTCCTAGACTACCTACAGAGGTAGATGTCTCTTCACTGGAATTGTAGCTCTCCTCTCCCTGTTGCACTGTCAGGGAGAAGAACTGCAGACCAGACACCATCCCCTGTATCACCAAGCAATTAAGTCAGAAACCCTTAACTACAGCACAGATTTTGTTTTATCAATTGCCAAAAAATTATCTAGTTCCCCTCTCCCTCTTGCCAACATCCTGTCATCATCTGAAACAACTAAGCTTATTTAAATCTCTGAACTCACAGTTCAGAGCTCTGAGGGTATCAGCCAGAAGTAAAGCAAAGAGAATGAAGTACAAATGTAGCTCCAGATTAACAGCCATGGCAATCCTCTCTGAAGTAGAGTCTCAAGTTCCAGAAACAACTGATACAAAGAGCTACAGCAGCTCCAGCAGCGCATGCATAACTTTGGCAGCTAAAACATTACAAGTCAGTTCACAGAAGGAAAGGGAAGACACTCATTAAGAGTTCAAGGTAGCTGGTGGCTGGGTTCAGAGTAGGCTGGGGCAAGAAAGGAATGCTTTATATCCCACTGCACCCCACCTCCTCCTGGATCAACAGCTGCCTTCCCTGGTGGTGGCTCCACGCCACTGAGGCACAAAGCTCATAGTTCCCGGGGCTGGTGCTGCTTTTCCTGGCACTCACCCAGAACTGCATCAAGCAAATCTGGCACCCTGGGCCAGCTTAATGGTGATCCATGCAAGAATGAGCAGAAAAGCTGAAATCAGAGCTGTGTTACACTATATGACAAGGGATATTTATAAGCAGAACCTTTCCAAATTTTGGAATATATTCCAGAAGACAGCACAGAGACCACTGCACATCTATGCCCCTCTCTCTTTACAGGCCATGCCATCGGCTGCTGCCAGCACACCATGTTGGAGGGAAGCATGCAAGGAACCACAGAAGAACCACAAAATGGAGGAGGTACAGCACTGTAAAGAAAACATAAAGCATCTGTGCTCCTGCTCACAGGAATATTCTTTCAAATCCCTGATTGTCACAGCCTCAAAGACAACTGCTTAGCAGGTCATCTTAAGGGTATCTCCATTTGCAAGACCTGCCCTCAAGCCTAGCAGCATTTCTGGGGAGAAGGAAAAGGTAAAGACCTGGTCTCTTTCTCCCACTGCAGGCTATGCTTGTTTTTACTGCCACTGAGCACACATACACATTCACAAAACCTCCCTCTTTTTCAGTGGTTCTAACACTTTCCATCTTGTTAAAGCAGTGACCTGATTGTGTGACTGAACTTAGCATGGGCAGAAGCCATCAGGCTCCAGGAACTTCCTCAGCTACCTCACTGTGCCCATGCTCACAAGGCTCTTCAGTCCCAACCTACTACTCCTCCACCTTTTGATTATGGCTTCCCAATGAGCTCAGAAAAACAGTATTAGAAACAGTGCTACCCCATGGCTCATACAACATCCAATGCTGCTGGATGTCCAGCTGTCCTGCATCCACCATAACAAACATCAACTGACCAACGCCAGATCAAAATTTTTCCTTCCATCTCCTCTGTTCTCAATGCTCAAATCATCAATGTTTTTATAAGCAAAATTTTATATGACTTTTGAGAAAGCAGAGCTCTGCAAAGTTATCTACACTGTGACCAAGAAAAAAGATTCGTCGGCAGGCTTACGTATTTAGATACTTAAAAGTATAGGAATAGGATGTGGAAAGTAATTTTCTATGTTTTCCAGTTCTTCACTAGTCACTAAGATGGAGAAGGCATAGCCAATGATTACAAGAACAGACTCTGACATTTATTTCTGTTTTAAGTGTCTGCTGAGGCCTGAAAGCCAGTGGCATTTGGTAACTATTTCCAAATATAACTGTTGTTTTTGGACTGTCATCATTCCAGTAAGAGCTCTCTCAACCTAATCTCTAATATGTTCCTAGTAAAAGAAACGAAGGGGACTTTTGACTAAGAAAAAATGGCAGTGTTATGTATTTGTCTGTGTCGTTGAACTCAAAACTGCTCCACACCCTTGAAATGCAATTCAAATTCTAAGTTTAATCCAAAACTATCATTAGCCCATCCTGTTGGTATGGTAGTAAAGGACTGTCAGGGAACAGCCATCTGGATTGCAGTACCTAAGTACAATGGGGATATATTCAAGGCTGTACCAAACATAATTTTTTTCCCCTGAGTTTAATTAATAATTGTAAGTACTGTAGTCTTTGTACACAGGGCTTTTTGTGGCTTTCCATTTTACATGACTTTGTACATTATTCTCATAACGGCAAGCAAGCATTTTAATAGCATCAAAGACATATGAATGAGATGCTTTCCGCCCATCTGGTTTCCTAGTTCTGCAATTAATTTATTTTTCTAATGTGCCTTAGCCAAAGGAAATTACAAAAGTTGCCATTATGTTTCCATTTAATCAGCAGCAGTCCTACTCAGAAACACAACTAGGTCAATGGTTCACACTGGTATGGAAAAGCAGCATGTCCATCAATTAGGGTATCTTTTATTGATAAGATAAAAGGGCCATCACAACAGCAACACATGGGTTACGAATATTTAAAGTGTACGTTGGGAAGGAAGCAAAGCATTAATTGCACTAATAAATCAGATGCTCTTTTTCCCCTATTAAGCAGCAATTCCACTATGAACTGCTTATGAGATTCTTTAAAGTCTGATGTAATGATTTGCAGGGAAAAGTGTTTCAGGTTTAGTATGGAAACCAAGAAACAGACAGTATTTTTTTTTATACCACTGTCAAAACTACCTCAAAACTTCTCATCTTCTCCCACCCAACCATAGCAAACAGTATCCTGAAGTCTGTCATCTAAACTGAAGGTAAGAATATAAAAAACTTAATATGAAATAGGAGCAGTGAATCTATAACTTGAATCCCTACCACCAACTTACTTACTTTGAAGACAATCTGTTACATATCCTTCCTTCATCAATCCTTCTAATGTTGTTTAGGTTTACTAATTAATACTAATTACTATTACTAATTACTATTAATCCTGGATTTCATAAAAAACATCCCTCTAAGGATTTCAAGTTATGCCCATTCAGATGAAAGAAATAAACAACTGCTCCAGATAAAAGAGCTTATAGCACATGGTTTTCTCAGACCTCTTAAGCCATGTTTCAGTTGCCTACTTCTGCACTGATACATAATTTGGATTCAGTTTCTGGTCTGTCCAGTCTCCTAAGCTACAGGTAACTGTTTCTAGGTCAGAGAGCACACCTTTCCAGTGCACATGAAACAGCATGAACAAACTACCTCATGCCACAGAAGTAATTATAAATTCATGTGGTTCAGTGTCTCCTGAGAGCATCAGTCATTTTTAACACCATCTTCCACATTCCTCAACACCTTTGCCTCATTCCTTCTGTTATGTCATACTCAAAATTAGGCTGAACCTTTCATAGATTCTTATGGGAAAAGAAGAAGCAAGCATACAGAAACATAGGATAGCACTGAGAAGGCTCCTGGAAGAGACAAGAGGAGATGCTAGGTATTTAGACACTGTACTCATTACCTTTGTCACTAGAATAAGGTGTGTGGACGTTGTTGTTTGGAACAGAGACATTCTGATGCTGTGGCTGGTTCACTGTTTCTAAAAAGGAGACAAGGTTCTCATGGTGTGACAGCTCTTCTGCCACAGGGAAGGAAACAATATTCCAGTTCAGCTGAGTATCTCCTTCTGTCAGTGCCCGGAAAAGGGAAGGAATTGGTTCATGCAACTCCTCAACAGTGCTTTTGGATGTTGGAGGTGTGTCACTGTAATTGCGAGGATTGCACATACCTGCAGAGGAAACAAACAGTAAATTACACAGAACCCCCTAAACTCTTCTTAAAACAGGTAGGAATATTTGGAGAATTAAAATTGCTTCTTTTTCTGCTGAACAGAACTCTTTCGTATCTATCCCACTCTCAGCCCAATAGCAGAAGTGCTATCAAATACAGCAGGACAAGTTTTCCATAACAGCACGTTTTGGATCATTTAGATTTCTACAAAACACACCTGTGACTTGTGAAAAGAAAAACCTCATCTAAACAGCACTTTGCTTCCCTGTCAGTGTTGTAGCTTAGAAAATGGAAGGTTCCGTGGGAGGTTCACTTTCCCTGTGAGAAGAGATTATACAAAGCACAGTATAATCGATAGGAGCATAAATCTGGAATGCAAAGTTAGGACTGAACAAAGGGAGTATCTTGATAAGTCTGAGGTTTGATCATTATTCAAGTATTCCATCTCATCTGCTGCAGCAGTGCACTAGGTCTTTCTAGTCATCTGCCAGAGATACAAAGATCACTATCAGGACAGAGCACGAGTCTGAATTACTTTACTTGTGTAGAGACAGCCAAGATGAACCTCATTTTGCTATTTAGCTGGAGGGGTCACAACAGGCAAAATATTAATTTCTAGGTTACCTCTTCCTTATTTTTGAACATCTTCTGCAGTATCTTTTTTGAAACTGTGTAGTCTTTTTTTCACTTTGCCAATTCCTACAAAATGTTTTTGTGATATGCAATGTCAGTTCCAGTTTTTCGTTAACCATTTAAACACTAATATTTATTACTAGCAATTAAACCAATGGGTATTTAAATTTAAGTCCAATCTGTGGACTTAAAACTACCTTTTTAATCTACCAAGATTAAAAAGAAAATTTGTATCTGCATAGGTATTTTAAACTCAGGACAAAACACTGTTAGAAGTCATCTGTGAGAAAACACTGTTAGAAGTCATCTGTCAAGAGACAGACAAATCCATTTTCTTCATGTGCAGCTGGATATAATTTTGGGTAGTTTCACAGACACAGGTTTAGACAGCTACAATTGCGCACCAATTCTTGAAGTATTAAAGTGATATGAGATATGAATGTTCAAAGTTTACCTGCCTCATACAACCAGAGAAGTATCTCCTGCCCCGTAGATCCACTAGGACTCTGGCATCACAAATAATTGTGTTTAACTAGAGCCTTGTACAAACCCATAATCTTCTCAATTTAAGCAGATGGATTACCATAGTGAACAAAGCAGAGGGAAGTTTGTCCATGGCGATTAGCATGAGATCTAGCAAATCTTAAGCAAGTGGTTAGGATTAACAGCATTTGGTAATAGAAACACTTCATGACAGTCTGCTCCTATAAAAAGGTGAGCCAAGTACAGAATAGGAAAAAAAAAATAAGCCTCTTTTCCAAACAACATCAGGTCATACTAAAAATGACACAAACACACTACTGTACATGACTGTTTTCCTACTCCTCTCAATTAGGTTTGTTCTTCATGGACCTTTCTAGACTCAGTGCTTTAACAAAAAATTTCTATCCCTTTCTCACCACCTTTTTAATAGGCAGTAATATTAACAATACTTTAACAAGCACTATATTGATCATACAATTGCAATAAAGGATGACCACCTGAAAATCAATTAGGAAGATATCAAACCAGGTAAGAGTTTTGTACATACACATCAAGGGATGTATGCTTTAGTTGATGGCATTGTATTAATGTTGTGAAACAGAAACCCGTGGGCCTTTCTAGACCTGTCAGACCAGACCTTTGCTAGGTAGGATTCAGAAAATAAATTTCAGTGATAAAAAGGACACACAAAGGAAAAAAAAATAGCATCAAGATTGTTTACCAAAATCCTGCAGAATGTACACAAGTTTGTGTGCACATCAATGCAGTATGAAAACTACCTTAAGATGGTACCAAAAAATCATTGCTTATATTTTAATGGGTAAATGCTCATCCACACAGATCCTTCACTCTTACTGTTTTTAAAAACGTTTGAATAATAATAACAATATTTTAATATAATAAATATTATAAAATAGAAGCTTTGGTTAAAAAGTTTAACTTATGAGCAATCTGTAAGGATCAAACATGTCTACACTACTGCTTTTTAATGGATGAGAAGATGCAGAAATGGTCTATTAAAATGATGGAAGCCTTTATACAAGGGACTAGAAGAGCTTAACTCAAAGGGAATGGAGGACTTGTTGTTGTTCTCCCTCCTCCAGCATGTTTTTCCCTGTCAGAGAAGGGAGGGCAAACATGAGGGCATCAACTGAGCACCAGTACAGTTAGTGGTAGAGGACAGGAGGTAATTCCTGCCCTCAAGGCAGACATGATCTGTAAGACACAACAATCTATCTGCTTTTACATTACACATGATCAGCTTATAACAAAACTTAAAATATCAGCTCAGATATCAGCAAAGAACTGTGTCTAGGGAGTCAGATATGGCATGTATTCCTGTTTCCTCATTTGAATAAGGCTACAGCAAGGATGATTCTACACTGAAGAGAAGAAGAATAGGACCATCCCATAGAATCCAAAAGGGTCTGAGGCACCCTAAGAACCATCAGGAGAAGTTTTAGTTTACTCAGTACAGGGAAACTGAACCTGAAACCTTGTTAACTCCTCTCCTGGAAAACACTATGGGAAAGAGCCACAGAACAGTGAGTCACCTGCAGATTTATGAAAAGAAGCTTGTGTGTGGACTTCACAATCCCAAGAGGTAGGTTCTTCCTCTCTCTAGAGATCAGTACACTATGTTTCTACAGCAGATAATGGTTCTAAACTAGGGAAATAACCTGCACGGAAAATGGGCATTTTGACACTAATCACCTTCATGAATTCAGAGAAAAGTGACCTAGAAAAGCTGAGAGCAGGTACAACACTCAAGATGTATCCCTTTCATGAAGCTAGGATTTCGGATGGCAGCACAGGGAGACTTACAACAACCACAGGAAGATGAAGCTTTTGTTACATATAAAACAAGAAACGGAACTAGAATGCAACCTTCTTAAGTGCTTTGCAAGTAAGTGCTGGGACAGCACAGCACTCACAGGGAAAGACTTTTTAAGACTGTCATCTAGTCTTACAGTAAGGCCTTGTCTGCTTCTTTCTCACCCTTCACAAAGAGCTATTTTTGTAAATAAAAGAACAGTGGAAACACTGGGCCATGCATATTTACTAGTAGTCCCAACTCATTCTTAAAGGTGTCCTGTTGCTGTCAATGCAGCCTTTACAGGTAGAAACCTTCGGAAACACAGAAATAGAAGCACAGCATCCAACCCCACAAAGCAGACACTTGGGAGTTTCCTCAAGATGACAATTCAAACAGGAGTTTTATGTTTGAGAGACAAAATTAATAATCAGCTATGATGACATTTAACAAGCAATACCTGGACTACTGCCACCCCCAGCTCCATAGAGCAGACCCAGCCTTCAGATGTTTGGGTCTCCACAGTAATTTATTCCATACCCACACGAGTTGTAAGATGCTTAAAGCACATATTCTGTCCCAGTGTTTTACTTCTATTTTAAGACTGTGAGCTCAGCATGTGGCAGGAGAAAGCAATGTAAAAAAAAGCAGGAAGTCCCCCCAAAAGTGCAAACTTACCAACACAGTCACAGCACTCATCCCAAAGTGTGCCCAGGCAGAGCATACACTCCTTACAGCAGGAACAGTTCCCTTCCCCAGGGCGGCACTGACACAGCTCCTGGAATCAACAGACACTCATTACACTGCAGCAATCCCAGATGTAAAGTAACTACACAGCAGAGTGATTTTTCCTCAAGCCACAACTCAAATTAGGGCATTAAAAAAGCTTAGTACACTAAGACAGTGAGTAAACGGTGAAACAACTCCAGCCAAAAACTGATCCGAGTTTACAAAAGGATCTTTTGCAAGTTTGCTTTTTTTTTTTTCCTTAAAGGTGACATTCTGAAGAGAAATCTGAAGCAAGCTTTTAAAATACAAAAAATACTATTCATGGGATAGGTGTGTGCACTTTTGTGCATGTGCATGCCTAAATCTACAAGGTTTTTGAATGTTTTCCCAACATAACAGGAAACTTGGAGACAGATGCTTCTTTATATATAAATAGTGACCGTACATTATAATTTAACTAAAAAAGAAAGCTACTATAAGCCACATGTGCCCATTCTTGACATGCATGATGTCTACCATCACACCTATCCCTGGATTCTAAGAGGAATTTACCAATTTAGTCATCTGACCACAGGATTTTCTGTATCTCCAAACACTTGTTACACATTGCTCTCTGATTGCAAAATTGGTGACCAGATTTTCCCCCCTTCCCACCCGCCCCAGGTCTAGATGATTCATTCATTTTTGCTATTATGAAAACAACCCCAATCTTCATCTCTCCAAATTGACACCTTGGGATACCTACAAGACTTCTAGAGCCTCTAGGAATGAAATGATGGTACACAAGTATTTTTCTCTAACCCTTAATAAACTAAAAAGATGGAAAAGGCATGGAAGCATAAAGACAAATATTTCTCTTTGTACTACCTAAACCCAAAAGCTCTGGTTTAGCAGTCCTGCTGGAGACACATACTTGTGGACCTCAAAGCATGGAAAAAGCCAACATGGATGAAGAAAATCTAAAAACCAGGCTGTCTCCTTCCCTTTAACTCAAATCCATATTAGTAACTCCAGTTTGGCCAAAAGACTGAGGCTGCATGACAATAATTCACAGCCTTGAATTACATCATAGCACAAAACACAGACAAGCCAACAAGTCCCTTTGGTTGTCCTGTCTAAGAATTTGGTTTTGATGACGTCTGTCTAACTATCACATTACACACAACTGGGGAGAAAACGAAATCCTGTTACTGGAAACACTGACCATGGAATCTTTCCACCCCTGGCTTTACTGAAAGGGCCACTGACAAATCTGTTACACACCAGGCCAGGGGAAGATTATGCCCATCCCCACTCTTTGGTCGCGTTATCCAGAGGCAGAGGAGGGACACACTGCAGGAGACACTCATAGACAGGCAAGAAGGGCAGGAAGGTGGTTTGGTTTGAAATTCTCCTATCCTGAAGTCTCAACCCATGGTTCCACCCCAGCTAGGTCAGGGGCATTTCTCTTTACATTGGTGGCAGGCACCAATGTCACCTGCAAAGTGAGGTTTCTTTCTGAAGTACCTTGGGAAAAGCTCAAATTAGGCAAAATTCCACTTTCTAAATAATTCTTTGCTTGCTATTGTTAAGAAGCATAAGGTAGGGGAGAAAGGAGATGTTTTTATACCAAATGTCAGGAATATGTTTGCAAGGCATGGCAAGCTGCAGTCTTGCACCTGCTTACTCTTTACTCTGCAAAACTGGCAACTGTAAATATCCAGAGCCCACTGAGGTGCACAGTGGCCACCCCTCGCTCACACCAGCTCACGTGGGCACACAGAAGAACAAGGAGTGCACTTCAGAGAGGGAGGTCAGAGCAAAGTCTGTATAGGGACAGGCCTCCAGAACACAGCAAATGGAGCTGCAAGGCTCCCAGGTCTGGACTAGAACTGAACAAGCCCTAGAATGTGCTGCAGACAAGCTACACTGTACCCAGGCAGTATAAATCCACTGATTCCTTATTTTCCATTTACTTCATCCTAGGTCACAAGTCATCTTGAATCTAGCAAAGAAACAAAATTCACCAACTATTGCTTGTAATAACTAATTCTGAGAAACACTGCTGCCTGTAGAGTTTTTTGTGACCTGTTTGCAGCACTGACTGATAGAGAGTGAACCCCTGCTCCACACACATTTCTGCAATAGGCAGCCCTTGCAAGTATTGAATTTTTATTTACAGAGTGGAAAACTAGTAATATTTATTACTTTTTCATCCTCAAAATTTATGAATGACACCTATCACTGTTTCCACACAAACTGTGCTGTTTCCAAGTAAAAGGCTAATTAACCAAAGATATACAAATTTTCATCACAGGAGACATAACTAACTTAGAAAGATGACTTACGTGAATTAATGATGCATTTCTAAAACATTTATCTTACCATTTGATAAACAGATTTTGTCAGCCTTTAGAATAAAAAGCCTGAATAGAACAACTTTAAAAATAACCACAAGTTTAGCATTAAAAATATCCAATTTATTCTTCAACTGTAAAACCAGGCAAACAACTTTTACATTTTAAAGACATCAACAGGCCAGCATGTGGGAGGAGGCAATTCTCACTAAACTATTAAATGTAATGCATGAATAGAAGCCAGAAAGTTCACTAAACTAAAGTTGTTTCGGTTTTATAGAAGAGTATTCTTGGAGAATTAAACGTAACCTTAAATTCTGAACTTGCAACCTATTAACAAAAAATTCTGCTAAGCATCTTTGTGTGTAAGCACTGACTTGAGGCCAGAACCATTACACCTACCAGGATTGTAACAAGTTTGTTTTTCCAGGAGGGGCCCATGACCAGTGCAATATTTAAGGGTTTTTTGTTGCTGTTTGGGGTTTTTTGTTTGGTTGGTTGGTTTTTCATTATTATTTCTTTATTTTAAAATTGGAGGGAGAGGCAGGAAGAAAGAACAACTAATTAATTAGTCTTCTGCAATTTTGGGGCAATAATTGTATGTTTTTCCATATATCTGTTAGCACATCCATGGTTTCCTTAACCAGTTTTGAGTCCTCCTGCCTGACTTATCTACACTGGATACTGGTATAGGATACATATTTTTAAAAGAATGCTTACATGAGACGTGGGTGAAGCAAGGCAGAATAAGGAACGTTCCTTGTTGATAGCTGGGGGTGGTGAGGCGTCAGTGGAAGAAAATATTACTCATAAGTCAACTTGGCAACTTCCCAAGCTGAACTACTGAAGGTGCATCGGAGAATGTATTTTGCTAGGCAAGAAATAAGCCTCACAGTTTAAAAAATACAGTATTAAGTAGGAAGTAGGCATGTTTGTATAATAAAGATACTCCTGCTCCAGAGAGCAAACAAAAATTTTTAGAAGGTGTTTAACATCTGAGTTTTTTCTAAAGCTTTCTTGAAATTCCAGAGAATATTTTCTTGGTGTAGGGAGAAGTAGGACCTGAAGGAAACCTCTCTGCAAACTGGAAGGGGGAGTGAAAGAGTTTTGGTTTTTTTTTCCTAGAACAGTTTAATAACAGAAAATCTCCTGGAAGTGAACCAACCAGAACTGTTTTGTTAACCCAGCTGGGTTACGTACTGCAGCTACAACACACACTGGAAGTAATTTTTAGATGCTGAAGCCCTGAAGTAAAGGAGTGGCATTTATTTCATACCACGGGGCTAAAATGTCTTGGAAATCCTTTCAGGCTGACAAGTTTGTACACAAGATTAACAGGAGGCAAAAAAGACAGATGAAAAGAGATTTTAATTGGAACGATACCACACCAGCTGAGGTGGCTGCAGGTCTGTAGAGTTTATGAGAGAAAATCCTGTTTTCTCCACAAAACAACCTCTCTTTAGAAGGATTGTAAAACCATGCCTGAATTATAACACCATTTGTTTCCTATGCACAGCAACAGTTTAAAGCACTGTTGCAGATAAGGTAGCAAAGCTCAGCTTCCAGCCACTTCCAAGACTGACATTCCACCCGAGCCTGACTCCTGCCGGGAGCTCTGCCCCTCAAGAGCCAACCTGGGACTCGCCTCAAACCCCTTTGCTATGAACAATTGTGGGAACATCTCATCCTCGAGGTTTCTGCCTTCAAGGATTTCCTCCGTGTTGCAAGGACACAATACGTGCCTCCCCCCACCCAGCCAGCGTAACTGGCCTTTTCATCTCCTCCACACATGGAAACATCAAAACAACCCACGCGGCCAAGCCAACAGCAGATGTGCTCAATAAACACTGCAGCACACGCTCCGTGTGCACCCAGGGCTCCACCTGGAATGCATGGCAACAGTCGCTCATGGACTCCAATCCCCAATCCCAGGGACATGGGAAGGAGCTACAGCCAGAGCCTTGAAGGGCCAAACTGATTTTGTGGATTCACTCTCTACACTCACAAGTCTTACCCACAACTCTCTAACCTACAGGAAGCCACAAAGTTTCTTAGTGAAGGCTGAGCTTATGCAGAGAGATGCCTCAAGCTATTTTCTTTCAGGCCTTTGCTTATGGAAAAAGAGGAGCACCAATAAAGATAGAGCCCAGGATGCAAAGGGAAAGCTGAATCCACGGGAGTTGTTGATCTCATGCACTATTCTGGATCTAACAAAATAAATATTTATGTAGGGACCACCCTTAAGCAGAGGAGCTCCTAAGGAGTGGCAGTAATGACTGTATTGACTTCTAGCCATGCTGGCAAAAATATTTATGTTAACCATATGCTTTTTGAGAGAGCAGCTCTCTTGTCTCTCTGTCTCCAGGACAGGCAGCTTTGCTTTCTGCACACAGATGCAGATGACAAACATTCACAATCTGTTTGCTCCCCTGGCTGTCTCTGAGTGACATTATCTTAGTTTCAAGACGTGGATTTTGGTGAACTTGAACAGCGATAAAAGTTGGGAAGGGAAAAATGTCATGTGATAGTCAAGCAACCTTCCTCAATATGGTATTTTATTTTTAAGTTCAGATTCCTGTAGAAGAGTTTAGAGGGGAAAAAAGTACATGGAATACTCTACTTGCATACCTATTCAGGAAAGAATATGCATTTCATATACCAGTGCAGCACTTCTGCCACAACAGTACTGAAGTTTTAAAACAAAAAAAGCCAAGAAGAAAGAGGACAATTGCTTTAAGTCAAAGCTTTATGATGTCTTCCTGTCCACAATCAGACTAGTCTGACCTGATCTGTTCTTCTATAAAGAATGAATACTGACTGGTAAGTCTGGCCTGTGTGTAGGAAGACAGCAGCCAGATGGTGGAAATGAACAGTTTAATTCCTCTGCAACTGCACACAACTCACATGGCCCAGGCTACTTTAGGGTTTTAGATAATTGCATATGATTTTGATTTTAGGGAAATGCTTTAAAAAGGGACTCCACATCACCTGTACAAAGTAAGCGAGAACACACCTACCACGAGTAAAGCAGTTCAGAGGTTTCTCTGCATGTACAGGGCTGTGTTGCTACAGAGATGCTAACATAATCCAAGGAAAGTATAGTAATATCAGCCATTTCCATGCACTGCTGAACCTCAGCCATTTATTGGCAGTTGAGTAGGGACTCTGGTAGCATTAACGCCACTCCTCCTGGGCTGTGTTCTACTCAGACTAGCTCATAAAAATAAAGTTTAAATGCTTGCTGTCTCAAGCTTGACTCGGTAAGAGATGATTTCTCAAGGAGGACATACCTGTTCATTCCCAGATGGTGGACTCCACCAGTGACACCAGAAAAGGAGACACATTTTCCCTGTTGTCCCCTTTGCTTACAGAAAAACAAGCAGCAGGTCAACAGCTTCCAGGACTGAAATCCAGTACCTGGACTAATAACCTTCCCCTGAATCAACAAATCTGTTCTACTGAATTTACTATTTAAGTGCCAGGTACATCCAATGCCACAATTAGCATGTTACTTCTTACAGGTTTCAATCCTAGAGCTGTTTTTTAAAAATGCAAGAGAAGGGGATTATAGGTGCATCAGTTTGTCACAGTGCACAATGTCCAACATGCCAGCAAAACCACTGGCGATCTGTTTGAAAAGGTAAAAATCAGAAGCCTCATTCTTGCTTCCCTATTTAGCAACTCCACAGACAGTAGTGGGGCTGGAAGAAGCAGCAATTTCATTTTTTAAATTTTAAAGCAAAAGCAGTGTAGAACTCAGAAAGAAGATGGTTCAGTCTAGTCAGTTTTCATTCCATGGAGTGGATTTGTGGATCTGGCAAGTGGTTTTATTTGCAACCCAGACAAATTTTAAACAGAAGTCAGTGAAATGAAGTAAACATGGAAATGCTTGATGCCACTTCTGCATCTCTTTTCAGGCTGTGACCATGGATTTATAGTAAGCACACTCACATCTTACTGCCATATGACATTGGTGCTCTCTGTTACTGCATTTCCAATCTACAAAGAGGCAGTAGGAAACAGTTGCTTTTAAAAAAGCTGCAGCTGACCACACGAAGCCTCCTTTCTCAGTCTGGATTCAAGAAGCATGCTCTGTTTACCATGACTAAAAAAAATACTTGGTAGCTACCAGAACTGCTTGTCATTATGGTAGAAAAGGCCCTTTTGTTCTGCTGCACATCACATCTCTTAACTCTTGATCTAAGAAGAGTAACCTGGTCTCACTCAGTTTCTTCCACTGTACAGACATGCAGTGAGTCAAAAGCAGCATCTGAATTTAACATCCATTTCCTACCAGTTCAGCTCATAAGTATTTGGTTTGGTTTTTAGGCATCTTCTAATTCACTGTACAAAACCTGATGCTATGGAGAGCATCAAGTGTCAACTCCTGAGCCTCTGCTTGAGCTTTAAGGAACCGGACAAATTGAAAGTTAAGGGGAACATCTCAGACAGAAATAATTCTTGGCTCAAAAAAGTTTCAATAAAAAAAAAAAAAACCAACAACATGCCCATATATATATGTACTTGGTATTCTCTGTCTATCAAATAGTTGTTAATCTGCACTTATATGGGTAAGAGATCAAAACAGCCTCTTTACAGAGACACTACTCAACATAAAATACTGGTTATTTGTATCTTTTCAGGACACAGTTTTCTGAACACTTGAAAGCAGATGGAGGACACAGGACTCGTACCTGTATCAGGCATTTGCTGACGTCGCTGGCACAGAGAGCCTTGTTGCAGCCTGTTGATGATGGGATCCACAGCAGGAACAGAAGGACAGTGACTGTGGGTACCGTGATGTACTGTGACCTCATGTTTCCTGCAGGTGAGCAATTTTCACAAGTACTTCAACCAGCACTGAAACAAGAACCAGCGACTGAAAAGGCTGTTGGAACACAAGTTAAATTCTAATCTATTTCCACCTTCCAATTCCTTCAATAAATAGGAATATTTTTTAAAAATGCAAATTGGAGTACTTAACAGCAAACCCAACTCCTCCTCCTCCAGCTAACTTATTTGTACAAAGCTTTCTGTTATTGTACATTTGGATTAAAAGTACAATAAACTTGAGGTGAGCAATCTCAAGTTTGCAGTATCAAATATGACATCCTATAAGCAGTGATGGTAAAAAAATACCTTGGATGAGAAAATCCACCAAAAGAGACCTAATTTTGTAAATGCCCAAAGCAGAAGGGTGGGTTTTGTGTAGCATCTCCTCAGGCTAAGGTACGTACACACAGGTCTGTAGGACCAAGGCAACACAGCAATCTTTTACAAGTTGCCCCTGTAATTTTTATTGCAGACAGGTAGCTGTCTTCACATGGACCCTTAGATGTCACATAGGCTATCAACCCAATTACAAAGTTGACTTCTTTTTTAAAAATATACAGACACCATTAAAAAGAGTACCAGACACTTTGAACAACGTAACTTTCAAGAGACAAGCAAGTGTCTGAGGTCAACCAGAAATGACAAGCATCTGCTACATCAAACAGACAGGAACCGGGTTTGTTCAAAGCATTCCACCTTTCTTCCCTTTGTGAAAACCCAGCCTGTCGGCAGGTGGTATTTGCGACAAATAGATCACGATTAGCAGCGTGCCACTCAGTTTTTACTTGTGCTTTGCACGTGAGCCCGGCCAAAACAGGACCTATTGCACCAGGCACTGTACCAATATATAATAAAAGGCAGCCCATGTTTGGGCAAGCTCACAGTGAGCCTGTATTGTTCTCCTAAGAGAGAAAGAATGCTAATGGAGCACTGGATTGCTTTCTTTTGGTATCTAGACATGTTTTTCTGTTTTATGAACTACAAAACCCAACATCCTCAATGAGCAAAAAAGTGGAAAATGAGGGCACGATCCGGATCTTGAAAGTCTGTGTCCGATTAGTCCTTCTTACAATGGTTGTTAAATGCCTCTGAATCTCGCTGAGCTGGGCACGCCGCCATCTGTACCAAGTTTTGCCGGGGAGACCCCCCTGCAAGACCCGGGGGCACGCACGGAAAACATGGGATCTTTTCCCTCACCGCTTTCCTTCCCTGCCATCCGGAGCCAAGAACGCTTCCAGCAGCTGCAGCTGCTGGCCCGGACCCGGCGAGTGCCGCATCCCGGGCGCGGGAGCCGAGGCGAGCACGCTGCCTGCCCAGGGGAGCGATCCAGGCGTGCTCCCGCACGGCTCGGGCGCGGGGCTGCGTTACATAAAGGGTTCCTAGCAGCGGGGCTGAGCGATGCCGTCTGCACGCACAACCCTCGTGTGCGCACCGGGGTTCGGGTACCCTTCCCCGGCCTCCCCCCGCCGCTCCAGGTCCCATTCACCGACCGCTTTCCCAGACTTCGATCCGGCGCGGCGTCCCCCCGGGGCAGGACCGCCGCCCGCCGCCCCTCCTCTCCCGTAGCCCACTCCGGCGGCACCGGCTCAGCATCGCTCCTCCGTTCCGCCGGGTCGCACCCGGGGCGAAAAACTCCCAAAAAAACGCCCCCGGCCGATCGACCCGCGCTCGGCTCCCCGTCCCCGCCGCAGCTCCCGAGAGGCCCGGGCCCCAAAGATGGCACTGCCAGGGGCCGGGAGGCCGGTGACAGGGAGGGAGATGCGGGAGAACACCCCCCGCCGAAGTGGCCCGGAGCAGGCGGGGCCCCGCACGGGGAGCAGGTCTCCTCCTCCTCGGGCAGGCACGCAGGCAGCGGGGTGGCCGCGCCGAGACGCACCGAAACTTTCCTGCCACAAAGAAGCAGCGACGGCTCCGCCGCCTTCTCCACCTCCTCCTCCCCAGCCACCGGCTCCATCCCTGCCGCC
Source organism: Taeniopygia guttata (assembly GCF_048771995.1). Lineage (NCBI taxonomy): Eukaryota > Metazoa > Chordata > Aves > Passeriformes > Estrildidae > Taeniopygia > Taeniopygia guttata. Next base: position 100,994,827 of record NC_133026.1, read on the forward strand.
CCCCGCCCACTCCCCCGGCGGCGCTCACCGGGCGGCCCCGGGCCGGGCACCCCGCGCTCCGCAGGCGGCTCTCGCTGCTCCGGAGGCGGCGACGGCGGCGGCAGCAACCCCGCGCCTCGTCCCACTGCTCCCCCCTCGGCCGCAGGCAGCGCGGAGGCGGCGGCCTCGAATCATCGCCCCGCCTCGGGGCACCGTCAGGCGCCGGGACCCTCCCCCCGGGACCCTCCGCCCCGGCGGGCGGCGGCTGCGCGGAGCGGGGCGGGAGAAGGAGGAGGCGGAGGCAGGGGCCGGTGGATGGAAGCTGCTGCCGGGTCGTGCCTAGCGGGACGGGACGGCCAGGCCACTGCCTCCAGTGGGGCTTCTTCAGGAAAGCACGAGGGAATATCCCCCCGCAAAACGAGTGCGGGCAGGCAGAAACTCGGGGTTCTGTGGGCAGGCGAGGCAGCCCGGGAAGCCGGGGCGGGAGCAGCGGGGCACGGGGGTCTCGCCGAGCGGCCGCTGCGAGGAGCAGAGGGCGCCCGGGGCAGCGCTCCCGTGCCGGAGGGAGGCGGGAGAAAAGGAGCCGGGGGCAGCGCCGCTGGAAGCGCTAGAGGGGAACGCGATGAGCTGCCCTGATGGCTGAGAAGGTGCAGGTGCCCGGAGGAGGCCAGGGGCTCCCAGCATTCGGAAGGGGCCCTGGGCTTCCGGACAGCCTCTCCCAGGACCTCTAAAACGCGGCAGGACGGCGACTTTATCCTCCCACGTGCCAAACTCCAAGGGACCAAGGTAACAAGTTTGGTCCCTAGAAGAAAAACACAAGAGGATCCTGGCTGGGAACCCAGAAACTCCGGGTAACTCTCGGGCTTCCCAGGAGGCAGCTAGACTCTGGCGAGGGAAACGGGGCAATCGCGCCAACGCGTTACTACCGCATGTCGTCTTATCCCCTTTTCCCAGCTCCTGCCACTCTGATGAGGTAAATCCACAGGCTGGTGTCCTTAAACAACACGTGAGGTATCATCCCACAGAGTAAACTCGGGGAAAGAAAAGAAAAGGAAAAAAAAAAAAAAAACCCGGAACAAACCTTGGATTCAAATCAGAGACGCCAAGAGATTAATATCTATGGGATTGAAATATTTGGAGTAATAAAACTTACTAAGAAGTTGCAATTGTAAAAACTCTGTTGCACAGACCCTGGTACTGGAAAATAGTTTCTCCTTATAAAGAAGACCCAGGCTAATACTAAGAAACATCTGTCTTCAGATCTCCTTACAAAATACTGCCACCAAGTATTTTTGTCACACACTTCTTTTCTAGCATAGCCAAGATTTCTGCAATCCATATTAATTTCTGTTCTTTTTCCTAGCTTCTTAATTACTCCTATCTCATATTTCTGCCACTTCCAGTCTGTTACTCTTTACTACTTTAGCAAGTACCTGATAGAAGTAACTTGTACCCACTTACTAGTTAACACATTGCAGCTTTATCCATTTTTCCTCATCTTTTCAAGCAGATAAAACAGATTTCTGCAGCATTTTAAGATTTTACAGCTGTGGTCAGAAGACTATTTAACTTTGAGAAGAAATTTGCTTGTTCCTCAATAGTTTCACTTTTGAATAAGGTCAGGAAGATATTCCTGTAATAAAAGCAGGAACAACTTCTCCTTCCACAGGTACCTAACAAATTAAAAGTGAAAAAAAAAAAAAGTTACAGGGCAGGAACTACATATTAATTGGCTTTATTGTGCTTGAGTTACTATTTATTCTAAACTGGCACTTGCAGTGATGTGCAATGGAAGGAGTCTGCTGTCCACAGAGTCTCTTGTTCCGTTACCTGTTTGCCCTCTGCCCCAGGAAATGCCCCCTGGTAATTCATAAGCCAAGGAATAAGTTCTCTGTGGTAGCTCACTTAGTCATCAAAAATCAGTTCAAAATCAAGGATTTTAAATCTCTTATTCTGAGTAACCAGCTGTCCTGCCCAAGCCTCACTTCCTTCAGAAATAATTTCACTGACATCAGATCTCAAGCTTTCTTGAATAATTTACTGCCTGGAGGATAACAAATCTTTTTCATGAATATCTGTAACCTCCTACTAATAAATAATTAACTGTTTGCTCATTTACAGTACTAAGAATAAAAAAGTATTGAATTTCACAACATGGAGATTTTTTTTGAATTTTTCCATTGAGTCTCCTTATATATTCCAGGAATGCTAAGGTTTGATGTATCAAGTGTTCCAACATTAAGAAATTCCAACTAATAACATGACCAATAAAATTTATTAAGTATTATATTTACAACTATTTACATATCCCTTCCATAGATTAATATTAAAATAGACAATATACAATTTAAGAATTTTAATTCAAAGGCATTTTGTTGGAAAAAAATAGGCTCTATTACGAGACCACCATATAAGAGCAAAAGGGTTTTTTTTGCTTTACACAAAAATATTTTCAGTATAGGAAGTCATAGGTATGGCATTACAACAGCAGACTAATATGAAGTATGATTTTGTAAATATTACAACAGTTTAGGTATCAGTTATTGAAGGGAAGGAGTTGAGAGTCCTGTGGAGCATGCAGTACAGTTCAATCCTCTTACAGTTATGGTGATGAAACAAGCAGCTAAATCAAATGCATGCCATACAAAAAGGAACTGCCAACCAGGAACACACTACACTTAATAAAAACGACAACTTTGGTCCAATAAAACATTAGACAAAAACAGTTTTACAGTTAAAATATCTATTTTATACAGGTTTGAACATTAATTACAAGACTATTTACATTTGCACAATATGTATAAAATAAATTATTTAAAAATGAAGACAATACTTCATCTTCTTCCAAAAAGAAATCTGTACAGTAATTTACAAAACATAGTAAGATTGATTCTTTTCCTCCAAGTCTTACACTTTCTTCCACAGGTTTTCTCATCATTTTTCTGTGGGAGTTCAATGTTACTGAAGTTTCATAATACAAAGCTTTATAGCAGATTTTAAGTATCGTTTGCTTTTTGGTGGATGTTTTAGTTATTAACAGCTTCCAGCGCTGTAAACTCACCAGGTTTTGTAATCTTTTTCAGCAATAAGCCCTAAAGCTACAGGCAATTTTAAAACACAGATAACAGCAGTTACTGGGAATCTGAATTTTAAATCAGCATCCATTTTCTGTGTTTGAACGAGTGTCTGTGCCACACTTCTCTGTAGGAACACCTGAATTATGGAGAAAGGTAGTATTCCACAGACTTAAGTGCTCTGTCTCAAAAGAAAAATACCTTTGTGCATCACTGCACCTCAGTCTCTAGCTGTCCACGGGGAGGGGTGAGCCAGATGGTGCTGGTTGTCATATGGGTGTCAATTCAAAGTCATCATTAACATCAACAAGAGGAACATAAAACTCCTGAATTTCATAAATGCTGATAGATTTGTACGTAGCAGGATCAAGCTCTTGCAGTTTAAGTTGCCACTCCAGTCTCTGCACTGCGTTCAGCGCTGCTGCTTCGTGCTGCTGCCTCATCAAAAGGCACGTCTGGTTTAAAATTGAGACAGAAGTTATTGAAATATTTGAAAAAAAAATTCATCAAGTTTGAACACAGGAAATATCGCGAAGAGCCTCTCTGGTGATAGTAAATAATTTTCCCATTATATATTTAGAAATTTGCGGTATTGTCCATTACACTACACGGCAACAAAAGACAGGTTTTTTTTCTATACTGACAGACCTTCCTTTGTGTTGCCTCCACAGAAGCCCATGATACTGCACACAAATCTATTCTTTATTCATCTCCATGCTGACATAAAAAAAACAAACCAAAATTAAAGTGGAAAAACTAAGAAGTGTACCTTTAATTTGTCAAATTTATCATCAACATCCTGCAGCCATGACATGAACTGTCTTGCATTAAATCGATCTCTCACCGATGTTTTGCTGTCATCAGTCTGCAAAAAACAAAAATTGATTAAAACTTTATGATTCAATCTGAAACATACTTTAAAACACAAAACCTACTCTGTGGGACATAAATAGTAAACAATCCCACAAACACTGCTTCCCATGGAAAAACAGATTCAAAGTACAAAGGTATATGAAAGTATAAATGTTGACCAACACTTCCACTGTGAGCCAGCTGCTCACTAAAAATGGGTATTTTCAGATTTCCTCAAGCTATTTACTATGCTCTGATTTTGAAATTTAGAACGGGAGGCTTAAGGATTTATACCTTAATGTCTTAACTAATAAAAGGCAGATCCTTCCACAAAATTACTGTCTTTTTTCTCTTTAAAATTCTGTAACAAATCAAATTGATAGCCCTCAGGGAAAAGCAAAAAAACATTAATAAAGAAAATATTAAGCAGCCTCATTTAACTGACTATACTTTCAAGTATGAAAGCAATTAAAAATATTTTTGTCATCACAATCCCCAAAAGGAGATTAAAAATGGAGCAGACCTGTCTTACATCCTGCTTAATGAAATAGTTTTTTTTTTTAATTCCAACTTTTTCAAAAGGATATGGAATGTCGCATCTGCCCACTGTGAAAAACTAGATATACTCTATGCATAGTCCTAAAGCCAGACTATGCCAATCTAACATTTAAATGATAACCACTAAATACAAGAAGCTGCTGTTCCTCTTTCAGGGAGAAAACAAGACACTGCAGGAATCTGTACACTGAGGCAGAAAGAACAAAAAGAAGCCCACCAAATGTGCAAAGATTGACCTTTCTAGAGAACAAAATTAGTATTTGCTAATGGGGTAACAGGAAAATGGCAGAATGTATTACAAGACAATGTTTTCTTATGCATCTACATTCTTCCCATTAAACAAGTTTTAATCAAACCATCAAGTGGGTAGTATAAAACATTGATTTCGATTACATAAATAAAATTATTTCATAATTTGCTGAACATTATATGCAATGTAATTTCCTAAGAAAAATTACCACAGACTGAAACACAAAGCTGTTGAAGTAGTGAGGGGGAAGGAGAGGCATTTTATTACTGCTCTTGTTATTATATAGATAGCAAAGAAAAAAAGACAATACTTGGGGGGCACACACAACACCTCAACTTCCCCCCCAACAAAGATTCCTTTTGTTTCACAAAATTAAAATACAGAATCATCTTACTTAAAATGAACTGTAAAATGTTTACTACAAAAATTCAGTTATGTGCACAACTCATGTATCCCTCATCTCTAAAAAGCTCAAGGCTTATGAACTGGAGCAGAAATAAAACAAAGTATATTTGGAATTTTGGAAGAGAAAAATTTTTGCCCTATCAGTTAGAAGTACTAAGGAAATTATGCTTTAAAAATTTATCTGTATGAAGCTTAAAATGAGACAATACAGTCTCCATAAACTGCTATCTCCTGCTGAATCAACTTGTTGGGCATAGCTCTAGTTCTTTAAGGACTGGCGAAAAATGTAGTCACTGACTGAAGAAACACTGGAAGCTGTAATAATTCTAAAAAGGGCTGCAGAACTAATGTAAAATCTCTCATATGTTGGAAATGTATGTGTTTCATTTTAAAATGCCCAACATTCAATGCATCAACACTTTTATTACACCCAAAACATCAACATTTCCTCCTTGTGCTTCTCACAGCCACTGTAACAGGTGTCAAATGCTGGTTCAAAAGTGTTTGTTAGTTGGAAAAACTGTCCACAAAATATCAACACAATGAGATTATTTTCTCTTAGAGATACAGCTGCAGCCAATTTTTGAGTGACAGTCCATACAACATAAACAGATCGTGAAGCACGTTGCTTATTTTATGTTTTAATCAGGACTAAATACCCATGTTGAACATATAACATATAACATGTTGAACAGGGCACAGGTAAGCCATAGGAAGCCTGAAATAATTCTGAAAAAAACTATTTCATCTGGTGGCATTCACATTTCACTGTTGGTCATCTGTTTCTGATGGTACAGTTCTAGTGACTGCCTTGTACAGAGGAGGAAAGCATAATGTGGATACATCCACAAAACATCTCCAGATTTCATAAACCAATTTCATCACTTCACACATTAACTGCATTCCAATTATCTGGATTACTGATAGATGTCATCTTCTGTGCTGATAATTTCTTTGCTCTTGTTTAAGCTATATTCGTAAGCTTCAAAAACATGTTCTGTTTATGACTGAAATCTGGTTTTTATAACAAAATTACCAGAGGAATTTTCTTATTTTATCTTCTCATAATTCCTGGAGGTGAAAGAAAACCACACATGGTACAAAATGGAAAAACCACACACACATACATATATCTCCTCCTATTACTGTACACCCAACTGAGGCCCAATATAAGTAACAACTTTTAGTGGGCATAATCTTAATTCCAGGCAAATCAATGACAATGTTGCTATGGGAACAGAATTCTCTCTGAATGATTGAGCCAGGCTAACAAGACCTTTTTGACTGAGGCTGTGAAGGACAAATCTTTACCTGAGCATCCAGAGGCACGTTGTACACCTCAGCATCCAGCAGCACAGTGCAGGCACTGAAGGGCAGAGTTTGATTAGCCAAGGTCCTGGCTGCTCGGTAGTGAACACGTAAAACCTCTTGCTCATTAGAGACAATAAGCTTTTCCTAATTAAGATATCAACATATAGATATACATCTTGTAAGTTAAACATTCATAAAAATGACCACTAATTGAAACATTTATTTTCAGAAAACAGGAAAAGGACCACCTTTCCTTTGGTTATAATCATTGAGTCTGTGCTGGAATGGACCTTAAAGATTATCTATTTATGACCCTCCAGCTGAGGAAAAGAACACCTTCCACTAGACCAGTTTGCTCAGGGCTCCACACAGCCTGGCACTGAACACTGCCAGGGATGGGGTATCCACAGCTTCTCTGGGCAACCTGTTCCAGTGACTCACCACCTCACAATAAAGATTTTCTTCTTAATATCTAATCTAAATTTCTCTTCTTTTGGTTTACAACTGTACCTCCCCTTGTCTTATCACTATTTGCCTATGTTATATTATAGTCACTTACCGTCTTTTATATAAGCTCTTTAAGTACTGAAATGCCCCAATGAAGTCTCCCTGGAGCCTTCTCTTCTCCAGGCCAAACAGCCCCAGCTTTCTCAGTCTGTTCTCCAAAGGAGAGGTGCTCCAGCCCTCTCATCAGTTTCCTGGCCCTGCTCTGAACTCACTCCAACAAGGTCCATGTCCTCCTTCTGCTGGGGACCCAGGGCTGGATGCAGCACTCTGGGGGCAAGGGGGTGGTTTCACCAGAGCAAGTAGAGGGACAGAATCCCCTCCCTCGCCGTGCTGGCCACAATATTTTTAGTTGCAACTGATTTCTTTTCATTCAGAATTTGAACCACATTTACAATTTCTGTGCTTTGTATTTTATACTCTTCACTGAAATACTAAATTCAAGTAAAACCCCTCCCTCAGATGAATTTGTTAAATCACATTGAAATTGTCAATTGAAAAAGTATCCCACTGGGTTTGATGTGGCAGCTCCTTGTATAACTACATGGAAATCCTTATGATACACCCGTGTCAGAAAGGGGCCCTGCCTGTGCCCACAAGCTATCTGGCTCATGATACTGGCATCTGAAGCTAGGTTGCCAAGGAAAAAGGGCAACCTAAAACTAAAGAATACTCCTAAACCAGGAATATTTTCTCTTTTTCTGTGCGCAAAATCAGTGATGCCTACAGATGTAGTTCTAATATAATTCTAGGCAGTTTCTGAGTAGAATATTGCCAAACATGTTTTAGTCTTAGAGCCACACATGTCTCCTCTCAATACAGAATTTACTGTATCTTCAATTCTTTTAACTCAGTCAATTTGATTCTGAAGTCTACAACCATCATTAGCTTTCAAAACTAGTGTGAAGCTTCCTTCCCACTGGCTCTAGGATAAATCTGGGACACAACTCAGAGCAATTAACATGAAAAAGGTATTGTCTTACCAACTTGAGGGTTCTGCAAACAGCTGTTCAAACCATTTCCCCCCCCCCCCACTTCAAAGTTTCTCCAATTAATACATTTGGATAGAAAGAAGATTACTTCTAAACACTGTTAAATTGAGAAAAATGTAGCCTCTCCATTGAAAAGGCAAAAAATCCTAAAGCTTAAATCCAGGACATAAAAAATACATTAGTCTTACCCTTTCAATACTGTGCTGTAAACGTAGTTTCATCCTTACAACCTCCTGTTGTTTAAATAGTTCCTTAAGTGGGTCCGACAGTGATGGAGGTGGTGTAATCTGTGGAACAAATTTTATAAATAATATAGTGAACATGTATTTAACATGTTTAGCATTGCTCATGTGATCTATTAAAAAAACCCCAAAAACAATAAACAAGGCATTTTTAAAGAAATATGCTTTTTACTTTCCATTAATTATGTGAATTCAGTGTGTTTGCAGTAAAAAGTTTTAAGGATTCCATACCATAAAATTAATAAACCCAAGTGAAAATGGAGTTTCAACCTGTTTAGTGCTTTTAACCAGTCATTATCAGCATTCCATAGCTGTTCTTTTTAAAAGGCTATACTGTAGAATATAGGAAGAATACAACTTGCTTCCTATTTTAAAGGCTCTTTAAAACACAGCTGTTCATTTTGAGAAGATAAAAACTGCCTAGTAAAATGCAAGAGCAAAGTAAAAAAAAGTACTGCTAAAAACACTCCAAACCACTTGATATATTCAAACAATAGCAACAGCATTTTATATTGCCGAAAGATAACCAACCATACTCCTAATCTTGCAATCACGCAGAACACAGGAAAGCACAAAAAGCAGACTAGAGACCCAGACAGTAGCCTGAAAAAGTGTTTCTTCCTGTCAGTTATTCAAATAAGTTTTAAAAAAACTTTATTCCTTGAAAAGAAAGTAATTTTAAAAAATCACAAACTTGAGTGACATATCAATGCTGTTACTGATTTGCTATACTATAAACATTTTGCATCTTCCGTCAATTATAGTAAACAACCAGGATTACTGTCTGGTCTGAGCTGTATGAAAAACACTGACAAGGCACCTGGAGCCCTCCTGGCAACTGCAGAAATTGGATGCTTTTTGAGAAGTAACTAATAAACTTCTTGGGAGTTTTAAGGCTCCACCTAAAGTTTACTTTCCTTTATCCCAGTTCTATCTGACAGTTCAGCATGAGTTTTAACAACTGACAGATGTAAGAGCACTGATACTGCTTTGGAAAGACCCATTCAAACTACATGAAACACTGCCTACTACCACTGATACTCAAAAACCACAGCTCAAATACATACCTGCAGTTACTATACCCTACCTTGTACATAACACAAGCAGAAAGATAAATAACTCTTTTCAATAAAATAGATCCTTCAACTGTCAAGAAGTAATAAATCCATCATGGAAATACAGATACACTATAGATTAAACTAGACTATTAGTATCAATCTTGCACCTATACATTCCAGCAACAAAGTGATTTATCAGAAATGCCTGAATTATTATTATATTGGAAAATTTTTTCAGGATAATTTTTTTTCCCAACTGGAAGTTAGCCAGTGTCTCTGGAATTATAGAACATAATCTGAATACCTGATTGCAGTTCATTCCTTAAATTATTATATGGCATAAAATGACATTCAACTTTTTCACATTTCAAACTACAGAACAGGATACACTTCCTTTTTCTTAGTGAAAACAGTATGGCTCTCAAACCAGCAACGTTTATGGCATATGCCATTTTGTATAAAACATCAGTATTAAAATACACCCCCTATACTCTAGCTTTTCCTGAAGACTTTGCATTCATGGTACAGTACAATAGTGCAGTCACTGTCTTTCAATAACATAAGACAAGAATGCTTGAAAATAATATCAAGCTTTAATTTTTACTAAACACAAAACATCTCCCAAAATCTCCATTATTTTGCTTACAGAAAAGCACACGAATAAGATGCAAGAGAGAATCTAAATAAGCTTTGGGTTTATGCTCCTGGATTTTCCAGAAATAAAAACTTGAGCTGGCAAGCATCCATATCACTTGAACAATTTCACAGAATCACAGAATGGTCTGGGTAGGAAGGGACCTCAGGAGTCATTGAGTTCCAAGCTCCCTGCCATGTGTAGGGATGCCACCCACTAGACCAGGTTACTCAAGCCCCATCCAATCTGGCACTGAACACTTCCACAGATGTGGCATCCACATTTTCTCCTGGCAACCTGGTCTAGCATTACCGCTCTCACAGTGAAGAATTTTTTCCTGATACCTAATCTAAACCTGTCCTCTCTCAGTTTGAAGCCATTCACCCTTGTAACGTCACTACATTTCAAATATTATAAAATGTTATTCCCTTAAATTTACAGACAGTTTAATTGCACAACAGAAATAAGAATCAACACCACAGAAATAACCTGACAAGGAGCAGATCATCTAGACAGCAGAGCTGTGTGGACTTTTATATACATGTAGAACTCTGTTTCAGCAGATTATGTTCAGCCCTGAACACAAGATTATGTTCAGACCTGTGTGACACTAACAGGTCTCCATGACCCCAGAGATCCCTATTGCCTCTGGATACATTCATAAACTCTTCACTCCTGCCCAGCCCAGCAGCATCTGCCAAAATGTACAGCTAAATGTTAGGTTTGGTTACAGTAATTTATGGAATGATCTGTTTTTTCCTCTCTTCTTGGAAACTTGGGAAGAGTGATCCTCAGATCTTTAGGAGTCTGAACATAGGATTTGGGCAGTTGCACATCACCTACGGGAAATCCAGCTTGTGAAACCAGCACTGGATCGAGACAAAGCAAATTGGTTTCTTTGAGAAGAAAAAGTCTGACTTAAAGATTCTGAGGGAGGAACAGCCAGAGGGGCCTCTCAGACATTCTAGTCAAAAAAATTGTTACTAAAGAGAACACAAAAAACTGTGTAGGGAAAATACAAACACATACGTTGGGCTTGCAAAAACAGAGCATGAAACTGAACACCACAAAAAAAAGGTGCTCTCTGTTTTTTGCATAACCAAAATATTGAACTGTTTTCTTAAGGGCCAAGACTTCATACAGAAGAGAGAGAAACAAAGGGGCCCTGCCTGCTTCAGTCTGAGAAATCACCCAGAAAAGCCAGACAGAACTTGGCCTTGTGCCTCTGCTCCACCTCACTTGGAGCCAGCCATTAGAGCAGGTTTGATTGGCTAGAGCTCATCTTCAAGACATGCCCTCCCCATCTCCAACACATCAAAACCCATCAGCAACTTTCCTGCAGGCCTTGCATGCTTCAGAACAACTACAACAAGAGCATCAAACTCTTCATTCCATAAACCTTCAATGCCAATTTGTCCTCCTCCACTCTTTTATGTCATCCAAAAAACCGGCCTGCTCTAATGCTCTATTTCATGCATTTTGAAAACAAGTTTCTGGTAATACCCCTAAAATTAGATTTTACCACCTGAGTTTCTACAGCAATGCCAGGGAGACCGGACAGAATCTCCTTTACTAGAAATACATCTGCTAGACAGCCATTGAAGGCTGGCAGTGAATCATCCTGATACTTCCTCCCAGGAGGCAATACAAATAAAGATGACTGAACCCTGTAGAACTTGGAACAATCTGAAAGGCAACAGAGCCAAGTACAATCGAAATTTTCTCTGTCAGAAGATTGAGATTTGTTTCCTTCAATTTTAAACTGACCTGATGTCTCCTACTTTATGTTTTGTATTTGTACATAAATATCCTCACAGCTTTAGGTGACCTGGGCTGTAAATTACAATAGATAGACAAGGCTGTGGAAACAAGGTTTTAGCACACCATCTCCTAGTTCCCACCTACAGCACGTTTGAAGTTCATCAGATAACTGCAGCGCATCATTAAAATTCCAATGCAGAGAACAGTAAACATACTGTTCCATACACCAACCATTCCGAGTCTTAGCATGTCAGAGCTAAATATATGGTCTCCACACAGACCTACAAAAAGGATATCTGTAACACAGGAATAAGTAAAGAAAGGGTATCTACTTTCTCTCTATGTAAATTGATGAGGTAAAAATTTGGTTAACAGAGAATTGTTAGAGCATTGAAGGAAAAAACTGCAAAACAAACATGACAAAAAAATAATTTTACAGTTGCTTATCAAATTCTGCATTATAGGCATAACAACATGTTGTTAATAATTCAGAGAGACTAAGCCTAGTCTTTATTTTCACTTTGTTGGACAACATGTACAAGAAACAAACACTCATTTCTGAGAATGAAATGATCTTTGGTTTAGCAATTCTCCTTTTTATGGTATTTGTAACAGGAATTATTGTGATTGCAATTTTCAATGGCGACTAAATAAAATCGTTAAACTGTGTACAAAAGCAAATTCTATCGGTAAGTTAAATCTGAACTATGACTAATTTTTTAAACAATATGTTTTTCTGAAAGGAAACATGAAAAGTTTTATCAAAATTGTACATTCACACAAGTGACAGTAATTAAATAAAACAGTTGCTTTGGAGATTTTTCAGACAAGAAAAATGAATTGCTTAGAGTATCTTCTTATTTAGAGCAAAACTCATGCTTTTTCTTACACTTTAATTCTAATGAAAATAATCACCAATTTCCTAATAATTTATTTTGGTTTCTCAAAATTTATCTTCTTCCTTTTTGCTTCTAGGAACTTTAAATAAAAATTTCCACCTGTTCTCTTTCTCCATCTGTAGAATATTACCAGGACCATCAAAGTATATACAAAACAACTGTTTAAAACATCATTACCATCAGAACATGTACATGTAAGGAGGCAAACCAGAAATCTAAATGAGACAAAAGTCAGTAACTGTAACGCTTTAATTACTTGTTTACATTTTAATCAACTTTTTAAAAGAGGCTTTTCTTTTCAAAAACTAATTAAAAGCCATTGAGAATAGGAAGCACACACCCATCTCTGGTATTTTCTGAACATGTTACCTGAGATTTTGCTCTCCAATTTATTTAGCTAAATTTATTGTCATTAACTGCAGAGTTCCTATTACACATAGTAATAGAGACAGGAAGTAATTATAAGGCAGTACTTTTATATCAAGTCAAAAACTCTGCCCTCCTTAGAGTGTCTACGCACACACTGCCATTTATGATTGAGAATTGAATTCCATTGCTCAGGTAGGAGATGGGCCAGGAAAAAATATATTCCATCCTTCTCTACTTTCCACCTGACCCAAATTAAGCACTGAAGTGTGATGCCAAAGCAGCGAGCTGTAGCTTGGAAACAGTATGTATTTGACTAGCGGCAGCTTTAAAAAAAAAAAAAAAGAAATCTGTGCCTCCAGTGATAAAGATGTTACAGAAGCTGCAACAGCTACTGAGAAAGAATTGTAGACTTGGGAAGGCTGACAGCCTGGTACACACATTGTGGTGAAGCTTACCATACACCCTGGTTCACCCACAGACCTTGCAAAAAGGTCTTACCCACATCCTTCCTTAGACTGCAACTGGTCTAGTAATCCCCAAAAATGACAACAAACAGCTTGTGCAGGGAATTAAGACTAGCTGCATAACAAAGCAAACATTTTAAAATTTATACATTAAACTTCTATTCATTGCTTCATCAAAAAAATCCTCAACTCTACTGGAAAAAGCTAAAGCTTTTTACTCTCAAGTAAGGGTGAGTTATCTTAGATGAGCTGACATCATAACTTGTCCATTCAAAAAAAGAGCTTAGACCTAAATAAGTGCCTCTGAACTACAGATGTTCTTCAGTAAAAAGGAAAAAAACCTTGACATTATTTAATAAAATTATGAAAAGCTTAGATTGATGTATTACAAAAGCCAGGACAGAGCAGATTACTTCTGCTGCTTTTGACATAACTGGCAGGCACTCTCCTGCTTAAAACATTTGGCAACGGACTTGGTATTTTGAAGCACAGCACGCCCACCTCCCTTCAAACAAAACACCTTTGACTAATTAGTTTTAACAAAATTATTGACAGCAGAAACTCAGAGAAGCTCTCAATAATTTATTCCACTTCTGAAAGAGTAGGTTTTACATACTTTGAAACATAGTATTTGTCTGTGTGCCCTTGACAAATTTCATACATAGTTTGTCTTATAGTAACTGTGAAACCACTGTTTGTATTTCCAGTGAATGAGGCTTTTAAATACGATGCCATTAATATTATTTTGACATATCTTAACTCACTGCTTTCAGCAGAACATTCAGAAGCAAGTTAGGAAGAATATGGAAGTTACAAGAACAAAACCAAAGCATGCCTTTCATTGCATGCATATTGAAAGACCATGTTACTTACAGTTGGGATGCATATCTTGCTCAGGGGATTGCCATCCAGCAGGTAGGAGCCATTGAAGGTCACATATTCATCATAATATTGAGGTGCCTGAGGAATAACACTGCACAGCAATTTACGCTTCTCTTCTATTTTCTTCCTTATGTGCAAGTATTCAAAATAGGGGTTTGCTCTCTCGGAACTGTACGGCTGAATCTCCTCAAGTTTCAAAGAATCAACAATAGCTGCCAGTGACTGCTGGGTTTTCTCCTTGGCCTGCAGCAAAGAAGGGTTCGCTTGCACAGGCTGAGGCACGCGTGACACCTTCCTTTTACGTGGATGATGTACCTGAGCATCATCATCTTCAGTTAATCTAATTCTTGCTTTCATAGATGCTGAAGATTCAGACTCTTTTTCTGATGTTTGTGTACAGCCAAGAGGATTCTGCTTGCCCTGGTTAGCAAGCAAATTTGCTCTGTTCCTTGTGATTCTTTGAGGTACTTCTTGCTGTTCCATCTTCTGATCCTCAGCAACTTCTTCTACTTTAACTATTTGGCTGTATTTATGCGCCTCTTCCTGTGTAATCTGTTGTGAACTATTTTCCAAATTGGATATAGAGGAATACTGTGGTGAATCATCTGCCAACACATTTTCTCTGTCTGCAGTGCAGGGGCTTTTATTAACCAATTCATTTGTAATTCCCTTTGACATTCCTGAACTTAGTTCACAGAGTTCAGCATTGGCTTTACTATCAACAACATGCACAGAGACCAACTTTTCTTGTTGGTCTTTTTCGTTTCTAATATCTGAAGTATCTGCTGTGTTACTATCCACTTCACCCAGGGCATTCTTACAAACAACTTTACTGAATGAGTACAAATTCACGTTTAACTGTGAACTGCTATCACTTTCAGGAGTATCCTTCTCTGATGGTACCATTGGCAAATCATTCACCTTTTCATAGCCCTGTGAAACGTCTTTTGCAGAGCTCTCAGAATATACAGCCATGGGTGCATCAGTCTTCCTAATGTTTGAAGGGAAGAAAGCATTTTCCAGCTCTCTGGTACTAGTAGCATCTGTTTCCAAAGCAGAGGTTGCAGTCTGAACTAGATTTTGCTGCTGTACAAATGACGAATCTTGACTGATAATGCCTGGTAAGGACACATTTTTTGACACAACTGGAAGTGGCTGGATAGGTAAAGAACAAGGCGACTGTGAAGGCAAAAATGATGCAGATTCTTGAGAACTGGAACTTCCCTTAATTTCAGGGTGCTGAGGCAAAAACTCAGATACTCGTTGCTCTTTTAACGTCCTGCTCTCAGAATTATGCACTGCTATAATGCTTTTAGCATCTTGCTCTGACATACCACAACCTGAGCTGTTAAAGTCATTGTTTAATGAATTAAGTCTCTCAAAAGGCACATCCCACAGTTTGGTTTGCTGAGTCACACCACTTTGACTACATGGTTCTAAATGCATGCTAGAGTCTTCTGAAGGGCTCATCTGAGCATTATCTTTAATGGTATTTGTCCCTGTTGTTGCCTGCTTGTTGCTAATAGCTCTATTTGGAGACGATGTGAAGCTTGACTGCAGAACAGACACAGTGCTTTGAAAATCTCTTTCAAGTGCGCTGCACAGTAGCTCTGGTTTAGGAGAAGTGCTACTGTAAGTCTGAACTGACGGCAGAGCATTCTGGTTGAGTTCTTCTGATGTTCGAGGCTGTTTGCTTTGTTCAGAAACTGCAGCAGGCATGCTGCATCTTCGAACCTCTATAACAGGCCTACACTCATTTAAAACCAACTTAACATCTTCAGCAGATGCTGATCTAACATACATTTGTGGGAGCCTGTTTGTGAAAGGTGGCTTAATGCGATCTGGCAACTCAGCAAGACCATCGGCCTCTTTTTCCACAAGGGCTGGTGATTTGGCACTTGCCAAAAATGGTGACTGTGAAAAAGACATTTGGGAATCAGAACCTTCTGGCATGAAGTCCGAATCGTATTCAGTTACAGGCCTTGGAGTAGTTACTGTGGTATGGCAAGAATCCTCAGAGCTCGCAACAGAAACCATGGACACTGACCTGGAGCTCAGCCCCATCTTTTCACTTTCTGATTTGGGTGATCTGTTTAAATTATCTAAAACCAATGAAGTCTTTACAACATTGACACTTCTCGTATCTACTGACTGAGATCTATTACTTGTAGCATCTTTCTGCTGTTTTTCCTTTATACAAACATCTGGCAACTCTGAACTTTTTGAACGAATCAGTTCTTTGCCTTTTACTTCAGCTAATGAGTGTCTGGGTTTTTCCTTCATTTTGTTATGTTCTGAACAAGTGCGGTTTCTCAAACGTTCCTTCTCTTTCTGTTTTATTTTTTCTTTATGCTTTCTATGCCACTGCTCTATCTCCAGATCTTTAAGGCTAAGCATTCTTTCAAAACTAGTTTGCATTAAATCATCATTGACTAATCTTTTTTCTTTAGGCCGAGCATCCTTCAATGCAGGAGCTGGTTTAGGCTTAAGTTTCTCATGTTCAAGTTTCAGTTTAAGCAAACTACTTTGATGCAGTTTATCTTTATGCTTGTCCCTCTCTTTGTATCTGTCTATATCTTTATCTTTTTTATCTTTCTCTCTACCATCTGGAGTTTTCAACAAATCATCTTTTGGTTTTTCCTTCAAATATGACAGTTTGTCATGAACTGTTTTATTACTTTCGGTAATAGTACATCTCCTTTCCTCTTGCATATGTTTTGAGCTTGCTAATGATGAAGTCTCCTTGTCTTTGGATTTGTCTTTTTTTTCTAATTCCTTTTCTCTAGTTCTATTTTTTTCTGATTTAGTATATTCAGATTCTTTTTCAGACTGTTTGACTTTTCTTTCAGTACAGTGTTTTTCTTTGCTTTCAGCCCAATGTCTCTCCTTATCAGCCTTTTCTTTATCATGCTTCTTATCAGTTTTTTCTTTATTTCTTTCCTTGTCATCAACTTTTTTAAGAGCACCCATGCTTTTTATTTTATCATTTTCCTTATGGCACCTTTCTGCTTGCTGAAAACTGGACTTCTCCTTTACTTTCTCTGTATTTTCATTTACTTCTGCTTTATCTTTCTCTATTTTGTATTCATGCTTTAACTTTTTCTCTTTTTCTCCATGCTTTCTTTCTATCTTTTCAAAATCTTTTTCTTTGATTGAGAATCGCTTTTCTGTCTTCTCTCTATTTTCCTTTAAATTCTTTTCCTGCTTTTCAGTATCTGTTTCTCTTTCTACTATATGAACACTGGCTGCCTCATCTCTAACACCAAAACAGAACAGTTCAATTTCTTTATCTGCAAGCATAACTTCTTTTTCTTCTTTTGTATCTTTTATTTTTTCATCCTTGAGAAACTTCTCATTTTCCTTTTTGTTCTTCTCTTTTTCTCTCTCATCTTTAATACTTCTCTCTTTCTGGAACTGTCTCTCCTTAACTAATTTATCTTCTTTTACCACAGTTTTTTCTAGCTTTGATTTTCTGTCTGAAGAAAGAGATTCATGTTCTGTATTTATCAAAGTGTCATCATTTTCATCACTTTTGAAAAAGTTTTCTTTCCAAAATTCTCTGTCAAACTCAATACTTCTTTGAACGTCTTTAACATTATCCTTATGTTTGTGTTTCTCTCTCTCCCCATCCTGTTCCTTTTTGTGCTTTTCCTTTTCTCTTTCTTTGTGCTTTAATTTATGCTTTTTAAGTGTTTTACCTTCCTTGTCAATTTTTCTCAAAGTATATTCTGAACTCTCAAATGTTGAGCTATTATCTTCCTCTTTAATTTTAGGACTAGATTTTTCACCAAACTCCAAGTGAAAATCCTTTTGATGATGCTTGCTTTTTTCTTTGTGCTTGCAAGATTTTCCACTAGAACTTTCTACTAGATAATCAGAATCAGTGTTGTGGTCATACCGAACTAATTCGGAGGGCAATGTTATTTCAGAACCTCCTGGTGATAAGCAAGTTTTGGTGTTTTCTTGCTTTAATGGTGTTGACTGCTTTTCACTTAACCCACAGGGATGCTTTGGAGATTTTCCAGCAGTGATATGAAACAGATGTAAAGAAGAATCTTCTTTTGAGGTGAAAGACTTCTTAAAGGTTTCTTCCTCTCTAGCTTTATCTAAAGGATCTAACCCAGAAGTAGCTATATTTGTTACTCTAGCATTTTCTTTTTCTTGCTTTACTTCTTGATTCTCTTTATTTTTGCTTTGATTTTTTACTTTCCTTTTAACTTTGCCCTTTTGCTTGTGCTCGTTTGTAACCATATATTCTTTCTTCACTCTGACATCAGAATTTGATGTCTCTGAAACAGAGCAAGGAGAGACCATTTTCTTGTCCTGAATTATTTCTTCATCTGAACTTTCAGAACTTGAATACAAAACTCTAGAGGGTTTCTGCTTTTTGTTTTTCAATGATTTTGAAAAGACAACTTTTTCTTGTTTCACAAATAAGCTAGTCTTTTCAACTTCAGTTTCATCTTCTTTCCTTGGGTCTTTTCTAAGAATATGTTTATCATCAATCATTTTTTTCATTTCATCTTCATCATCATCTTTGAACTCATACTCATCTAGTGCAGATGGAAGTGGTGCCTTACTAGGGACTGTTTGTTTGCTGTTGTTGGCTACAGAGTCCTTTTCTGCCTCTGAATCAACATTCCCATCTACACTGGAAGGATTTACAGATGGAGCTTCTTCAGAATCTAGAGTAAAAAAAGCAAAAATTAATAGAATACTGATCGGACACTTGTCATACCTCAGGACAAAAGAGTTCAGTTCAGCAGTCACCTCTTTACACACAAAAATAATAAAACCTATCTTAAACACAGAAAACAAAAGGTCATGAAATCAAAGTTCTCCCCTCCCTTTAGAGCTCTCACTTAGGCATGTAAAAATACTAATTAACATTTATATCTAATAAAAGTAATGCAGTTTAAATTTTGAAAACCTCACATATTGTGCATAATTTCTGTATAACCTGACTCTTTCTAAAGGACAATACCCTGTGCAGACTGTTGAGGAATCGGCTGCTAAACAGTAACAATATTCTATTACATATATGTAAAAATATTTGTCTTGAGATTGATGCTTTCACTAAGCTGAAGTTGATTCTATGAAGTGATGCCACAGCTGTTCCTTAGAACAGAAGGACCACGCACTGTATTTCAGGTTATTCTAATGCCAAAAAAGTTGACACTGCATCAGAACATAGGGCAATAGGACTTTTTTTTCCCTTGAAGTATACTGCATCTTTGACTAGAAAACATTCCTGGGGGTTGGGTTTTAAGTATTTGTCTGGGAAAGAGAAACCAGCTTTTACTATCATGTGAGAAGATGCTGCTCTTCGTCTGCTTTTCACAGATCACAGAATGGCTGAGGTTGGAAGAGACCAGGAGATCATCTCGTTCAACCCACCTGCTCATGCAGGGACACCCAGAGCCAGCTGCTCAGGACCATGCCCAGAAAGCTTTTCAATTATCTCCAAGGATGGAGACTCCACAGCCTCCCTGGACAACCTGTGCCACTGCTTGGTCATCCTCACAGTGAAAAAAATGTTTCCTGCTGTTCAGACGGAACTTCCCGTGTTTCACTGTCTGCCTATTGCCTCTGGTCCTGTCACTGTGCACAAGTGACAAGAGCCCAGCTCCATCCTTTTTGCAACCTCCCCTCAGGAAATTTTATGCATCAACAAGATTCCCTGAGCCTTTCCTTTTCCAGTTTCTTTTTCATCTTCCTGGCTCTTCTCTGGACTCTCTCCATGGTGTCAATGTCTCTCCTGTACTGGAGAGCCCAGAGCTGCACCCAGCACTCCAGCTGTGGCCTCACCAGTGCTCAGGAGAGGGGGAGGATCACCTCCCTCAACCTGCTGGCAACATTCCTCCTAATGCAGCCTGGGACATCACTGGCCTTCTTTGCAGCAAGGGCACTTTGCTGGCTCATGGTTAAGCTGGTCAAGCTCACGGTTCAGCATGAGCCAGGGCCTTTTCCGCAAAGCTGCTTTCACAGCTGGTCAGACCTGCACTGCTGCTTGGATAGTTGTTCCTCCCAAGCTGCAGGACTTTGTACTTCCCCTTGATGAACTACATGAGATCCCCATGAGCCCATTTCTCCAACACAGTAAGGTTCCTCTGGATGGCAGCACAACTCTCTCATGCACCACTCACTCCTCCTCAGAAGCCCCAGTCCTGTGTCATTAGGAAACTTCCTGATGGAACACTCTATCCCAACCATTAATGAAGGTATTAAACAGGAGTGGACACAGTATTAATCCAAGGTACAGAGGCAGTTACTGGCCGCCAAATAAACTTTGTGCCACTAATCACCACCATTCCGGCCTAGAATCAATCCACCTCACTTCTTTTACCTAAAAGATTCTGAATTGTTGAATATTCTGTGAAAACCAAATGAAAAGTTCCTGTCTGACACTCAAGTAAGTTACTCATGGTCAAGAATCTTTTGCTTCTGAGGAGACAATTCTTTCTGTGCTCCAAGAAATGTTAAATACTCCTCAATCTGCAGAAACACAGGAAGGACCAAGAATTACTGCCTCCACTTCTGCAACTTACTTACCAGGTGACCCACAGAAACCAGTGGCTCTCTGAGTAACTAAGTTGCACCCACGTGAAACACTGACTCCTGATTCATCCTCTAAAGGTGGGAAGTAAGTGACTTTGGGGATAATTTTTTACCCTTAAACAAACCATCTCAGAAACACACTCTATCATAAAAAATATGGTATTTTCCTCTATATCTTTCTCTGGTAAAATCATCATTCTGATATAGAGCTAATTTGCAAAGTGGGAATGGCTAACTAAAGATAATTCGGTTGAAAAATTTAACAAACCACCTCTAGAAATGTAAGTGAAAGACAACCTTAGCAATATCAATTGTTACCTGCAGCAAGCTTTAATAGCTAACACTATATGAAAGATTAAGGCCACTTAACCTTAGGTGAAATGATGCATTAATTAAGCAATTAAATAGCTACTTTTACCTGAGCAACTGTCTTCATCATCAGAGATGGGCACCTCTCTTTTCAACAGCATTTCCAATTCTTCAGTTTCAGCAACATCAACAGGTCTTTCCCCATGCTTATTAGCTTGAAATGGATTTCCACCATGTCGAAGTAACAGCTTTACAATCTGCAGCATTAAATAAATTAACTTTGAGGTTATCCACAACATGTTACTTGACCAGCAAAACATCCCCCATTGCACACAAAATGTGAGTAATGTGATATGCAATCCTAAGTCCTATCTATGATATTGAGACTGGGAAGCAAGACTTCAGCAACTAAAATGCAAAGTCCAGGTAGTGCATACAGTCTGCTCTATAAAAGAGGTGAAGGGGAAGACTAGAGACAGCTGCTCTCTGTCACACAGCATCATTATAAAAGATAGACAGGGGCCTTTGTTCTTGCTGTTCTAGCATTTCTTCACACAATTTATCTGGTTCCCCACCTACCAGGCTCTTTACTCCTCTGCACTTGATTCATTCTCTTGCTCCAAATTTTATTTCACTTAAATAAGGAACAGATAACTTTTAGAAGTCACAGTACTATTGGTTTCCCCAGCAGTTCCAAAAAGCCCTTAGAGATCTTACTGGAGGGACAAAGCACCTCCACCTGCAACTGCATGCAATAAATCAAAATCATCAACTTCTCCACCATTAAGGGCAGCAATTTGTTAATGTTACAGTGATACCAAGGCCACTGCATTTTCAGCATAGTGTCCAGTATTAATTACTTTCTTTCCCTATGTATAAAGAATGGGGAAATTCAGCAGACAGTGATACCTTAACAGGAAGCTTCAGACTTATTCTGGTACATAATGTCAGATGGCCACAGGTACCTGTACTGATAACAGATAAGCAAGAGGTCCCATTCTCCAAGACTCTACTACAACTTGGGTCTAAAGACCCAGTATCTTTATTTACATACCTATAAAAAGCAATTACTAAATAGCTAATAAAAAGAATCTCAACATATTATCAAAATTAATTTCTCTAGCTTTTCCAGAAAAACCTTTTAAACTGAACATCTTGTTTGCAAGGTGTACTTGATTTAAGGATGAATTCTATTCTTTTGCTTCCAACAACAGATCATATACACAGTAATGAAATAAAAGAGATATAAAGGGAAAGCAGAGTAATTTTTGATCTTATTTGCAGAAATCAATAACAAATTTGAAAGTTAATGTAAAGCACCTACAGAGCTCAATTTATCTTCTCCACTAAGTGCTGATTGGTAAATTAAAAAAATAAGAATATATATACCTCAATTCTCTATTTCAATGCCATTAAAATATTTTAAAAGAAATATATGATATATACCTTTAAATATTTATAAACATGTATGTATAACATACATGAATCCACAGTATACTTTTAGGTGACAGTTTTCTTTTGAGAAGTCGATACAGTAAAAGTTTCTCAAAAATAGTCAGTTAAGTGCTTATTTACTAAGAAAGTAAAGGTGAAACTTATAAATACTTAAAACAGATACTGGTAGAATATATCTGGCAATAGAAGTGAGATGAAACAATCAGAACAAGTTTAAGATGCTCCCAAAACAGCAGAAGCAGAACTACAAGACTGTCTGACTGCAATGAGGACAGTTAGGATCTGTTCTGAAGCTTCAGCATTTAAAATCATGTTTTTATCCCCCTCTCACTCTCCCAGAACACTCACATTTCTATGTCCACTGCTAGCAGAATCATGAAGAGGGGTATCATCATCCAAGCCCTGTGTGTTCACATCTGCTCCCGCTGCTATCAGAACTTTAGCAACGTCGTAGTAACCAACATTACAGGCTTCATGCAGTGGTGTCCAACCTAGAGTGAAGAATGGCAGGTTTATCAGAGATTTGATTTTTCATTCCTGAAAAATGATAGATCTCTATTGCCTCTGAACATTTCAAAACAGACTCACACACAGTGTTTGGCAGAACAGCAACGCCATCCCTCTGATGAACAACACACGCTTTATCAACTTCAAACCTCACATCAAATTTCAAGATTCTCTGAGATTAAACTGAATGCTGGAATCACAAATCAAATAGTAGAAGACAAAATCTGGCACAAAATCCCCAGGCTAAACATGTTAGAGATTCTTTGACTAGTAAACATTTGGACTCTGACAGGTGTATATATAAATAATGTTAAAATAAATGTAAACCGTTTGAAAGCCACACTATTGGAAACAGTAATTGGAGCAAACTGCCATAAGCAGTGCTCCTTTACAGTTACTGAACATGTTACAGCATCACATAATCATTAACAACATTAGCAGCTAATAAATAATGGCAGAGAACTTACTCTGCTATTTCCCAGAACACTAGTCATTGTTTGCAATTTTGATTTCCACAAGTTCAGTGTTCATTTTCTGTAGCAGAGCGTCAACTGAAGATGACAACTCACACAGGCTATATTCTTTACCTCAATTTCCTCTTCACAGCTTGATGACTTCTGCTTCACAGCTGACCTGAACTGCTATTGATACCTTCTCAAAGCCCAGCTCTGGGGAGGCATTCAACTTTTGTTTCCAACATAACCAGTAAAAGAGTTTAATCACATGAGCTCTGTATCTAATCAGCAGCAGTCTTGTACATCCACAAAGTAGAGGTACAAGACACCCCTAACTTATCTAATCCCTCAATAATGGGATTTCTCACCTTCAGCCTTCACTCAACTTCCAAGCTGCCACTCATTAAAATTTTAAAAACAGCTAAAAAAAAAAAAAAAAAAGGAAAAAGCAAAAACCAAAAAGGGAAAAAAAATAAAAAAGGTTCTAAGTTATTCTAAAGCAAAACACTTCTTTCTGTTCTTCATACACTAAATTTCCTCTTCAATCATCACTTGGGTTACTCACTTCCAGCTCTGTCTGGCTCCCACCTCCATCTTTCCATTTTCTTGCCATTTGCCCTTTCACACTCACCCAAAATGATAACATTCTTCTGCTCTCAGCCCTCTGATCCCTGGTTTTTATTCTCTGTATTAATTATCTTCATCATTTATTTTTCTCCATGTTGTACTGCTTTGCTTTTCCATCCTTTCACAATGTCCAGCCTGCCAACTCTAGTGCTGGCTTGCTGTCAGTATCTGTTTCCTTTACTCTTGTTCTCACACGGCAGTATCATTCTGGCAGATATCCCATGAGCAGGGTTACTTCCTGCATTACTAATTCATTTTCTGCTCCTTTAGTTCTGCCAAATCCTTAGCTAAAAAACCTCTAATTCTCTAAACTACACTGCATACTAAATTCCTACTTTTCTCCACTCATGACTCACTGCTTCAATCCTCCCCCTCTGCACAGTATTTTGAAGTTCAGCTATCTCTGCTTCTCACTTTGGATCAACAATAAAAAAATATCTCACTTGATCCCAAACAACTTCTCAAGAATTTTGAACAAATTCTCCAACAACTTGTATCCAACTGATTGTCAGAACCAGTTCTCAGCCACTGTCCTTTTCCTTTCATCTGCCTTTAAATTCAGTATCTGCCCTAGGTCAGACTGGGATGAAGCTGTGAAGTTAACTTCCTTCAGAGCAACCCATACAGTAATGTGCATTGCATTTGGGGGCTACACCAGTACTCACAGCATACTAGTGGTTTTGGCTACTGCTGAACAAGGCTTGTGAAGTGTCATGGTTTTCTCTCTCCCTCCTCCTGCATGAGAGTTTGGGAGGGGACATAGCCAGGACAGCTACCCAAATATATAATCCATACCACAGGATGTCATGCAATAGAAGTTCATTGAAAGGAGAGGGAAGGAGGGTAGTTTGTACATAATGGCATTTGTCTTTCCAAGCATCTATTACACCTGCTGAGGCATTGCTTCCTGGGAAGGGACTGAACATTTGTCTGATGATGGGAAGTAGTGAATGAATTCCTCTTCTTCCTTTGCTTGCACATGCAGCTTTTGCAATTCTTATTAAATGGTCTTCAACACGACCCACAAGGGCTTTTTCTATCTTATTTTCTCCCCACACCTTGTTGAGGAAGGGAAGTGAGAGAGCAGCTGGGTGGGTGTCTGGCCGCTTGCCAAGGTCAACCCACTACATCTCTTCAAGTGTTTCTATTATTCTCGCAGTGATGTCTATGGGCCTGTCTTCCCCTGAACCTCCCCCTCCTTTTCTAAAATTGCTCTTGTCAACAAGTTCTTCTCATATCCCCTCTCAACTTCTTAGAAGATCTCAGTGTTCTACTTCTGCTTGTCTTCTCTTCCTCTACATGCCAGTCCTGGGCAGCTTCATGTTCAAATACAAATTCAGCCCCTCCTCAAAACAAGAAATTACCAATCTGTTTCTTACCTAAAGTAAAGATTTCAGTTCATCTCATTAATCACTTGAAGCCAAGTATGAGCTGACTAATTGTGCTATATGGTTCTTAGCTTCTCCCACAGGGGCCTGCTACCTCAACTCCTCTCAACCATTCCCACTGAGAACATAATCCAGACCCATAAACCTAAAAAATATTGTATATGTTACAACATAACAAAGCTCATCAACCATTATGTAAATCACAGCAAATAGCGACACATCAAAGCTGTCATTAATCCAGCAGGACTAGATGAAAACTGCTACCATGCCACTCTCATCTGCCTTGGTGTGCATCAGCTGTCCCAGTGAAGACAGTGCACATCACAGCACCACCACCTCCACCATTACTGACTTTGCATCTCCTCACACAGCCCACAGTCTCACCATTTAACTCTGCCCAGCACAATCCTACAAAGTTCAGCAAGAACACAGAAATCTGTGTGCACAGATTTCTGCCAATACCCACTGCCCCGTGGCCCTGGACACAATGAAAACCCCTCAGTATTAAAACACTGCTCTAATCATACACTTTGTACTAGTGTCCCAGTACTGCCACTGCCACTGGAAATGAAAACCACAATTTTGGGAATTTCTATGAAGTTATACTTTTTCAACAACTTCAGTGTTACTTTTAATCGATACAGTTAAAAGTACTCACATTAACTTACCTGCAAAATCTTTTACATTTACATTTGCACCTAATCTGATTAGCTCCTTGACCTGTTTAACATCCCCTCGAATTGCTGCCATATGTAGAGGAGTTTCCCCTCTTTCGTTTCTCTTGTTAACTTTATCTTTTTGTCTTGAAGAAGACGTTGGAGTTTTCTTTTGTGTTGGTGTTGTTTGTACAGAATGATTTAAGGTGGAATCTACAAAACAAGTTTTTAAATGGTCATTATTAGTTAATTGAAGTGAGGTGAAATAAAAAAATTGTAAACACTTGCCTTCAAAGATGATAATGACCAGTGAATAATTATATTTAAATAAAAGACATTTCACCTAACACAGGTGTCAGCACAATGTTGATTTCCAATGTGAAAAAGGGCATTTTGCAAAATCTTACTATTTTAAGCAAGTTTCTAGGAGAGATGAAGTCTATCCTAACTACAAGGTTCACATACTCTGGCATAAATTCTCCTGAATCAAGACAAGGTGAGATCACCCAGATCAGTATCTACCCAGCTTCCCCTTCCTCTAGCAAAATTCCACTAAATTTTTCTGCAGTGGGATGCCATCTTAAAGAATTACAGTCTGTGTATTGTACTACATACAAATCCTCAGCTGTACCAACACAGCTGGGTGGACTGGATAGTTCCTTAAGGAAATCCAGCCATTTGCTTTTAAATAGCAATTTCATAAAAACTTTACACCTGTAGAACATATACATACGTAAAGATTTTTTTTTAAATGCAGCTGGACCAAGGACAGTTTGAAATGGTAAATTAAGAACAAAATGTCTTCCCTCTCCCATTAAATCAGAAGGAAATAGTCCCATTTCCTCCTAAATTAAAATCCTGCTCCAAAGTGAGAAAATGAGATAATAGTTAAGCTTCAATAAAAATCAAAAAAAGAAAGTATTTCAGGCTTTAAACAATCCATACCGAACAGTGTCTGAGAGGCAAAAATAAACAAAGGAAGAAATCAAATTTTCAGTTTTTACAGCTATCACAGTGCAAACCTTTTCACATAAATTTAGAAGATCACGGATTTTTCATCAAATTAATCATCCATGTGAAATATATTTTAACGTAAGTATGAATGATTTAAAATATGTGAAAAAAAGCAAAGATTTGTGAAAAACATCAGTGATCTGAGTATTCTGACTAGGACAGAATTAAACAGGCAGGAAAAAGAAAACTGTTAACTCTGTAAGATCACCTGGACTGTTGTCTCTTGCTGTCATCTGCATGAGAAGTGCCATCTGTTTGCGCTCTGACAGAGGGTAACCAAAAAGAATGCTAACGGGTGCTGATTTCTTATTCCCAGCATCCTTCTTCATTTTCTTTTTCTCCGGACCTTCCTTCTCTAGAAACAGGAACATTTCAAGACTCAAACTGCAGTTCCATCAGTATATTTTTCTAAAAATAAAACCATCCTCTTAAGGCCTGTAAACTCATGATTGTTGACAGGTGATGAAAAACAGAAATTACACCTCTAACTTACTGCATTTGCATTAGTGTTGGTTACTGGTTCTAATCATATTAGGATAATAAGCTACTGAGATAAAGCACTTAAAGCTGTAAGCAGGATTACCAAAAAATTCTAACAGATGAAAAACCTGTTTCATAGAAGCAATGCTTCTATGAATGTATATCATAGAAAATGTATGTCACAACTTCAATTCTCAGAGATTAAAGTCAGGAGTTTAAAATTTCTGTAAAACCAGCTGGTCAGCTTTGAACATTGAATATAGATCTGAGATTACACTCTATTCTACTTCTCTCAAGACATCATGTTAAAAATTAGGAAAAGACTAGTTAATATTGGTATCTGCTAAGTAATTGGTTAAAAGATTGTTTCTCTCAAACTCATCCTGGTATTTTGTCTTAAAGCAATTTGTTCTCCAGAATTCATATCCTTCAAAAACATACAGCAATTTTATATACATAACTTCTTTCCTTTTCTCAATATTTACGGAAGCTGTTTAATATTTCATCTCCAAGTTTTAAACCATGAGCTAAAATTACACATCTGAGTAAACACATCAAAAATAAAACAAAACTAAACTCCCACCAAAACCAAAAAACCTGTCATCTGCAAAAGTAGAAAACCTTAAAACAGAGGACTCCATTGAGAAAAATTTCACTGAACTTCTGCAGAGATAAAAATTAGAATCTTAAGCCCCTTTGAGGTTCCTAGTTATCTTTTCACTTTCTACAGTTCTGCCTTCTTTCTTCTTCCATTCTTTTCCTCTCAATGGATTTTCTGCCTTCCTAGCCTTCTCTAAATCTTTCTAGGCCTGATTACAGACACAAGCTCTAGTAAGGCAGTGCTTTTGAGGCACAGGAAGGCACATCTTCAATTCTTATCTTGAATTCCACACTGACCCATAAGAAACACATGATTTTATGGGCTAAACAATTGCCAGCAAGAGTATTTAAGAATATAAATGGAAAGCTACAGACCCATGTACATATTTTAAAAACCTCTATAAATTTAGCCATCATGTTTAAAAAGTAAACAATCCCTTTTACAGAATCAAATTATTTTTTTCTTAAACTGCAGGCAACTCACAGTCTTGACTATCTAAAAAATTAATTTAATATTCAAATCAACAATATTTGTGTTGTGCCGGATTGATAAAAACATTTGCATAGGAAAATAAAAAAAAACCAACTTTACAATAAAATTGTACTTTAAACTTTTCACTGCAAGCATGCTGTTATTTCTGCAAAGATAAAGTACAGCATACTCTTTACTGACTAATTTAGTACTTCCATTGAAATAACACATTTCAGATTGACCAGCACAATCAGATATTTCTTAGCATATGGTATGGACTACTCACGATTCTTTCCTTGAAAAACACATTTATTTTCATTCTGAATTATTCCCTACTATTTTATAGCTATTTTCAGCTTGAGAAAATAATGTATCAAAATAAATGAAATAAAGTTTTTTATTAAATAGGTTTCACTCATATATATCGGGATTGTCTGAGTTTTTTGGGTTTTGCTTATGTTTTTAAATTAGCATAACTTATTCCTGCCTCATGTTCAGTGATCCATTTCAGTGGTAAATTATTCTTCTATTACATTTTATTAACACAGTGTTTGCAAAGCATTCCTAGATCTTACAAATTAAAAGCACCAAATAAGAACATAAGTGTTCTCACTGAGTTATACTGTAATTACGCACTTACTGCTCAAAAGGAGACACAATTTTATTAAAATGGATATTGGACTTCATATATGCTGTCAGTAAATTTAAACAGTTCAATTAACAAAAATCAACATGTCTTATGATTATAGCAGGTGCTCCTGATAATCCCCCCAGAGATCTCATGGACATAACCTGGTCCTGACAAGAGGGGTGGAAGAAAGCAAAAAAACCAAACCAAACCAAACCAAACAAACAAAAAAACCCCAAAAACAAACAAACAAAAACAAACAAAAAAACCCCCAAAACCTAACAAAAAAAAACCCCAAACAAACAGAAACCCCAAAACTCAAACCAAACCAAAAAACAACAACAAGAAAAAAAGCCAGGAGAAAGTGAGCAGGGCATATAAAATAGAAAGTTTTATACATCAAAAAATACATCAACGTTCCAAGAATAGTATCCCATAGTACACTACACTATAACAAGAGGAGAGCAACTTAACATTCAGGAGCTTAAACTTATTAGCTATTCTTATCTTACAGTAACAGAAAATTTCACCACTGTGAACTTGATATTTTTATAATTCAAACAGTAACAACTTTCCTAATAAAGGAACAGAATCAGTTTAAGATACTAAGTTTAGGTAGAATTTAATGTATAAAATTGTCTATGAAACTCAATCAGTTAGTCTGGGGTTTTTTTCCATTTTTTATACTTGTTTTTAGGTCCTATAGAATACAAATATCTTCTTTTACATTCACATTCTCATCACTTTCTGCTGCTCTTCAGCAGTTAGAAATTAACATAATGGTTAGAAATAGAACATAAGAGATTTTTTCACTTTTTATTAAAAAAATAAAAACCAGAACTCTTCAAGTGGCTTCATGTTCAACCACCTTTATTAAATAAACTTCATAATACACAGCTAAATCCCTCTGGACTATATCTCTTTATATTTCCCTTGGCAACACAAGCTTTTCACTGAACACTTAAATTATTTTGAAATACTCAAGTTATGTCAAACAGGAATTCAGGAGTATCTGAGCACTTATTCATAAAAGGGCTCAATGAAATCCACCCACAATACTTAAAATGCTCAGGACCAAGGAACATCAGAGACACTGGTGATTGTTTTAGGATAACTTATGCATGACACATTTTTGGTTGCCTTGGGACAAAATCTATCTGTTTTTTGTTTGCTTGCTTTTTTCCCCCCAATTGGATAAATTACAAATACCCACTCAAGTAGTTTTTAATGTTTTGGAAAATTAAATTACTAAGTAATATAATACATGGATTTCTCGAAACCAATCATGCCAAACTAACATTTGATATTTCATTTGGTAAAATAATCACTTCAGTGGATAAAGAAAATTAAGCAAAAAACCCCCAAAAACCTCAAATTCAAACTTCAGGGCTCGCTCATCATACTCTGTTATTATATAAAAGACTCTCAATATAGTCTAAAACATAAAAAATAACAGGATCAAAAAATAGGACAATGAAAAATTAAAATATTAAATGCTTTAAATAAATTTTATGAAGTCATACGATTGAATGATACACAACCAAAGAAAAATATGTTCATTGCTAGGTCAAGATCTAGATACAGATGATGAGGTTCAGAGATAGAGTTTATGGAGCTCTGTGTGATCATTGCAACCTCACTGAAGTTATTTCCAAGAGAAACACATCATGACTGGCTGTGTTTCCTACCCTCAGGGAAAGAGAAAGCTCAGAATGTGATGCGGAGACCCCATAGTGCATTTAACAATGTAGAGATTTCAAGATACTATTGTGATACCTAATTAATCACGTTCATGACATATTTATTTACTGAAACCAACACACAAAACCACCTCAAGTTTCCTGTCTGTAGCCCAAACAACAGTTAAACCTGTTATAGCTGAACAATAAGCCCATACCCAGCAAGCAGTGTGTGAACAACACCCCCACTAACCTCTAACTACAGAGAGCATGAGCACAGGAATTGTGTTACTGTGATATACCCATGCAACATCAAGAAATCAGTTGTTTTGCTCTTCTGGATGTCAACTAAGTGCTAAAAGAAGTATGACTGTGCCAGGTTTGGACTGCTTTAAAGACTGAAATTGAAGAGGTCAGAAAACAAAACCAAGATTCTGCTATAAACAGTAAATCTGGAGAACATAATTTCCAAGAAAGATCAATAAATTGCTGCATTCAGTGTAACTGTAACTTGTTGCTCCTGAATAATCAACTCTGTAATAAGACTCTCTTTACAATGGAAAGATTTTTAGGATCTGCAGTTATGTTTAATTTATTATGAAAAATTCAAATTTCTCTCTTCAGACCAGTAAGGTGGAGAAAGCAAACAAATCTGACCTCAGCAAAATCAACACTTGTCTATTGTTCTTATTCCAATAACCACATCAGAGGTTACTTAAAACTAACCAGATTACATAAATAAGAAAATGTATGTAATTCTGTTAAGTAGTCTAAGTAACTGATGGCCTTTCAATCAAATTATGGTTTTGGATTGGGAGACCTAAAATCAGAGAATTTATTTTAAAATATATGAAAAAGAATTCTGCTTTGATCATCCAATCCAGCAGTTTCAATCAAAGCTTGCATGTAGACTCCTACATAATATTTACTTATAAATAGGCTAAGGCTATACTGCAGTATAAATAAATATGCCTGCAGGATGTATACATCTGTTTTGGTTGCTCTGACCAAGAATGGGGATGTCACAACAAAGCCTTCACTTTCGGGAAGCCACCACAGCCAGGGGAGTGTCACAGCCCTGTACAACAGAAGAAACACAACAGGATGCTGCTGACAAAGACAGGGACAGAGTGTCCTTCCAGGTGTGTCCTGTTCCCAGGGGCCTCTTCAGAGGGCCACAGCTCTCCTGGGACTCACATTATCTTTCAGATCTGCGCAGACTTGGCAGCTCCTGCAGCCTTCTCAACTGGCACTGCAGGACCGCCTTTACGCAACTGGCTGCACTCTTCGTGGGTATTAAATTGTTAAGAAAGTAAATAAAAGACTCAATCTTAAAATACTGAATATAAATTTATTGCAGCATTTTCTTAAGAAAAAGAAAATAAAAAATAAATTTAGATAAAGAGGTGGGCTATAATTGTTCTAGACTTTACAGCACTCTACAAATGCTGTTTGGTTGCAGTCTTGCCAAAACTGACTGGGTGTAAAATGTACTTTGTTTATAGGGTTGCAGAAATGAAAAAAACCCCTAAACATTTCTGAGTTATGTCAACATTCATTCTGGCTGTCCATGTACATTACCACTTGCAAAATTTTGACAATACCTGAAACAAACAAACAAAAAAACCCCCAAAAACCAAACCAAACCAAAATAAAGCCCACCAGTAAAAGGAACAAAGGAGCAATGTTTACAAAAATCAGTTAAAAAAAGAAAAAAAATTAGTTTATGGAAGACCCTGGAGCTAGAACCAAGAAAGTTGTAATGACGTAAAGCTCTAAAAATTAGATATCCCCGTTCTTTTACTCATTTACATGCCTAAACAGGATGAAATCCAATTATCTTGGAGTTTCTACAATCAGCTAGTAGCCTTATATTGTATCTTGAGGACAAATAATTTATTAAACTATTAACAATTTTTAAGTACTTCTAGCTACTTTTACATGTAGGGATTTTTTAACTCAGACATTTATAAAGACCTTGAAGCTGATAGGAAGCTTTTCTTTTTTCCTCTCTGTGTCTGGTTACATTCTCATTTCCAAAACTTACTTTCTTCCTTCTCAACATTTGCCATTCTCTGTCCATAGCTATCAGGGAGACACTTCTGTCAGAGGTAACAGTTTAGCTCAGTGAGAGCAAAGCTTTTCCATGTATAATGCCGCATTTGTGCCAGAAGCAGCATTGCATTTCATCATCACTGATGCCAGTCCTAATCCATGTCAGTGACAAACTTGGCACCAGTGTGTCTAATTCCCAGTAGTCTAATCTAATTGGTTAGGCACAGAATCTACATTACAGGAACATTTTTTTCCATCCTAGCAATACGCCTGTTCTGAAGTTTCTGGAAGGTTTATGTACCAAGTTTCCCACCTGCAAAAGGGCAGTTGCTCTAAGCTCCCTCCCTCAGCAGAAATTAAATGTTCACCAAGCCCTGATGCTTGCTAGCACAGTTAAGAGCTGTGAGCCTTCTACTTTTATGTTAAATATATCTTGCCCCGGCTTGAACTGTCTATTTCACCTCCCTGCTACAACTTCTGACAAAAAAATGTTGTAGTGTGAGCATTGTGTTTTTGTGCATGTCTAAGTGTCTGAAGTAATCAATCTTGTTTGTGGCAACTGTAACAATAGATGCTATAGCAAAAAACACACAAAAAGTTCTGATACTTTACAAGATGCTTGGGACAATGACATATTTAAAGCTGATGGGGGTGGGGAGACATGACAAAAGATTTTCAGAGAAAACTTTCAATAAATATTTAATATGACATCTAAATACATTTACTTCCATTACAAAAAAATAGTTACGGTCTAATATCAAGCAAAAAATTTAATAAATCAGGTGCTGGGAGCATACTTCTAATTTAGACATGGTCTTTTCAGAATCAAATGGCATTGTGAATACTGCAAGAATGCTGTAAAACCACTGGGAACAGAACTAAAGCCAAGAGCATTGTTTTGTAATGCGACTATTTCAACTATGGATTTCATACTATAGTCTCTTTACAGTAATAAAAATATGTATGTATTATCAAGGAGTCAAATCTGCATGAAATCAATCCTGAACAAAAATTAAACTCACACTGAGGTATACACTTCTACTTTACATTTAAATCTACGCATATTAAGGGAACCAACTGGCCATGGAAATATTCAAATGTACAATAAGCAATGTATAAAAAACTGTAGCACTGAGCCTTTGAGAAATTTGGGGAATTTCAATGCATTCTGCTGGCCATGGATACTGTTTGTTTATCAACTGAACTATTATTGCACAATGACACAGAAAATTAATTACCTAAACCCAGAGAAAATTGTACCTCTTGGAATGTATCCAGCTTCCTTCATCTTGATTTGAAAAGAACTGTGTTAAGAATTGCAGTTTGAAGTCTTGAAATCAGTTCTAATATAAATAAGAAGCTGGGAAGAACTACTTATCCTGTGCAGAGAAGGTACAGATCACAGGAACTTGAACTGAAAGGAAAATGTGCTCTCCATGACTAGTTTAGTTAGCCCTGTCACCTTAGCAACCCTTTCTGTGAAGGATAGTCCATCTACCAATCTATCCAATGCTCCCTTCCCAAACAAGGCTATGAAGTGTCTCAAGGCATTCACATGTTTTTTCATCTGTTTATTCATTTAAACAAATGGACCTCTAGGGATGACATTACGAAGAAAGATTTGTAACTGAAACAGAAGGAAAGAATGAGGTTAGGAAACAACTGGAGAATATAGATCAACTATGGTGGCATGCTGGCCATTGCTAATGACAGGATGAAAGCCTATCAGACTGAGATGCAACAATCAGAGGGAAGCAAGCAACTTTTATACTTAGTATTCTTTTTAAGGAGAAAAAAGAAACAATGTAAAAGCATACAGTTAATTAAGTCAGGATGTATTTTACCAACAAATAATTAGGTAAGGAAATAAAAAGGTTCTACCTGTGTCTGAATTGCGATCTTCATTTCTGGATGGACTAATAGTAAAAGGAAGTTTACGTTTCATGGAAGACTTTTCTTTCATCTCCTTCCCCACATCACTCCTATCCACTTTTGGAGTTTTGCTGTAGGATGCAATCTTGTCCTTGCTCTAATATAAATAAAAAGTATACTAAGTAATTTTTGCATAAAGTAGGATAGTCTTATAATGTATACAAACTGAAAAGACTGATATGTGAGAATGCACGTGCTTGTATATAAGTACGTGTATTACAAAATCTTGTCAGTAAACCAAATAATCAATTGTCATTTCTTTTTTAAATAACTAACTTCTATGTTATTTCTACTTTCAGATACATCACTGTAGAAATGCTGTTCACTATTAGAAGCTTACTTAATTAGCAAAGGAACAACATAAACTGAACAAGAATTTGCCAAGTCTTGATGACCACCCCAATTTCCTTTCCTGACCATAACAATCCCATTAAAGGCCCACACTGCAATTCAGACTGTGAATTGTAAACCCCCAAAAGCCCCTCTAATTACCCTCCCCTGCTTCCACTCACACCTGTAACCCATCAATACAGAATTCCCTTTCTATTTCAACAATAACAGTGTAATGTTTCATTTGAGAAAAATCTATGAAGAAATGTTTTAAACTGATACCAAATTTAGAAGAAAAAAGGTACAAGCTACTTGGATTCTTGAGTTGCATAAATCTAGAGATTTTGGCTTATAACCCATATTTCAAATAAACAGAGAAAAATCTAAACAGGCTCACAATTAACTTATACTTGATTACTTCACTAATATAGGAGGAAAGAATGCAAAAGATACCAGGTTACTGTAAAGGCTGCTTGACAGAACCCTCTGAAAACCCATCATCTTAGCTACCAATAGAGTTGCAATGCAGAGACATGTTTTCTGTACAATACATGCTACAGAAACAATTCTTCTCTCTATCAGCTTCACAATTCATGATCAGATGAAGTTACTAATAGATTAACTTCCTAAAGGCAGAAGAACATACACTGCTTTGCCAAACACCGAAAACCAAAATGCTGGTCCTTGGTAATTCTGAAGATATATTCAGTTAGAGGAAAGCTAAAAAATAACTTAAAGTAGAGATACAGTTCTCAAAGGCACCTTTTTTAATTTTTTTCCAAAAAAACCAAACACAGATAGGAAGATATCATCTGACATGCTGAGTTTAAAATGTTGCCATCAATTAGGTAGAAGTGATTAGAAAAAGAACCTGTAAAAAAACCCTACAACCTTCAGAAGACAAATATCTGTACAAGGGAAATTACAAAGAAGGCATTAGTCTGTATCAACAGAATTCCTGAGTAAAGTTTGCTGCCCTCAGAGAACACCTATCTTCTTAATTCTAAGTTTAGAAACCCAAAAAACAAAAAACCAAAAAAACCCACAAAAAAAAAAAAAGGCAGAATAAAACCCACACACCAAAACCAAAGCCAACTCTCCTTCAAAACCCCAAACAAAACAACACCCTCCTCCTTTTATTTTTTTTACATGCTAGAACAAAAAAATCTAAAAACCCAAACCCCCTAAGACTCCCCTGGGCCCTTGGAACATACAATGCCTGTGACATTAGTTATGAAAGAAGTTAATCCATCTAACGCAAGTCATCATTTCCAAATGCATCTCGAAGTTGGCAAGAGCAGATCCAAACTCCATTAAGCCTCTCCCCATCTTTTCCACCACACACACAAATCTCCCACTTGAGCCCAACCTCATCAAGAGATTTCTCATCCCTTGTTTCAAACAAGCCAATTATTTCTGCTATGTATGTGAATTTCCCACAAACTGATGGAAGTGGCATCAAATTTTTTTTTTTTTTGCTAGAATATTATTTTATGTTAGGTACTATGAAATAGAAGGGATGAACTAAAAAACTAAAAATAATTTAGAATTCCTAAGCAGAAAACATTGGTTTCAGCTTGTTCAGTAGAAAAAAAACCCACAACTTTTTGCAGTTGGTAATCTTTAAAAATAATTCCTTTTTTTGGGGCAATCCTCAGTAAAATACATTAGTAGGTGCTCACAAAGAGTCACAAGCTGCTTAAGTAATTTGATAGCTTTACATTTATTCTTAAATTGCCTTATGTATTATGTTAAATATGACTGATGCAGTAGTGTTTGAATAATGACTGAAAATTAATTTTGTGATAATCTAATTAGGAGGAGAGACATTTCAAAATGCATCCTTTCAGATAAATAGAACACATAGAAAATTTAAAAACAAGGCTATGCATAGAATACACAGAAACTGAAGAAAAAGAGACTATTTTGTTCCTTAGCTACCGTGGAAATAAGTGTTCAGCATTCAGTAGTGGACTTTCCAATCCAAAAGATGCAATAAACAGGGTGTTTGAGAAGTCTGTACAAAGTTGATCCTATTTATTACTTTTGGTGACAATGCTGAAATAGTGATACAATCAGATATGCAGACATCATCACAACTGAAAGAGAGGAAGAAGCAAAGAGCCCTGGCAAGGCAAATGTAAAATGACTGGCTGATTTGAAAAACAGTTTTACTACAAAACAAAATAGGAAAAGCCAGGATAAAACCAAGGTCCTACAAACTGATAGAAATAATTAACTGTACTGCTCTGTTAGAAGATAGAAAACTCTTAATGGCATCCTGGATTCAACTTCAAGTAAATGAAGTAGAGGAAGCAGAAGTAGGAAGAGGAAGTGGAAACCCTGCAGGTTAGACCAGGATTTCCATTTTCAAGAGCGAGCATTCACTGTTCCAATTGTTCCTGGTCACTGCAACAGCATGGACATCTCTTTCTCAGAGTCCAAGACAAGGTTCAAAACTCAGCATCAAGAGATCTGTTGCATTACTTTAATGTGACCCATATAAGCAACCTAAAATGAAGTTCACATTTTTTATAAAATAACCTGTAAATCCCGTGAACTTTCTAAAGAGGTCAATTAATCTCTGCTAATCAGATAAAACACTGAAGACATGTTGATGTTCAGAAACCTAAACTACTGCTGCAAAGTGAAAATGTTACATACTTTCCATGGCCACTACAGCTAGAGAACATTTAATGGCTTTAGACTGCAACAGGAGACTACCAAAGGTTATTTATCCTTCTACTAAGTATCTAACTCTATGCCAGTCAGCATAATTAAGTATCAGAATAAACTGCCCAAGGAGATGGGAATTTCCATCAGGCAAGCCTTTAAAGAAAAGGTCTGGCAAACATCTGTCAGGAACTGAGGACAGCTTATTCTACTCTGGGGCAAATGGATGAACTGGATCTGCATGTCTCAACGTTTAGTGCATGCCTCATTGGAGGATGTAGTAACAAGGAAGAATTTTCTCATTTTCAACAAAACCATACAAGTGCGCTATGATGAGGAACACATTTTTAATCTGTTCCACAAGAACTGTCTCAAAAGGCTAACAAACAGCAGTCTGGACAATTTCTTGATATCCCATTCCAGCTCTATTGTCTGGTATTGCTACAATCAATGACAAGGCACAAAAGGAGACAACAGAGAGCCATATAATCTAGCAGATGTACTAAGCTCTGGGAGAACAAGCATTCTTTTTCTGCCTATCAAAGATAATTACATACTGAAGCATATTCTGTATGGTACTAAATGGTTTTGGGCACTATTGTTGGAGTCTTCCAAGGAGAGAATTAATTCTTACAAACTCCAAATGCGCTTCTCCTTCGGATGAGATATCCATAGTTTACTTCCTGAGTTTGGCCATGTAAGTATAAATTTGGATAAATTAAAATTTCATCATGTTCCTATGTTAACAAAGTGTCTCATGCAAATATTAGATAGTCTAGCTGCCGTATACACTTGTACTATTTTTTAATGCTTGCCAGATGAGCAAGTGAAATAAAAAAGTACATATACCCTAATGCATACATTATATAAACTCAGCCTATTAACAGCAATGTTATTTCTAATGGGTTGTTGAGTTCTCAGAAAACCTGAACACATAGTTGATTCACATAGCTATTCACTGGTTGTTAGGGCTGCATAATAAGCATTAATTTCTGGATAAATATGAAAGATTATATCTAATAATAAGAACAGTAACTTCACTATATTTCTCTGTCAACAGCTAATAGTGCACAATTAGAACCAGCTAAACAGTGTAAAAACTATGAAATGGAAGTAAAACCCTGCAAGTGTTTTTTCTTTTATCCTATGCTAACCATTGGAATAGTCTTATGCCATTTAGATCATTATGGTTTTTATTTTGTGAAGAATGAGGATTTTTTAATGGAGTGGTATCCCTCAGCATTACTGTTCACTTGTAAGAGGCATTGTTTTTATGAACGTTATTCCACACTAGGCCTTAGCACTCCCTAACATTAATTACATTAGCTAATGACTCCCTAACATTTTTAATACTTCTAATGATTTAAGAACTGTAACTTTTCAATTCATGGTCACACATGTTTATGCACTGAGAAAAATCCTTATTTGCTTTATAGATATTTCCACTACCTTTTGAAGTTACTTCATTAAAATTATCACTATTTGATTTGGCCTGGTCAATCTTTACTTCAGAGCTCTATGTTCATGTATGTAGTACAGATTTACCTTGATGACTTTGTGTTGTTGAAACTCACACTTTGCTCTTAGCCTATTGCCTGCCAGATTTCGAATAATTTTCTTGGCTGAATCTCAATTATGACATTTTGGCAATATTTTCTCTGTCTTCCCTAATCCACTTGAAGAGTGCAGATTAGTCAAAAGCCAGTTGAACACTTTGACAATTGTCCATTAGAGAACAGGTACGTGACAGTTTAACTGACTATTTAACATAATCATGTATTCAGTTCTCAAAAATACAACAACTCTGTTTATTATGCTAAAAACCTGAATACAGGAATATTAACTGAAACACTTATACTCTCCATTAATAATATTAATTCTCCATTTTTATTTATGATCTTATATTACACATTGTTTTGTATCATGCAATTCCAAACCAAACCCTACATTATTCTAATCTCAAGCTGTCCATTGTACCAGGGTGGACAGTGAGCAACATTGGATAGAACAGTGCAAGCAGTTTATCAGCTTACTTTTTGGTATCAACTTAATCAGTCCATCACTGGGATTCCATATTCACAGCCTTTGTCGAACTTCCATTCCCTACTCTTTCCCTAAATTACTGAATGACACTTCAATTAACTTGACCATATCCAAACAAAGACCATAATAAATAGAAAAAAAAAAAAAGAAATTTCAACATTATTTTGTCCCTTTACTAGTAATCTGATTTCCTTTCCCCATTTTTTTCTGTTATCTTCCTCCTCTTATCTAAGTAGTTCATCAGAATGAGGAGAAAGAATTACCTTTGCCTCACTTTAGCAGGACCAATGAAACAAACTAGAAAGAGACTAAAAGGTCTAAAGGTTTCTATGAATGTTTTTGGAAGATAAAAAGTTACAAGTAGATGCTGAATCTTCTAATCTTTACCTGTTTTTTAACCTTCTCCTGTCTTATATCTATTCATCATCAAATGGTCTTGCAGAGAATACAGATTTCAACACAAGAGAAAGTATTACCACACACACACACAAAATCCTTTTCTAGAGAAGACAGTTTTATAGATTGCTGGGAAACAAACAGACTCTCTCTCTTTAGGGCCATATACATGTCACTCGTCATTCTCAATGCAGAGGATTACTCCAGCTTCTGTTACTCATTAGTAGCACAGATAAACACCTGGTCTATTGTACAAATGTACTAGGCAGACAAACTAGAGAACTGGGTGATTGGAAACTTGCCTCCAGAACTCTCAAAATCATGAGATACTTCATATTTACAAACAACAAACCACCCTTCAGCATGACTGAACTTCCCATATTCCTTCATTCTCCAATACTCAAAAATGGACTGTACAATTTTTAGATGAGACTCCCTGGTACAGAGGCTATGCTACTCTAAAGCTCTGTGCAGCATTTGGCTTTTAAGTCCTCCCTCAAGGAGGGAATAAGCCCCTCTGTTACAAAGGAATATTGGAAACCGGTGTTTATCTTTGGTCTGTGCTCCGTCACAGGCCTTCACACCTGTTTTGTGTGTTTGTTACAGAGAGTAATACACAGTAAAATAAAATACTGATTGTTGTTCTTATGAGTATATGAAGACTTCAAATTAGCTAAGATATGGACAGTATATACTAACTTGTATCATATAAAACCAAAACATCCAGCTCCTTTTAAATTAACTTGCACATTACAATAAAAGGTGAATTATGTCTCACAGTTTAACTTACAGTTAAATAAATGTAAAAATGTATAACTGTTTTCAACACTGAAGGTATCAGAACACAGATTCATAATTATTTCTTCCAATTACAGCAACAAAAATCATGAAACATACTTCATTTTACTGAAATTAAATGGGGATTAATATAAATTTTACCTTTCTTGCTGTTGTTTTTTCTACCATGGTGCTATTGCTGTCAGAATTTTCAACTTGAACTGTTTTTGTAGACCCAAATTTGGGCATTTTATAGCTGTTTAGCTAGTTGTATCTTGTATCAGTGGGTTCATCCTGTGTCTGAAAAACAAACAACCAACATTACATAAATATACACACTGCAGTGTCATTTCAGGACAAATGTTGCTGCAGATGGTAGCAGAGCTGAATAGTACCCCAAAAAAGATGAATAATAATGATACCTGGCTTCAAGCATCATCCTCACATGCAGCTCAAACCTTGGGGCAAAACCCCAACACAGCTGATGCTGGGGACGTTGTCATGAAAAAAGCACCAAGTCAGCTGTTAAACGACCTCATCCCTCTAGTTTTACCTTTCTGGGTATTTTAACAGGTTCATAGGTTCAATATCTCACTTTGTGTTAAACATCCTAAGGCTTAGAAAGATGATGAAGATTTCTAGCAACACTGGGGAGAGAAATAAAGCTTCCTATCCTGGTATATTCAAATTAGTATGGAAAAAAAAGTCAAGTTTTGTTATTTATGATCCTTTCTGGACCAAGAGATGCCTGTTAGAAGAAAAATCTTCTAAAGCTTAAACCTGGAACTAGAAACCTTGATTTCCATTGTCTATCAAATCAATTACATAAGCCACTTCTAGAGACAGATATATATCTATACAAAGCTCCAAGAGCTGTGTAGTGTTTCATCTCCATGGTACACCAAACAAGTGTCACTACAGATTCACATGACAGAAGAGGCCCAACTTGCCTCTTCCACAGCAGGAAGAGCCACCGTATTTGTAAGAATGGCTGAGAGGAAAGGTCACATAAAATGTAAAACTGCGTTTGACAGCACTTTAGAGCTGGTGACCTTTTATGGGTCTTTTTGAGTTGATGTATTTTGTTACAAGTATTTACATGATCACAATCTTACTTAGTTGTCGTAATTTTATGCCTGATCAAGTCATCATTTCAGGTGCAACACTTCTATTTGTTGCTTTACCACCAAGACTTTGGGATCATCACATAGTGAATTTCTGCTGTTTTAGGACCATGGCAACTATTTTGGTTTGACACAGTTAACTGACAACAAATCCAGTGCAGGTGACTTTGGGAAAACTATTTTGCACACTACACCTGACATACGAGACATTGATATTCAAAGAAATTTCTAACATCCTGCCCACACATCAATCCCCCACAAAACTTAAACCAGGGAAAATTAGAATATTTGTCTAAGATTAATACTGTTGTATACCACAATGTAACACACTACTTTGTTAATCTTCCAGAATAGGAGGGGAAGAAAAGTTCAAAAAGCTAAATTCCTGAGACAGAGAACAAGGAAGTGTTGCACTAAGGTCTGCTGTTTTCCTCTACACCTGAGAAGGTTTTTTTGTTTTGTTGGGGTTTTTTTAACACTAACCACAAGCTTATGAAAAACAAGAAGAGATTGATTAGAAATAATTTCACATTCTATAACCAGAATCTTGTCTCCACTACGATACATGATACAATATTGTGAAACTCATACTGTTCTGCTCTTACCTAAGACACAAGAAACACTAGCATATTCCCTTAATTTATGGAGCGTTAACAGGATTTATGCAGCCTTACTGATACAGAGAGCAATTGCTCAATTTTAATGAATATTAAAGGACATGGTTATAAGCCTTTTGTTTTTAATCACTTTTGATAACAGCTGCAGGAATAAAAAATGGTTATCAGTTCAAAGAAGAGAAAGAAACACTACACTGAGTTTCCTGTAATTTACAAAAATTTTCCTTAATCCTAAAAGAAGCAACAAGTTACTATCTTCACAGAATACTACTGTGCTGATTACACCAAACATAGCGTATTACCATAGTAGCAAATATCTGTTCCCATGGATCTAAAAAGTGACAAGTCATAAATCTGCTTTTGCTCATTTAGCCTCTCAAATCCTCTCTCTAAATGTAATTTGTAAAAATTCCTATTTATATATATCATGATTTCAACTACTTTTAAAAAATCAATGGGTCAAAGTTTTCTTTATTATTTTAATCAGAATATTTCTCATTGCATATGTTGCTGTTTTCTTTCCTTCCTTTTTTACTGCTACCTGGCTCCCTGAAACTATCTCCATTCCTGCTTTGCTTCTATTCCTTTCCTGGTTTCATATTCCATTGACTCGTGTATGACAGCAAGAAGCCAAACTTAATGAGCTTAGTAAAATTGATTAGCCTAGGCTTGACTCTCTTGGTCTCATTTGCCTCACCAGTAGGAGTTGCCCTTCACAAAAGGCCTCCCTGCATGTCTTACCTGGACAGTAAAAGTTTATTTTTTAAAGTGATAGAACAAAAAAAACCCAGCC
Source organism: Taeniopygia guttata (assembly GCF_048771995.1). Lineage (NCBI taxonomy): Eukaryota > Metazoa > Chordata > Aves > Passeriformes > Estrildidae > Taeniopygia > Taeniopygia guttata. The sequence goes on from NC_133026.1 coordinate 101,038,629, forward strand.
TCAAGTATTGTATAGGGGCAAGAGGATTATGCACACACCTTCCAAATAGATTTCAATTAAAGGTATTTTTAATAATACATTTAGCTTAATATGCAAATAGAAGTAAATGAAAACAGAAAGCATAGGATGATTCAGTTTTCTTTACCAAATGATCAACAGGCAGAAGCAGATGTGCAGGAAGCTCCACCTGAACATGAGAAGAACTTTACTGTGCAGGTGACAGAGCACTGGGACAGATAACCCAGAGAGGCCAGGGAGTCTCCCTCACTGGAGGTATTCAAAAACTCTCTGGACACAATCCTGTGCCATGTGCTCTGGGATGGCTCACTGTGGTCCCTTCCAACCTGACCCATTGATTCTGTGATCAAAAGTAAAAGTGAATTCATTAAATTCTTGACCCAAGTCAAACATGTTTTGGAAAAAAACCTGCTTTGGAAGTTCACTAAAACTGAGTGTCACATACTGGATTATCAAAGCAGAACCACCACACTGTAAGACTAACAAACAGCATTATTTTCATAAAGTGTTTCAAGTACCAGATTGCTGTTGCACAATGACTGTGTAAAATTTAAAACAGACGTAAATGCATCACGTATTTGAGAAAAAGTACTTTTCATAAAAGGTAGATATTTAAAAAATCATTACAACATCACTATGGTGGCCAGAAATTTGGCAAACTATTCAGTTGGTGATTACATAGTGTATAATAATAAAATTTTCTGTGGAAGAAGTAATTTCACTGACATTTCAACTTTTATTTCCATTTGTCTGGAGTTCAATGCCATTTCAACTCAAGTTCTAAACACGAATGCTTGCATTAATAGTGAAAATGTAGAACATTAACAGGGTCTTCCAGGGAAACCTAGATCTGTCTGCTTTGAGTTTTCCTCACAGCCATTTCTTAATGCAATTACTGGTTTATTAGACAATCTTGATGGCACATTTTGAATCACACTAAATTAAAAGTTAAAGTCTTTACATTCAAATTATTCTCCTTTGTCACAACAAGCAGTGTCCTCGCTTTTCATCTGACACACAGGCACAGCTGTGCTTTCTCTTAAATAAACTGATTTCAAGCTTTTCAATAAAACAGAATTTGCTTCCCACTAAAGAAACTTCTGTGTATGTAACAAAATCAGATATTCTTATTTTATGTTTGGATATCTTTCCTACACATTCATTACCAATCATGAGTCATACTACTGGAAATACTGTTGAACTCTTCTCTCAATCATTTTTCAACTAAAGAACTAAAAATTCTATTTTCTCCTTGAAGTAACAAAGGTAAGCATTTAGACAGATCTATGGGCAGTGACATAAAACACAAGGATTATTTAATATAAAAAGCCCTGGGCAGAAAAAAAAATTTAAAACAAACAAAAAAATCCCATCAACCACCAGAATTTCAGATATAATTAGCTACGGAAAACTAGTGATATAATAAATCTCTAATGCCAACAAGTTACTGTATTAATTTTTATACACTTACATCTAGTACTTATGAAAAAGCTTGTCTTTACCTATGTACAAAAAAAAAGGGAATTCAAGCAGTACTACAACGGTACTACTGCCACTGTCATTCACTCCTTTACATCTTTCAGTCTGTTCTTCTGAAAAATTAAGGGCCATGTGTTTGTGTTAGATGCATATGTATGATTCACTAATGACTTCCAAGCCTGTAGATTGATTTTCTTTTAATTTGACAGCAGCAGAAATTTTCAAATCTATTAAGCACTCACAAATTTCATGGGAAAGGTGACCAGTGGATAAAAAGAATTAAAAAAAAAAAAATCCATCACTGTTTTTCACATGGGAAGGCTTCAATATGGGTTTCATTACATACTGCCTGTAAGAAAACTGCAGATTGAGATGGCCTTTACAAACCACTGCCCTTTTTTATCTAAGTTATGGGGGGAAGTTTCAATTGAGACCTGCACATTACCAGAGTCAACAAGACACAAATTGCTAAGAAATTAAGCATTGTTAGTTCTGGTGCTCACTGAAGTACTTGTTTCCTTTCTGGTTCAGAGTGTCTTCCCTTTAACATCTGCAGGACAATGTTACAGGATATTTTGGGAAGGTTTTGTTTGGTAGCCCTGTTGTACACCTGATCTTGAAGGTTAGCTGCCTGCTAGTACTACATCAAAGCAAGGGGGCACAGCATTAACTTTCTATGAGAATACCAGTAATTGATGAGTTAATTTTCAAGAAACTGCATATACCCTCCTGCTCTAGAAAGCATCTGCATGTGAAAAGCAGGCATCTAGAGCAAGGCAATCTTCTCCACTACCTCTGCTTTCCTGTATTTCTTGTATCTTACCTCATCTGCAGGGAAGAAGAAAACCAAATCAACCAAACAAAAAAAAAAAAAAAAAAAAAAAAAAACAAAAAAACCCAACCAACCAAACAAAAAAAAAAACCACAAAAAAAAAAACCCAAAAAAACCCCCACCAAAATAAATCCCTCTCTGTCAACAAGGATTTACTCCAGACTGGGAAACAGTGAATCAACTCTACCAAATTTCTTTATTATTTTAATATAGACTGGGAAACGGTGAATCAACTCTACTAAATTTCTGCTATAAATAGTTGACAGGAATGCTTTAGAATGTTATAACAAAATCAAACTACTGAAAATGACAACTATGGCTACATATAAATTATCAAGAAGTGAAGAATTATCAAGAGCAGATCTGTAGAGTGGAACACCTGGTAACAAAAATCCAAATTTACACTAGTCACATTCAGCAGATTTGCTCTGGACTACTTCTAGTGCAGTTCCATGTACTAAATGCACATTAAAGTTTGGAGCACATTCAACAAATTCCTAAACATGTCCCAGCTTAAACTAGGAGGAATCAAGCTCTGAAAACATTACACATAGCAAACTAAACTACAGTGAGTAGAGAGGATAGTCACTGATTTAAACTAAGACTGACCTGATTTTCTCTCAACAATCTCCTCCTTCCCAGCCCTAGAAATTTGTCCCTTCCAAGTTTATTTTGAAATGACTGGTATGATCTAGATCTCAAAGCTATTAAGAGTGTACCAAAGGAAAAATACAGTTAGTGGGTGAGTACAAGAGAGATGGCTAAGAACAGCTGAACTGAGGGAAAGGCAGGCAAAAACCAACATTACATATTCTTCTCAGAGAAAGCCAGCTGGCCAACCCGTATGCACACACTGGCTAATTAAGAAGTATGTAGGTAGTTCATGCCTAGCCATACCAAATGTTATCTGCATTCTGGTGGGAGTGTGTCAAAGACAGATGAGGTTAACACCCTGGGAGAAAGGGAATGGGTATAGTACAAAGGACCAAAAAGATAGAGAAAACTGGTATTTTCAAATCCTGTAAGAAGCAGAGTTTTAGCAAAAAGATGTTCATTTAACTAAGTTTAACACTCTGTGTTCTTTTTTCTTCTTAACAGGAAAGTGCAAACGACTTCAGTATTTTATTTCACAACAAAAGCATCCTTCAGCAAACAGCTCAGAGAAGTGATTTCTTTCCAAAACAGAGGTTAACTAATTATTAATGCTAAGTCAAATGTATTATGGGAGATCTAACAGCACTGCCAGCTTCTTCTTATGGAACTCAGTCCTTCTACATACAGTTACTCAACCAGAGTCAACTGCTACACAATGAAATTACTCCTGGTAAATTAACATGTAATCAGATCAGCATCTACCTTTTCACCTACAGAGTCCAGTAAGAAAAAAGGGTTTAAGACAGAACATGAGATTATTCAGGATACTTCCCTTAGAAGCAAGGGATGTGCTAAGATGCACAAGACCAGCAATATGGTACTGTGAGGAAAGAGACCATTCAGGCCACAACACACATTAAGAGGGCAGTGAAGTCCAGTAGCACAGGACCAGGTTTTTCTGGGGCACAATTTAAATACCATGTCTAAAAAAAGAACCTCTGTCTGTATTTTAACCTGGTATCTCCCACACAGAAATATGTCTAAAGCTTCAGATTAGCCAATGACAGAATGCGACTGTGACAAGGATGCAGTGGAGAGAAAGACTTGAGAGGGCAATGCTGAGAAGGGATTGTCTCTGGGAGGAAAGCACAGGGGATTCCATGATCAACACACAAATATTTTTTCCTCAGAATACTTTTTTTTCTGTGTTACAGAACACAAACCAGAAGCCTTTAATCTTGTCATTCCTATGCCTTATAAAAAAGCATGAGCGTTCCATATCCTTTTTGTTTAAATTGAGAATGACCAGCTTATCCCTGTGGTCCATTTTCCACTACCTCCTTGGACAGACATACTTGCAATGAAGTCTCAAACATGGCTGATGTCTCATGAAAATGTCAAAATGATGGTAAAGAATGGGAAACTGCTGAGAGCAAGCACTTAAAAATCTCATCAGAACATTATACAAAACAGTGTTCCGAAAGGTCAAAATTTCAGGGACTGCAGCCAGAAAAATATTTGTACCAAGGTCTTAATTAAAGAAAACTATATCAACACAGCTACTCTATAATCATTAGAGCAGTTTACTTGATCTACAATGAAGACACGAAAAAGGTAATTAAAGGCTTTATTTGAGCAGCAATAGCTTAAGGTTCTTGTGTTACATGGATCCCTCCAAAAAAGACTACCTCTCAGTCATTTAGCAACTAAGGGTGCTGCTGTAGTCCAGCACAGATTACTGCTAAGTAGGATTAGGGAACATTTTAACTCCCTGGGTGCTAAAGTCAAAGTTGAATAGGTAAAAAATCTAGACAGTAAAACATTTTTCCTAAAAAGCTGATAATACATTAGATATATGCAGCTATAATGGACTAAATATACACTGCAATACATCCCTACTGGCAAGCCTGCCTCCTGCTGCAGGTTAGAACCATATTATTCTTTACAAACTCAAAGGAAAACATTCTGCATAAGAAAAGATTAAATAAAAGGCTATTTGTGTACACTGTACTATTTGAGATTGTATTTTTACCATCACCACTTCCTGTATGTGGTACACACTATAATACCTTCAAATACAATGAACAGAACATTTTACCAGGCTCTTTTGCTCTGCGCTCCATGGTGTCTCATTGTACTCACAATTCAGTTCTCTGGCAGTAGCCAGCAAATAAATTACTAACTACTACTGGCTTTAGGTAGCACACCAATTTAGTATTGTAGAGAGAACACTGTCTGAATGATACATGCAGTGGCTTTTGCAGATGAAAGGTGACAAGAACATTTTTATTTGGAAAATATTCACAAGGTCTTTTCACACAGTTGCGACGGTTCAGTGCATGCACATTCCGGGTTATGATGAAAGAACTAAGCTCCAACACAGTCTCAAACTAATGCGCCTAAGGCAACAGTCTGTTGCTGTATTAAGTGCAAATGTAGTACCCAGCATGGACATGAGTCACAAATTTGGCAGATTTTACAACATTTGATGATAAAAATATGACAAAACATTCTTGGTTCAGAAGTGAGAAATTCTTTTATATTACATTTTTTCTTCAAGATTTGCACAATACTTGACACAACTTTGTGGCTAGAACATGCAATGCTGGGATTAGTTCTACTCTTTTGCTATACCTATTGTGCAATCTTAGAAACAGCGCCTTACCTCTTCCCTGCAACAGTTTGCCAAACCAGATTTTAGCAGATATATTAAAAATATTGAAGAAAACAAAGCATCAGCCTAATCAACATACATTTCAAAAATATGTGCCATGAGCTAAGTTGTATATATATATATATATATATTTTGGAGACTCCTCAGATACTCGCTAACAGACAGAACAGATTCATTGTCCTATCAAAGAGCATTCCTACATTTTAATTTGAAATGTTGAGATACTGAGATTCAAACCTACGAATTGTACAAATCTTTCTGCAATAAGCAAAATAAAGTACTTATTTGAACTCCATTTTATGAAGGTGTCCTTTGTAAAATAAAATGTAACAGTAAAACAGGCATGGGCAGTGACTACTCACAATCTCCAGAACAGCTTTTAATACACTCTGAAGTACTTACTCATCGCATGCCAGACTACACTATACAAGGATAGGATGAAGTCCCTAAAAAACAGCCAACATCCAGGCAGCAAGAAAGATTTTCCAATACTTCAGCTGGAACTCGCCACTACTTCCTACCAAAATAAGGAATGTATCTCATAGTCTAGGAATTTCTACTAGGAAGAGAAAAAGAAATGAGAGGACATACAACTCTATCCTATGCAGAAAACAAACAAAACCTTTGCAGCGGTTTTGTTGCACTTGGCCTATATAGTTTCTTGGAGTCCTACAGATAATCCCTATTTTAAGAGCCTGAGTTTACCTGTGCTTGGTTTCAAGTGTCAAGTTCCACAGATTTCACAACAGTCTTAAATCGATCTCTGTGGTAGTAGTAGCAGCTATACTTGTCAACTTCTTAATAACAAATATTCTCTAATAAAGAGCATGACTGAATCTATAGCTTTCTAATCAACCTTTAGTAAGATTTTTTTTCCTCTTTTATTTTAACTAAGGACATATTTATCAGAGAATACAAGAACATTGTACATAGAATTAAAGAATAGTTGAGGGGAAGAGACATGTAGAGGTCCATTTAAGTCTCTCAGTTATCTAGTCAGTCAGACATTTTCAACTTCAGTTGAACTTTACACAGACCAGCTGAGTTTGTTAGTTGAACAGGAAAACACAGTAAAAGAAGCATGGAAAGTACAAAATTTCCTAACTGTAGGCACCTATAAATCATATACTTCACAAGCAGCATACTGTGGAAGAAGGAAAAACTTTGGCCCAAGATTTAATTTACAAAATCCTATTCACTGATTGAAAACACCACACCCCAGTATGTCTTAGAGATGTGTTACATGGACTGACTTCAGACTTAAAGGTACTATGGGCTCATACATATGGCTCATTAGAGAGATCATGCTGCACTAACAGCATGATCTGAGCAAAAGATGACTCCTCTTTCACGCCACAGCTTGTCTTTAGGAATAACCCTGCACCTTCCCAAAGCTGTTCTTGCAACTACATAAAATTAAATATCAACCAAGTAAGGACTGAAACTTTCACTGGAGTAAATTGGGCATTTCCTGCTTCACAAATTCTCAACTAAAATTCCAAAATCTACCTATCAGAATGAAACCAACATGCTGACAACCTGGTGAAGTTCCAAGGAACCAATGATCATAAACAGCTGCAGGAAGTGGCTAAACCTGCTCCTAGAGAAAAATAATCTGTTTCTCACTTTTAACATGATTCCTGCTATTTCAGCTTGTCTTGATTTCTACGTTCTTAAAGGGAAGAAAACATCTACCATACCTTTAAAAAAAAACCCAAAACCAACATCCTAAATAAAAAGCAGCACCTATCCCAGACAACTCCAAAAAAATTACCATTCATAAATCAAAACAAGGAGCGTACCATCTCCCTTCACAAATATTAATTTCTTTTCACAATATTGCTGGAAGATGAAAATGCTTAATTTCCTTCGTTTTACAGATGGCAAATTAGGTTGACAGAAATAATGAAGGGAAGAAAAAATGAAATGAGGAGTTTGACCAATCTGCCACACTTGTAACATCAAAGACTTTATTTTTGAGATTATTTTGCATTAGATAGTAGTTAATACTTCGTTAGACCATAGCTACTACTGACTTAATTTTCAACTTCTGCAAGCAACCACTCTTTCTGCAGGTCAAACAGTCTCAAAGCAGATATCCCCATGTGAGGAAAACACTTAGCATGTGCTCATAAAAAGCCCGTAGCTCACACAAAATCCAAAACAGACTGAAAATAGGTAATTTTCAGGGTCCATGTTAATCTTCCTTCAACATGGGAACCTCTCTTCCTGTAACCTCCTAAGTTAGAGAACTTACTTCAGCTTCTGCCACAGGACACTTCCCAGAGCAGTAACCTAGACTGTAGAAATGCATTTAACCCCAGACATTCATACAGTTTATCATTTAAAGTGGAATATTATCCAAAACCCCATCAACTCATGATGCAATTCTGCTGTGTGCAGCGGGGCAAAAGAGCAATGCTGCTCTAAAACAAAGCAGGAGGTAAAGGTTAGCCACACAGCAAGAAGTAGAACACAGCAAGAAGTCATGCAAATATGGACAAGAAGCACTTGTTTCTCTTCTTTTGCAACACACTCCTCCCATTTCCTTCCTCTACTTTCTCTGAAGTTTCCAGTCTCAAACAGATTCTGAGATCCTCCCACTGCAGATGTCACTCCACTCATCAAAATTATGGGAGGGAAAAAAAAATCAAAGCAGTTTGTTGGTATCACACTTCTAAACTCATATGGAATTAATTACTGTTTATGTCTTCCCAAGACACTGCAAAAAACGCATTAAAACTAACATTTTGTCAAAATATCCTTGCAGGTGCTATGTCAACCAACTGAATATTGTTTGGCATGTAAGACCTAAAAATTACTAGCAGAGCATGACAGAGGAAAAGAAGAAGGATCCCAAATATCTATAAATGACCTTTAAAATTCTTCCACATGGATAAGTGAACAGGAAAGAGCTAAAAAAAAAAAAATTTAGTGTGACAGTCTTTAACATCTCCCAGGAGTATTGAAGACCAAGTGTCTAAAAAGGTCATTTTCAAAGGATAGGACACTCTCAAATAATTATTTAGATTCATGGATCCTAAACCTGTGTAAACCCATTTGTATCAAGACCAATCCAAAAGAAGACACCAAGAAACCTCCAACAAAGCCCTGTAAGGTGTTGAGAAAAAGTAGAAAGCAAAATAAAGAAGGAAGAGATGAATCCTTTTCCCAGATGACTCTTGTACAGCTCCCTTCTAGGATGTTGAATTCCTTCCTTACTTAAAAAACAGAAAAAAAAGAAAAAAAAAAAAGCCTTAGGAATTAATCTGTTTACATAATGTTATTTAGGGTGGAAAAAAAAATGCTGACAAACACAGCCTGAACAGACAGGACAGCACAACCCTGAAAACATGTGAGCAGGGAAGACGGTGCTTTGCAGGGATCCCTAAAAAACATTTTATATAAACAGAGAGTTGAAAAAGAAAAGCACTGATGAGAAGGTACCTGAATGAACAAGAAAAGAAAGTACGATCAAATATCATTATTTCTTTTTTAAATTTTTGGACAGAAATTGTTTCACAAGTCTGAAATCCTAAATATTAATTGTTTAGTAAAAGGAACACACAGGATCTTCACAATAATTAAAGGATTTCTCTTTACAATAAGTACTCTGATTTATAGAGAAATAGTACAGATGTCTATATATTCAGGACAAACTTTCAGAACAGCAGTTCTACCAGTTTAAGATTATAGAATTCTCCATTACTTCAGAGAAATTTTTGAAGGGCTGTGGAATTGCTTAGTAGTGAAGCATGTAGACTGAATATATATATTACAAATGAACTTGCAAAACTATAGTCAAGTAATTATTAACTCTCACAACAGGCTTGGAAAAAGGTGACTTTTTCTAGAAAAGCATAAAACAGTAGGACATTTGATATCACAATGGCATCCCAGGTTGCACAGGAATGGTAGGATCTTTACAAATAAGCCAGTATTATCTTGCAAAAAAAGGCAGACCATTCTATTACAACTATCCATTCAATCATATAATTTCGTCTCAGTAACCAACAAAAGTGCTGCATGAAAAGCAACATTTTATGAAAAAATTGATTTTAAACTGAACAGCTTGAAGTACAAAAGCTGGAAGCTTGTGAAACTTGCATAACACACACATGATTTTCATTAAAGAATGGTTAGGAATTATTTAAAAGCAGAAACTCCTCCCTGATTCTGAGAGACTTTTATTGAAGCCTCTCTTTATGCATATAGACACATATTCCCTACCACAAAATGGGAAGGATAAGATGTAAAAAATAAATTAATTTTAGGAATAGGGTTATCTCTGGTTATCTCCTGGCATTATCAACAAACAAACACTGCCTCTCCCAGAATGGTGACAAATATTCCTTTCAGAAGTCAGACATAAGCCCTCATTTCAGTGTGGCAGGAGTGGCTCCCACATAGTGACAAGGGGCATCATTCCTTCTGAACCACTTAGAATATTTCTACAGCATTCCTTCATGTGGGCCAGTAAGGAACTGAACTACTGTCAGAATTCAAGATCAATCAATCAGTCAGTATTGTATTATTCTCAAGTGCATTTCTCTATTCTCAGATTAAACCTTTGTCTTTTCATGGAGGATACTACCATTATTGCTCATACACAGGCTGGCTGCTCTGCAAGGAATCACTGGATAAAAACAAATAGAACAGCTTGAATAAAGAATTGGGTTTTTTCCTTAAATAATTCCAAAGTATCAAAAAAAAAAAAAAAGGACTAAGTTCCTTTGCAGATGTTCTCAATATTCAAATAATAATTTCCAAATAAATTCTCTTATTGCTAATTATACTTCAGCTACCTTTCGTATTTCTCCTTTGGCAACAGAAAATAAGATTGTTTCACTTTCAGTTTCTCACTCACCAGCTTACTCACAGTCAAGCACCGGAAGAGACTTTTTCCATTAAGTTATAGCACAAGTAATATACAGAAGACATAAATGGATTTGTCTTTCTTTAAAAAGAATTATCACAAACTGCATTTTTAACAGCCAAAAAGAAGTCTTACTTATGCAACCAGCTAATTAGTAATTTAATTTTTTTTTTAATTACTTAATTAAGAATCTGTATAGCAGAACTTGGTAGAATCTACCACAGCTTTACAAGACTACCACACACAGGCAGTACAAGAAGAATGCATGCTCTGACTATTAAAAATTAGTCAGGAAAAACACATTAACTACAACAGCTGAAAATTTACCAAGCCTTCAACCATAAGTTCAGCAAGGAATCTCTACAGAATAACTAAAATTAGAACATAATATTTTCCTTGCACGATTGATCCAAATTCCAGGTTGAACTGGTCATGACCATAAGCACACAGCTCTAGCTGAGCCTGTGGGGAGCCGGGGGGGAACTAGATGGCAGGGTTAGATGGGAGGTCAGAAAGGCCTTCTGGCCTCAGCTAGTCCATGACTCTGTCCCATGAATCAGAAATGCAGATGCTCTTTACCTCAGCAGCAGGATGGCTACAGGTTGCTCTCTCCACCTGCTGACACGTTCAGCACAGGACAAGGTTTGTGTCTTCTACATTCTCCAGAAACTCATGCTACATAGTTAGGACAACATTTATTCTAACAAACCCTCACACAGCTGGCCAGAAGAACCAGTGCATCTTCTGAGTATGGGTGTCATACTCCAATTGTATCAGGACAACAGTGTAGAATGCAAACATACTATTCCTACTGAGGGAAAGACCTAGGTGTCAAAATAAACATTTACATGGAAAAACCTCACCTCTCAGAATCAGACATAGATAAGTTTCCAGAGTGCCTGAAGGGATTGCCCTTTATTCTCAATAATCTCTCAAAATAAAGGAGATTCTTGATTCTACAAAGAGGAATTCTATTCCAGGGAAATAAAAGAACATGCTGGCCCAAGAACTCTTAGGAGCCAAAACCACTTATTGCAAAATCCATTAGTCCTCCCTTTTAATCTACAAGGCTATAAACTTGAATGTTCACAGGTGCTTCCTCTTGAGTCTTTTTTAGGATGAGCTATGGGTTCAAAGGAAACACCTGCACAGTTTAGCTTAACATGATACACTCTTTAAAGTACATGGAGAAGTGGAGTTGTAAGCGTCATGTTTGATATACAGATTATTACTTAAAGATGTTGCTAAATAAATATTTTTCTATTAAGAAAGACACAGAATCTACCAGAATAAAACTTAAAAGCCTGTTTATCAGCACTTTGACAAAGGTAAGATAAGCAAACCTACTGCCAAACAATTTTCAACTCCTTCCACAGGAATCTACTTTCCCTCTGGAAACCTACAGATCTCCAAGACAAGAGATTTCATAACTATGCCATATGTTATTACTAGAACCTCAGTAATTTCTATTTAAATCTTCATAAACTAACAATAATTTGTCAATCTAAAACCAAGAAAATTCTCAACTTATCTGCAGCACTGCCAGAAAGAACATGACTTAAAACACACACAAAAAAGGCCCTTCAGAGGCTAAGAACAGATGAAGACCCAACACCTACTCACAGCCCTTCAGTTATAGCAGGATTCAGGACAGGTAAAGTAGGTAGCTGGAGTGCTACTACTCATAAGAAGAATCTAAAGCAGTAGATGCAGGACAGAAAGCAATCTTGGCTTACTCATGGGTTCGCAAATGGATAACAGAGGTTTTTGTCCTGGCTAAATTGTGAAGATAGGCAACATATTCAACAGGCTTTATTGCCACCTCTTGGCCATCACCAAATCTCACAAAATATAACAACAAAATCATCTGTCAGCTCCTTTACAGACATAATCTTTCTTTTGGGGGAAAAGAGATAGCAAGGGAACAGATGGAGTGGAAACAGAAAAAGGAGAATACTTGTTTGCAGACAAGTATAACTATTTAGGGCTGTAAAACTACAGTGAGTACTGCAGTTGACTTTCATTGAAGTTTTATGGTGTCATCTGGAGAATCAAAGGGACTGGAAAGCAAAGAACCAGTTATTTTCAATAACTGGATTATTTTTTATTTGCTTAAAAAAGGTAAAACGGGTGTCAAGACACTTGTTTCTTCTTGAAGTCAAAAGATTGATAGATTAGCATCACCCACACATGAAAGACAGTAACACTAATGAAAGGCCCATTTTTCCTTCATTATTAAACCAGTAGTAAGAACCCAGATTAGTAGTTTGCTAAAGAGTACAGAGCACCACCGAAAGTTGGTTTCTCTCAGTTAGTTGCTTGTTACACAAAATATTGAAGGAAACAAACAAGAGGAAGACACTTCCACGAATCAGCTAAGAAAGTTATCTGGCCAAAAGAGCTAGAGAGCTTTGATAACCAGATACCTATTAAGCAGGAGTAATGCAAAAGGCTTGGAAAGAGAAGGGAAACCATAGGAAATGTCTTTACACATAAGCTCATTTCTGCCATCATCAAACAACAGAACTTTTTAAGATCTATCACAGAACACTTGGAAATGTGTAAGGGTTATTTGGGGTTTGTTGCACTGAATACATTCTGAAGCCCAGAGAGGAGGGCAAAAAGTGCTTTCTACCTCTGATTCTTTCCAGCTTCATGAAAGTAAGATACAAGGCAAGAAAAGACTTGTTCCAAAACTCTGTATCTCCAGCAAGCTACTCAAGGACAGAAAGCAGATGACCAGAGAAGAAAATATGTAAAGCTTTCCTCCTCAGAGTGCATTTTTAGTTTTTGCCTCTAATATAGCCCCTAATTCTGTCTCTAATGTTGTTAATGGCTTTTCTTAACATAAACCAGTGTGAAATCAGCCCTCTTGTGACATTATCACTACCTAGAGCACTCTTTGTAGAAGTCATGGACCTGAGGAGCATTTAATCATATGTTGCTTGCGAAAGACAAAAGCAGTTGCAGCAGACATAAGGATCCTTCATCAGATCCAGGGAAATAATCTAAAATAAACTAAGGCAAAGACATACTCTCAAGGGCTTCATGTCTCTACATGAATATTTAGTCTTTAAGCAAGGTGGCAATAAAGGTCCTGAAACTGCCCCCATAAGCTTACAGAAGAACTTTTAAGACTTTTCTATGTTCTGGAATAATAATGAACTGACAAAAAAACCCCTAAAGATGTTAGCAGAGCTCTGACTTCTGTTATTCTGTTAATAAAATCATTCAGTGTAATAACACAAAATGCAAGACTGAGTTTGTGCTAATATTTATTTCATACCATCTGTCACTAGAGTCTAAGTAGAGTCTAATGATGTAGTTAAAAAATAGTTTGATTTGGAGACTAAATGACCAATCAACATTTATAATACTCCATCTGCAAGAGAACACAGAAAAGAAGAAACACCTAACAGTAATGCCCAGCCCATCACTTTGTAAGGTAAGATTCAAAAAAATGTCAAAAGTAGGTTGTTCTGAGTTTGTATATTAACAGTGTGGTAGCAGGTTAATCATTACATATTTTGTGATCAATAGTTTTTTCCAGTTTTGAAGAGGACCAACTGCACAAATCTCTCAGGCAATTTCACAGGCCTAAGATGGTCTAAACATGGTAAATCAGTTCAACAAATACAATTTGTTTTCCTGCCTGTATGCCCAATACTGAGGAAGAAGTTCTAGCTCAGTCATTTCTAGGTGCCTATATTTCCACTAAAAAGGAGATTCAGGACCTTCTACCTAGTTAAGTTAAAGCTGCCACACTTATGGAGTTTCTAGCAATTTAAACAGGGTGCAAAGAAATTGTTTTTTTGAGAATGACTGGTGACCATTGATTTGTAAGCATAGATATTCAATTTTCAGTGTATGCTTTTATTCCTATGGTTAAGTGGTAACATAGCAGTACCTCCTGCAACTAATGCCAAGTAAACACAAACACAGAAGCTTCACACAAGCACTCATTTAGCCTGCTTATTAAAAGATCCTTTCCTCTAAGAAGTCACCAGTTGTGCAAGCCTGTTGGAAGAAACTGCACACAGACTTCAGTTTGTGGCACGGGGCTTGCTTTCTTACACAACATATGTCCCAAGCTTTAATGTCTGTAGTATTCTGAGTTCACAAACAATTTTGAATAATCCTCAGGGTGGGAGAAGAACACACAAAGAGATGGCAATAAAAAGGCAGAAATATTTATATTTGAAAGACTGAGCTGTCATCTTTGTGAAAGAACCAAAGGCTCTCTGATCAACCGCCCACACTCAGTGATTACTACAGAAAAGCCAGGAAATAGGAAAAGGGACTCACACACTGCACATTGAAAAACTGACTTTGCCACAAGAAAGCCATCATGGTCCTCTGGGCGCCAAGAAAAACATCCTTGACATTTTAGCCTGCAAAACGCATACAGAAAAGTAGAACTATTAAGGGGAAAGTGGAATGCAGAAAGGCACAGTCAGTCAATGGGCTCACCACTAGCTTCCCAGAGTAGTATTCTGCTGTACCTCAAACCCTACAATTTTTATTTTAACAGAGCATTTCTCAAGCTTGCACAGAAAGCTACTAAATCCACAGAGGGTGAGATTAAGGTCCCCAGCTGATCAAGTCACAAGGTCAGCAGGGAGTGTGAATTTCCACCTCAAAAATGAAGAAAAGCAAGATACACCCAACACCTGCACAAACCTCAAATAAAAAGAACAGTTGAAGTACCTTGGCATCTTCAGACAGTGCTGAAGATCTGTTGCTCTGGGGACTTTTACCAGTGAACTATAGCAAAGGATTACTGCAGAAGAAGTAAAAGAAAGTACAGGCTCCTTACAGCGAGACAGCACCTGCACAGCAGCCCACTATGTCCCTACCTACAGTAACCAAGACTTGAGGACAACCAAGCTACAATCAACTTGCATACTGAAAACACCCACACCCTTGCTGTTTGAAAATTAGAGAGAAGTGCCCCCAACCTCCAAATCATGGCTTGTCAATAATTTGTCAAAATGAATTATTTTAATAATAGTTAATAATTTCTTATAGACATGATGATCTCACCCTTTCCTAGTATTCCAAAATGAGACATTTTTTTCCTGGAACATAAGTACATTTGGACTGCTCCACATCTGTCCAATAGCTTTTTGCTCCTGTAATCATCACTCACTTTTCTCCATTAAAAATTTGTTTTATCCCATCAGCTACTTTGTAATTCAGAGGCATAATATTCCCTTTCTTCCATATCACATGGGCTGCAGAAGAAAGGCATGGAACACAGTGTCAGTGTCCAGGCAATTTCCACAGGAGCTTTACCTGATAATGCCAATATTAAATAATAGTACTGATATTGGAATGTGCTGCTCAGGGAGGTGGTGGAATCAATGCCTCTGGAGGTGTTTAAAGAAAGACAGGACACGGCACTTAGTGCCACAGTCTACTTGACGTTATAGTGTTTGGTCACAGGTTGGACTCAATGATCTCAGCGATCTTTTACAACCTAATTGAGTCTATGATTCTGCAAAATATTTATTTTATTTGGGAGTTTAAAGTAAAAAAAGAATCCTTTAATTTCTTATTGCATACACAGTCTTTAGGGAAAAAAAGAGCCAAAAAAAAACCCCAAAAAATCCTCTACCAAAACAAAAAAAAACAACCAAACAAGATTGAATATTATCGATGGTACCTCGAGAGTCTGACAGGCTCTAGAATGAAAAACTGAGCAACTGAGCCTGGCATTCTCTCATTCCTTGCCCTTCCTTTGTTGCCTGCTGTCACCTGTGCAGCGCGAGTTGCCGCGCTTCATCCACATCTGCGGCTGCCGGGCGCTGCCAGGGAAGGCAGGGAACGCGTTATCCGGCCGAGCTGCCAGGTAGCCTCGGCGGGCCCGGCACCGACAGACCAACTCCCGAGGCTGCAGGGAGCAGCCGAAATTCCCGACACGGAGGCGGGGCGCGTGTGTTATGTACGTGTGTGTCTGTGTGCTATGTGTGTGTACACTGCCATGCCGCGCTCGGCACCCGCGCCCCGCTCGCCCGTGCCGCCTCACTGCCTTCCCCGCACACTGCCGGCCCTGCCTCCCGCGGGAACCTCCCGCAGGCGGCGGGCCCCTCACGCCGGGCGGCGGGGCAGCGGCCAGGCTCGGCGGGCCAGGCGGTGACAGCGGCGGCCATGGCCCCCGCCGCGGCGCTGCCGGGCTGACAGCGCGGCCGGACGGAGCACGGCGGGAGACGCGGTGCCCGCTGCCCGGGGGGACACGGCGGCAGCGCTGACACCGCCGAGGCGGGCACCGGGTGGGCGCTCCCCGAGCTCAGGGACAAGGGGGCGGCACCCCGCGGGCACCGGGTGGGGCCGGGGGTCCCCGCCGCGCGCCGGGAAGGTGCGCTCCGGTCCTTACCTTCTCTCGGGAGCACGGCAGCGGGACGCGTCCTCCTCCTCCTGCTGCTGCTGTCTCTGTGGACGGCGCGGCCGCGGGGAATCGGGCAGGGCAGCGAGTGCCGCCCGCAGGGCTCAGGGGCTGAGGCTCAGCCGCGGCTCCAGGCACCAGGGATTGCGAACACCCTACCCGCCCTTCTTTCCTTCTTTCTTTCTTCTTTCCTTCCTTTCTTCCCTTCCTTCCTTCTCTCCCTCTCTCTCCCTTCTTCCCTCTCTCCCTCTCTCCCTCCCTCCTTTCCTCACACCCCGCGCCGCCGCTCGGCTCCCCCCCGCCCCCCTCCCAGCGGCGCTCCCATTGGCCGCGCGCCGCCCACGTGGGCCTCGCGCAGGGCACGGGACGCGGTCGAGCGGTGCCGCTGCCAACGACAGAGCGCTCGGGGCGGGGTGGGCAGCGCAGCGCCTCTCTCCATTCCCAGTGCCGGCCCCATCCCGAAGGAGACGGGCGCCCGCAGGGCGACGGGAAATAACGGGCTCGCGGGATGCCACTCACGGACGGGGCTGGGACGAGGACTAGGGCGCGAGCACTGCGCATGCGCGACGGGGGGGTTGCCGGGGGCAGCCGCGCATCCTCTTGGGCTGCGGTCGCTGGAACCTTCTGGAAATGGCGGCGGCGGCGGCCCTGGCTGGTCACGGGACGAGGTGGCGGACGAGAGCTTTTCCGGTCCCTGCCGCGGGACGGGAGCCGACCTACAGCCACCAGCGCGCCCCGCTTCGCCTCGCCCAGCGCTGCCGCTGCCGCCCCCTCCCCGGGGAGGGGTTTTTCCGGCGGTGATGGCGCAGTGAGTTTTAACTACCCGGCGCTGTGCGCGTGCGCGGCGGGCGCTGCCCATCCCGTTCCCTCCTACCTTCTATCCCACCGCCGGGCTGGTGGGTGCGGAGGGGCTGCGGCTAAAGGCTCCGCAGTTTTTGGGAGAAGCCCCCGGACGCAGGTGCGTGTGGCGCAGTGCCGGAAAGCCCGGGGTGGCCGTTCGCTTTCGCGAAAGGCTGCGGGATGCTGATCCCGCCGCGCCTGGGGTCAGGTCAGTGCTGCGTCCCCCCACCCCCCACTTAGGCACAATTCCCATCCGCCCGCCGCTGCAGGACAGGGCAATTTCTGGGTTTCCAAACTAGTTTTTTGGAGGTGCTCTGTTTGTACAAATGAGTCAGACGTCATATAAAGACATCTGAGGGGTTACGGAGTTGACTGACAATGTAGCCCTAGTAGCAGCCTTGGAAGGGGGGTCATTTATCTGCACTCGTGAGAGGTTTTGCATCTGCTTGTAACAATAGTCGTATGTGGCAGGATTTAAGGAACATGTATGGTGCTGTACTCGTGGATTCTCGAGTAATGTTCTCCACATCGCTTCTGGGAGATGCTGAAGGGCCGCCAGGTGTAGTATTTTGACATGGTAGCTAAACAAAGTCTTTAGCATAGTTTCAATTGCTGTGGTCATTCTGCTACTGGATTGCTTTAATCTGTTACTGGGTAGAAATTCCTTAATATTTCCTATTCATCAGAAAAGTGGGGGTTTTTCTGTATCAAAATATAACTTTGATTGAAGACACCTATTATGTGGACTTGATGTACATTCTGATCCCCCCCCCCGCAATGATGTACCAGCATGGATAGAGCATGGCATCAAAAATCTCTCATGTTCCCATGCTCCATGGCTTACTGTTCAGACAAACTTCTCTCATTTGCTTTCACAATCTTCCTGTACAAATGCTGGTACAGATGATTTGTGTTGTTAAGCAACTGCCCTCACTTTCATTTGATTCTGTTAGTGTACAGTGGGCATTGTCCAGTGGCCAGGAACAGCTCTGTCGGTGTGAGTGATTATACCACAAAGGGAGTTGCCTTCAAATTCTTTTGTGTTCGATTCATGACAGAGGCTATTGACAGAGGCTATCTCTAGAAGTGGAAAACTCATTGAATAACAGACAGCCTATGGAATGTCAGCCTAAGTAGAGTAAGAGCAGTTTGCAAAAGCAGAATAATTTTCCTTTTCATGATATTATACATGGATCCACACGGTAAAACATGACAGGCTACAGGTGTGGCCTGCATTGTGATACTGCATTTTGATCCTTGTGCATGAGTAGTGTGGAGTTCCAGGAATTTGGTGTGTGTTAGGTGTTCATAACCAGACACTGAGGTAATGGGGAAGGGGGTCTCATGAGTAATATCTGCTGCAGCAGATGTTAAGATACAATAATAATATCTGTCAGTAACTGGAAAAAATACTGTTCTTTAAGCCTTTTGTAAGAACTGCTGTTTGGACTAACGAAAAGCATCAGTCAGTTGACTGCTAGTTGCTACCCCTACATTCATTTCTTGCCCTTGTTTCCAGCAGTCCCTCCCTTTTACGTCTAGCACAGCTGCAAGATGCTTTTGTAGCTGCATGGTGTTGGTGTGCTTAGGACTTCCTTTGATCTGCCTTCCCATCCTGTGTCACCAGCCCTGTGAACTACCGGTCTTCAGACCACACAGGTCCAGCATCTGCTTGAACTGTGTCATTGCTGAATTCAGTCTAGTACCTGAAGGACTGAACATTTCAGACTGCAGTACAAAAACCTGACATAAGAACTTGCAGGATGCCACACAGGTCAAAGCGTGTGTGCCAGCCTCTAAGAGGTAACTGGCCGGTCAGCCCATGGGGCCAGCAAACATCCTGCACAGGTAGGATGGGATTTCACTGCTTCTCCCTATTTAATGACAGAATGCTGTTCTAGATAACATTTTTCTAGCAGTGTGTGGTGGTAATGGAAATCTTTTCTGTTATCCAAAATCACACACTTCATTGGGTATCTAGAATTTCTTATTACTGCACACTACCTTCAACAAAGAAAAGAATCGTCACCCCCTACTCTTGAAGTCCAGTAGATTCTTTTGGTGTCTTGTGCTTCTATATCCTAAATCACATTTCCTTTCTCAAGGCTACTTATTTTAAAATATTCTCAAGGTAGTCTTTTTTTTTTTTTTTTTTCCTTCCCCAGTTTCTTCTTTATATTCCACTTTCCTAGAAAGTGGAATATAAATTATTAATATTATAATTAATACAGTATGTGAGTTCTTTAATTTTTGCCTCATTCAAGGAGAGGCAAACAAGACTACTGCAAACACATAATCAGTTCTGTTGGTGCTACAGTAACAGTTTCAGGAATGTGTGGACTGGTGCAGTAGTTGACTCATTTTTTGCTTAACTCACCACCCAGTATTCTTACAATCCAGGATATTAACCGCTTGATTGAAACTGTAGAATTGCAAGTGTTATTTGACAGGTTAGTGCTACTGCCTAGAATTAATATTAGTGACCCTCTGCTATTGAGGATAATGAAAATTCTGTTCTGTTAATATTTGTTACATTTTTCCTACTACAAATGTATATAGTAAAATACACATTTTTAATACTAGTAAAAGCAAGCACAAGGTATTATCTACAGCTATTCAAAAACAACAGAGAATTGGGATACATCAATTCTTGCACAATTCTGGAACTCTTTCATAATGATCACCTTGTTAATTCTCATCACAATCCTGCTTAAGTTACCATTGTGAAAATAATTTATTGTATATAGTAAGCAGTACCTGTAACAAATAATGTAGAATATGTATTTCTACTTGAGATGTTTGAAATGTTCAAATTTCAACAAAACCTGAAATAATGCAAGATGTGATTTTTTTTTTTAAGTATTTAATACAATGATTGCCCAAACTTTTTTGAGGAGAAACCAGGACCATAAAGCCTCAAAAAATTGATGGAGTGGGTAAGACGAGAGAGACTAGTTACTTTATCTGTCTACAATAATTTCACAGTCCTGTAGCTGCCTCCAGTACTCAATTTAAAGAGTGATGGATCAGATTTGTGCCATGCAGTAGGGATAATGTAAATTATATTATTCTAGTCAAGTGATTGGCAGATTCTCACATGTTACATCAAAATGACTGACAGCTTGTTTGTGGAACATCACTAGCAATTTCCAAAATATGGGAACTGTGGGAGGTCCATGTTCTGCTCATGAGACAGACATCAAAATTGTCATGTGCAGATGGAATAAAATGGGGAGAAAAGTGCTGTAAGGCTACAAATGCTGTCTGGCTTTAAAAATGGGTGGAGTCTGGCATTCAAGAGCTTTGTTTGTGTATAGTTGGATGTTTCAACCTTGGCAGGTCCAAAACTACGTTTCTCTTCAACATGATTGCGCAATCCCGTGGGATTTCACTGTTACATACCAAACCATGAATAACTAGCACAGTATAGTTCCACAATGCATGCAACATCCTCACTTGTATTCAACATATACTTCAAAGGTTAGAATAAGGTAAGGCTGTATGAACTAGAATACAGTTTTGCTGTTAAAATGGAACAAACAGTGTAGTCAGACTGGGATACTAAACTGAGTCTGTCTTTGCATCAAGATATGAGATGCCGTCTGCCTCATCTCATGTCGCTAGAGAAGTGCCACATAGTGCCAGATGCCTGGCCTGCTACAAGGCCTGAGGCTATTACAAACATGGAGTGACCTTTCAGAAGAACATTCAGAGACTTTATATGACGGATAAGATTTCAATCCATGTACTATTTTCTTCTGTGCATTATGTTCTGGACTGCTTCTCACAAAATTTTTTTTCATGCTTGTTTGGAAACTGCTTCACTCATGAGTTGTATGTATGTATTGGATTTTCTTTTCCATTTGAATGCAATTCAATTATTTCATTTTATAAATATAGTAAAATGGAAGATAGCAAGTTTCTCATACAAATGATTTACAGATACATTATGTTCCCAGAACTACCAACAGTAATACTGCTTTTTCAATGGCGTCTGAAGGAACTTCACAGAGTGTGTTGAAATAAAGGTGGTGTATCAACAGACTACACAAGATAGCCATTATGCAGGTAATCTGTAAAAACAGAATTTAACTCCAAAGAGGGAGAATAGTTTGGCGAAGTACTATTAATTAGACTATCAAAACAAACTAAATATAATATAGAATAAAATTATAAGGTTAAGGTTCATCTATCTCATCAACTGTAATGCAAATATAAGTTCCGTGACAGATTTGAGATGAGGCAGGTGCAGTATGGTCTCAGGTGACTGATATGTCCACATTTCCTAATTTACATGGAAATGTATGTCTGTATAGCTAAAGCATTTGCCCCGTTTTATAAGCATAGGTATGAAGTGTCAGTATGCACTCAGTTTTTTAAAAACTTATCTTCAGATTTTTTATATTGAAAGAAATTCCTCAATTTCACATAGATTAGTTCTTGAAGGTAGCTGGTGCACAGTAATAAGGTCAAAGAAGTATCTCTGAATCAAGGATCCAGTGTCAGATAGTGTTACTCTTAAGCACATGCTGAACTGTTTTGGTATATTCTGTCTTCCCCCATCTCCATACCTTGTCTGTACTAAATAAACTTGCAGAAGAAGTTAGTTGGTTTCTGTTGCTTTTAATTCTTTTAGTAGAATACTGCTGCTCATTGGGGCTTTACATTTTTCCTGATTACAGAATGATACTAAGAAGAATTAAACTTAAGAAGAACCACTTCTAACTGAACCTACAAGATTTTTTACACAACATGGCTCAGATAACCTTTCTTGTGTGTGTTTGATTATAAATTGCCAATAAAAGTAACATGATGAAGCTTTGTCAGATAATCTCCTTTCAATTTTGTTCTTTGTGCATTTGCCAGATTTGTAATTTACGTTTGTTGCTGCTTCAAAGAGCTTTAGAAAAAGCTGAAACAATTTTCAATGACAGATCAAAAGATAAAAATTTTAATCTCTCATTGACACTCTTCAATGAGAAAGTGGATACTTTCAGGGAGTCACTTTACACAGTCTACAGAACCACTTTTCTTACAGTCTGGAATTATGAATAAACTGCTGTAGTTAACTTACTGTGGTTTTAAGCAGTCTAATTGCTGTTATTTTTCTTTTAAACCAAAACATTAGAATGTATATCGTTTTACTGAGATTTAAGATACTTTATTCTTTTCAGACAGTTCATCTTATATTACAAAAATCCTTAGAGATCATCTCGAACTCCAAAACCTGGTCCTTTGGGTGGTTCAGTCAGGGAAGTAAGGCCACCAGCTGGCTCACAAGAAAAACGTCCACTCCTGAAAAATGAAAGCAGTTTATTAATTTCTGGTATTGATAATAACTCATATTCTGTTTAATCACTGGATAGAGGACAGTCACAAATCACTTAAGGCTGAAGCCACTATTTTTTGTTTTGTTCTTCCCATTCAGCCTTCAGAAAAAAATGTGATGTAGTTGTTAAAGTGAAAGGATTCTAAATTCAAGTACTGACAAAAAAATTCATAACTGAAATGCAAGCTAAGACCACTTGTTTTCTTTTATACTCATTTATAGATTGGCCAGGCAGCATCAAATTTTATAATCACAGTTTTGTTATGGGTGCTTCCCTGTTTTTTTTGAAACTGTAACTGTTTCAAGATTATTGTTCTTGTATTCAAAACATCTTTATAGAAACAATAGGAATAGCTAACACCCAAGTCAAATTAATTTCCCCACTGACACGAACCTAGGTGGGCTAACAAAGAACAGTGGGAAATAACAGATAAGAAAACTTCAGCAGTGACAGCCCTCTCACTAACTTACAGTCTTTGTTTTTTATCAGAAAAAACCAACACAACCAACAAGCCAGCCAACCAATGGAAATTTGTTGGTTTAAATGACCTAGACAAAAATTCCAACAGGTGACATCATTCACCTATTAAGTACTAAGACAAATCAGAATTCATGTTTTCACATTTCATTCTCCTCTGGTCAGTCATCAAGAACATGCAAATTCTCAGTTCTTTCGAGTTTGTTTTGTCTTTAAATGCATGCACTTCTGTTCAGTAAATGCATGCACTTCTGTTCAGTTCTTTTTAGCTGTAGGCTGTGAACTCAAATCACTGGAAAAGTTATTTAATTTCTCAGAAGAATCACCCTTTGTGTAGGTGACCAATATAATATATGTAATTTATAAACACAGGCAATTATATATTTTAGCTTATTATAAAGATAGCATACCTTGGGCCTGGTTTGGGAACTTTGCCAGCCTTTAGCTCATCAATTATGTCTTCAATATCTTTGGGTGTCAAATCTTCCTGTAAAACAAAAAATTAAATCATTGACAAAACTGAAAGAGTCATCAGTTATGCTAAATGCAGCACTTCAAATTTATCAGATCAGTGTGACCCTAGCGCAGGTAATTTTGATCCTATCCATTAACACATATAGTGGTTTAAAGAATGAGGGAGATTGAAAAGTCTGCTGTCATTTTAATGTTGAGACTTTATATGTAGTTGCAGATATGTTAAAACTTAAGCAATGTTGATACAGGCCAAGGGTTTGTGTTTCCAGCTTCCGATATTAGGGAGCTGGATCTCTCCCTCCCCACTACACGTATGCCATGACACATGATGTGTGTCATGCAGAATTGTGTTGGCTGCAACAAAACAATTTTGGGTACAGTTCAAGACAACACTTCTTAAATTAGTGCAGACTTTCCAACAGACTGCTTTAAAATGCTTTCAAAAGCTTATCACATACCTATTTTAAAATTCCAGATTTACAGGCAGACCACAATCACAAAAATGCATCACTCCTCTTGTATAACTAAGACAGTAACTGAAATGAAAAATACACTCATACACCTGATACAAATGAAGTGTTCTAGCAAGAAACTAAAAGATGCTGTAGGAAATTAGTTGTTCCTGTCAATAGGAATTGGAAAACTGACCACAACTTCACAATCTGGAACAACCGAAAAATACAGGTAAGCCAGCAAAGAAGCCTAATCTTTTAAAAGAGAATGCAGTACTTACATAGTAATTGTCATTTATTTGTACCATTGGTGCGTTTACACAAGCACCTAAACATTCCACTTCTATCAGCGTGAAGAGCTTATCAGGTGTTGTTTCTCCAACTTTAATACCTAAACCAATAAATTAATTAGACTCAGCAATTGTTATGAACAAGAGTAATGAAGCATAAATATTAAGTGCTCCAGGGACATTGCATTACTTGTAGTTGGGCCTTAAAAGCATTTGCAAAGTTAAACACTTTTAAATTAGTCCAAAATGTTTCCATTAAACAGAAGTTTCTAATAAACCATTAAGTCAATTTTCAGATATAGTTTTGAGACCTTGTTTACAGGTATGAATCACTGAAAAATAACCATGAAATGACAATTCTAAGAAATACAACAGATCTACTCAAGAACATTTTTAGTAATCAATACAATAAAATGAAAAAATAGGGACACATAGCTTTTATGTGCTAATATGAAATGCATTAATTTACAGTGTTGAATGTTCCCAAATTAACCAACATCCAAATATTGTTAGCTACAAATTCATAAACAACTTTCATAAACAAAAGATGATTTACCAAACTGTACACATACTTAGCATCCATGGCATGTTACTGTTCTACTGCTAGAGATACAGACCCTCCCCAAGAGGTGAGTTAGTCCAAGTAACATCTCAGGGTCTGATCTCTACAAAATACTCTATGGAAGGAGAAATACTGAAAGGCAGTTTTCCTCCATTTACTAGTAGGAAGGGGTTGCAAATTATGAAAGTTTTAAGTACGGCCTGTCTCAGTAAAAACTACAGAATCATCCTTAACTGCTTTGATTTCTCAAGCTGAGTGTTTCAGTTGAAATTAAGCTATCTATGCAGTAACAAGACATTTCACCTAAATATGCCTTTTTTCAGACAACAGAGTATATGAAATGACAGATAATAGACAGCTGTTCTGCAGCTCTTATCACTGTTTCTTAGAAAAAGTTAACAAATCTTTTCATATCAGGAGAAGAGTTGTCAGTTGCTGATCTTACCCTCTCTTCTCCCCATAACCACCCAAAGAGGAGGAAAAAACCCCAACTCACACACAAAACCCCTGAGTATTCCTTATGTCCCATGATGCACCATTCTCAATTGACTTTTCCCATGGAGAACTCATAAATTATGTTAACATCACGTTATCATCCAGAGGGACGTTGACAGGATAAAGAGGTGGGCTTGTGTGAACCTTATGAAGTTGAACAAGGCCAGTTTTTTCTTCCACTATATGAAGAATTTTGCTTTAGTATCATTAAACAAAGGTAAAAAAAGTACAAGAAGTGTATTACAAATTTGTGTCATACCAAGTTTCTTCTTAATGGCTTCTAAAATGCTGTCAGAGTCTCGCAGCATGCATGGCGTGGTGGTGCAGACCTGAATGTGGTACTTCCCAACAGGTTTGCGATTGTACATGGTGTAGAAGGTTGCTACTTCATAGACTCTCATGGGAGGCATTTCTAAAACTTCAGCAACCTGTGACAGGCAAAAACATGCTATATTGAATTCTCAGAGGGCAGCAGTAAAGGCAATGAGCAAACCATTTCAGTGAAGTCACCTGTCCTGTTTGCAGTTTCAGGTAAGTAAGAGGGTGGGGATGGGTATCAAAGCACAAATGTATTCCAAGTGCCAAGACCAGACTCCCGAGTTCTCTGACTGGCATCATCACCCTGCTTGAGCACAAACTCTGCTAAGCCGTGGATCAGCACAGCGAGGAGCTCGAGTCAGCTGCCCTCCAGCACCTCTTGTCAGACACAAGGGGATGTGAGGAGTCAGCTGGGTTTGAGCTTTCCTTGTCAGCTCCAGCTCACACTGCACTTGGGCTGTGTCAATGAACCAACCCGTAGGAGCCTGCCCACACTAATCCATGGAAGCCTTTTGGTAAGGAATACTTGTAAGATGGTACTGTGCTTATCTAATTCATACAGAGCAGGTTCTGTGCCACACCAGGGCTACATCTGCAGATTCCTGGCACAGCTAATAAGTAGGGAGTAGAGCATGATCTCCATGAAGCCAGTTCTCGTGCAAATATCCTGATCTCATTATCACGGAACCCTGGCAAACTGCTCAAGTTGAGAACTGTCTCTGGTTTCAACAGAGTAACTGTTTTACGTTCCAGTTTCTCTAGCAGGCAAATAAGAAATCATGGAAAATATTTGTTCACTTAAAAGCCTTAAGATCTTTTTGAACATAGTATCAATCTGAAACTTAAATAAACTAATATACACTGTCATCATTAATGGAACTTTGAGGCTTTATGTTATGCTGTAGAAACTGTAGATGCCTTTCTTTAAATGTTCATTCACCTCCTTCCGTCATTCCTCCAATGCTCGAAATCCTCACCTTAAACTGAATTTAAAACTTTACACTTTAAAATTGATGATATGCCAGATGGTAACACAAAGTGCAACAGATTTATTCATATGAATATAAACCAGATTTTTTTATTTCTTGGTATTTGGTTACTGTCATGCAGTCTCTCACTTTGAAGCAGTGTAGTTGTTTGCCTGGTTATTCTGAAACAATTTTAATAATAACCTGACAAGTCTTCTGGGCACTTGCTGTGAGGTATTACTCAACACTCCTGACATCGACTACATTAAAACTGCCCTGCAGATCTAGAGATTAAGTATAATCCAGGCAATGTGTGAAATGCCATTAATCTGGGAGGAAGAAAACTCTACTGACATTACCTTCTTTTTCTTCCCCCACATTCAGCAGTGAACAAAATCAAGTTTCTGTTCCTAATTTTACAATCACTCTGGGAGAAGAGACTATCTGAATAGGTTTTATCTAATTTTTTATTTGTTCTGCCTGTAGTTTCTAGCAGTGGGCTAATATTATATAAACAGAGCCCTGAGTTTTCTGCATTAGTTTTCCCTTTTATTTTTAAAAATGTAGTCTCATAGGGAATTCTCACAATTCTGTGCTACATGTAAGTTCCCATGTTAATAAGCTTTCATTCATTGATGTTAATATTCTAATAAGATATTGAAAGATAACAATAAAATTATGCTTGAAAGATAATCAAGTACTAAATACCTTGTTCATGGCTGATATGGGCAGCCATCCATGCTGTCTTTGGGCCAAATCCAGTACTGCCATGACAGCTGCAGACTTGTGTCCCTCTGGGTAGTTGTTTATGATTGCTTCTATTCGCTTGTTAAGGGGAAAGAAGGAAAACAAATCAGTACTGCTCTAAAGACAAAGTCTGTGTATTGAATTTTTTTTGTCTGCATACCTTTAGATTTTCAGGTGTGAACTCAAATGGAGTATCTGGATTGTTTTCAGGACTATCTCTATGCTTCAAGAAAAGAAGAAAAACATGTAAAAATGGGTTGTTAGAAAATTATTCAAGGCATGTTTGCTGTTGTAAAATAGTTGTTCCACAGTTACAGTTGAGCTGCTTAAATAAAAACTATATATTCCACATTAAAATGTTGTAGTACTAAAGTGATTAAATATATTTGGGAAAGTTATCAAAAATATTGATAATTATTTAATCACTCTTAAAAATCATTACCTATTCCTATTACTTCCTACTAAAGAAATTATTTACTGAGAAATACGTGAAATTATATATTGACAAAATGTATGGTGTTACTATCAAAATACGTATTTTAACACTGTTAATACAGTTTGACAATTATGTTCAAATTTAAAATAGGTAGAGTAAGAATGCTCTGGTTAATATCTTAATAAACAAGAGACTAAAACAACAGTTCATTTTTCCCTTTACCATGAAACATTAATTTTAAAAAAAACTCCACAATTCACCAAGAAGTTTGCTGTAGAATTAAAATATTTACACTTTCAAACACATTATTAATCTATTTTAATATATTATTTTGATTTGTAATGGATTTTAACATTTTAATTTTATAAACAAATCTGAATAAAAATGTAAGAAGCAGAATTTTGAATCAGTATTGCCGAAATAAGGTATTCTAACAAGTTATTTTAAAGATGGTCTTCTAGGGAAACATCAAATTTTAATTATTTCTTATATATTCAGAAAATAAAAATTTGGAGGTCTTGAAAAAAGTAACATTTTCCTGTAATAAAATCTTAGTTCTGATGAAAATCCTTTTCCACCAGAAAATGTTCCTGCACAGAATTTTTAGCTGTCTCTAAGCAGCTCATTTTGGTTTCCTTTGAATACCTGGAGTTAAGTTTAATCCCAAACTTCATACTGTTTTCAGATTGAAAAAATTTCAAATCAAAGGGAAAGTTTGTAGGGAAATACAAGCTATACTTGAGGTTTGATGTTAAAAGTAATCCAGCTTTAGAATAAAAGCTTTAGAAGTGTATTTAGAACAAAGAAACCCACTCCACAGACTTCCACTTGCATCATTTCCTCCAGTAACTGAGGGCGATTTTGCAGTTGCCACACTACACTGTTCTTACTAAGCAGCAATGATTTAATAAAAGGATTTATTGAAAACCTTAGCATTGCCGAAACACTTGCATACTGAAGTGAAGTATGTATCATCAGTGAAGAACTTAGAACATGTGTGGTCCACATATATTCTTGGATTTAGAAATTTTAATATGGAAATATTGCAAGGGCAAATACTTCAATTACATCTGTTGATCTGTCCAGGGATTACCTGTGCTTATCCTGTCTATATCCCAAAGCAGACAATATGACTGCCACCATCAGTTTGAAAGCATTGTGCCCTCACCACAGTTTCAAATCCAATATAAAATTAGCGTTGATAAAATACTTCATCAAGGATGACTTTCCTATAAAAAGAGGAATTACAGAATGATGAATAATACCCTCTGAGCACACTAATATTTTATTTAGTGTTAATTTCTTGCTTATTGTGTGGTTTACAACATAAAAGAGGAACATGATTCCCATTATTTCAGACTGACCCTCCCAGATAAAGGATTTGATGACTCATATTTAGTCTTGGTGAGTGTCTTCTACCAATTTTATTGGTAGAAAAAGAGTAAAAAAAGCTCTCAAAAAGAGGCTGATGGAGAAAAGACTGATTGGAAATACTGTGCAACTTTTATTATTTTTTCCCTTACAGACCTTTCTATGTCTTAGCTGCACAGATCAATTCCACAATTCATGGTATTTCCATAACTTAGCTTTTCCTTCTCAAATCTGCATGCCTATTTTGCTATTATTTTGCCTTCTGTAGTTATTTGATAGTTAGCAATTGTACTTCGTCTCAACTGCTTTTGTAAATAAATGTATTTGATTTTTTAAAAATTTCTGTCTTTGTCTGGAGCAGCTGTTCTTTTCAGTGTATCATCTGTAAACTGATATCCTTAAATGCCCTACATGTGAAGAGGAATAATAAAGACTTTATATTGGAAGATACAGGTATAGCTGTATCAAGGTTTCATGATATATTGTAAAGGCTATAGCAGAGGTGAGCAATAAATAAGCCATGCCACCTTTTATATTCTCCCTTTTCCTGAAAAGACTTAATCTTAATTCTGGGCCATGGAGAGTTTGGTAGTTTTCATCAAGAGTTTACACAGTTCCAGGACTCCTGAACAGTTAGGAATTTATATGTTCTCTAGTCTTACATTTGTCTGACAATGTGCCATTTATCTGAGACCTGCACACATTGACATGCTCATAAATAACATAGGTGCATTTCCACGTGTTTTTTTAGGATGCAGATTTTAGAGAGCAAGATTACAAATAAGGATACATTGAAAAAGAGAAATATTGGAAAGATAACTATTTTAAATTACAGAGTGGTTGAAGTTAGAAGGAACCTCGGGAAGTCATCTGGGTGAAACTCCCCTGCTCAAGCAGGGACACCCAGAGTTGCTTGCCCAGGACTGTGTCCACATGGCTTCTTCTGAATTTATCCAATAATGGAGACTCCACAACCTGTGCCAGTGCTCTGTCACCCTCATAATGAAAAAGTGTTTCCTGATGTTCTTTGAGGCCATTGCCTCTGGTCTTGTCACCTGGCACCACTACAATGAGTCTGGCTCTGTTCTCTGCACTCTCCTCCCATACAAGTCTTGCTCCAAGTCTCTTCTCATGCTCCCCAATGTCCCAAAGTCTTATGTAAGTTTTCATTCCATTCATACATCGACTGTATCACATTTCTATTGCAGAACCGAGTCTATATAAGTAGGAACACCTTCACTGCAAAGGCTACCCAAGCCACAGATGCCAGTGCACCTCCATGGAAGCCACTAAGGCTGCTGAATGGTCACCCCATATTCTTTTTGCTATGCTACACCAATGTGGGCTATTTTATTATTATGCTTTCTTTTTTCCCAGCAATCTAATCATCTGTCTTTCTCAACACAGAAAATTATTCAAGAGCACTGAATAATTACAGAATAGTTAGAATAATTTGGTTTCCATGTATACTGCAAGAAAGTTGGCCTGAAACATGACCTATGCCCTATGGTAAACACTAGTCCAAAGCAATGTAAGCCAAAATGAGAGAACTGGGGGTGCTGCAGGGACAATGTTTAGGGCAACAACCTGTTCAGAATCCATATCAAATCAGCACTGAAAAAATATGTATTACTCCTCCTCTAAAGGGAAAGTACCCAACATTCACTACTCCAACAGAACTCAAGATATAAACCCCCATTATTTTAAGAATGGTGGAAGTGTTCTGAAACCCAAGTATCTTACTGACCAACTTCACAAGTAACTAAAACTTGAATACAGCGATTCTTCAACCTTTTGAGCTGAACCCCCTCTGCAGCCCTATGACAAAGCCCACTTCAGGGCTGTTGATGTGTTAAGGAACTCAGTCCATGCATTGAAAACAACAAAGTAGAAAAGCTAAGTTTTAGCTGTTGAGAAAGCTAAAATAATGTAGAAGTCAAGTATAGAGAATATATGTTCCAATGAAAAAAGGTAATCATAATAAATGTCTCTGAAATCAGGCCTTCTCTAGCCATCAGAACACAGAGGTTTGGAGCATTCCAAAAATTCTTACATTCCTATGGGCAAACAATCTACCTAATTTTGTACTTGATATCCTCTCACTGAAGTGTGATGTAGCTGCCTGTGATGGCACCTAGTTGAATTTAATGACTGAGAGAAAGGCTCTTTCTGGGTGTTTCAGAATACAAAGGCATTTCAGAAGAACTCTTTATTTCTGTGTGTTTCTGCTAACATGTAACATGTTTGCAAAGGGAAACATAGGCATGCAAATCAGAAATGCCTTTTAATAATAGATTTTATGACAACCAGATCCCTTGCTAGCCTGTCCTCTGCTATTACAACACAAATACACTGCATGCATTTACCTTCTTGCACTTTTCATGTATAAAATCTATACCTCACATATAGATTTTATACATGAAAAGTGCAAGAAGAAGCAGCAATAAGCTTTGTAAAATAAACCCATGACATTTGTGTGTGAACTGACATACTAAGAGGACCACCACAACAGGTTTGAGTTAGTCCTGTTAGTCCTGCACAAGCAGTTTTTAAGCTTTTGACATTTCTGCTTGTAATTAAAAAAAAAACTTTAAATTTTTTTTCCCTCTACAAAAATCCAAGGGAAGTCAAATTTTCTGACTGTATATGAACACCTGGTGTTGATGAAAATAATGCCTTTGTCTCAAACCAGCAGGACAAGTCTCCCTTGAAATCTGAGATTTTAAGTAACATCTGGAATTTTATTAGGGCAAACAATTACACACACATATAGTGACATCCAGCTGTCTTCTTCCCATTACCTTTTACTTCAGAGAAGAACAAGTATTACCTTATTAAAAAACAAAAACTGAGGAAAACAAAAACAATAAGGAAAAAACCAAACCCCCACAGAACCAAGTTCTTATGCTCCTTTAGCAAAAATTCTGCTGTGGAATAAATCATCAGTAATGCTATTAAATAAACATCTACAATGCACCTACTTTTCTAGTGCCTTTCTCTGTTATCAGGCTCTTCCCTGTAGCAAATAGTTTAAACAATTACATAAATCTTGAATTTACAAAGCTATATAGCTTCACATGTCAGACATAACAGCTATTAAGGTGCCAAAGATACCTTTTGCCTGTCTTCACCAACCTCCAACTACTCTTAAGTTTCCTAAATTGCCAGACTGCAGCATTTTCTCTATTCCTTGAACACCAGCTCTCATCCTGTAAGTTGTCAATTCCTGCTCAGATTTCTGGAAAAGTATACAAAGCATATACTGAGATCCTATTAAATTCATTTTATGATTAAAGCTGTAGAGACAGCTGCAGAAAAGAAAGAACATCAACGTGTCCAAAAATCCTGAGCACCTGTTTTCAGCAGTGGTCAACTCTTTAGTAAAGGGCTGATTTTTACCAAGTGTTGGGAAAATGCCAAATTATTCAGCTGTTAACTGCAGACCAGCTAAAGCTCTGAATGGAGCAGAATGGGACAAAACACATACTCTGCTGAGATGCTTCAATTTTCTTCAGAGGTAGACCGACAACACAGCTGCTTTACACACTTCAATTCAAGGGGTTTTTACTTTTTGCAATTATTGCTACTGTTTATGCCTTTTATGACAATGCTTAATGACCTCAATTATGACTCATTGTACCACCTGCTGTATCACACAGAACATGAACAAGAACTGTACTTTTCAACTCCTGTAAACACAACTAGGACTTGAGCCCACAGGTAATTCTGCAGCAAATTTCAGAAAGCAAGAAACTGCACCTGCAAAAAGTTTTATGAGATTCAATTACAAACTCAACTAAAATAAATAAAGAAAACAAGAACTGGTTTATAATGAAATAAAGTTTAAGCAAAGTCTCATCTGCAATCACATATGAATTATAGAGCATTTTCACTATATAAGGCAAGAAACACAAGTGCCAAAAACTAAAATAAAACCTAAAATAAAGCTCCATTACAATTCTAATAAAAGGTTCTATAGAAAGAAACCCTCTTCTTTGTAAATGCCAGTAGGTTTCTATAGCAGAGTTCTGCCCATCAGAAGCTTTTAAGCTGATTTGAAAAAGCACATGCCAAACTCTTGTGACCCATTCCCCTTACAGTAAAACAGATTATTTACCACAAATAAGGCTCCAGTGGCATTGCGCTCTGCTGTTCCATGGAAGTATCGGATCTGTCTTGCCTACAAGCAAAATACAGTGTTACTAATGCACATACTGCTAGTGGCTGCTTTCAGAACCAGTCTGTTTTCCTTTTAACTGTAAGCCATTAGTTCTACTGCCATCACTAATAATTTAAAATAAGTCAAGAAGAGACTATTAAGGGCTCTCCTGTACTATTGGGAGAGTAAATCTCTCTACTCCCGCTTGACCAATTCGAACAATGTAGAAATAAAGGATTTAACTCTGCTACTGCTTAATTTAAGTGCCTTGAACACAAATTCTCGTCCAACATTTCATGATAAATTTCCCAATTTGTGACTTTACATCCTATCTGCTATAAAGTTTGCAGAAAACACCACTGCTACTGAAGTTCTCCTCCAGTAAGCATTTGCATGCTTCTTTAGCCTTTATCGAACCAAACGCTGAGAACTGCACAAGAGGGCAAATGTAAACACAAACCTGAAGAACGAACAGAACACAGACCCATATGCAAGTTGAAAAGAACTTGTTCTCTGTACTCTGACATGCCAGAACAGATCAATATTTCTAGATTCTGGCCAGTATTACTAAGATTTTATAAGTATTTATTCTATTAAAATTAATTTTATATTAAATTACGTTTCTTTTTATACTCAATTCTTGAGCAATTGTGGGCTTTCTTAAAGTAGAATCACAGAATGCTTTAGGGTGGAAGGGCCCTAAAGATCAGGCTGCTCAGTGCCATCCAACCTGGTCTGGAACGCTCCCAGCGATGGGACATTTGACAGGGAAAGGCTGCAACCATCCCGCGACACTACACTGCGGGTGGACGCTGCTAGTAAGACTGAGCTGATCAGGCCGTCTCTGCACAAGAGCCGGGACTGCGGGTCCGCGATCTTGGATTCCAGGCACCGACCGAGCCCCAGGCCCCCCTTCCCCACGTCCCGCCGCGGCCTCCCCGCTGTCCCGCGGCCTGTCCGCCTCCCGGCCGGCGGAGGCAGGGAACCCTTACCGAGCGAGCGGCCGCGGCGCGCAGGGCAGCGCACAGGAGCATGGCGGCGGCAGGAGCGCCGATCCCAGCTCCCGCTGCGCTTCCTTGTCCCGATCCCTCTCCTTGAGGCCCGGGCTCGCCCTCCGCGCCGCGCCAAGGAGACCCGCAGCGCGCATGCGCCGGGGCGCGGCCGCAGCGCGCGTGCCCGCTCTGGGAGCGGGGCTGTCCCGCCTGTCCCGGCCTCAGGCGATCCCCGCCTCAGGGTGCCCGAGCCAATTTCAGCCTCTCGTGGCACACACCAGCGTGGAGAAAACCGATTCCTTCGGAAACAAGAGCTGGTAGCAGCGGAAAATAGCAGGAAGCTAGTGAAGATTTTTTCAGTCCTGTGTTGCCCACTTTCCTGCCCATTTGTTTGCGGTTTTAATGTTTGGACTGCTTGCGCCTATGTTTTGTACTCCTTTAGGAAAAACAATAAACATTCGTTGTCTTTTTGGCGTCTGAGAAGCATTCTCGTATGACACCATAATCCAGTTAATACAGTACAAATGCTGGAACGGAGGCTCACAGAATCACAGGATGGTTTGGGTTGGAAGAGAGCTTGAACATCATCTGGTTCCAACCCCTGCCATGGGCAGGCACCTCCTTCCGCTAGGCCGGGCTGCTCAGAGCCCCATCCAGCCTGGGAATGCGGCATCCACAATTCACTAGGGCCAGACGGGAGTAACGGCGGGCTCTTCCTTAGGTGCAGCTGGTTCCCAGGAACATGGTTCACAGGTCCATCCTTTTGCAGAACCTTGATCCTTCAGGTTTTGCGATGAGTGCAAATGTACCCTTTTCATTGTCAAATAAAATCACGTTTTTTGAATAGCAACTAAGAAGGAAGTTTTTTATTCCGATGAGTACTCAGTATTCCAGATTGGCAAAGCATCACCTGATGTTCCAATATCCTCCTTCTCTGTGAGGATGAATTTCCCCTGCAGTCCCCAGCCTCTCATCTACCCTGGCTTTCAGTGGGGCAGCCTTATTAATTTCATTAATTTCACACTGAAAATATATCCATGAATGTTTTTTTTTTTTTACTAAAACTCCGATAATTTGCAAGTTGACACTGTGAGTAACGATTACTTCTAATAAGTACACAGCAGAACAAAAATTCAGCTTTCCTTACAGTGTTTTCTTTAATCCAGAGCATTAACTACCTTTTCCAGCTTCTTATTTATCTTCTTTTATTTTGTATAAACTTTCAAAATGGCAGGATTGACTACACTACAGCAAACTGAATTTTATTAAAAAGATTTCACGATTATGGTATGGATTTGTACTGACAAAATGATCCATCAGGGATAAAAGGCCAGGTTAGTGAGAACTGTGGTGGCCATGCCTATGTGAGGCTTTCCTGTAGAGAAATCTGTGTGTATGGGGCAACAAGTGTCACAGTACATTTCAACAGAGAGAAAACA
The DNA here is from genome assembly GCF_048771995.1 of Taeniopygia guttata. Classification (NCBI taxonomy): domain Eukaryota; kingdom Metazoa; phylum Chordata; class Aves; order Passeriformes; family Estrildidae; genus Taeniopygia; species Taeniopygia guttata. The sequence continues at coordinate 101,074,837 of NC_133026.1, forward strand.
CAAAACACAAAACATTGCACGTATTAGGACATTTTAGGATACATATTACTCTTTCAAATAATTGTATGTGTGCTTACAGGGATATGTACATATGTGCACAGATACACTTGGGAGCTGTTAGTGTAGTTTATGTCCTTCTAGCAGAACATTTTTCATTTGCACTGGGGATCAGGCAGGATGTGGTACTAGCTCTGATTAGATTACTGCCCTTTACATTTGGGTTCAGTGTAGTCAGTGGTTGTGTTCTTATTCATGTCCTGCTTATTCATCATTTCCTCAATGCTGACAGATACTATCAGCATTTGTAATTTAAGTACCGCTACCAGAATTAGATATTTTAATTGATTTCTTTTCGTATACCTATTTTTTTCACTAGCAATCAAATAATTAATTTCTGTGTTGTTGGATTTCTTTATTAGTATGCATTATGCCAAATAATTGCTTTCAGCCTTTTGATTTAAATGGCAATAATAGTATTTAATTCAATTTAATTTAATGGCTGTTACATTACTCTCCATTTTGAAATACAAAAATAAACAAATCAGCTTTCATTAATCTTTAACCCATTATTCATGCACACATATACAGGGATTCACCGTATATTCTCTGACATTCAAAAGTAGTACTTTCAGCCATAGGAGTACAAGTAATGTTAACCAAGCATACATCAAAATGTTAGATTTTTATTAATTTAGAGTCACAGAATCATAACACAGTTAGAAGAGACCTTAAAGATCATCTAGTTCTAATCCCCCTTCAATAAGCAGAAACACCTTTCACTAGGCCAGGTTGCTCAGAGCCCCATCCAACCTGGCCTGGAGCACCTCCAGGGATGAGGCACCCACAAATACATGCTCTAACATTAAGTAATATAAATAGAATGTAATTTGCAGTGTGGGAACTGTGAAAGTTGGCAAGGCATTTGAAGAGATTCTTTTGAAAGCAAGTAATCTGGAGAGAACCTAAAATCTGTCGAATGGTATGGCTTTTTATCCCATTAAAATACCTTTAATTATCTCTGCTGTCAACCACGTAAAAGAGAAAAAATAAAGGCTATTAAGGTTTCTCTGGTCTTTCAAAAAAACACCAAAACAACAACAACAACAACAACAACAAAAAAAACCCAAAAAAAAACCACCAACAACAAAACCACCTTTTTTATATACATAGTATGTTTGTATTTAACCAGTACAGGTACAGAGATCTATTTTAGGAAGTGCAAAAACACAGGGGACAAACACAAGAGATCATATTAAATAATTAAGACCATAAAATATTGGAAAACAAAACATTCTCACTTGCAATCTTCATGTTGCAGCACTATACAGAAAACCGACCTCTATACCCAGGAGTGTTTCAGATTAATAAATGTTATCCTTTTGATACATTAGCTTTAATTAATCAAAAAAATATATATACTAAGAGCAAAATTAGTGTAAAATATTACCTGAGACCCATTTCTGTAAGCAAAGTAGAGGCAAAGTGCCTGCTTGTTTAACACACTCACCCAAAAACTGTAAAAATTAAAATGGGTATTTATTAGCGTCACAGAAGAACTCCTCCAACCAAAGATGACTTTATGGGTAGTGTAGAGATTGCACATGGAACCACTTCCACAGAACATTTTTCTTTAGAGAAATAACTACAAGAGGACAGATACTGAAAAGAAAATGAAAGGCACATACAACATGGAATAAAAACAGCCCACAATTACTTTTGTTAACTATTTGCCCAAAGGCATTGTACACTTTTACAAGTCCTTTGAAATTGTATATGGACTTTCTACAAATGCAGTTTTCTCAATATCCTGTAGCAGTTTAAATTTAACTTTTATGCAAAAGAACATTTCATATTATGTGCGAAAGTGTAAATGCACTTTAAGTTTAAAAAGAATCCTAATTTAAGTTACTACTGAAATTATTTAGAAATAGGTAATGATAACTTAAACGTACCAATAGAGATAGATACTTGTGCTGGGAATAAAATAATCATAGTATGGAATGAAAACTTTGTTACCTGAAGATGAAGATTTCTTTTTGAATGTGATTAGGAATTATTGAATTTATTTTACAGATAGAAAAATGTGAGAAAAATGTGTATTGACCCCCAGAAAGCCACAAGAAGTCACCAAGAGCTGGAAAAGAACACATGCCCACCAATTCTGTGGGCATCCTATTCCATGGGCTGTGGTTTTCCCCTAATCTGAGAGAAATTCAGTACATAGTGATCAGACATTCATGATCCCTGATTTGCAGCATAGGAAGGGCACTAGGAACAAATTAGGACTAGATACTGAAATGCCCAGACTAGGGACTGCAATTCTTTCTGGAGTTAGCTGCTCCCTATGTACAGAGCCTGCAGAGCTGCTCTCCTAGGTTAGTCTCCCAAGTCAGGTAGCAAAAGCTGTAAGGAAGAACATCTTCGAAATAATGTACATAATTTAATTTTAATTCTTGTATTGCTTCTGTATTCAGGCTAAATATTAATTTAATATGAATAATGTTTTGATATGTAAATAAACTGGTGTTAGAGACATTGCTTCTCTCTTCAACAAGGCTATGACAGGCTGGTGTGGATTCCATTGGCATCTCCTCACTTTTTCATGTTAATAATCTCTGAAGTTCAAACACCATTCAGAAAAGGTATCAGCCTCTTTTTGCAGCAGCTTTGAACTTTCTTTATTCAAAAGGACAACTAGGACTATAATTAGGTACATCTAGCTGTCATTATATAGCTCATTTATTATTTATATCTCCCTCCCACAGTGCCTGCAAACCTCACATCTTGTGTTGGCAGAGATAGTAGTCTGCATGTTGCTTTCACAAGCTCCAAGTAGCACAGTAGTCCCTGTGGCATGGCCCTGGATTTGTAATCTGGGCTTCAGGGTGCTGACCTAATGCAGCCAGTGATGTTACAACCTGAAGCATCCCACACTCACAATTTACTGAGGCAATCTCCCTCCACCTTTCAGGCAAGCAATCAGAGATGATCCCTCCTGTAGACAGCTACTCCCTGCATGTACTCTGATTCTTGGCAGTCCCTCACTGAGATCTCTCCCCATCTCATGCTGGGTACATTATTGTTTTGGTGTTTTGGGAGTTATTGCATTACCAAGTTCTGAAAGGCATCTGGGAGATGGGAGAAGAGTTAACTGTAATTTTCAGTGGAGACAAATATGGAAAGGCCATAATTGGATGAAGTTTTAGGCAGTTTTCTTTTAAGCTCCTGATGGTCAGTAACACACTGTCTTTACAAAAACCCTGCATGACCAGAATGGTGACAGCTTTAGTAACAAGTTGCATTGCTTTGCCATGGTGTTCAAGAACAAGTTTCCTCTTATCTGCAATATGCAGATTAATCTCTCTGGGATGCCTTCTTCCCCAAATCCTTCTCTGTGTAGGACTAGCAGATGGAAAAGCAAAAACTTGAGAACAGCCTGGTGGGTATTGAGTAGGTGAGGTTAAAGTCAAATTCAGTCGAATTGCCAAAATAGATTTGAAAATTCTGTAACGCTTTTTCCCTCCCCCCCCCCTTTAAAATGAATAAATAAAGATTTAGACTACAAGTTGTTTTAGAAAGAGGGCAGTGCAGAAAAGGAAAACCAGTGACCTACTTAAAGAGAAATTAAAATGCATTACACCTCTTGGGGTTGAGGTTACAAAAAATAGTAACAAAAAATGCAACACAATGAATGTGTGCATGAAAGGAGACAACATCTTCATTTTGCCCCTAAAGGCAGCAAAATTCTACCAGGAATTAATTTGACTCTTGGTCAAATTATTATTATGCAGTTGCTATTATCATGCAGTTTAAAAGGCTGTTTTTACTTTGCCTAGTAAGACTTATAGGGTACTGACTTTCTAATGCATTTGTCTAAAAACTAATGCTGTCAGGTATCCTAGGGCACAGTAAGTTTCTGCACTCTTTGTCTACTATCCTGTCTATTATAATAATTATACTGTATTATAGTAACTTGTTCTTTTTTTCCTGAGTGATTACATAGACACCATCCTAAATGACCAGAAGCTGTTTTCCATTTGTTCTTTAATCTTTGATCTGTTCACCTTGGATGGTCCTGGCAGGACTTTATGTTCTGTTGGCATAGCTCTTGCTATCACCAGGTCAGATCTGTCTTTCCCTTGCATCAAAGTGGATCCTCAGGGAAGGAATCTATTTTACCTAATGTAAACCAAAACATACATTCCTACTCAGAGATACCTTCACAGCTCTATGGATAATAATTATAAACACAGGAATTAAGTTTGTCTTCTATCTAAAGCCTGGAGAGTAATTAAGTGTGTTGGGAACAGACAGGCTGATTTGATACCTTAGTGATTTGTTAGAATCCAGCTGTTCCACACTTCTGATACCTGTGGTGAAACAAATCTCTGCTAAGCTGACAGGAGCATCCTGGTGCACAGATCCTACTTGCAACATGAGAGCCTCCCACAGCTGTGTCCCCTACACACTCACACCTTTCTGGGACCCAGCACCTGGCCTGGGTGCCAACAGCATGACTGCCAGAGCCTGGGCCCAGCTTTCTCATGAAAGCTGACACACTGATACATGCTCACTCTGCAGAGCCTGAGAAGAGACAGAGTTCCAGACCCAAAACCACATATGCCCTTTCTCGTCTGCACCGTGCTATTCCAGCCACGATAGACAGTGAGAATTTAAATTTCCCATTTGTCTTCCTCTTCTGACCATGTTCCAAAGAACTTAATTTGATCCTTTCTTTTAGTTTCTGTTGCCCACATATCAGACTGTCTTTAATCATTGTCAGTCCTTCTAGTCACTCTTCTTTGGGTTGTCTTCTTCACAGATCCAGGCATGATTTCACCCCTCATGTCTTAAAATAGTGCCCTTGAACTCACCTGTCTTTCCTGTTTAGGGTTTTATCATCCTTTCTCTTTACATCTCTCAGCATACAATTCCTATCTGGGGTTTCATCAAAAAAAATCCCACTTTAATGCAGCTTCTGCCCTTGTGCTTTGCTGACTTATAACTCTATTATGCATTTCTGTCACTCTCACATTCTTTTCTCCCTCCTGAACAAATATCCTAGTGATTTCAATCTTTCCCCATTCACAGTCCTTCAGAATTTTGATGTGAACAATTTCCCTAAATTTGGCCACAAAATATGGGAAAGTTCTGGCTTTCCTTTATTCTCCAAATGATTGCTTTTGCTTCCAAGACAAGCTGCATTTGGAACAGTTTCTTCTATTTAACCCCTGTAATTATTGTGATTCAATTGTACAATAGCTATTTTGTGTCAGAAAGTGACATCATGAACTATTGGCACCAGCAAAGACACCAGGTATCATTTTGCATCCTGGACCCTTCCTGACTAAATCCATGGTTCAATCTGCATGACACTTGCTAACTGCCAATCCCTCCTCAAAGATAAGCAAGGACCTACCTTGTCACTAACTCAACAGAAGTGCCTGTCTCTGCTGCAAATGCTGTCATGCAGAGAATGCCCTCTCCATCTTGCATGCTGTCCTTGTGCAGTGACAAGAGATCGCCTGGCTTTGAACTGCCAACTCATGTTTGACATCAGTTCAGCCACCTGGGCTGCAGAATGGTGAGTCATGAACAAAAACCAGGTGCATGGGATTTCCTGAGCAGGCCCTTGTGCAGGTCTGGTTGAGGGGAGTTTGTGGAAAATCTGTTAACAATATGCATTGCCCAACAGTTTCATATTTGCCCTGTGCTGCCCAATAGGAAGAAATTTCCTATGGGTATGAATATCTAATACAACCTTTAAATTCCTTGTTAAAGTTCTTCTTTGCTCTGATGACAACACATCAGGCTGCTGGAACTGATAGCAGACACATCGATGGGTACTGATGTGTCATTTTCTTGTACTTCCCCATCTGTCCTCTCCTGTTTATGCTTTGATTTAACCTCCTGGAGACAACATAAGATGTAAGAGAGGGTAACTCAGGGGAACTGTTCCAGTGACCAACTAGTTCTGACATAAAAAGTCTATATCGGAAATTACTGTAAAGACTTGAATGGAAGAGTGATATAAAGGAAAGGAGAACCAAATCCCAGTTTTGGCAGATGCATTCTTCTCTCTCACAGTTTCTCCTCCATTTGTGGTATGGATGATTCTAAACTGCCAAATGTAATATTTATTATCTCAAAATCTGCTCAAATCAGTAGATGTTCACTGCTTGGAATGCTGTCTTTCCTATTTTGCACAATCTAACTGTAATTGGTGTTAACTTATTCTTGTTTATTATGGAAATACAAAATGTGTTACCGTGCTCTTAATCTGCATAGACTGAAACCATCTGCTGTGGTTCACAGTTGAAGAACAGGAGATTATAAATTCCCTCTAGTATTTGAATCCAGACCTCATTAAACAAGTAATCATTATTGCTACCAAGTTGCAAGTCAGGGAAGTGCACAGTCATCATCTTAACATTTAAGCATGTGAATGATCTATTCCTTTTTATAGAAAACTCAATATTTACATGCACATTTTTGACTGATAGGAGAAGGCAGTTTACAGTGGCTCAGGTAGAGGAGGAGGAGAGGGTGTTCTCAGATGAGTCAGTGAGTAGCTCCCTGCTGAGTAAAAGGTGATTTGACAAAAAAAAAAGGAAAGTCATGCTGTGCTCAGTTGCAGGATGGCCTAGTTTACCTCCAGAATGTCAGAAAGCAAGACTCAGTAGGGAAAACTTTGCAGTGAGACCTTTTTGAAAAATATATGTTGTTTGTGTTGTACCCAAATATGCTACAAGTCTGCTTGAATTAAAGCAGAAACATGAGGCGTCCTGCTTGCCTGGTACCCAGACATATCACAAGACTGTTTGACTTAGGAAGTGAAATATTGTGTAATACCTGTTTGCTCGACATAGTTACACAAAAATAGTAGAACTGAGATAATCATGCCCAGTTTGCAAAGGTCTGAATTAGATGCAGTCAGCAAAACACCCACCTGGAGAGGCTGGACTGGACCTGCACACAGAAGGGTGTAAAATCTGTCTGGCAGACAGAACAGACTAGCTCTGACCTAGAGAAAGAGGAAGGAAACCTTTGGACCAGACTGGTCTTGATTGACATGAAAGCTATGTGTAAACAGAAGTGACGCACAGTGGAGACTGGGGAAAGGAGAGTATGCCTCCTTTAGTTCTGGCTTCCCTTGGAGAGCTGTCAAACTCAGCCACCACTGCCTTGGAGGCTGAGAAATTTTAAATGATATAACCGTCAGAAACCACAAAGCAGCAGCAGCAGTGTCACAGTATTGTAGATATAAGACTTAGTGTTTAGGTCTGTATGTTTAAACATTGCTTGATTTTTGTTTGCTAACAAGAGGTTTACCTAAAAGCTGAGCATAAACAGATGCCTTCTTGAAGTGTTGACTGATTCACCCTCTCAGAACTCTCCCCCAGTGGTCCCCAGGGCTCAGTTGCCCATCAGCAAATAGCAGATTCTGGTACCAACACCCGTTTACCGGGCTTTGCAGGACCCGAGAAGAAACTCCTGCCGGGGGATGTAGTACCACACAGAAGCTGAGGACAGGAACAAGATATCTGTGAGTCCAGTAGACCAAGTCTTCTGTGCAAGTAAATACTGGGGTGTTTTCATCCATGTATTGAACACTAAGTGTTAGTACTGATTTTAGATATTCAACATATGTAGGTAGAATTGTATCCTGCACTTTATCCATGCCTACTCTGTGTCATCCTCTGGCAATCAAAATATTGATTCAGTCCTGGTCTTGAATCCAGCTGAGTTAAACCAGAGGTGAATTTGGTTCTGTCTTACTGATAAATAGATCTTCTGTTCTAAATTAAATAACGAAAGAAATAAGAGCAGCAAGGCTAAATTTGTTTGAATAGATTTGAATCCTTATTTAGCTTTTTTTTCCATGATGCAAGTCTTCAGCTCACTATCTACCCTTGTGTTTCCTAGAACATATTTTGGATGATGATGCTGCACTCTTTCTGGAACAGTTTACTCAATGTATTTGTTGTATTTGCAACATTTTACAAACAAGAAAGGTCAAATTTTTTCCTTGTTGACATAATTCAACAGGCTTCACATAGGTTCAGCTGGAAGAAATGTTGTCTGGTGAGATTTGTTTTCAGATTTATTAAAAATTAATTTTAAATTCTAGGTATGCACCTATCTTTCTGGCTGACCTTAGGATGGGTAAATGCCAAGGCCCATTTTTCACTTGTTGAAAATGATACTTGTGAATAAAGGTAAGAAACATCCAGGCTTTTATAATTAGATTTTAATTGCATTTTCTATAAAAAAGCTTTCAGCCACTGGTCTTTAAATTGTTTTCCAAAGCAAAGTTCTTTTTCCTATCCATTTAAGGGAGCAGGTTCACTTATAATTACCCTAGACTGACTTCTAGAGGAAGCAATACACTAAGATATAAGCTGTCAAAAGGAGGAACCACAGAGCTTCTTCATGGATTTAGTCTAGAGTCGGTTCAAAGAGGTTGAACCTTCAGCTGACTTTAAATATACAACATGCATTTTGTATCATAGAAGAAGTTTTACAAGAAGGAGATGATACAAGGAAGTGTTGTGACCCTGTGAGTGCCTCAGAGAGTTTTAAACAGCATAAGTTAACAGGCAGAGCTCCTCAGGCACAGACAGCCTCAGAAGTGGGTAGGTGTAAAACTATCTTCACATGTAAAGATCTTGTAAGATGACTCAAGGATGGCCCAGAATCTCACCTCAGTGCTTTATATCACCATACTTCCCATATGTCATTATGAATATAACACTTTTCTCTCAGTCTGGAAAGGCCTGAAATAATAAGCTTCATACTCACAGCATCTTTATGCTTGGATAAATATTGTGCTATTTTGGTTCTCAAGGTCATAGGCTTTGTAGCCAAGCCTTATACATGCTGTAATCACCTGACTTCAGAGAAGATATAAAAATAATTGTGGCTCCTTTTATCATATATGATGCAAATAGCATTTGTAAGTCTGTTTAGGGTTAGGCAACCCTCCCATCTGATTTAAAACTGTCAAACTTCTCTCCTTGTGTCTAACACATACTTACACCCAGAAATATTCTTTTTTTTCAAAACAAACAGAAATAGACCCTTTTTCAAGCAATGTGTATTTAAATATATTTAAATTTAAATATTACCATGGAGATTATCCAAAGACAAATTGTATGCATGTTGAGAAAATGGAAATAAAACAAACTCATTTTTTGTACCCCCACCAAATAAACAAAAGAGCTACCAAAACCTGTGAAACACAAACATCACCTCTGTGTGCGTGCCTGAGCTCTGGGCTGCTAGGAACTGCAAGCATTTGTCATCAGTATTTGGTTGCTCCGTTAAAATGTGATGTAATGCTGGCCACAGCTGGACTGGATGGGTCTTCAGTGTGACTTCCTGCAGCCAATTCCATGTTCACACACTATGTTTTTTAACATACAAATGGAAAACAAAGGCCTATGCCGATACCATGTTTTAGCAGGCAAAATCAATAAGCACTAAGTTCCTGTGAGGGTTTTTTCAGATATTTGGTTCACTTCAAACAAGTTCATGTCACAAAAAAAAGTGAGAAACTTTTAAAGAAAGTTTTTTTAAGATTAGTGTTTGTTAAAAGACTAGCTTTGAGTCCTGAAGAATGCACATAGTCTTGAAAGGTTGACGTTTGTGAGGGTGCCCTATTATGTGCTAACAAATGTAAAGTTTGCTTTTCTTTGTTTCTTTATGGTGGGCACTGTATATTAAACTAAGTTTGGTCAACAACTGCATTAGATCTTCTTCGTGAAGGTTTGACAGGTTGATTTGTTCTGACTTGTTATCACAAAACAAAAGGATGAAGTAAAGGTCCGGCTTTGATACGAGAGATGGACGATCGTGAGCAAAGCGCTGATTGCTGCTGGGGCAGCGCCTTGTCCTGTCACAGCTGCTGTCTCCATCCTGAGATCCAATTGCGCCAAGAGCACACAGCGCTGCTCTTGCCAGCTGTGAAGGCCAAGTTGATGGAAAACATCCAGCTGTGGCTCAGAATACTGCCGGGAGAGGGGCAGCTCCGCCGGCAGGACCGGGAGCGGGGCGCGCAGACGGCGCTCGCTCCACGCCTGGTTATTGAGTGCCACCCAGTGGGGGCTGGCGCCTGCTCCGCTGCCTTAGCGGGGATGGAGCTGGGGATACACACCTGCCTGCAGGGTCAGAGCATACTGGGTTGGTGGAGCATCTTTTCTTTTAGTGTGGGTTTTTTTTTTTTTTCTTTACTTTTTTTTTTTTTCCGTAGTTAAAAACTGAAGACTACTGATTTTCATAGTGTGGGAATCCAGGGCTTCCCTCTGGCTACCCCGGAAGGCTTGGGACCCTGGCAGGGGGTCAGGAACCCTCCTGTACAGAGCCCCGAGAGACACTGTCTCTAATCTCTGTCCATGGAGATTAGAGACCGTGTAAGATTCATCTTACAGGATGAATTACAAGCTCTGAGTGTTTGATATGAGTAATAATTAAGTGTGGCACGGGTGCAAAAGTAAAATTTTAGGTTTCTAGATTAAGGGTTCAGAGAGGACAAGATGGAGGAATTAGGTGTGTCTTGTCCTTTTCCTCCTTCTTCATGCCCTCCATGTTTCACTGTCGTGTTGGCATTTTTCTATTGGTTTAGGCTGGGGACACGCTGTTTAACATAGATGATAGATATTGGCACATTATTGTAAATATAGCACACGTAGTTTCTGGTATATAATGTTTGTACCATCCCACTGAGGGGCAGAGCCCCGCACACTGCCCTGCAGGACAGACCTGCAGCAGGGCAGCAGAACATGTTATAGATAAGCAAGAATAAACAACCTTGAAAACAGCACAGACAAATTATGGCTTCTTCTTTGCCAACGGGGCAGAAAGACAGAGACTTTCTACAATCTCAGAATTATCAATACCCACAAATTCCGACACATAGGAAATGTATCTGTCTGGTAGCTGTTACTGTGCAAAGATTCTGTTTCTGTTCATCTGTGATTTTCTCCAGTGATTCCTATTTTTGGGTTCATCATGGCCTTATGTACAGCCTTTTTAAGATATTGGTAATAAAGTATTTCCACTTTAACCATGGTAGCATAAAGTCTCCAGGCATGTGTAAGAGATATTGTTTTTATATTTTTAATAAATAATATTAGAGCAGACAGTCCTGCTGTGTACTTTGCAATTTATTACATTACCCCTACATTTTTGTTAGGTAGCTACTAAATTAAATACTAGAGAGGACCAAAGTCATTATCTAACATTTGGAAGAAAGTCCTGTACAGGCTCTCTAGATCACAGTGATTAACAGCTAAAAGAATCACACTTGGGAGCTGTGGGAGTTAGGTCTTTTCCTTCTCAAGAATGTATCTGTGAAGTATGGCACTTACCAAAATAAAAACTTGTGAGCAATGCTGGTGTTCAGAAGGTGGCACATAAGCTCTCAAAGCATTGTGAGTGTCAGAAGGGAGACATTACTGTACCCCTCAATCAATAGATGGCTCTATTCTCCGCCACTTGGAGCAGTGTTTTGAGAACGACCTCCATTCAGGCTGTCCATTCCTCTGTACTTAAGAAAGACTGGTGAAAGGTGGGAATTGTCACAATGCAAAAATCCACGTACATAAATTTTAGATCACGTCCTGACATGCAAAACACATGCCTGCAGTAGACAATGTACAGTATTCCCAAGCTACAGAACATATCTCACAGAGGAAAGATGAAGACTGAGCAGATAATGTTGTTCTTCACAAATCTGAAATACATCCTGGAAAATCTTTGTTTATAAATTTATCCTCTGATGACAGCATGCAAGGTAAAGTGGAACAGATACCAGTCACTCTATGCATGATTTTGTGGCTCCATTTGTCAGAATAATTTTCATTATTTAGAATGGTTCATTTTAATGGAAATGTTAGGGAGAAAAAAACCCCACTAAAAAATTAAGCGCTATTCACACATGTTAAATGTAGCTATGGAAATTAGCCTCCTTTTGCTTATCCTGCATCCGATGGATGAGATAACTTTTTCTATAATCTGCAACAGCTGAAATATTGAGTAAATGGAGTAAGTATAAAAGCAGACCTTGGAAATTAGAGCCCTGGAAGGCTCTTTTAACAAACACTGACCATTGCAACCAAATTAATAACTTTAAGAAAAATGTGTGCATGCTGCTCTGACCCTGCTCTGGCACAGGATTTTATGCTCAGGAAGAGGTAAGAGCAAAGTGTAAACTTTTATGCAAACTGGTCTGCTTAAGGAAGTGCTGTGCTTCAAATATATGTCTGTTTGCAAAGCATGCTCTTTCCCATTGTAACCAGGAAGATAATTTACAACAGTTCTTTGGGAAGAGCATGCACTTCTTCACACTGCTTAGGCAACAAAAGGGCAATTTGAGATTTTATGGGACAATTCCACTTTAGATGCCTGAACAATCCAACATGCCTTTGGTGCCTTGGGACTGCAACGATGCAGCAATGATTTTGGCCAGCATATGATGTTTAGGTGTCTTAGTGTCCCAAATATGGAGTAAATTTTTACCATTTTTATAAGCCTAAAGGAGATAATAGATCAGGCAATATATTATTTATATTATATTAATTAATGTGCACAGATATTTCCAGGAAACAGAGGCCTATAATTTGATACAAAGCATACTTATGTTTTTACCCTTAGTAACAACAGTTTTCATGCAAATAACAGATACCAAAACATTCAGCTGCAAGGACAGTTTTGGGATTTGCACATGTAAGCACAGATGTGTATATGGAGCTCCCCTTATTGAAAATGTGGTCCAGCTAATGCTCTGGTTCATACGGGAGGAAGATTAAGAGGCACTAATTTGCATATAAAATTCTAGGCATGCATTTTCACATAAAAAAAATTTGAATCATACTAAATAATAGGAACAAATTGTCATATGTAAGTCCTATATCACCAGAGTAACTCCTAGACATTTTCTTCATCATTGTAACATGTTAATGACTTCCATAACATCTGAATACACCCATACAGCTTCAGACAACTTAATGATTTATAACTTTACAAAGATTCTTTTCTACTTGAATTTTATCTTCTGAAAATCAGTGCTTTCAGAAAACTGTAAAACCTGGCCAAGTAAGGACCTCAATGTTACCTGCTGCGACAACCCTTTATTAAGGATTTTTTTTTTTTTAATTGATAATCCTGTGTAGTCCATGGAAAAGCAGCCACTGGTGGGGCAAGATCTCTACATATATGTCAGGTATTTGATTTTTCCAAATTACCTTATCAACCAAGAACTGGCACTTGACTCATTTTTTCAGTGCTGTATCCTGACTATCCTTGGGAGATGCCTTGGAGGAAGTACTGAAAACTGATGTTTTGTAAGACAAATGGAAATATTTAAAGCAAGTTTTCTATCTTCACAGCCCTTATAATTTCCTAAAAACCTGCAAGCAAACTAAGTGATTTTTTCAGAACTCAGCAATTCCTCTTATTTACATATGTATGAGAACACCCTCTTAATCTTAAGAAATCTTAATGTAACCAGATCTTCATCCCCAAAATGGCAATGAAGAACACTAGCTAAGTCAGCACACATTTTTATAAGCTAACCTTTGCAAGGCAGTAACTTGTGAATAGCAATTTCTCATCTCCTCTACTGTGCTGTCATTTACTTGTCTGGAAAGACATTTTAGGTAAATTTACCAAAGACAAATGTAATGATGATGATGGTATATTAGGAGCTCCCAAGCTGATTAGTTTTCAGAGGCAATAGAAATTTATTGAGAGCAGTAGAACAGCCTGTGCTAACCTCTGGTCACAAGATAAAAGGGTGTATATTTTTAAAAATGCGAGTGAGGATTGAGTGTCATAATCTATTTTCCACACTATTGCACTGAGGTCAAGGAACCTTTGGTGTTGCACAAGGAGAATGCAGCAGCCTTGATGTCCAGTGCTTCCCAAATACCAGCAGAGTTTCAGAGCTAGAACTGAAATAAAAATCCTCACTCCAAAGTGAGCCAGTATTCCTGTGAGATGCCTGTATTCAGGATTGTCATGTGGATGCTATACCCACTGTCTACCCACCTCATCCCATGGGGTACCAAGAGATATAACAGCTTATGTGATAGTGAGTTTGTGTTTCACACTCTGTTTTAGAAAATAATAACTTGTTTAAAGATTGTTTTCTCTGAGGAAGGTTTAAATTTATGTTAGTTTAATTATATCCCTGACAGTGAGTTAATTCTAGTCTTCTTTGAACCTTTATGTGCTTTTAAGTTTGTTTTTATTTTGGCCTGAAGTGCTTTTGAGGAGACATGTATTGAGCTAAAAGAGATATCCCAAAGCATGAGAGAAACTACCTACAGATGCTGTTGCACCCTGTCAAAAGTATCAGCATAACTATAACTGTGTTCCTATATCTATATGGATAATTTCACTACACAGGAAAGTTTCTGCTTTGTAGCACTGACTTTGTATCCAAAAATACTTTTATTTTATTTCCCTGGGGTAGTAGTGGTCAGAAGCTCTGCTATGACTTGTGAGCTGGTTCCAAGGTGGGGAGGGAGAGGAGTGTTCATCCAGCACTTAGTAGGAAGTTATGTTGGCTACATAACTAATTTCACTAATGGAACATAAATTTTCACTAATGGATTCCCAACAGAAATATTTTAATAGGTAGCATCTCTTTCATAATACACCATTTCTGGCTGTGAACAGTTGCAAATTACAGAGGGGCTGGATTATATGCCAGAACAACTGATTCTCTTTCAGCTCAAAGATACCCAATGCAATTAATATACATAAAAAACCTGAAAATAAGTAGATTAAAATATCTTCAACCTTTAGACAGCCTTTACTCCACCAGAGTGACATAAGCAGCCAGGGAGTAGTGAGAACCAAGTTCAGAGCAGCAATGGTGCAGATAGAGAAAATATGGAATTACTTGGTAAAGGACTAAAGTTGAGGAATTGAGACATGTAACCCAGGAACTGAACTCAATACATTAAAAGGATTAAAAATTTATGCGTATTTTCATATTGCTATTTGCCCATGAGGTAGATAACTGTAATAGATGTAACACTTGAGAGTATGAAAAAAGGTCAATATTTGATAAATATAATTACTGCTTCAAGAATTGTGAAAAAACCCAGAAAATCAGAAGTACCATATTGTAAACACTAATGCCAGAAAAGATAGAAATTAAAAATATCTCATCAACAAGCTTTCAAGCATCACAATTTTTAAGCAGAGAAGCAGTCTCCTAAACCAGACCTCTGCTAGGTTCAGAATGAACAGAAGTATCAGATAAATGTATCTGGTAAAAGGCTTATTTTACTGCCCTAAGTTTGTAATTGAGGACGCAATATATACATACAAATACCTAAAGTAAAATTCCAAAATATGAATATGTTTATTTACAAGTCCAGGAAGTATACTTTATAATCAAATAATAGCAACATCAAGACAATGTTACTATTGAAACATCCATCTTCAGTCACAGCTTTGGTATCTATGTACATAAATACATATACAGGGAGCTCTATCTTCTGAAAATCTGGTCTTGACAAAATTCTTGGTCAGGTGGGAGGAAGGACAAGAGAGGCACCAGTCTGCCTGTAAAATCCTTAGAGAAATGCAGCCCCTAATAGCATAAATATGGATCATACTGCAAACAACTGTAATTGCAAAAATTTGGTGACCCCAGGCTACCAATACAGCTGTTTTCTATCACAACAGAGAGTTTAACTGTGGTGGTTTAAAATTTGAGCAGTCCAGAGGCTTTGTTGCTATGGCAGCATCAACCATCCGCTTCAGAGGTCCAAATGTATGTGATGCCATTCAAGTCCTTCCACATGTACCCTTTTTATTTAATAATGAAATGTTGGAGAGCCAGCATTTAACCACACTAACACAACCACTGTGTCGAGTAGAGTTAAGGGTATTGCTCTTTGGAAGCACATTTCCATGGCATTGAGCCTGATGACAAGAACCATGACTCATAACACTGAAGAATGTTTTCATGGCTAATAATAGGCTGCAATTAATATTTTTCCTGAAAAACAGTTTCTGCTGTTACATAAGTCTGCAGATGATGATCTCAGGGATTACAATGATATTTTTATTCCAATCAGTCAGATGGTAGAATATTCTATAAAAGTAGAAGTGGGTTTTATTTATACTTACATAAGTCTTATTACTGGAGGTCCACCTTTCATTTTCAGTGTATTCATCTTCTCTCTGTTCCTGAGAGTCAGGACAATGTTAACTAAAAGCTCTTGTAAAATTTTGGATCTTTCTTGCCAACCTTTGAAATGTTTCTGCAAAGTATGGCATTGATACATGTGACATACACGTATGAATATTGGCTCAGCTGAGAAAAATAGCTTTTCTTTTTTCAAATTTTCACACTATTCTCCAGTTTTCCTCTGTCAGGGAACTCACAGATGTAGATTTTAAGAGATTGTTATGGAGGCCTGAAAGCAAGAAAATTGCACCCTGGTTTATCCATTTTGCATTTAGTTCTTTCAAGCTTAGAGACTACTGTGTATGTTTTCCTCTGAATGAGGACTACAAAGTAGCCATGCATAATTTGCACGTTCTTACAAGTATCCTGGAGACATCTCTTAATTTCTCAATCAGTAATTCAGCAGATCCTTTATTTTTGGATCAAATTTTAGTATATGTTTGGGTTTTTAACTTGATATCATGAATTTTGTTGCTAAGACTTGACGGGTCTTTGTAAATGCAGCAATGAAGACACAGACTCCTCAGTATGTTGATGTTAAGACTGTTCTGCACTTCCTGTCAATTTCCATGAGAGAAAAATAGCATTTGGCTTCAGCTTCTAGTGGAAAAGAAAAGCTTGGAATCCTCTGTTCATGACTGGAATTGCTAAAGGGAAAAGAAATCTCCATGTTGACAAAGTATTTATTTACCATATACAAGATTTGAGATCTAAAAGAAAGTGAAGGCAGAGTAGAGAAGTTGTGGAATCATAGGCTGGTTTGGGTTGGAAGGGACCTTAAAGATCATCTAGTTACAATCTCTCTGCCATGGACAGGGACACCTTCCATTAGACCAAGTTGCTCAAAGCTCCATCCAGCCTGGCCTTGAACACTGCCAGGGATGGGGCATCCACAGCTTCTCTGGGAGATATTTTCAGGGCATCACCAGTCTTGTAGTAAAGGATTTCATCTAAACCTGTCCTATTTCTGTTTAAAGACATTTCCCCTTGTCCTATCCCTCTGTGCCCTTGTAAAAAGTCCCTCTCTGTCTTTCTTGTAGGCTCCCTTCAGGTACTGAAAAGCTGCTAAAGGGTCTCCCCAGACGAACAGATTACTGAAATTAGTTGTAAAGTGTCTACTTGAACTATTTTCCAGTCATGAAGTATATATTACTGATTATTTAATCAATCTTTATATCCTTAATCCTAGACATTTATTTAAATTAATAGAAAAGGGTAAGAAAGTTGCAGCCAGGATACTGAAGGACTTTCTATTTTCCATTAAAAATAAAAGCAGATGCTGCAGCAGTCTTTGAAAAAGCTACAGAATTTGTTCTGAGGGCAGTAAATCTGACTTTTTATCAAGCAAATTTGGAGGAACTATAGGAGACAATAAAATCAAACCATGGGCAAAATGTAAATATCAGATAAAGAGGAAACATCAGCCCCAATTTCTTTTTAGTTGCAAGTTTATTGCAGTGTTTTGAAGTTGTCAATGAGCAGATCATTACAGTTGTTCATACAAATGGATTTTCAAAAATACTGAAAAGATTTCTTACCAAAGACATGTAAAGCTATCATGAGCTAAACCAGGAGATCTCTTTGGGATGAATATTATGTTGAAAAATAGGAAACAAATGTAGGAGTCAACATTCTGTTCTCATAAATATACTTTTCATGCCATTGATCTAGAAAGGGTTTTACTTGAGCTGGGAAGGATGTTGATAAGAATAGTGACATTGATCTGCAAAATGGAGCTACTCCCACAAGAAAAAGAGTAGGCAATCTCAAGACCATCACTTTGGAAAACATACTGTGGGAGGGAAGGGGGAGAAATGTGTTAAATTTTATAATACCACAAGTAGTACAAAGAAGGGAGTTGAGGAATAGCTGTTCACTATTTCTCACAGTATAAAAGCTACAGAATACTCAGTGAAATAATTTACTATCAGGTTTAAAAGCAAACAAAGAGAGAAGAGTAGGCTCTGGTGAGACCTCATTGTGGTCTTTCCAAATTAATGGGGGATTAGATTATAGGAAAGATGGGGACAGACTTTTCAGCAGGGCCTGTAGCGATAGGACAAAGAGTAATGATTTTCGGCTGAAAGAGGGTAGATACAATCTAGAAATAAGTTGGTTTGATTTTGGCTTTTTTTTTTTTACCATGGGGGTAGTGAGACACAGGACCAGGTTGCCCAGAGAAGTGTTAGATACCTCATCCCTGAAGATGTTCAAGGTAAGGTTGAATGGGATCCTGGGCAACTTGAACTAGTAGATGTCCCTGCTTGATGCAGGGGAATTGGACTAGATGACCTTTAAATGTCCCTTGTGACCATTCTGTGATTCTAAGACACTGTCACCTTAGTGAACACCTACAAGCGAGCAGACTCCAGCGATTTGCATTGCTTGAGAAATGTGAAGGCCCTTACAGACATTTTTGAGCCTTTATTTGTGTTTTATTGCTGTGAATAAGTAAATACATGCCTCTTGCTCAGCTTAATTCCACAGGCATCTTTCCACAAAGATACATATGATACGTAGGATGGATTTCAGGGTTTGTTTTGTTGTGTGCATGAAACATTACAGCTTAGCAAGTTCCTTTTGAGAGACTCAGAGCAGATGTTTTTATATGGCTGGAGAGCTAAACTGAGTACAAGAATTGCTCTGAAATACTGAAGATAGAAATGTGGGTGAAAAGAAAGATAGGCTTCTTTCATGCACTCTGGGTCTGTTTTCCCTTCTTTCCTAAACCAGTCCAAGAAGGTACTTTGAAAGTTTATTAATTTTAAGAGCTACTAGCTCCTAAGGTGGAAAAAAGCTGCTCCTTGGGAGGCATAAAATTCCTGATGCATCCAGCTGAGCTGCTAATGCGATCAATCTCCTGCACTAAACAGTGCTGGGCTCAGTGTCATTCTGCATTCATCCTTATCAGCCTGCTGAAGTTTGGTCCCTCTTGCAAATCTTGCAAATCCAGGGTAAAGGTATCATCTTGTATTGGCAACACTCCCTCCTGTGTAGTGGGTCATGTCTAAATGCATCCAAATGCACCATCTGGCTTTTGAGTTTAGCAGCAGGTATTGGCTTCCTCTGAAGAGAAAGAATTCAGTTTAAAAAAACAGCCAGCACTTTTCTTATTTTGGGGTAAAACTTTTTCTTATTTTGGGATAAAACTGAGGTAAGTCCACAGATATAACCTAATGACAAAACTAGCTTTGGCAAATGAAAACAAAAGAAAACAATGCTTGGAGTAGTATTAATCTATCTTGCGTAGTGTGTACATTAGGTCTCTAGAATGATATTTTCATGGGGTATATTTCTTATATGTTTGTGAAAAGCAGATAGGTCTTTGGTTTTGACTGATTTCCACCTGAACTCAGGCTTTCTTACTTTTCTCCCTGCTTACTTTCAGTCTGGCTTTCCTCTCTTGCAGCAGAATAATGGTTTTCTTTTTCCCATCTAAACATCTATTCTTGACCTTATTTTTAATTCAAACTCTTCCTCATCTGATTTCTTCCCATTACAAGCAATTCCACAGTCTAGATCTTATAAATTATTTTCCATCTCCTTTGCAGCTCCTGGCTTGTAGAGGGTTTGTCCAGCCTGCTGCCTTCATTATTCCAATTCACATCTCAGAACCAGTGCTCCTTCATTTTTCTCAGCCTGGTCTAGGGATGTAGACTGAATTTCATAATGGTTGGGATGTATACCCAAGTACAGGGGAAGGAGGAAAAGGGAGGGGAGAATTTCCTTTTGGGGAAAGGGAGGGAGAATAGTCTTATTTTGTTTTGTAAATCAGAGTAAATGTAGAATCTATTGCAGAGTAGCTACTGTAGAACATCAATCTCCTCTTTTTAGTCACTGCTTAGGCATTGGCATTTTGAAGCCCATACATAGCTGTTGGTTATAACAGCCATTAATTAAATTTGGCTAGTTTGGCTTTGTTTTTTTGGGGGTTTTTTTTTGGGTTTTTTTTTTTTTTTTTTTTTAATTGTTTTTTTTTTTATTTTTAAGTCACCAGTGTTTTTTAAAATGCATTTAAGCATTAATCTTTCCACAGATGTTTAATTCTTTCTGCAGAGTGAGAGCATATGGAGACACAAGCAGAAATATCCTGAGTTCCCTGGAGAGGAGGTGGCCATAATTGTTTATCACCTGTGACCCAGAAAGAGAGGAACCTGCCTTCTGCACAGCTTGAAGCAGGGACAGACCTGGTCCCTGAGTGACTAGCAAATGTAGCTGTAAACAGTGCTGCAGTGCAGAAACTATGGTCCTGCAGCCTGAATAACCATCGTCACAACATGACACCAAACTGAGACCTGGCAGAGGAGGAAGAGGCAAGATGCCATTATTTGGGGATCAAAATTGGTATCCTAATCCTCCCCCTCAACCATATCATTTCTTTTCTTCTCAAGGAGTTTTTAATGTCAAACATGTACTTGATGTAGTTGTTAGTGCTGAGAAATTAACAGAAGTGGTTGAACAGTCCTGCTGTCCTGCAGGTATTATCTTAACTCACCTAGAAGATTTGGAAACCAAAATTCCTTAGGTTTTCATCTTGAACAAAGGTGACTCAGATGAGATCTTTACCCTTGGGCTACAGATCACATTTCAGGCTGTCAGCTTGCAGGGAACATAAGAACTGATTATTCCTTTTACCGGAACAATTAAGACTAATGTGCAAGCTAAGAGCTGAAATGTCATCCTAAAGACAGGCTAGGAGCTGTAATAGCTCCTTCCCGTTGAACTATTAATCCATAGGGTAGATACCTAGCTAATCCCTTGGTCAGTTATGCTAATGTCAGGAGATGTCTGACTAGCCACATATTTTATAGAGTCAGAATCATAGTACGACTTTGGCTGGAAGGGATCTCTAAAGGCCATCTAGTTCCAGCCTACCTGCCTTGGGCAAGGATGCCTTTCTCTAGATGTAGTTGCTCAAAACCCTATCCAGCGTGGTCTTGAGCACTTACGGGGATGGGGTAGCCACGGTTTCTCTGGTCAACCTCTTCCAGTCTCTTAGCACCCTTAAAGTAAAGATTTTCTTCCTTATGACCAATCTAAAACTATCTTCTTTCAGTTTAAAACCATTTCCCCTTTTTCTATCATGTAGGGCTTGGTAAAAAGTTGGCCCACTCCTCAAGCCTGTCAAGATCCCTCTGGATGGCATCCCATTCCTAAAGTGCATCAGTTTTACCACTCAGCCTGGTGCTGTCTGCAGATTAGCTGAGGGTGCATTCAGTGTCACTGTCCCTGTCACTGGTGAAGAGATTAAATAGCATTGGTCCTGGTGTGGACCCTGGAGGAGCACCACTTATTACAGGTTTTCACCTGAACATTCAGGCATTGCCTGGAACTCTGGACACAACCATCCAGCCAGATCCTTGTCCAACAGTCCACGCATAAAACCCTTATCTCTTCAATTCAGAGATAATAGTGTTGGGAGGGACCATATCAAAGGCCTTAGAGATGTCCAGGTCAGTGACATCTGTAGCTCTTCCCTTCTCCATTGATGCAGTCAGTCTGTCAGAGGAGGCCGTGAAGTTAGTCAGGCATGATTTGTCCTTGGAGAAACCATGCTGGCTGTCTTTAATTAACTCCCAGTCTTCCACGTTTCATATGTTTCATATGTTTCAGCAGATCTTCTAGGAGGATCTGGTCCATGATCTTACCGCACATGGGGGTCAGTGTGAATGGTCAGTAATTTCCAGGTGATGAACCTCCTTTCATCACGCCTGGGGACTTTGCTTGACTACTATGATTTTTGAAATATGATGGAGAGTGGCTCAGCAATTACATCAGTCAATTCCCTCAGTATCCTGGAATGCATCTCATCAGGTCCCATGGATTTAGGAACACTCAGATCCTGCAGGTGCTGTTGAACCTGATTGTCAACCCATAACCATGGGCTTTTGAGGAAATAAACTACTTTTTAAACTTGGAATTTGCTCCCAACTCAGATATGGTCCTGAATAATTAATAAAAAAATCTTTATTGTTTTCAGATAGCAGAAGCATCAGCTCAAAACCCTAATTCTTTCTTACTCAGAAGACAGTAATTTTCTGAGTTTGATTTCCTATTTTCTGAGTATGTTTAAATCAGGTATTCTATCAAAATCTATGATCTGTTGAAATCCGGGAAGATAACTTCATTACATTTTTGTATCTCTGAACTGCAATATAAGTCTAAAAAAGTTAAATGAGGGGAAAAAAGATAACAAATTCTTAAAAAGTAATGGTAAAAATACTTTTCCCATATTTTTTTCATTGTCTTATTACTGTATTTTTCAAAAAATAGCTCCAGCTGAAAATCTGGTTAAAATCAAGCAATACCAAAGAAATTGTAGCATGCATTATCTTGACCAGTTGGGAATAAAGTCAGGTGCATACTGTAAAAATATGGCCATCAAAATGTATCATGCCTTTAAAAAACAACAGAGAGGCTTGTTAGTCTCATCATTTAGCTATAGGAAAAATATAAAGAGAGAATTATAAAGAGATGAGGTCACTTGATAGAGGGCAGTCTTGTATTTTTTCTGACCTCATTTCACTGAAAGGTTATGGCTGTAATCTAAACCTATGAAAACTAAAAAAACCCTGTAACTAGCAAGCATAATTTTTCTATGGTAAGCCTCCAGTTTCACTGGAGGGAAACTCTAAAAATCAAAACATAGTTTTCAGGGTGAAAAGCCCCAGATGCAAAAACGGCATCTTAAGCACCTCATGCAATGTGATTTCACCATACTCAGAACACTTTTACAAAATGTATTGTTTATTTGCAATTCTTGTGTGATAAGAATGGATATTTTTTTCCTTCTTTAGTTTAAATCTTTCTTCCACAATGTCTTTCTAAGTACTTTCCAAACAGCTCTTCTTTCACTGGTATTTTTATCCTTTCTAGATGAGACTGTAAAAAACTCTCAAACTTGGCTTATTGCTGTTCTTACCAGAGTCAATACCCAAAGCACTCGGTGTTACAGCTTTTGGTCTCTTGAAGTCAGTGGATGTGACTGCCTGCCTGACAGGTGCAGTGGAAAATCTGCATTGTCCTTTTTGGATTCAAATTTGTGTGGAAATTTACAACTGCTCACATTTCTGGCAAACTGAAGCAGCAGAAAAAAAAAGAAGCTCACACTTGGATGCAGAAAATTTACTGTGACCTTATTTTGGAATTTCAAATGAAATGTCAAAATCTTGGCCAAAAAAATTGCAACAGCCTTCATCTGCATTCCTTCCATGCAGTTTCACAAGCAGCACATACATTCTTTCCCACTGTGAGAGCAAGGCCAACATATAAATGGAGTAGTTATTATTCTCCACCAGAATGCCACTGTTGATTTTCAGTGAGCACAACCCATTCCAACACTATGCATAATTTAGCCATTTTAAAGGTATTGAGGGAGCTCTAACAGGTTCACTTCCATGTAAGTAGTTAGATTACTTCTATGCATTCTGAGTTCAGCCCTTTCTGAACTCTGCCTGATAGTTAAGCTATTAAGAATTAAGCCATTACTATGAAAATAATGATCTAGACTTCCAAGGAACCCCGTCTCTTGCTTTTTCACACTGGCTTCAAAAATCTTATTTGTGTTGCTAAAATGGAATTGTGTCTAAAATCGAGAGAATGTAGCAAATTGATACAACAAATGCAATCCAAAGTCCTGGTTCAATGAATATAAAGCACCTTATTCCCAGTGAATTGCTTAGTTCAATCAATGGCTTACTCCTATGGCTAATACTCTGCACCTTTTTCTGTGTGCAAACTCAAAGCCTTCTCTTTAGACTATCATACAAATTGAATGGATCCTTGCTTACAAAACATGAAAATTCTTTGTTTCTTATATTTTGTGTTTAAGTTCTTGACAAATGAAAAAAAAATATAGGATTTTACTTCTATGACCATGAAAATGCATGTATACCTTAGATTATCTCCTAAAATGACCAGTTTCTGATCATTCAAAGAGGAACACAGATTTTCCCATTACTTCTGATAATGACCAAAGTATTGGCCAGATACCAAGAATCCCTTTTTATACTGTCTTCAGGAGGGAATGGGAAATGCATAACAATTGTCTGAACCAATAAATGATGGACAGTGGCTCTGAGGACACACAGAGAATTCAAGGACTAAGCTCCCCTAGGAATTTGATGGCACTCAGTCCAGACCTTACTTGTTGACCCTCCTAAGCGCTTCCATCGTCCTTTAGCAGCTTTATATTCAAGTGCTACTTTTGGAGCACAGCTGGTCTTGGGGCATCTTTTGGAAGTAAAGGAACAAGATAAATCTCATGGTCCTGTCTGGGTTTAGATGCCCTGCAGCCTCTTCCCTCGCCCCCACAGGGATTTAGTGTTCTGTGTGTTGAAGGCCAGCCCTGATGTGGCGTAACTGTGTATCCCAGGACCAGGATGCTGTGAAAAGATCTGTGTTGCAAAGCCATGAGCAGTCTCATAAAGGGCCTTCATTTCCACAGCTGGAGAGTTGCATTAAAGTTCAGGCACTCACCCCTGGTCGTTGCCTGAGCTACGCTGTACGTCAGTGCCTGATCACCTGGCACAAGCAGGAACAAAGAGCCCGCTCATGATGGCAGCCTGCACAAGGATCTCAGTCCAGTCCTTTAAACTATTGCCAGGAGCACAAGGCAGAAGTCTGGCAATGAAATTTGTGGCAGCTGAAGCCTTGGATTTGCTGGAAAGAAGCCTGTATTTTAAATATCCATGCTAGGGAGTTGTGTCAAAGCCAACATTATTATACCCAGTTGTGTCTGGAAAAGGAGAGAAATACAGTATGTACATAAGAAGCAGGAGCCATGAGCTAAGAAAGAAGACCCATAATGAGTTAAAATTAGATTAAATTAAGGAAAGCAAAGTAATGCTTTGGAGAAAAAGAATCCTACCTATGCTTGTACAATGATAGGTTTTTAATTACCTATTACCACCAGGGAGAGACATCCTGCAGTCTCTGCATTTACTGCTTTGAAAACATTAGTGAAAAGCAAAAGGCAAATCTAATGACAGGACTTATTATGGAAGGAAGAACTAGCGAAACAGGAAGCATCATTATGCTCCAGCATAAATCCATTAATAGTCTCACTAAGAAGAGAGACTGTAACTAAGAAAAGGAAAAAATAGAAAAAGGATGATCCTTTTCTTGCATTAGCCCTGTTGCGGTACCAAACAACTTACATGCTTTTTTTTTTTTTTTTTTTTTTTTTTCTATCAATGGTCTGGATATGCTTTTTAGCTGTCTCAATCCCTTTGAAACTCGCTGTCATAGCAGTGAGTGGCACTTGTGTTGAGTTTCCAGCCTTTGGGCTCTTTCTCTCCAGACCATTAGATAGCAGTTCTTACAGTACTCTTAAGCCAATTTTTACTGGACTAAGTTATGATCAATACTAATTTTGGAAAAGGAAAATCAAACATATAGCTGGGAAATGGTTGTGACTGTCTGTGGCATGTCAGCTACATAAATACATTTTTCATTTTTCTTTTCTTTTACTATCTAAACACCACCAGGATGCAAACTCACCCTATTTCACGGCAAAATTTCTAAACCCTTCTAGATGGCCAAAATTTCTCAGAAATTCTCCTGAACCAAGTAGGAAATGAGCTTGCAAAACCAGCAAATATTGGAGTTGCAGCATCTGCAAAGTTTCTGCACCAGTGCAGTCTAATATTTAAAACAAGAAGCAGCAGGGCTAGTAGTTCACCTGTCTGCAAGCTTCTGGCTGGCTTGTTCCCACTTGTTAGAAAACTCAGCAGAAATACAGTGCCTCTCTTGCCAGAGATGTATCTTAGAAGAAACAGTATCACACATGACTGGAAAGCAAGATTAGCAGTTAAAGCCAAATCTGGTATGGGGATTTCCTCTCATATTATCTCTCAAATACATTGGTAGCATTTGGGCTCTCCAAATGCTGTTACCTACACAGACTTTTATGACCTATATGGACCCTCCCATGCAGAACAGACAAGGAGGCTGCTTGAATTACCAGGGATATGGAACACAATTGCAAAAACAATCCTTTCTATTGCATGGAATTTCTGATTTTATTGCAAGGCAAGTGTACTCAAACTAATGTGCTTAGGCACTTCATTAATATTTTAAGTTAATACAGACTAACAGTAGTTGTTGCTTTTTTGACTAGCTCTTTCTCATTCACCAGATCATGAGTCTGATCTCACATTTTTAAAACAGGGTAAGTTCTTTCTTTTAAAATTTAAGTTAATCCTGATTTATACAAGAGCAACAGAGTCAAGAATTAAGCCTCACATTTCCAGATGGATGTCTTTTTTTTAAAGTTGTCATTATATCATTCTCATTCCCTGTCTGTAAATTTATTTGCAGCAGTTGAAATATTCATCCTTATAAATATTTTCACAGCATTGGGGAAGCTTCCAATAGTGAGCTACCAAGAAAAAGAAAAGCCTGTTCAATTTTCTAATGTGCCACTGTAGGCCCTCCATTAAGCAAGTCAGATTTTTTCACCGTATGCCGTGCTCCAACACACAGCAACTCTAGAGAGAATTCTAGCAGCCAAAAATGGGTATTTCTGACAGTAAAAAAACAGGCAGATTTAAAAATAATCCAGGGAAAATATTATGTGAAGACATTCCTCTGGTAGGTGTGATACATGGCAGGTCACAGACGGATTATTTTTTATTTATCACCCAGTGAGGTGCCTGCCTACATGTCCCCAGTGTTATGATCAGCTTGTAGCAGTAATCAAAAAGCAGAGATACCTGTGAAATGGCAAGTAAACAAGATCTTTGTTTTTGGCTTTGCCAAGGCAAATTTTTGTGGCACATTAATATAATTTGTACTTTGTTGGGATACTTAATGTATACTCAAGATTACATCCCCTTCCTTTGGGGATGCCATCACTTAGCAAGATGCTAAAAATGTCTTGAGAGAGGATTTAGCATCACTACTGCACTATTTTTTCCTCTCTGTGCATGCATGTGTGAAAACTTTGGCAGCTGCCTTGGAAAATCCACTGTACATTTTTCCTCCAAATGATCTTCCCTCCTCATTCCCCTAATTTTTTAGAGACAAGGTTTCAGACAAAATTAGTTCCACGTAGGGAAATCACCTGTGTGGGTTCAGGTGAAATAATACTGAGAAAGCAGGTTTTTCTGCTTATTTCTACTGGTACTGAAAGTGCCAAATTCTACTTCCTCTGCTACTCCTAGCTCAGCAAATGGCCCCAGGTATTTTCAGACATTGAGGGGGTCACTAAATTTGACTTTGCGAATTAGAACAGTCCAAATTGGAAAGCATGCAAATCAATGGCAAAGACCAAGAGGCAGAACCCTCAAAAATATTTAAACCTCATATTCAGGTGTCAAAACCAGGTATTACTGGATATATATATATATATATATATATATATATATATATATATATAAATCCACTGTGAACAAATGGTTTACATGGGAATTCAGTCCTTATTCTGAGAGATGCTGTTACACCATGGAAGAGGTACAGGTTTAGATCCAAAATAATTATAGCACAGTTTTAGAAAAATCATAGTGGAAGCAATCTAATGGAAAACCTTTTTAAAAGCAGTAAAAATATGTTCAAAAAATTCAGTGAAAACTATTATAGGTCTAAAATATCTGGGTTTTTTTGAAAAAAAAAAAAAAAAGAAGGGGTGGGAGTAAATAGGACAGATCTGAACTGTGACAAGAGCAGAAAAAGTATCTAAAAATAGCCAGCCACTATTAGCAGTTGCCAAACATGCCTTGGAACTGTAATATAATTCTGCCTGGCCTGGAAAAGAACCCTTCCTGCAAATCACAGTTCCCTGGTGCCAAGGTAATAATGAGAATTGTTAGAAATTGTACAAAAATAAAAAAATCAGATGATACTGTGGGCACACTGAGCAGGTGCAGAATTAATGGCACTCGGAGGGCTCCATCTCAGGATACTCTCTCCAGACCAGAGAACACTCTGAAAACTGTACCCAGTGAACCAGGTATTCACCACCTTTTATCCATTTTCAGGCAGACTTGGTTGAATCAGTAAGGCAGGGAATACTTGGGAAATCAGCAGCTGGAGAGGCTTACACGGGTTCTTGAAGAGATTTGGAAGTCATTAAAGAGATGGGGTGGGGAAAAGTATTAAGGTCTCTGTTCTTTGTGTCACTGTGATCCTGGTGTTGCAAACAGGAATATGCTCAGGGGCAGTTTCTCTGATGGTAGATTTACTCAGCCTGAAATAAGCAAACAAACAAACTTGCTATTCTCTCAATAGTGAGATATGTTTTAGCTACTGCCTGTGATGAAAATCATTGTAACTTGTGGGTCTGGATGGGATCTACTCGAGGGTACTGAGGGACTTGGTGGAAGTGCTCACTGAGCCACGCTCCACCATTTGTCAGCAGTCCTGGCTTACCAGGGAGGTCCCCACTGACTGGAGGCGAGCAAATGTGATGCCCACCTATCAGAAGGGTGGAAGGAGGATCCAGGGAACTGCAGTCCTGTCAGTCTGACCTCCATGCCAGGGAAGATCCTGGAGCAGATCATCCTGAGTGCCATCATGCAGCACATGCAGGACAACCAGGGCATCAGGCCCAGCCAGCAGAGGCTGCTGTTTACAACTCCCTTTACAAAGAGGGGGAGGTGCTGATCTCTTCCCTCTGGTCTCTGCTGATAGGATGCATGGAAATAACTTAAATCATCAGGGGAAGTTCAGATTGAATATTCGGAATAGTTCTTCAATGAGAGGGTGGTCAGTCACAGGAACGAGTGCCTCAGGGAAGAGGTCATGGCCCAAAACTTGGCATTTGCGAAACATTTGGACAACACGTTTATGTATATGGTTAACTTCTAGGTTGTCCTCTGTGGCCAGTATCTGGATTCAATGATCCCTGTGGATCTCTTCCTACTCTGTATATTTTTTTATTTGATTCTATGGTTCAATGGTTCTATTTCAGCATAGCTGGGAGAAGGAGCTGAGATTAGGGTGTCACAGTGGTAGACACAAAGTAAGGGAACAGCCTGTAGTCTGAAATGTTACAGCATGGCAGGCTCTGGACAGAGCTGGAGGTGAAGATTCCAGTTCAGGCTTGAACAATGAGCTGTCTATAGGATGAGTATCAGCGGGTGAGTTTGGTGGTGAGGGTGCTATTATAACCAGTGTGGGCTACTGCAGGATTCAATTGCCTAAATAATGGGTTCCTGTTGCTATGTAAGCTGTCTTATTGCCTCTGGATCATCCATGCAGTGTGTGTATGATACAGGATCCTCAGGAGACATTTAATCTTCTGGAACAGCAGCAGCACACCAGGCAAGATAAAATACTTCCAATGTAAACAAGACCAGTGTCTATGAACCCTTTCCATGTCTCCAGGAGAGCCTTCCCCTGCAGTGGATGGATCTAGAGGATTATTGAATGCATGTCAGTGTGTGCATTCCCACCTGCATTGACTAGAGGTGTGCATACACATCATCATCTGATCACCCTCAAATATTTATCTTGTGCCAGTTGAGATGGCCAGGTGTCTTGCCTGCACAGGCATATTTATCTGTCATTTCAGATGGGCACATGTCCCCCAGATGTCCTCTGCCCTATCTCCTAGCCTTGTGCACAGCTTGGATTTCCTAGAGCATCTCAAATGGTAGTGGATGCTCATGTGTGAGTGAATAAAGAGAGCCCCTAGCCCAAGATCATCCTGTCTGGAACCTAGCAGGATCTTTGCCTTGCAGCAGGATGCAAATTCCCTGTGAGCTTTCTGTGATGGCTGCCCTTGAGAGTCTCAAGTAGCACAGGACACCTGTGATTTAGGAAACTGAACTGACCCTTCCACCTCCTTTATGTATAATGATGCAATAGACAGCTGCCTCATCTTAGACAACTACACTGTTCACACCTAAATTTAGGTGCCTGAATCACATTTTATAAATGGATTCTAATCCCATCACTAATGAATGTCACCCTCTTTAGTTAGAGCACCTCACTGTCACTCTTCCATCTGAGTTTCAGTAGCTGAGTAGCACCAGTTTTACATAAACCATGCAGAGCTCCACTTTATCTCATTAGTCCAGCAGTCTGCATGGGAACTGTATGAAGGCACACAGGAAGTACAAGAAGGAGTTTGGAATAGAGCCAGTCTGTGAGTGTGTGGTTGTAAAGCTATCTGCAATCAAAGAAATCGAGGAGCTATTTCTCCTTGCTAAAAAAAGGCAGCCTTTTCCTCATATTGTCCCACACAGTTCATGAAACAAATGGGAAGAGCTTTGGATGACTAACTTGCAGTGCAATAATATGTTGAGATGTGAGTTGTTGCATAAGACACTTTGAGCTTTTAGAAAGTGCTTTGAAGGTACTTGTTATTATTCAGGTGTGACAGAAGGATTTATCTAGCTTTGCATGCTACGCTTCCTTCCCTAATGATGCCTAAGAATCTGTTGGAAAGTTGCACATTGAATCTCCCAGGTGCTCTCATTAGTGGGCAGCCTGTGACAGCCAAATTTCAGCTTAAACCTGTAGGTGGTGCCTTTGGGAAGCCCTTTTTTCTGCTGCTGGAAGGACTCATACCTCACAGATGGGAAGGGCTCTTGCTGAGACACCAAGAAGATTCCTGCCATGGATCGAGGAGTTTACACACCACTGTCTGCACTTTGAGCAGTGTTAGCTTTCATAGCAACTCGCTGCAGCTATCAGGAACATGAATTGGCAGAGAAATGATTGAATATTTATCGCCATCACCTTAACACCACATGGTCACGAGTAGCTACACATGGGGCTGCTCAAATGTACAGGAACACTCCAACTTGGGCACTGTGCTATGGGAGGCATCTGGGCTCTCCTAATACAGCAAGAGATTTCTTAGTACCCCAGCTTCCTCTCAAAGTAGAAAAATGAAGTTAGTCAATCTCATTAGCTTTAGCAGTGGCCAAGTGGACTTGGTCCAATAAAATACCTGCTTGGAACTGCTCTCCTACCTTGGTGCCACCCTCCAGAGCTGCATGACCAACACAGGTGCAGTCCCTGGCAGTAGGTCTGACACTCCCAGAAGCTGGTCTTACTGCAAGGAATGGCTTTGATGGTGGGTATCTGGTACCACTCCCCTCACCTGCAGACAATGTGGAGTGGAGCAGGAACTGTCTACTATCCAAAGCTGTAGGATGATTTCTGCAGTGCTGAGATAAGGGCACCTGTGAAGTCTTTATGGCAGCCTTGTGTTGATGAAGGGAGCAGAGGAAAGCCTTGTTGGCTGACAGAATCTGTCCTTTTCTGTTTTATATATATATATATAATATAACAGAATATAGGTATAATATGTAATGCTTCCCTAGTGAATGGATAGCATATTTATTCCCACTTTAACCTGTACCCTTTAGTGTTCTGTAGTATTCCTCAAAGATAGGAAGTCACAAAGGTACATTACCAAGATGTGTGAACTTCTTCATAGAAACACAGAATTTGTCCTAACTGGAGTTTCTGTGGTGAGTTCTGGAAAAGGCAGAATGATTTTGTCCTTGTTGCTGTAGGTGTCTGTTACAACAGTCTAAAGTAAAGTAAATTTATTGGAATTCTGTTCTTAAACATAAAAGGCTTTTGGCTCAGTGAGCCTCAGAACTTTTTGACATTTTTTTCATTAATTATTTCTATTTATTGTTTTAAGACTCTAACTGCTAGTAGGGCCCTTATTATAAAATCATAAAGAAAATGTCTCTTCTCTGAAAAACGTACTGTTCAAATAGGTGAAGAAGACAAGTGTTGTATATTTTCTCTGTATTTTCTCTAAATATATTATCTGTTGCAAAGTTAGAACGACTCAGTAGATGGGGCTGGAATTATTTGCAGTTAAACTAAAAGCCCAGTCAGTCTCCATAAACCCAGTCTGCAATATCTTTGTGGGGAGCTCTATTTTTAGAGGGATCTCACTAGAGATATTTGTAACTACTTGGTCTGTTGTGGAGATGATTCTGTCACAGAATATTGCTGGACTTGTTTTGAACACAGATTTTGAAAGATTTTTATCAGTACTTGGGCTCTGAGTGATTTCTGGATAACAAATGAGCTTATCTGAATAATGATGAAAGGACAACCTGCAGCTGTCCTTTTAATACTTACATAACAGCTCCTTCAGCCACTGTGCTAAATAGCATAAAAAGTAAAATGATATACTTTGAAAGTGCAGTTCTGAAAGTTTCATGTTCAATTAACATATTCATAACTTTAAAAATTTGCTCGTGGAATAATTCACTCTGTAATTTTTTTTTTTATTTATAAATTTTATTTATAAAGAATGTAATACTATTTATAAAAATATTTAAACAGAGCTATCCAGGAACTAAATTACCCAGTGCATACAGTTTGCAAATTTTTGGAATTGCAGTTTAGTATAAAGCATGGTGCATATGCTGAAAAAATGTTTCAGTTTCTTGCTTTTGAACAGGGGGAAAAAAAAGATCTATGAATTCCATTGTATCTGTGCTGGGATAATTTAACCATTTCTCAAATTTTTCATAATGTTTACAATTTCTACCTCCTGTGTTTC
The DNA here is from genome assembly GCF_048771995.1 of Taeniopygia guttata. Classification (NCBI taxonomy): domain Eukaryota; kingdom Metazoa; phylum Chordata; class Aves; order Passeriformes; family Estrildidae; genus Taeniopygia; species Taeniopygia guttata. Next base: position 101,107,530 of record NC_133026.1, read on the forward strand.
TCAGCTGTATCTGTGGTGGAGCCTTACAGGAGGAGAGGAATAGTCCTCATACTGTAGTCATCAGACTTACAGTTGTTATCCTTTCTGAGGTTTTTAAACAGATTTATTGTTGGCTTGCTCTTTTTTTTTTCTTTCCTAGCAAACTGCTCGTTGTCATGCAAATGTAGAAATAATGAGATTAATATGTGGGTCAGATTCAACACTGAGGAGGAAAGAGTACATTTCCTGGCAGTGTAAATTCCCAGGACCTTTGCGCAGCTGGCTGGAGCATGGCAGCAGCCAACCACAAAGAGAAATGGGGACAGGGATAAAGAGAGCAGTGACAAGGTCTGGTCACTGCTGTCTCCCTTGGGAACAGTTCTGGGCTCCCTGTGCAGAAATGCTACAATTTTTGCCTAATGGCAGGGAGCTGGGGTACAGCTTGAAGGCACAGGGGTTAGGCTGAATCTCCCAGGCTGAGGGGACCAAAAAATTGAGGCAAAAGAAGGATGCGACTCCTGTCTACATGAGGGTTTTGTTATGCACAAAACCTCATGTGTGAGAAGACAAGACTACATTTTCTCCGTGCCATTTTTCTATAAGACTGGAAGAAACTCACCATAGGTTACTGGATTGCTGAAAAGAGTCATACATCAAACGGACAAGACACAACTGGATTTGTCTCTCTGTGTATTTTCTTTTATGCTGAAGTAGAACAAATCATGGACATCATCTTTGGCGACAATGCAGGACCTCTATTTCAGACTCCAGAAATTTCAGCACAAAGAATTATTCAGGTCAATATTTCAAGCCTTGTCCTCTTAAATGTGGTCCTGATTTATGAGACAGATAGACAGATAGAAGGGCCTGGGAATTACTTACTTTTGCTAAAAAACATTTTTAAAATCTTAATTATTTTAAAGAGGTAATTTATTAAGTTTTTGTCAATAGAACTTTTTGCCCCACTGTTGCAATGTTGCCTGTTTTTTCCTTCATGGAGCTTTATAAAGAAATGTAATTTTCTATATATTTCTATACTCTTTGCATTATGCTAGAGATCAGTTTCCAACTTTTTCTTCCAAGTTTCATGAAGGCTTAGACACATTAATACTGTGAAAGTTGCCAGATGGTGTTTCTGCAGGTACTATTTACAAATCCCATTTAAATGACAGCATACTCAGACTTTAAAGAAATAAATCTTTTAATTGGGCTGTACCTGTTTTTAACAACCATGCTGAGTTTCATAACATAGCAAAGCCACAGAAATTCTCCCTTTAGCTCATTTAGCCCAAATTTTGGAAATGCCCCTCTAAGAATATGTGTAAGGACCATCATGTCTAAAGACAGACTGAAGCAAGTTTTCCCGGAGCTGTGCTTGTTCTCTCCTAATAAAATTCCTTTTAGGGCTCGTTCTATGACTGCATTCCACAACCCCCCAAACAAGCTCCCAGAGCATGTTGCAATGTAAAGTATAACGTGACTAATTATGAGCAACTTGCCTTGAAATTTTATATTTGCTTTTTAATGGATGTTTGCCAAAATTGGTAATAGTTTTAAAATGGGTATATGAAAGCCAGGAATCTTCCAAACAGGCATGCACATATGTACATTGAGATAAACACAGAGCAGTTATTAAAATATGAGGTTTTGTCAGTTAGGGTTCTAAACCACATGTTTCAATTACTACTGAAATAAAAAATAACAAAACAACAGTGTGCCATAAATAGGACTTTTGGACAAACTTTTGGTACCCAGGATTACTTGATTTAGCCTCTGATTTTCAACATCTGCTGTAGATTATTAGCAAAGATATTCAATACTAATTATTTTGAGGTTTAGAAGCCATGCAAAACCTACCTGTGAATCTTGATAATTTCATGGCTCCTAACCTTCAACTTCTGATCTGTTCATAATCACAAGATAATCTGTTGATACTTGATGCTTTACTAAGTTTAAAGCATGTGCAGATTTGGGACAATATTTTGATTTTCATCCTGATTTACTTCAGTTGTATTGTTGTACAGTTTGCATTATTTTACCCAGCAGTGGGTGAATTTTTTTTGTGCTGGTGACCTGGATGAAAACCAATCTAAGATAACTCTCTATGAAGTTGACATTGAGTCCTCCTGGCAAAAATGATAATGGTACCTCCAAGGGCACAATGGCCTTGGTGTCTACGACAGCAGTCACCAAAGACTGGAGGCAAGATAAAATAATAAGTTATATGGCTTTTTGCCATATATGTAAATGGAAGATTTTGTAGGACTAACTCCATATGTATGAATGTGTAACTAAACACAGCAAAATGATTCCTCTCCTGGGTCTCAGCTAGAGCAAAGACAATATGTGATCAGTGTGATCAGTGCAGAAAGTGGCAGCTGGAAGTAAAAGTAGCAAAGTTTCTGGGCATTTCAGAACCCCCCCTTTAGCAAGTACTTCCCAAAGCAGAGAGAAGCGTTGCCCTGTGTGGGTAACTCCTGGTGGAGTATTGAGGAGCAGACCCTCCTGTTCATGCTCAAGCTCAGCGACCTATCTTGCTTCTAGCGATTCATCTTCATATAGAAACTCCATACACAAACTTGTAAAGCCTATTTCTCAAAGGAAGTCCTTGAATGTGGAAGGGTTCTCACAACAGAAGCATTCTTGTGAACAAGAAGTCACATCCTTGTCCTCAGTATGGCTGGTGGTGAAAGAAGCTATTTAGGACTTCCCCTGCAGCTGGAAGTGTTATGGAATATGGATTCAAATTCTGCTTTCCATCTGACCTTGGGAACTGTGCTTAGGAAACTCTTTAGCATCACTGCCTTTAAAATCATCAGAGATGGGTATGACAGAGGTTGATTCCAGGTCAAGAGTCCTAAGAGCTGAGTGGGCTCAAAGGTCCTCTGTGGAAAATGATGTAAACCAAACTCTGAAGGGAAAAGTGATTGTAGGGAAAAAACCTTTTTATAGGTGAAGTAGTCTATGGTGCTCAAATACAATCATCCATCACATATGAAAAAACTGCAGCTAGAGAGAGAAATAACCAGAAATAAGAAATGTAATAATTACACTATATCGTAACTGTGACATTCAATAGACTATTGCAACTCCTTGCAGAAAATAATGTGTCTTCAGCCTGATTGCAAAATTAAAAGATAAAATATTTTAACTCAACTGAAAGCCCTTTTACAGGCATACATACATACATATATATATAATTTAAAAAAAACGCATCCTTGCTGATTAAGACTATACTTTCCTCTTAAACATAGCAAAACCAGAGGGGAAGTATAAATAGATGTCATGTTGCTGTGATTGTTTCTAATTCATTGGACTGGCTAGCTGTCAGCAAGATAAATGGATCATCCACAGATAACTCATATTGTCATATTTATGTGAGTGGGATTGAAAAAAGAAAAGAAGTCAATAAAAATTAAATTGCAAAGGAAAATATTGCTGCAGTATAGTTTTCCAAATGCATGCAACAAGTGAAAATGATAAAAAGTGAAATGTGAAATACTTTAGTTTTTTTTACTGTTGTTTATTTGTTTTAATACTTTATAGTTTATATGCCAAGCAATGTCTCAGCATACAGGCTCATGAATTCCATCTGTTTCTTATTTAGAGATGAGATTAGACGAGTGATAGCAGTACAAAATGGGTAAATTTTCCAAACAACGTTTACTAGCACTAGTAGAATGGAGAAACAAGTTCAAATTGAAGCAAGACACAATCAGGAATTAATTTAGGCATTTACATCAGGCATTCTGGGAAAAAAGAATACAATCTCCTCAAGAGAATACATTATATTTAGCAAGTGGAAATGTGAACCAGGGATGATCAAAGTATCAGACTGAGGGATGCTGGGGAGAGAAGTGAGGAACCAACCCGATCAGAAGGGAATAAAGTTCTCATGCTTGAGCAACAGAAAATATCCCAACTTCCCTTTCCCTCCAATGACATGAAAGAAAGACAGACAAGCCTTGTGCATTGCCATACTGGATGTATTGTGTGTGTCAGATCTCTTTGACCCGTTTTCCTCTTTTTATTCTTAGCAATTTTGTTCTAACGTCAAAGTAGAATCCTAGTTTGAAAGGCTTGAGATGTTACAGCCACAAAAGAAATGTTAATCAGATATTAGAAAATAATTTCTCCTGTACTGTACACTGCTGAGTGGATATTTGTGTTAAAGACTCAGGAACTAAGATGTCTGAAGTGTGAAGTGTTATGTTCCACAGACGTGAAAAAATGCTGAACAAGTTCCAGATGTCAATCACTGCATGTGAGTACTTCTATAGCCCAGTAGCCACCCAATCAATGGTGCTGAGGCCAGAGGAAGCAGTAGGGAAAGTGTTACTTTACATATCATGTCATGTAATTATATTACAGTCCATCACACATGAGCTCTGGAAGAGAGGGTGTTGAAAGTCTGAACACAAAACCCACCAGTCAATGAAAGAACTTTAAACCATCCTGAGACCAACATCCCTTTGTGTGGATGAATCAGACTTTACCAGAATTTTGGGGGGGAGGGGGGAAGGGAACATCTAGTGGGTAGCCTTCCAAATCATTAATATAATGTTGAATTACCTTGTTTCTAAATAATATATCTTTATATAAAGTGTACTGCCTGTTCTAAAAATAAGAAGCCTGAGTCTGATCCCATTCATAGCCCAATGAATCAGGGACACTCCCACCAAGATCCACGGTTTCTTTAATGCAGAACAAGTCAGTGACAGACTGCATTCTGGATGCATCCTGGGGGCTGAGCATGTGACCCATAGCTGAGTCTTATTCTTTAATTGTAAAAGGCTTTCTGAAATCCATTTAAGGCTATTAGTACTCCCAGAAAATTGTGCACTCATTCATTTTTCTCGAAACAGATATCCTGGATTTAATGGAGTGTAGTGTCCTTTCTCTACCAGTACCGAAGAACTCAAATTATGCATTATTAAGCTATTAAACAGAACTGAACAAGAAGAAATGGCACTTACTGGCAAGACCACTGTTCTAAAATGCTTGGTGATAAGCTATGGAAACATTAGCAAGCTGTTATAAAAGTGCCATCTCCTACCAGCTGCTATAATTTTGTTTCCTCTAACAGTTGGAAAATATTTCTGAGCACATCTGATGCACACACATATCTACACAGAGGAAGGTGCATGCAGGGGTTTATCTGTGCTGTCCCACACTGAGCTGGCAGGAGATTTCAGCAAGCCAGCTCACTTCTGAGCATGTTGCAAGGTGGTTCCTGCAGCATTTCTCTCATAAAGACAGTGTTCCCTCGAAGTAGTCTCTAAAATGCCCTCTGAAGTCATAGAGCTTCACAGACCTCAGGATGTAAAGCAAAAAACCTTCATGAGCCCCCAGATAGTTAGTGATATATTTTGATGACGAATCAATCATCACTTGGGCTTCTTTGTGTTTATTGTTCCATTTGCTACATAGGGAATATGGAAAGGGAAAAAATCATACATTGTAACAGATATTGCTACACTCTTGCTAGGTGATATGATGATAAACTTGAGATTTTCAAATAAAAAGCAGATGGCAAAAGTACAAGAGGCTTCAGGGGTGTGCAAATATCACAAATGATCATTTAATGCTTCATCTGTTTGAAAAATCTAGCAAAACTAATATATTTTTTACTTCCATGCTAACCTATTCAGTCACTTGGTCTATGCCTCTTACTTGGGGTGCTGTTCAAGTCCCACAGCCAACCTCCATGATCTTTGCTTCACTCTAAACTTATGGCAAAGCACTGCCTTCATTGCTTTGTCTGCAATGCTGACACCCATTACCACATATTTCATTTATTTTATCACTCTTTCTATTTTTATTCCCTGACATCAATTTTATAGGTGACAAACATTCCCTTGAGTTATGCTTGAGTTGCCTCCTTACTCTTTCCCTAGCACTTGCATTAAAACCACGTGTTTGGATCTGCTTGCTCAAAATTGCTACAGTATGGAGTGAGAAGAGCAAATAAAAATGTTAATTAATTTTTCAGACTTGATGGTGGAGCTAAGCATGAGCTACTACCCCTCTCTACTTTTAGCAGGAGTTTTATCACCAATGAGCCCAAGAAGAAAATACATTCTCTTGAAAGGGTATAATAAAATATAAGTTTATATGATACCATATAAATTTGTAAGGAGTTCACAACAACTGTGCTGATTCCATCAATACGTAGTTAGAGATTTATGACTGCAAATAATGTTTTTCCACTCAGGGATGAGCTCAGCATTCATTTTATGAAACACTGATATGGGCCATTACAGCCCTGTACAATGAACTAAGGCAGAATCCGTTCACCTGCTGGGTTGATGGAAAGCGCTGAATCCTTTTGTGCATCACCATGCAAGGATTCTGGCTAGGGCTACAATTTCCAAAGCATCATCCCTAAGGTTTGATTCCTGAATTCTCTGCTACATGCTTTAGATGTAAGTAGTCTGATCACATATTTGCTGAGCACTTGTGGTTTCTTTGCCACCATTGAAGTGAAACTGCCTTCGTTCACATTTTTTCATGTTTGTGGTCAGCAGATCTGGGTATGTCTGAGGCTTCAAGCATTTGGTTGGTTGGTGCCATTCTGGGAGAGGGTAAGAATGCTGGCTTGTGAGGGGAGTATCAAGAAGAAGACCCATCTGGGTTTCTTAACTTGTTCCAGCTGCCTTTTTTTTTTTTCCCTTTCCAAACACAGAGTCATGAAATAAATTTGATATATTTCAAAGCAAAAACTCATGATAATCATAACCAGAGAATCACATAATAATGGAAATTATGCATTGGAGCAAGGCAAAATGCATGTTCACTTATTGAGGAATGTGGATTTATTGTTCCATTTTATCACCCATTAACATTAGGAAAGGAGAAACCCTCTCCTAAGAGTCAAAAACATACAGATTTTCAAGTGAACTTCATATATGATAGTTCAGCTGGAGGCAAGCAGACATTTACTTCTAGATTGCAAATTCTGGGACATTATAAAATGATGTACATTTTTATTCTATACTTTGTATAAATAAGTACACTGTATTATTTATTGAGGTAATAAATTCCCCAAATCCCCTCATCAAGTTCTGATTAATTGATGTTTGACAAAGTGTTTAGTGCCATAGATGTTTGAAAATAAAGAACAGAAGAAGAAAGCTGTATGTCATGAACTCTCCTGAGAAGCATTTAAATTCATAGGACTTAGAGGCTCAGGATCAGTTTATTATCAATATAGTTTTTCACCTTCTTTGTATTTTTGTTCATCCTTTTCCAAATCTGCTTTGGCCTTCCTTTGGAGGGGTGAAGGAGACAAATACATCCAAAGGTTAGTGGCATTGAAGAAGTGGGTTTTTGAGATCACTTGTGAAAATGAGAGAATGATGCTATAACAAAAGTGCACTTTCATGTTAAAAAAAGCCTTCATCTTCTCTGTGGAATAGTCGTTTACCCTTTCATTTTTAACTCTTTCCTCTTATAGATATTTCTGTGCTTCTAAGTTTCTTACTTTCTTCATTTCATTTTGGTCCCTACAATGCTTTTTCCATTTAATGGGCATTAATTCCATGCTCCAAGGAGTACTTTTCTCTGTTCTTTAGGACTAGAAGTCTACATGGACTGGTTAACAGTGTACCTTTTGTTTCTCTGTGCTGTTTTTTTCCCCACAAGCACTTTTCACAGTTCTGAGGAGAAATACCAATTGGAGGATGATTAGTTTCCTGTGTAGCTTTTTACTCGGCTATCCCACTTCTTCAATTCTTCCTTTCTCTGTTGTACCACTACTGAAGACCCCAGTACATCTCTACCTTGAATCTTCTCCAGATGCCTGTGGTCTGGAAAAGAAAAAAAAGTTTTGCTTAGAGCAAATGAAAACTGCTCAGCAAAACCAGTTTTTGAGAAAACAAAGCCCAACACAACAGAACCTGAGAAGTGCAAGAGGTAGAAAGAAATGCTCCCCAGTGAAAATGTTGTTCCTTATACCTGGCTTCTGGTATTGTTGCACTTAAGGGTTTGCTGGGTATGAACAATGCAGATCCTGGGTACTGCAGAGGTGCCACACGGGTCTGCTGATGGAGCATCCATACACTTACTAGAGATTACAGGGAGTATGGAGCACAGGATCCTGTCACCTCCATGGGGTACGGCATCTGTGTTCATCTCTTAGGCCATATTTTTGGGTTGAGTGAAAAGATGGAGCTGTTCTCAGAAAATTAGCCCTCCTCACAGCAAAATCTCCATCCCCATCCCTACACTTCCCCTGGCTCCGTCTTCAGTCAAGCATTTTAGTGACGCTCCTCTCTTTGGCCAGGTCTTTGGGAAATGGGAAAAGTGCATCATTAGAGGGTATCCAAAGAAGCAGAGTTTGCCACTCAGACGGGGCAGCCTGCCTGCAACCAGAGACCCCTCTGCGGGGTCTGTCCCTGCTGCTGCAGGGACGCGGCTCTGCCCTTCCCCCCTGTGGAGCCCGGCACCTCATTCCCTCTCAGCGCTCAGACCCGGCCCGACACTCGCCCCACCGGCTTGCATTGCCCTGTCCTCTTGTCCCCGCGTCCCCGCGTCCCCGTGTCCCGGTGTCCCCGTGTCCCGGTGTCCCCGTGTCCCGGTGTCCCAGTGTCCCGGTGTCCAGTGTCCCCGTGTCCCGGTATCCCAGTGTACTGGTAACCCCGTGTCCCGGTATCCCCGTGTCCCGGTGTCCCCGTGTCCCAGTATCCCAGTGTCCCGGTGTCCAGTGTCCCCTTGTCCCGGTATCCCCGTGTCCCCGTGTCCCGATATCCCAGTGTACTGGTAACCCCGTGTCCCGGAATCCCCGTGTCCCGGTGTCCCGGTGTCCCCGTGTCCCAGTATCCCAGTGTCCCGGTGTCCAGTGTCCCCTTGTCCCGGTATCCTAGTGTCCCGGTATCCCATTGTCCCCGTGTCCCGGTATCCCCCGTGTCCCGGTGTCCCCGTGTCCCGATATCCCGTGTCCCGGTGTCCCCGTGTCCAGGTATCCCCGTGTCCAGGTATCCCCGTGTCCCGGTATCCTAGTGTCCCGGTATCCCATTGTCCCCGTGTCCCGGAATCCCCGTGTCCCCGTGTCCCGGTATCCCCGTGTCCCGGTGTCCCGGTGTCCTCGTGTCCCGGTATCCCAGTGTCCCGGTGTCCCCGTATCCCGATATCCCGTGTCCCGGTGTCCCGGTCCCGATGCCGGCACACGATGGCGCCGCAGCCCCCGCGGTGCCGCAGGACGCTGTTTGCCAGGCGGCGGCGGCTGAGGCCAGCCGAGGCTTTCCCGCTGGGAGAGATGCGAAAGCCGGGCGACACAAACATCCCCACCTTGGAGTGACCGTCAGGGTGCTGGCAAAGGGAGCACATGGATGTCCCCCGCTATGTTTCTTGCCCCTCGGCTGCTCCCGGGGCAGTTTATGTCTCACACAGCGCTGAGCCCACCAGCTCGGGGGGCTGTGCGGACTGGGAGTCAGACTTGCAAAAGGAAGAGGGGGGGGATGAGGTCTTTTCCCCCTTCCAGAGGCAAATTCTCAAAAGGGTCTGGGCTTGGAGAAGGTATTGGAGGAGCTTTGTGGCAGAAATATCTGTGGGTTACCTGCCTGTCCTGTCCTCTTGGGGCTCATCTGTAGGATAAGAGAAACACGGGTGAAAAGGTGGTGCAAAGATGTGTTAGCTGGAATGTGCTCACTGGACTGAAGCAGAACAAGAAGCAGCCTGCATTATGTGTGTATAGTACACACACAGACACACATATGTATAAGTAATGTAGTCTAAGGACATTATTGAGATTTAAATGCAGGGGAAAAAAAGACTCAGCTCTTTTTTTCTACAAGCCTTTGACTTCATATGCTTCCATGCTCAAACACACACAAAGGCCTAGCAAAATCTTTTGCTGCAAGCAAAAACCAAGGAGCACTCTGAATGAACCTCTGTGCTTCCCTGCTGTGTTTGCTTTTCTTAGCTGGGTTAGGTAAAAACACAGCACAATTTGCCGTTGTGCCTGTTTCTCCAAAATCTATTACCACTGTAGAAAGAGGGAAGGAGTGAAGAGGAGAAGGGGCCATGTAATGCTTCACATGGCAAGGAATTCAGTAGGAGCAGTCTGGGGTGTAGAGTGAAGGCAGCTGTGTCTTTATCTGAAGGATTTTGTAGTACCCCACTGCCTGTTAGGAAGCAGCAAGCAGCAATGCCCTGGCTGTGAGCTGAGGAGAATAAACAGCAGGTTTCCTGCTGCCGAGTCTCTGCCCAGCCATGCCTGGCACTGGGAGCCAGGCACTAGGGCAGGACGTGTATAAATGAACTCACCAATGACTCCATGGATGTGCACTGCTCTGATAACAGCGTGGCTGAAGCTGTTGTCCTGAAGGCCTTATGTCAGCAATATCAGAGAAAGGGGATTTGGGTGTAGCCTCTAGATAAGAAATGTAGCATTTTGGTGGAGAAAGGCCACCGTTAGCGGGAATTTGCCATAAGCAATTTATTGCCACTTTCAGAAAGAGCCTGTTTGATAAAGGTGTTTTTTCCCCCACCCTTCCCTAAGTACAGAAATATTCCATTCAGTTGTGCTGATCTCAAACTGAAGTCAAGCCTGGGGGAGCTGTGGGAGTTGCTGATACATTCTCATTTGGCAAGGGTGGAGCAGCATTCAGAGCTGGATTATTGTCAGTCAAGCTGACAAAGCAGAACAGAGCATCACCACAACAAAACCCTCTGCCCTATGTTATGTAAAGCATTGTTTGTGACTGTTGGGCTTTTGGTGAAGAGAAAATCCTGAGAGAAACTTAATGGTCCTTTAAGGGAGCTCTTAAAAGGTTTTTTTAGCCCTGCAAGTTATTTACATTAACAGGCTACTTACACATGTTGAAACTTGCTTAACAGTAAGTTATTACTTGTTATTGTTATATATTGCTGAAAAAGGAGTATGTAAAGACCTACATTTTAAAAGGGCTTGTGAGAGGCAGCTGGATATAGTTATGTGGGGCAGAATTATGCTAAACAACAAGACCAACAAGAATTTAAACAGTGAACAAAGCAGGATTTCATATGGAGCCTTGTGTACTGCCAAGCTCCTTTCAGCTCTTCCTACCCCATGAGCTTCTGTTCCAGTCACAGGCAAAAAAAGGGAAGAAAACCTTGGTCTTTTATTTTAAGACGTCATCAAAGACTTTCACTACATTGTCAAAGGGGGGCAGTCTCAAGCAAAGCAAAAGCCTTAAAAAAGCAAATCCCTGTGAACCTGAGTGTTTATGGAAAATTCTGAGAAAGGTGCTTCATTTGATGCTGAGAAGTCCCTCTTGGTACAAGCCACAGTTACATTTTACCTAGCCACAGGATCAAAAGGGCTCTCCCCTCTGAGTGCTTTCACAGGAGATGGTGAAGCAGCGATGCAAAATCATAATGATTAAAGTGCAATACATAGCAGACAGCAGAAAAGAGTGGATAGTCTGCTGAAAAGAACAGTAAATAATAAACAAGTCTATTGAGAGATATGAAAAACTTAGGCTATTCTGCAGCTAATAGATAACAATGACATTACCCTGAGGATAAGGGTAGGAGAAAGCAATGAGTCTTTTCATAGCAGTGTATCTTCTGTAGAATAAGAGGCAACAAAATTCAGTGAAAAACCCTCAGAAGACAAGTTGTCTGTATGTGTTTTTAATGCAGGAAGAAGAATTGAAAGTGTCTTTGGCCCCAGAGAGAGACGCGTGTGCATCACCCGTCTGCTCAGAGTAAGGGCAAAAAGGCAAAGCTCCAAGTAGTGAAAGAAATTCTGGAGGATCAAAAAACCCAGACATAAATCTGTTAGCAGGATGAAGTATGAGGCAGTAGTGGAAACTGGATAAAATTAAACCAGTGAATCTGAACATTAAATGCTTCTCTGTCATTTGTTTCACTGGGAATACACAGGAGATGCAGCTGACAAATGGTGTTTATTAATAAGCTAATATACTGGATTTGAACACTGAGAGGGAAATAAAGCAAATTATTGACAGCACCAAACATTTTATCTTGATCGTGTCTGTAGGACACAGAGGCATAGTATGTACATCCCTCTCAGGCAGGTTGCTCAGGTCACCAAATGCTTCAAGCCGAGAGGCAGCAAACCCATCTACTCCTCCAGCCTCAGCTCCAATGTCCCTGCCCTAGGGAGCAGTTGCTAGAGCTGTGCCAAGCATTTTTGGTGCCTGCCACACTAAGCCCCCAAGGGACTACCTCAGTTTACAGTGCAGTGATCCCTAGGACCAGAAGACCTCAAACAATTTGAACATTACCAAATAAATGCTATATTGTAGGCAAGCTTTATTTATTCAGTTAGTGCTTTTATTGATATCTATGAATTTATGTTAAATGTTTTATTTAGGTTAGAGGAGGACCCTAATTAAAAAGAATATAGTGCATGTATAGAAAGAATAAAAGCTTGATAATGCCCCCAGATGTAAGATGTTAAACTGCATGACAGGAATTCAGATCTTTGTTTAATAAAAAGATGTAAATAGTCTTTAGAGGTGTCATACTTCTCAGTGAGATGCCTCTCTTCTAGTATTGTTTCTGACAAAGATTACTTTCTGAGGCAGGATACCAAACAAAACTCTCTGTCACCGAGGATGACCATGTTCTTACAACCACATCTGCTTGCAGAAGCTGTCAGAGTGGAATCTGTATTTTTTCTTATTCAGGAACACCACAGTGCTAGCTGAGTACAGGTTGGTTTCCATTTTAAAAACTCCCTCAGACCTGAGTGATGCTTTTGTGTAGGATGGTGATTTTGAGCTCTCTGAATGCAGAAGAGATTTCATGATATTTGCCCTCTCCCTCTGTATCTCCTACCTAGCAAGACAAAGTTTTCCCTCCTGGCTTCCCACAGCACAAGATATCTAGAAAGCAGGAGCTTTAGGTGAGTCTCCAGCTATCTAGAGATACTGTCCCTCTGGAATCTCACCTGTAACTGGCCTTTTTATTTGTGTGAATAGCTCACTTTTTAGATTTTTAATTCTACCAGAAGCCTCAGGTTTTCATAAGTAGTTTGTGAGAGATACAACCAGAGAACGGGTTCATACCTGGGTTCACTTTCTGGATTCCTGACTTCCTCCCACCACCCCAAGTGCCTGTTTCTGCTCAGTACTCGTGTTCAGGCACTTCCTAAACATTTTCATACTTTCATACCTCTTGTCCAACCATTTCAGGTTTTTCCTCTGTCTTCTGGGCATCTGCAATTGTTTGGGTGGACCTAGCATACGTGTTAGTTCAGCTGGAGCTAAGCAGGCATTTACTTTCAGATTGCAAATAATTTTGGGACATTATAGGATAGTTTATATTTTTATTACATTTTCTCAAACATAAGAAACTGATTTATCTGCAGCTGTTTTACCTCCCTATATATATGTGATCTGTGATATTTACAAGCATTTGAAATGTGAAGGGCGCCCTAGATTTGTTGCAACACCTTGAAATCAGTGGAGAGCTGAGAATCTTGGCTCACTCTGAGTCTTCACATGGTTATCTACACAAAATGCCTCTGAGTGCACTGCTATTGTCCACATTCTACAGGATGTTCAGGAACAAACAGATTAGGTGAACTACTTGGTGACAACCAAGTCTTGTAAACTCCAGTCCAGTGTGTGGACTTGGGAATAATTTTCTACACCAGATATTAATTACTTTAATATAAAGTGTCCATGGGATACAATTTCAGACTTCTTAAATCTCAGTTGTGAAGAAAGAGCTCAAATAAATTTCTCCTGTCTCATTCCCCACTGATGGTGTGCCATGGGCTTTCTCCATCTCTCAGGCTAATTGCCATTTCACCTGTGATTAATTCTCCCACATCAGGTGTCTGAGACAGTGATCTAATATGCTCATAAAGGAGAATCCTGAGAGAAACAGAGATTTGGTTTGACACACTGTAACTATTCATGAAATTTGCTATCATCCCTATAATTACATTTTGTCCAAAAGCCAGATCAAGCTGAACTCACTGGGGAGCAGGCTATCAAAAATTAATAAACTTATCCTAGGAACAGAATTTCAGGTATTGTTTTGAGAGAACAAAAATACAATAAAATATTATTTTTATGGTGTTTTAATGTTTTTTAAAATGATGAGCAAGATAAAGTAGGGTGTCAAACACTACATTTCAGAATGATGTTTTGATTCTTCCATTTCCATTTTGCATTGGAGTGTGAGTGAACATGTCCTGTACTTTTTATTAAGAGACCTGGAGAACCTTCCATGAATCTTTTTGAATAAGTAGCCCATGTCAATATGAAAATTTTCTCAGAGAAGAGCATTCATGCTTTTCCAGTTGTGTAGGAATCCTTTTATTTTTATTATTTTTCGGTTGCTCTCTATGTTGCTGAGGGTCCATTGCGAATTTCCTTCACAACTGGGGGAGAATTCATGGTAATTTATGGGAATTCTCTGTAAAATGCCCTTTTTCTGGAAAGTTTCCATTAAAAGAGAGTAGTCCCATCTCTTCAGAAGTGGGCTAGCTGGAACTCATGAGTAAAGTTTTTAGGGGGAGAAGTTGAACTTTGCCACTGGTGGATTTTGCCTCTGTGTAAGGCCACCAGAGCAATCTGCAGGACAGAGCCAGACCCTTACTGCGATGGGTTCTGCCTTCTCCTGGGCAAGCACAGGGCAGGGATGGGCTGCCCCAGGGTGGGCTCCCAGGCTGGAATTTGGGGAGGTTATAGAGCCCTGTGAGTTCAGCACCTCTGATCATAAAGGAAGGAAGCTTGATCTCAAGAGATATGGAGCACAAGCACCTCAGAAGAGACTGAATTAAGTGAAAACTGATTCAAGTTTCAAGTTTCAACTGATTCAAGTGAAAACTGTCTGAAGTTCAGAAGGATGTGCATGTACCTTGAGAGCTCTTCTGAGTAAATATATAGAGTTGCATCAAAAAAATAATGGGGAAATCATGATGTTACCTTGTGAAAATTAGCTATTAATTAAGCAGCACTGTGCCTCCTTACCCATTCCCCGTATAAGATTTATTGATTTCTAGACAGAGTAATTTATGAGACTGGAAGGAGGAATTAGCAAGTGTCAGTCAGACAGTTTATGTTGGTGGGTTTCAATAGGAGAGCAGACAGTAAATTGTTGTGACTTGGTGCAGTGCTTGAGTAGATGTAAATTGCCAACCCACCAATACTTCAGAGCCATTAAGTGCCAACACTTATTGATTAATATGTGCTTTTTCCTGCTAATGGCACCAATTTCTGAACAGCCAGGGTATGATTCTGACCTTCATTATACTTTCAGTCTCTTGAAGGGCACTCAGCTGCTTTTGCCCTTGACTTCTGTAAAAATACTGCCTGGTGTCACTAATGTCCTGTCGATCTGAGTTACAAATACCATGACAAGAAGCTAAGATCAAGGCTGCTGCCAGTCACAACACTGAAAACACCCCCAGCAGCAGTGTGTAATAAGCTGTGCATGTTTGTGTGTAGTTGGAGAGCTGGGTCAATGGCAAGAAAGGAGGAGGAATAAATGCTGATGAAGATTCTTTCTGCCCTGTCCTCTCCCAAACCCACACAAGCTTCATTTTATACTCCCTTTTGTACTTAGCTGTCAGCGAGCATCTTACCCTGAACAATCCTCAAACAAGACAGATTTCACCCTTCTGTTCCCTGGGAAAGGGCACTGTTGATTCCCTATCACTAATGATTAACAGATTGAATATGCTAAAATGCAGAGCCACATCCCCCCTCAAATCTGTTAGCTGAGATCAGAAACAGCCTCTCTGGGTCCTGCCAGCAACCAATCTTCTCCTGGGGTCAGCCACATCTCCTCTTTTCCTGGCAGAGGATGGGTTTGCAGAAGATTATGCTGAGACCAAAAAGGCCTAAAGGAAGTTTTGTCTCAGTTCCCAGGTGTATTTATGCCAAGAGCTTAATCTGAAGGGCAGTGACAGAGAAACCAACTAGGCAGAGCTATCTCTACAGAATGGGAAAAGGATTTGGATGGGCAGGAGGCTGGTGAAATGAAGAGAAGCTAAGCAGTTCCTCCTGACTGCTCTAATGGGACTCCTCTGGGCTGCTGCATACAGAAGAGGATTTCTTCAGGCCACGCCCTGGCCATTTAAATCAGGTTGTGGATCTGTACAAGGTGTAGCTGTACATAGGTTTGTTCATTGAAGGGAAAAACCTGTGTTAAGAAGCAATGAGTCACAGTTGTCAAAAACAACCAATAAGAGCCACAAGGCGCTGGACTATGTGAGCAGCTGGTATAACACATACATACATGGGAAATGGATAGCAGCTTCTCTTCTGGCACTTTAAAAATTCTTCCAAAGCTATCAGTTAAATTTGTCACACACAAAGGTCAAACAGATCTCATTCTGTCATTTACTGCAGCCATCTCATCAAACAGCCAGTTTCTTTCAGAGTAAAGGGCTTTGCTCCCTCTTTACAGAAATTCAAGTAAAACAAGAAGAAAAACATTTACTCTCACCTCTCATCACTCAAGACTTGCATGAGCCTGAATATCCACTAACTTCCTCACCCCAACAAATATAAACAGAAAACTTTTTGTGTTTAAGGAAAACAGACTTTCTGGAGGGAACAAAGAAGAAAAGATTGGTTTTACCTTTGTGCTTACACTGTCACTCCTTCCCCATAAATTTGTTCCTTTAAAATATGTGGGAATGGTGAGGCTACACAGAGAGTTCGGAGACAGATGAACAGTGGAAGGGTGAGACAATGATCCAGAAATCTCATTTTGTCACAATCTGCAGTTTCATAAGCATATCTCACCATGTTCCTAGAGGAGAGAAATCATAGGTTTTTTGGTTTTTTTTTAATTATACAACCTTGCCATAAATTTTGCAGAATGAGAACATGAAGAAAAGAATAAGAGTGCAGTTATGAGAGCAGACATTATCCTTAGAGCTTGTCAACAGTTTGCAGAGAAGCTGAAGTCTCCAGAGCAGAACTCAGCTGCATCTGCCATGAAGTACATGGGAAGAATGTAGCTCAATTTTTGAATATGCAAGGACATCTCCTTGGGGAAACAATGGCCTTAATAATGAAGGTTTGAAGGAGTGAAAAAAAAAAATCATTAGTCATAAAGAAATCTTGGTGAGCCACCCAGTCACTCAGGAATTTAAGATGATTCTTGCTCCCGGTAAGAATGCATATGGCTTTCAAAAACACGTAAGAAGAATGAAGTGTTGCAAGAACTGGATCTGAAGGAGTGAGTAAACAAAGGGAATTAATCTTTGGATTTTTAAAGTAAATTAAATCCCCCATTGAACTAGAAGTCTGACACCTGAATAGTATGACAAATCAATGTGCCTGCCTTTCAAAGGCTGTCCTTCATCTTCTTTTGGTTAGTCCCAAAGAAAGATGCAAACCAGACTATGCAAAATACTTCCCAAACTAAAGTGCAGCCTGGCCCCAGGACCCGCTTGTCACAATGTGATTACAGGATAATGTGGCTCACAAGTCACAATGCTGTGCCTGCTCCTATGCACACATTTTGTTCAGCTTTTGATTCATCTCTTTGTTCAGGCAACTTGAATTGCTCAGCACGTCTGTTTGGGCTTTTCAGAACAGGCTGATTCCTTGCTGGAAGATAAATGGTGTATGTACAGTTTGAGGACATTCATTCTTAGTTTACCTTAATCAGAGACAGCCAAACCCAGGAAAGTGCTCTTCAGAGAACCATGTAATTATTTTGACATTTGGGTTTGTTCCAGTTTGAATTGAAGTAAATTTGTCAAAATTTCTAGAAGAAATTCTCTATGAAGAAATAAATTACAGAAATATCAACAACATGGTATTTTTGCAGTGCAATATACCTCCTCAAGAGGTAGGCATGCAAAGCCATTTGTTAAACAAATGTGCAGATGGTGATGCTCCATACTTGGCATAGTCTGGAATGAGGTTTTCCATTGATCCAAAAGTTTATCTCATCTTGAACTGTGGCTCTGAAGGGTTTTGGGCCTCTCAAGTCATTGTTTCCAGGGCAGAAAATGTAGAAGTGGTGGTGAGGCACTGTGGCAGTGCTGCTGAGAGCTGCTTTACCACGCTGCTACTGGCTCATGAGGCAGCTTCCTGATAGCAAATTGAATTTGATTTAGCTGAAGTCCTAATGAGAAAAAACACCACATCATGTCATGAATTTTATGACTCGAGATCATCTTATTAAATGTTATCCAATAACTATTAGCGAGTTACTGATGTAATTGCTCTCTCTATCTGCTTGCACAGAGACCCCCTTCACTCTGAGCAGAAGCAGCAAATGGACATGCTCATCCTCCCTTCAGAGCAAAGCCAAAATTTGCATTACTTAGTAGTTCCCTACAGCCATTACTTTAGGTTAGTTTCCTCATGCCATGCTGATCCCATCTACTCTGTGTAAGAGGCCCCCAGATCTGAAACACACCTCTCCATGTATGCCCATAGCTTCTCTTTGCTGAGCCTGGCTGTCCATAGGCAGCCTGGAGCACTGGGATGTGGGGGTTTTGAGTCAGGGTGGGTGCACAGCAGAGGACAGCTCTCACATGATTCACAAGGCAAATAAAACACAAATAAAGGGAAAGGAATTGAAGTAAGGTTGTTTCAGGGCCAATTCTCAGCAAAAGTTTGGATGGTGGACTTTTTTTTTTTTTTTGGCAGTTTTTCAGATAGAATTCTGCAGTCTTTTGACTGCAGAAGTCAGAAGGCAGTTGGGCAAGCTCAACAATGCTCTTTGCCTTGTTGGGATAATTTGTCACACTGGCTTGGTAGTACAGAGTGAGATGAGTGCAATGTACCTTTGAAAATGCTTGCACTGCTTTTTCTAGAATATCCATGTCTAGACACTTTTGGAATATGCAGTTTTCTCTTGGTTAGTATATTCTGCTAAATGCTGCTGTGTTATTTCAGAAATTGACAGAATTTTTGCTGGGGTGATTTTCCTCCTCACTTGGAAAGAAAATGTAACTTAGGAAGTAATAATTGTGTATGTGCTGTAATATTTGAATCCATATATAACTGAAGTAAAAGCTTATGTAAGGTATTTTTAAGATCTGGAATTTTATTTTTTTTTAAGGATGGGGAGATTTGCTGGAGAGGAAGGTTATATTGTTGTCTGTAGTCAAGAAGATATCAGTGTGAACTCAGTCTTTATTTGGGAAGAGAGAGAAAGGGAGGAGTGAGGAAAAAAGTGATTTTCAACACTGTAGTTTGCATAAGGCTACAGCTTGTGCTTCATTAGACACTAAAGAATCTAAACCCTCCTCATGATTAAGTGGCTTTGAATTTTTGAGAAGACATGAGGGAAAAGTTGAGATTGCTATGAATATGTTTTATATTACTTTAGGTAATTATTAAAGCAAAGTGGTTATAAAGAGGCTTTCTGGTCACACATTAAACATATGGGGCTACTAGACTAATATACAGAATGGCAGTCCTCTTAAACTACATTTATAGATATAACTATACTATGTAAGTGGTGTATATGTGTATATGTAAATTATATGTATAAATGCAATCATATGCACGTATACATACATACATACATATATATATAATATGCAAACATTAATTTCCTATATTATGGAAAAGAGTATTAAAGGAAACGAAAACCTGGCAGATTATCCACCCCATTTACTAACACAGTGAGGATTGATGTATGTCAGTTATACACAATACACAGCAAACATGATGCATTCACTGTTACTCTGTCCATTAGATACTTGAGTAATGAGATTTCAAAAGCTTTTTGAGGGCTTGGCGTTAACCTGGGAGATCTCCTATCCACTCTTTGTCTGCTGGAGATAGCATACTTCTTTCAATTTACAAAATTATTTAATGCACTGGGGCTTTGAAAGAGATGGACTAGCCATCAGTAATGCCAGGAGGAACTGCAAACTGCAGATAGCAAGAAGTATTGAAAGCATTTCTGTTACACAGCTTGCCAGGCTTATTTTTAAAAACATTATTAGTCAAACATACCACATTATACAAATTATTTTGTAAATTTGCAATCTTAAGCAGCCTCATGTCAAAAAGCATTCAAGGTTTTCCAAATGCAAAAAGAAGAATATATTGTTATGATGTTATTTAACTTGATATTGGTGGAAGAATGAGGGTAACACAGCACCCTTACATCCATGTCCAGTAGGTCACCAAAACATGCAGAAGGCACTGAAATCTCTCTGCTGTGCCAAAAAGGTCTGGGACTTTCCTGCAGTGTTTTAGGATGTTTAGGGCTCACAGGCCTGCCCTGCCTGCCCTTCCATGGCAGACAGATGACTGTAAATGAAATACTGCAGGTTCCTGCCTGCTGACCCCAAATGGGATCTCCAAGATCTCATGTGTTGTAATGGAGGTGTGTAAATGCTCCTGTGGTGCTTTTGCTCTAAGGTGTTGTGAAGAAGAAGCAAGAGGGTCATAGGATGAAAAGATCTCAAATAGTCTCAGTTCTTGATTGTTCCCATGATAAATGTCAGTCACTTGGAGCCTTATGTTTGTCTCTGAATTTGTGTACAGGGCTGTTGTTATTTCCAGGCGAGCCAGTATAATACTCTAGGGTGGAACAGGACCATATGTCCACTCTAAGTTACACTTCTGTCTCCTCTCTCTCAGAGTGGTTGTTTTGATGCTCCTGTCCTCATTTCCGTCCTTTTTATCATGGTTACTTACAAAGCTGTTTTATGTCTTTTGTTCTCCAATGTCAGCACAACCCAGATGGCTGACCCAGTAAGGTACAAACACGATATTTAATATAGACTAAGTCTGGACCATTCCTCCCTTAGCAGTATTCAACATTCAGGACAGAAATATTTGACAAAGCTCTAGGACCTGTTTATCTTGGGGTATGGCCAACTGATTACAGGGGTATTTAAAAGTGCACTTCAGTCACTGGGAATTAATCTGGGCATTATTAGAACTAGGCAGACAGAGCAATGGGTTAAATTACTCCTTGGCTATTAGTTCAGTTTAAATTTGGCAAATATTCTACTTCATTACAGCAATCATCTCAGACAGGGATATTCAGAGCTGGGTCTGTGTACAGCAGGTAACAGCCCTGACTGAAGTCCACGGACCGGAACAATCTTGCAGGGGCTTCTTCAGCAGCCGAGCCTTGGGTCTGCCTTAGGAAAACATTTCTAGTAAGCTATAAAGAAAGATGGTTAGCAAAGTCTGAAAATAAATCAGGGTCTTTTGGGTTATTTCTGTCTGGAGAGATTAATGAGCAGCCATATAAGCAATTTATTATACAGTAAACGCGGGAAACAGTGGACATGAGGAAGTCTGGTTTTCTTTAAGTCCATGTTTAATTTCCAGCCTTGACCTCACTGCAATAATCATAGCCTTTTATGAGTGTCCTATCATCCCTGAAGTTCCCTCTCCACTTAATCGTAAACCTCTCCACAGCATCTCCAGGCCCTTCCCCACCCACCTACCGGTGTGCAAGAGGCAGTACTTGGCTGTGGCCAGCTCTGAACTGGCGCTTGAAATATGACAGGTAAACATTCTGGTTTGTGCTGTGGCCATTACCTCAGCAGGTTATGGATTTTCAAAAAAATTGTTGGGATTTAGGGCAAGATTTTGGTGCTTAGATATTTATGTCATTGCCTAAAACTGGCGTTCTGGTCTAGAGGCTTTCACACTGGAGCTAAGATAGAAAAATCTACTGAAGACCTGCACCCCTCTGGAGCAGCAGATGGAGGATTTATATGGACATCTAAAATAGCTCTAGATATTTTTCTGAGCAATTGAATTTCTCCCATTATCTATTTAAGCCTTTAAGTGTCAGGTTTTATTTAAGTCAGCCAAGTATTGCCGTGTTGGACAAAGAGATAGACCTCCCAATGATACAGAATAGGCTTCATTTCCTCAGTAGATGGAGCTAAAAATGGTACTGAGTAGGCACTGAAAGTGAACATTTATGCTACTGAAGTGTATCATTGCTTGGTAATTAGTGAAGAATAGTAGCTGGCTCTGCAAGTCACTGTGTGCTGCTTCAAAAGCGTAGTCATTTTGCAGTGAGGTACTTGAAAAGGATCCCTCTATCATTCTACATTTTTGTTTTCCGCACTCTAACTTAATAACTTTTCTCTCTGAGACTTCTGACAAAATACAGGTGTGTTAACAGTGCCTCCAAAATGAGCATGTCTCCAGACAACTAGATGGGCAACATTAGTGTTCAGGGTGAAATGAAACCAAGATAACAGCTTTTAGTCTTAAGCTTAGCTGAATCATAGAATCACAAAATGGTTTAGGTTAGAAGAGACCTTAAAGATAATTTATTTCTAACCCTCCTACCATTGGATCAGTTTGCTCAAAGCTCTATCCAATCTGGCTTTCTCTTGAACACTTCGAGGGATGAAGTATCCATGACTTCTCAGGGCCACCTGTGCCAGTGTTTCACCACCTTCACAGTATATAATTTCTTCCTAATATCTAGCCTACACCTGCCCTCTTTCAGTTTAAAGCCATTGCCTCTTGTCCTATCACTGCATGCCCTTGCAAAAAATCCCTCTCCTGGTCTCCTGGAGGTCCCCTTCAGGTACTGGAAGGTGCTGTAAGGTCTTCCCCGAGTCTTCTCTGCTCCAAGCTGAGCAACCCCAGCTCTCTCAGGATGTCTCATAGGAGAGATGCTCCATCCCTCTGAGCATTTTCATGTCTTGTTTTTGAACTTACCCCAACAGATCTGTGTATGCACATATGCATGCATGTATATATAAATGCATTATTACTTATTAGTGTAAGTCTTTTCCACTTATTATATGTTGCACTCCATTTGTGGATATTGTAATTCTTCTCTCTTCAATAATCAGAAACAGCATCTGTTTCAATGCTACTGGAGTTCCAGAAGGCCTCTTAGGTTATATGTCATCGCAGACAATTTTTTTTTATAACTGTCTGTAGTAATTTGCCATAAGGTAACATGGAGAAATGGAACATGTCCCAGCAATGACACTTTTCTCTTATTTCAGTAAGAGACTTGAAAGTTCCTTTCACTATTAGATAAGACATCACTACCATGACAAAGCATTTAGGGAATATTAGTATTGATAATAACTCATCTAAAGGTCAAAAAACAAAACAACACAAACAAGAGACTTAAAAATCCCCCACTTTATTTGTTACAAGTCTCTCATGAGAAAATACTTTGAGACAGAACATTATGAAAAGCAGAGTGAACACTGGATACTGAAATTTAACAAGTAAAAGTACTGACAGCTTGTCAAAGATAAGCTATTTCCTAGGTTTCCATAAAGAATTCACTCATCTATACTGTAGACTTACTACGCATTAAATAATTCAGTCCTCTGCTTTGATGAGTGATTTTTTTTTAGACAATGAATATTCAGCTTTTTTTTTCCTCTACACCTCTCATTGGCTTTTATACAGCTATAAAACCATGACATAAACCAGAACACAAATCCATCACACAGCATAACCTTCTGCAAATAACCATAGGAGACTATGCTTCAAATATGACACTAATTTAGATGCACTGAATCTGAATGTCTGTACCATACAACTCTTTTGTGGTGGTAAAAATAAAAGTCATCCTTAAACCAAAACTGAATAGAATTACTAGTGGGGCATTGCTGTTCTAGCCAGTAAACTACATCTGTAAGCCAGAAAGGATGTCAGATTTAGGCTCTAACCATGAAGTATCATTCCAACAGGCTTTCCGTTTCTGACAGTCTTCACATGTGTGGGGATTCAACTCTGTATGGACACCACAAATGGTTTGATGTTAAAACCAGCAAAGAACACCAGATCAAGAGAAAGAGCCATGCCAGACCAAGATTCAAGTTTACCTAAAATATCATCGTATCTGCCCACAATGGCTACAACAGCTGCACTTCTCTACTTCCTACTGAGTGCATGTTG
The DNA here is from genome assembly GCF_048771995.1 of Taeniopygia guttata. NCBI lineage: Eukaryota > Metazoa > Chordata > Aves > Passeriformes > Estrildidae > Taeniopygia > Taeniopygia guttata. The sequence goes on from NC_133026.1 coordinate 101,131,313, forward strand.
CCCAGTAGTATTTTTGACACAATTTCACAATGAATGAGAAGACAGTAAAAGAGCTGATAAAATATCCCCATGCCATAATCACCTTCATATCATATGACAGAAACAGAAACCTGCTTCTGTGCCTTGTGATGCATTCAGAAAACACTACAGAATACATCATTTAGGCAATGAGCTGCTGCTTTTCAGTGCCTTTCCTGGCTGAATGTGTCACCAGTCTCTGTTCCTTCAGATATCAATGTGTTCCTAATGCCCCGGTGACTCCCACAGCAGACATGGAAATGATGACAGATCCTGTAGGCTTCCTGTTTATATATGAAGTGATGCAACAGTCAGAGCAACAGACTTAGGGATGCTGTAAGTCAAAGAGAAGGGGACACATAGAATTATCTTTTTTCCAGGGTCCCCTGTTAACATTTAGCAATGGTCTGGTGTAAAAAGGATTAGCTTTATTTAGAGAACTCTGACTGTGTGTAACAGAATCTGGTAAATAAGATATTTGCTCAAGTTTCCATTTGCATATTTACTTGGGATTTTACAATATAACTTACTCCACCGTTACTCATATTCTTGGAAAGAGTGAGGAAACCAACAGGAGTTCAAGTCTGAATGAATGCAGTGATGGTCAGCAGAATCTTCTTCCACCCCAATGGCCCAGGGGGAAGCACTTTTTTCCCTCAGATGTGGATCTCTTTACAGCTGCTTGTACCACTAAGGGACCCACAAAACTTAAAGGGTTACTCTTTAATACATGAGTCCTTCTGCATGCTCACTAAGGGATAAGTTTGGTTTTTGCTCTAACATGTATGCTTTGTGTGTTGCATTAGCTTAATGACTGAGATCATGAGGTGATTTCATCATGGTAGTGGCAGTCTTTGAAATGCTGTCTCATCTGGAAGCCAGTTAATGGAATAAAAAGCCTTCTTCTGCTGCCGCAATAGAAAGCAGCAGAAACATTTGGGTTTCAGAGTCCAGAATATAATTTTCTCATTGATATTCTAGCAAGAACGTTTTAAATTGAAGACTATTGAATGGAACTTCTTGCAAAGAGCTTAAGAAATTTTGTCTTACCTCAAGAGTATTAAATAAGTTGAGCTGAGCACCAATAGGATTTTATTTGCAAACCAAGCAAATCTGGCCTAATTGAAAACCTTAAAAAAAATCCCCAAAACTTAAAATGTTTATGTTTTTTACAGAAAGATAAAACTTCTTTTAGGAAATGGATGCAACATCATTTTAATACATTGTATGTGCTCAGCTATACTGTTATAGATGGTATATAATGTAGTATTTGCTGCATGCTCCAGAAACTGCCAAATGTTTTCCATAACCCTTCTTTATATTAAAATACAGATACATCTGTACTGCACTAAATCCTATGCTGCTATTTGGCATGAACTGTATCTTCAGACTATTCTGCAGAGTTAAACTGTGCCAAGACTGAAGTATTGATTGCTACTTACTGTGCACAGCATGCTAATAAATCCCAGCTTGGTGCCCTGGCCAGCCATATAATATGCACAGAGTCCTGGAGGAATCGTTTGTGCATTTTAATAGTGCTGTCCTAATGGAACAAGGCATTAACAAGTATCTTTCAGGATTCTGTGAGATGAAGGAATTGATCCAGCTGAGCCATTAGCATACACACAGTGAGCAAAAGCAACGGGGCTGCCACGTCTTCAGTTTAGCTCATGGTGCTGGAGCAGGGATGTCTCCACCTGGGCTGGAGGCTAGAACCAAGAGAAAGAGAGAAGCTTAAACAGACAGAGGTTAAATTTCTCTGCAGTCCTGTATGACGGACAGACTTTATATTGCAGTATTCATACCATCTTTTAATATAATTTTTTATCCTATACTTTAGCATGCACTGACTCCTCCTTTCCCAGAGCATTATCATTCTAACTGATCCTAAGCTTTCAGGGGCAATTCAACAGAAGTGTTATTGAACACTAAATCTTAAAATTATACAAATGTGCTTATGTGAAGACTGACTTATAAATCTGTAAATACTGAGATCTCAATGTTAGATCACCATGCCTCTATGAAAATGTTAATTAAAAAAATAAATAAGGTATTTTCTACAGTTTTTCTTTATATATATATGTATATGAATTTCAAAAATGCTAAAAAGCTAAGCTATGTAGATCTGTCACTTATGAACATGGTTTAGTGGTGATCACAGCAGTGCCATGTTTATGGTCAGACTTAATGGTGTTAGAGGTCTTTTCTAGCTTAAACAATTCCTGATTTTGTGGCTGTATGGCTTTATATGCATCCTGTATTGAGCATGTACCAGCAAGGATTTGATAGCATCCTCTCATTTTCATATAAAAAGCCTTCCACGTGTGGAGCAGTGCCTCTCAGTCTTTATCCTGATATTAGCTGAGGTCTTCTCTGGTGGAAGCACCTTGAGTGGGTCTGCACAGTAGCTATGGAAGAAAATGACCAAATATTAGTGGGAAACTCATGTTCAATTTTCCCATCAGCAATCAGTGGTAAGGCTGCTGTAAGTGACGTGGTGAAGGAAGCCTAGAGGATGATTCAATACATATAAAGGACTGTCTCTCAGAAAGCAGAGCAGAAGTGGAGTGAGTAGGAAGTATGAGGAAGGGAGACTTCTTTGATGGAAGACGACAAGGGAGAGATGAAATGGCAGAACCTAGGCACATGGCTTTCAAAAGGGGGAATGAATGGAAAAAGAAACATGAAATAATCAAGAACTGAGGTAAAACTCCCAGTTGGGGCCTTTCTACCTGTGCAAACAGAGACAGATTGTGGGCTTTTCTGGAGGCAGAATTTCACAGTCATGGTAGCTTAGGGTAAGGAGGGCAATCAGGAGTACCATGCTGGTAAGAACAGAGTATTAACTGAGTGCCACAAAATTTGCTTCAAGAAAAGCTTATACTGGAAACTGTGTTCTTTCAGGCCTTGGAAAAATGCTGTGAGAGAAATGTCAGCAAAATACTAGAGTATACACAAAAACAAGATTGAGGAAGTCCATTTACATACTGAGTATGAAGTAGGTTTTTATAATACGATTGTATCTGGGCTTCTGTTTATTATTTCCCTGCATTATTTTTCTGAAATGTCACCATAAACACAACCATAACAACTCTTCTGGCTGTGGGAGGCTGTTTGGGATGCTTGACTCAGTAGTATCTATAGCTACTCAGAGTATAAGCTGCTTAATAGTCAAATCTTTCTAGGAGCAGAAAATTGCATAAGGATTCTATTAATGGTATGGAAAACACAAAGTAATATTTTTGTGTAATGGGCACTGAACTGCAGTGTCTTGCCTCGCTCTGTGCACTGTAACACTTCTGTTCTGGGTTCACTAGTAATTAAGTCACAGTAAGCAGAACAATGCCAGAGAACATTCTTGTGTGTGAGATTTGGTCTTTCATGCTATTGTAGATTTAAAATACTCCCTACCACAGTGGTGATCCCGGCTAGCCAGAATTCCCTACCCCTCCATTCCCAAGCATCTTTGTCAGGAACATTCCCAACAGGACTACCCTGCTTCAAGAGATCTCACTCTTCGAGTGTGTGGGTTCAGTCACTCCAGTTGCATTGCCAGAGGATGGTCCTGGGGAAATGGCACTCTTCCTGCAGATGCATCCTGGCTGGAGTAATCTTACCAGTTCATTTATTTTGGTATACTGGCACTTCTTTTAAATTAAGAGCATCTTAAATGTATGGATGATATTAGCAGTGATAATTCTAGTCCATTTGTTCATCTGAGCAGGTGTCAGGCTCATTAAAGCCTCAGTGCACGTACTCACCACAATGTGCACAGATGGATATGGAAGGTACCCAGCAATTAGGCTAGTGCAGAATTAAATGAAGCTGTGCTTGACCGTTGTGTACATCAGAGATAAAAGACAGTCCAGCATAGTTCTTTAATGTCCTATTCTTAATATTTTATTTCCATAAAGTGCCTAAAATTATTTTATTTAGGAGACCTGGTACCTTTGCGTAAGAAAAGTGAACATTCAGCGCTATTAATAATAAAGCTGTGTATAATGTGCATCCTAAAATGCTCTGCATGTGTCAGGTTGCTAAGCCCTGCAAAGCTGCTGTGAGGAAGGACAGTATTTCTCGGGAGTATTTCTAGATGAAGGCATCAAAGCTGAAAGGTCTCGAATAATTTAAAATCAGCAGTGAGGTTAAAGCCTGACACTGAAGTCACCAGAAAAGTAACCTTCTTTCTCTTGGCAATCCTAATCCAAAACTCTCTGATACACAGCTTTGCAGGCTTCAGGATGGTAAAGTTTGTGCAAAGAGCTCTAATAAAGGTGATTTGAGATGGTACAACTGCAGGAGCAGGTGTGTTTTTTTTGGGTCAGAGCTTTACCGCAGATTTTTTTTTTGTTTTGTTTTATTCCTCCCTTTATCACGTGTATAATCCATTTGCAGAACCTGGTAAATGCAGCAACAGATTTTCTACTGCCCATCACTACAATCAACAAAAACGATGATTATTGATTATTAAGACTGTAGTTTGGTTTGGGAGCTGTACCATTTAAAAATATAATATGTTCATGTAAATCTTAGTCAAAGATGCATTCCGAAAAGATTAAACAGAAGCTATTGCATTTGAATTTCTTTGACTGGAAATTGATTTTTTAAAGGGTTTTCACAGGCTCTTGCCCTGGTATAAATTTCCAGCTTTGATCTTGCCAAAAGACATATCAAGTTTTATTTCAGGTACAGTGGGAGTGAGATCTCAACAAAGTGCAGTCAGTGTAAGGCAAGATTAACCAAGGGATAGACGAAGAGGCAATTTTTTAAAAAGTTATGTAAAGCTTGTTCTGTGGATTTATCTTTTAAATATTACACAGTCCTGATGGCCCTGGGAAGCAGTAATTCTCTCCAGATCACCTGCACATTATGCAGTTGCTTCACTGATTTCAGGGTGCTGCTTACCCATCCAAAGGCCTTGTGTATTTAGAGGGAGAATGTCATTATGGCCATTTCATCCAGGGCACATGAAAATAATTGCAAGCAATGCTGGTGGGCAAATATCCATTGCTGAGTCCTTTGGCTTTTTTCACCTTGGCACCTTGGTCATCAGTTGCAGATCCATCCATCTATCCATCCTCGGATGGACGAGAGTGTTTGAAACAGAAATAACGGAGATTTTAAAAGGCAGATCAAAGGGTTATAAAGATACTGAGGGCTGCCCAGGCCAGGCCTGATCCTCAGAAGCACCTGGACATTCGTGCTGTGGGCAGGGGAAAGGAGGGGGTGTTGCTGAAAATAGAGTGAGTCTCATGCATTTGAGATGACCAAATATTTTCCTCCTGTACTGTTGTCCTTGCAGACTACAGGAGACCTGTCAGGGAGGCCCTAGATAAAGTTGCCTTCCAGAATTCCTGGTGTTTGTCCAGGAAAAGTTCTGAGGTACTTCAAGGTCTTCTGTTCTGTTGACTTTGGGCTTCTCATGACCGCTGAGGAGGCGAAAAGTTTTGCAATCATTTGTGTGTAGGCAGGTGTGCCTGTTCTCTTAAAAATGCCTTGCTATGGAGATTATTTACACATCTTACAAAAGTGGATCCTGAACTTCCTTCTTACGATACAAGTCCACCAGCAGACACTGATGTGAGAGCTATATTTATAGCAAGTGGTATTCCTTTTTTGCTCCATCTGGAACTATACATTTCTTTTACTTACACATAGAGAGATGTAACATTCGCCACCTTAAAACATCTTACTATTGAGGTTTTGGGTGTATTCTCCAGGCATATAATATAATTTGTTTATTTACAAGTAGAAGAATATACAGTGTGATTTATCATGGCATTGTCTCCCAGGGAGTACAACGTTACATAGAGAAAAAACTTAGATTAGATTGGATTTTAAGAATCAAATTTAATAATTTACAGGCTTTTTACTAAGGACCTTTTTCCATGAGCGGTCTTTCCCTTAGGATCTTAGGCTATAGAAGAGGAAGGACCCTTCTGTTTATTAAGCCTAGGCCCTCGCTTTATTGTGCAAACTTGCCACATAATACCATGCCCAAAATTTAATCAAATAGTGCTTCTCATGCAAATAGCATTGAGTGCAGTTGGAACACACAGGAATATAGTACAGATCTGAGCCTTAATCTTTCCATGAGTGTTTAGCATAACAAAAGCAAACTGGTTGAGAATCATGTGTTCAGTGAGAAGAGAAGGGAAACAAAGAGCAAAGTCTTCCAGCACATGGTGTGATTCTGCACCATTCAGCAGAATAACTGCTGTTCATGAAGACAGAGTACCTCCTACTTTACAGAGTCTAAAACTGATTTTAAAAGACAATGCTTGTAGTACATTATTGTATTACATACAGAATGACTCTTATAGCAAAAGTCTAAAGCAGATTGCTTGAAAATGGATCTTCAAAGTGAAAGGTTATATTTCACTGGGAGAGGGAACAATTTTTTTTTCTGAGAGGCATGTCTCTGCAAAGCGTGAAATAGGAGTTTCTGATGCAGATACACTAGTCTTTGAAAAAATGACTCAATGTACACAGGATTGAAATTGAACTTTGGGAAGCTCAGGGAGAGAGGTATTTTAGTTAGGTCATGGTGGTTTCACTGTTTTTTTTTTTAATATTACATGTTGAGCTATAGGAGCCAATTCGCACTGAATGATACAATTCACACTGAATGTACAAAAACCAGAGATATATTTTAAGTGCCTTGTCTGCTCATTTTAGAAAAATAAAGTGCTTGCTCAGCCTGTATTGTTAAATTTGTTGAGCCATTATTGAATGCAATGACAGTGAACTTGAAAGGTTTCTCAACATGCTGGCTTAGCTTTGCATTTGTGTGTCACTAGAAATTATAAACCAGATTGTCCTTTGCAGTAAGGTCACTGACTTTTACCATGTGAGAATGCCCAGCTAGCACAAATATCTCCGCAAGACACTGTACTGTGCCTTTTCTGAACAAATTTCTTAGCCTGGCCGAAGAGTTCTGCTTCCAGCTCTAAGCTAGCTCCCTGTGTACCTGCACTATGCTTTGTGCTGCATAAACATGCCTCAAGCACAATTTGAACTGAAAACTGAACTAAAACAATGTTTAAAAATCCATATCCTCTTAAGGCCTATATAAACACATTTAGCTCAGTTTTAAGTTTTATTCTGTCACTTTTGGGTATGTCTCTTGCAGAAGCAGGATAAAGCAATGTAAAACAGTTTTACAGCTACATGCATACACACACACACACACACACACACACACACACACACACACACTTTAAGCTTTGCATTTTTTCCCCTTAAAGTGTGTTTTGAAACCAGTTTGGTTAATTGGATACAATCTTTGTGTTTTGACAGACAGAGAGATCTTGGTGCTTTGAAGTTAGCTGGACCTTTGCCAATGTAGTCAGGATTATTTTAGATCTTTATGCTGTGCCAGGGCTTGGAAGGGCGATATAGAGAAAAGTTACAGTCTCAAAAGATTATCTGTAAACTGAAAGCAGGGTCTGAATGAACATTATCAACAAGCAACTTGTGTCTTTACAGTCATTAAAATCTGTAACAAAAGGGTGCTCTCATTTCAGAATTCACAAAGTCATTAGACTCCTTTAAGTGTTGCTTCCCTGTGAGCATCTGACAAAAACAATCCAAGCTCCTAAAAGAGAACTAAAAAAATCCAAACCCCTCATGAAAATCAAAACAGTCAAACTTAATGGGAAAAAAACAGTCCAGAACAAAATAAGCCATCTGCCAGTAAATCATTGATCTGGACATGGATAAACTGCACGGCAAGAATAAAATATTCATAGTAATTAGTGGAATAGACAGAATAGAAACCTCTTCTTTGCACTTGCTGTTGTTATGGTGATTCTTCCTCCAAACACTCTCTCCTCCCCCCAAATGACATTGGCTCTCTCCATGGCTTTCCATCTGGCTCTTGCTTTCTTGTTTATCCCAATGAAATTAGCTCGACTGCTCATTTGTCACCTTGGAGGTGTCTTCGCTGTGAACATGTGCAGTGCGAGAGAGCAGGACAAGCAGATGGTGCTTGAGAAGAGATAAACAGACAGATGCACTAAAGAGACAGCAAAATGGTTGGTATGAAATAGCGTCTGGAAGATGATGAATTGGGTTTGTGTTTGGTAAGGCACGGCCAAGTCTCGCATGCAAAGAAGCATCATTCCCTCATCCTTGTTTTCTTTCTGGCTGCTGGCATGTGCTGCGGGCTCTCCAAATTACTGAATCTCCTGGATAAGAAGAATCAGGGGTACCAAGAGTTTCAGAGAGCACACTGAGGTTCCATGTGAATTGCTGGAAAATGTGACACATTTTCTTGTCTGCTTCTCCTTAACAAAATTAAAAACACAGCTCCATAAATCGGTGCGAATAATATCTGGTTTTAATATATGCTCTTTTCCTAGAAATAGCTAAAATCAGAGCTCCATTTATGAAATCTATGGTATCTTATTCATGTCTAATAAGAGTGTGTACAGGAAAAATTGTAATTTCATAATATAGCCATTTAAGTGCATTAATTGCAGAGTTGGTCTGGATTTATGTCAGGGATCAAAATCTCTTGTCCAGAAAGGTATAACGAGAATTATCCTAGAAAACCGGTATCGAATTAAGGACAGGAGCAGAGGGACAGCCTAGGTTCAGATAGAACAGGGAAATAAAAGAGGCATCATCTATAAAAATGTGACCTAGTTGGACCTTTCTGCTAGGCCCAAGCTGATCTTTTGGCCAAATGAGATTTTTTAAGATAATGAGTATGACATGCTTATGTATGTAACACAGAAAAGTTGGAGACAAAAGCAGGATAATATTTACTTTCAGAAATTAGCACATTTGTCTTGTCACTGGGGTCAAATTTCTGTTTCCTTTTGGATACTAAGGCCCAACAGCTAACAAACCTTACCCCGTGGAGATCTTCCAGCAAGGTTGCCAAGTTGCAGCTGTCTATACTTAAACACAAAGTGTCACACATATACACATAACCTGGATTAATGAAAAGGCAGCTCTTTAAAGATGCTGATGGTAGCAGGGAAGGTCACTTCCAGTCCCTGTGCACTGCCAGGAGGGAGGGATGGGTTGGTGCTGGAACGGGAATAGATGGAGGGGAAAAGAAAGAGGAGGCACCTGGTACAGCACAAGTGTGGGGTGAGGCCATAGCTGTGCATCTTGGATAAAAGGAGCAAAATGAGGATATGGAAGAGGAGAGGAGAGGAGAGGAGAGGAGAGGAGAGGAGAGGAGAGGAGAGGACAGGACAGGACAGGACAGGACAGGACAGGACAGGACAGGGGGAAAGTAAAAAGGATGAAATATGAAGCGGATTTAGAAACCAGCGTGGGTGCTGGTGAGAAAGAAGATGGCTTGTAGGACTTCCAAAAATACTGGAGAAAAAGTAGGACTGGGGATCAGTTGGTAAAAGTAAGTCTTTTTAGGACTGGCTCACAGAATGGGTAGTGAGAATCCTGGACTGAAAAGGAAGCAAGTATTTTCTTTATTCATCACATATGTATGTCCAGTCCCTCTTCATAAATGAAAAAGTGCTGCCTAGAATAAGTAGCTGGCAATACTGATAAAATATATCAGCAATATTTTTAATTTAAACAGTCATTTCTTGCCTGTGAACATTGGCATAATTCAATATGCTCCGAAAGCTCCAGGAAGTTCAGGAGTCTCAGAAGCTGTTGCTCACTCACTTCCCATGCTAAACACCAGAGTGTGTGTGTGCCATTCTCCAGGGCTGGCACAGCAGCCAGCACAGGGACAAGACCACAGCCAGGGTGGAAGCACACTTTTGAAAATGAGAATCTTTGTCTTGGCTTTTTTGCTTTTTGACACTGCTGTGAAAAGTCTGCTCAGAGCCAGGTTGCAGTAGCCTCTACATGTTCTTCAGACCACAGAAGTTTTAGATGGGGGCTTTGTTTCCCATGGGCTAGGAATGCTAATCCTGTGCACATTTCAAAGCAGCATGTGCTCAGGATGCATGTGAAATTCCACATGAATAGTCTCATTTAATCTTCATTTGTCATTTCAGGGATAAATATACATTGCTTCTCTGACCTCTAGCATGACACAAAAAGTGCAGACTAAAGATAGTTGAAGTGCAGCTTTTATCTCTGTGACTGATTTCTTTCCTGTATTTGTTTCAGATTTCAAGGAACTAAGGGGAATTTGTCCATATTTGAGCCATACTGGTTTCTGTTTCCTTGGCATGAAATGGATTCCCTGTTGATTTTGTACTGGAGATAAAAGATTTTGCTGCAGAAGGTATGCTTGTGCTCATCTCACTTGCAAAATGGATCTCAGTTTCATAGAACAAAAATAACTGATGTAGGCAGGAATTGGATAGACTTGATTTAGGGCTTATCTATTGGTTCAGAGGCAGCACCATAGTACCCTGGACACCTTGAGCATTAGGTGAGTTATTTTTCATCTAGACTTATAGAGACTCATATATCAGTGTTGTGTAATTCCAGCAAGTCTCACTCACATCCTGAGGTATGAGCATATTCAACAAACTGATGTATCTCAGCTGCTCATGGTATGAGGCGTGGGTTACCTCCCATGTTTGAACAGGATCTACAAACGAAAGGCAGAGTCCATATTCCCACCATACCTCTTGGGAGTTGGGTTGGGTACTGCGTGTCCTTCTCATCCTCTGTGCTTCGAAAATGGAGCACAGCAAGTTCTGTCTCCTTGAGAGTCTCTGCTTTAGATCGGGGCTGTTGTTTTCACTATGCTGCTGACAACACCCTTGCCCAGGGGAGGAACTGAAGGGAATCTCCCACTTCTCTTCAGTTTTGCAGAGAAAATTTGTTTTGTGGCAAACATTTGAGCACCAGGTTAAGAGTTGCTGAGCTAAGACTTTTGGTTTGCAGACATATGAGAACAAACCTACCTCTGGGTAACCAGAAAAGGTATGTTTAAAACTCACAGGCCGTAACTGAATTCTTTGGGATTGTTTGAGATTGTAACTGAATGATGGGAGGCCAGTATGCTTCAGACATCTGGCATGCAAAAGAAAAAACTGAAGCTCAGTAAGTTAAATCCAAAGTTTGTTTTAAAATGCAAATGTAGTGAAGCTCTCTTGAAATTCCAGTTTGTCCTTTTCTGTTGAGGGAGTGGCATGTAGAGATGTTTTTCATACATTGCATACACTGATTTCCTTTGTAAAACAGAGATTAAAACAGTTAGGGAAAGGAATGCTGAATACTAAAGGGAATTGCATGTAACACATCTGCTTAAATGGGTTTACTGGCTCTTTATGAAGAGCAAATAAGGTCACCCAGCATGTAGGTGATGTGAAGCACTGGACAGTGACTGTATCATGTTGATGCAATCCATTTTAGAAGTGAAATGATGGACTTCTATTTGTCATTTTTTCTTAGGGGGTCACAAGAGCATAACAAATGGGATGGAAAGGAGCAAGGAAATGTTCAGGAAGAACACTCCTTTGATCACAGTTTGCTGCAGAGTTTAAAATGATATCCAGGATTTCCAATATTCTGTCAAATCTTCCAGGAGAAAGAGACATCATATTTTAGAATGAATTTCCATATTTGTATATAAATACATGTTTCATACAAATACCCTTGGCTATGGCTAATATGTGAAGTGCACAAAAACCATTTCAGTATGAATTTAGAATCTTAGTCGCCAATAAACCAAAAATTACTATATCTTCAATTAAAGAGATTGACTGTTAGTAGTACATGCTAAACTTTTAGGTCAGACACATGATGGAAGTGTTAGTTACGTCATAAAAACAGGTAAGACTTCATCAGGGGAAGGCAGATGAGGTGTCTCTCTTTACCTTACTGAGGATCCTCAAGGACAGTGCAGCATCCTTACCATGGTGTGATGCTCACACTTTTTAATGCCAAACAGAACAAGAAATAATTTCAGTGCAGCTAAGGTGAATCTTATATTTTACACTAGGTAGCATGAAGTAGAGGACCAACATTATTATAAGTGTGACAAATGAAGCCATTTTTTTATTAATTCCATTTTAGGAGAAAACAAACCCTTGCAAAATAAAATTCAATGAGGAATATTTCCTACCTTGAGGTGTAGCAGCATTCAAATAGCTAATGATTCTACTTGCAAATCAACAATTTTCACTGCAACAGGAAGTGCTCCAGGAAACTCATGTCTTATTTTGCTGCTACTGTATATCATGCTTGATCCCCTACCAGGACATAAATAAATTTACACAGTTAGTTATGCACATACAGATAGTGGGAGGTCAAAGAAAAGTCCATCAGTCAAGACTGAATCCAAGGTTTTGGATGCTCTGTCTCTCCCATAAAGGGAATAGTTTGTTTCAGTGAGCATGTGATGAAACCTATGATGGAAGGCCATGTCTTGCAATGATTTGATTCCTACTGATGTCAAACAGATTGTTCCATTCTCCTAATTGCTGCAAAACTCAATGGCATTTGGGAAAAAAAAAAAAAAAGGCATTTGGTTTAAAATCCTGACATTTAAGATCCTGACATTCCTCAGGTACAAGCTCATTTTTGTACTGGTATGTTAGTTTTCCATAAATTGCATGCCAAGTTGAATTTGCTGTGTGAGTGTGAAAACCAAGAGGACGTGGAGAGCCATGTACTGGGGATAGCAGAGCCACGGGAACAGCCTAATATCAACTGTCAGGCCCAGGGGTCAGAGTCACATCCTCTTATCATCCACAATTTGCATGTCTTCCTAGCCTTTTCATCTTCTGAAGAGAGAACTGACAACATCTGGCAATTGCTGGGGTACATGAAATTTGTCACATCAGATAAGAAAGTTTATCTGTTTGCAACCAGCCAGTCTCTACAGCACATATGTCAGAGATTGAACAGCATCCCAGACCTCATGCATCAGGGGCTGGGAGTCTTCTGTAAAGCCTCTGTGGAATCTGATGAAATGGTGAGATCTTTACTGGCACTGCTGAGAGGTGACAGCCTCACAAACCATCCCAGTGATTTCAGCTGTTGAATAGCTGCTTACTGTTGTCTGAAAAGGCTTCCAGTTTCACATTTTTTTCTGGTTGATGCTTGTTAAATCTTCCAGGTGAGTTTGTACAATGGTGGCGTTCTGACAAGTCTCCATGGAAAAAGCAAAAAGAACAAAATGGACAATCCTGAGGCATGAGTATTTTTAGACTGTTTGATCGAGAGCTTACAGCAGCAGTTCCTTACAGCACTGCCAAATCACCCAAAAGATTGGAATGGTATATTAAATGAGAAATTACTTAGTTACAGTCTTTACATCTACAGAAGATGATTTTAAGATGATTGCTCTTTTTAATGAATAGGTGTGATGCTACAGCCTGAAGGTACTGTAAGACTTTAGAACCACAACAGTGAGTCCAAGATGAGAGAAAAATCTAATTGGGAGAATGAGGAAGGAGGTTTAATTTCTGCCATGCCAAGGGCTTTCTTCTGTGCAGAGAGTGGGAAGCTAGAATGAGGCCAAGGACTGTCTAGTCTTAGTACGGCTGTTTGGAGTGCCCTCACCTCCGGTCTCTGCACTATTACTGTTCAGTGAAACCACAATGTAATGAGTTACTGAGGCAGGATTTACTTCTTGGATTTCTTTTCATCCAGTCAGGAGAGTAGGAATGAACATGGGGCCAATTGAGATGAAGGCTAACATTAAAGTGTCAGCCAAGTAGACTTGGCTAAGAGTAGGGTGCAGCAAAGTAAGAAAATTTTCTAAGCCCATTTTCACTAAATAAATTTGCTCACTGTCTTTTGCAGTTTAGAAGTTCTGCTGAACTCTCTGTTCTTGGCAAACACTTAGGCATAAGATGGGAACTAAATTGTTTATAGTGATATCTATTCTTGACCAAATTGGACCCTTATAATTGTTGTTTTGGCCATCTTCAGAACACATTGCTGAAACATAGCCCTAGATGGAGCTATTACTGAAGGCTGTGAATGTCATCTGTCAGCGGAGAAAACTAACCAAGGAGGAGCTATATACTTTTACCTGGATTTGGAGAGAAGTAGATAGTCTTAACCCTGGAGAGCTGTGCAATAGCAGATCTTTCCTGGTCATGATGGATTTCCAGTTGATAGTTTTTAGGAATAATGTGAATAATGTTCTATTAATTTTTTTTTTTTTTTTTTTTTTTTTACTTCTAGCTGTCTCAGAGAATATTCTTTCCTAGTGTAATTTCACCAAAGTACTTGGAGCACTTCATCATTCTAATGCAAGGTGCATATTTCTTTTCAATGTTTCCTATGCTCTCATCTTCCACTGAATTTGGTACTTGCCAGTCATGCTAATTACTTTTGTCATTTCCAGAGAAATTGGTTTGAAGAACAAAGCAGGTCAATTTGAGAGTAGTTTGCAAAGCAGTCTGTAACAATAGTGTGAGAGTATCATAGTCTCTTAAATTGTATGTGTGCCCTTCAGCAAGAAATGACATTTTTAGAGCACTCAAAATAGACAAGTCTGAAACCTTGGAAGCACCCAAGATGTGTACAGCTGCAGTCTGATGACTCATTATTAACAAATAATTAATCATAGACTCAAGTCAAGTAACTTTTTTTGCTAAAAAAAAGTTTTTGATGTATTCATATTGAAGATTTCTTGCAGTATCTGTAAGTTTTAACTACCTGAAGCAAAAACGGGATCTTTCAAATTATTAACTTTCAAACTAGATGTATGTGCTGTATTTATTCAGTTCAATTGGTGCCTATATTATTGTGCCTATCTCTTCACTAGGTGAATCACCAACTTCTATGAATTTTGGATTAAACATAATTTAGAACCCATAACTATATCTGCTAATGGCTACCATTTTAATTCCAGGGAGTAATCAGATGCTGTTCAAATATTTGTGTCAAGACTTACAAGATTTCTGTTATGTACAAGAGAAGACACTCAAAAAGTTAAAAAGATGCTCAAAAAGTAAAAAAAGCGAAAAAATTGTGTAGGTTTTCCTCTCCACTTCTTTACTTAGAGTCTGAAATAAAAAGAAAATGAACTTTGAAAAATATGAATGATAGAATCATTTAACTGGGAAAAGAACTTGAAGATCATTGAGTTGAACCACTGCCAAGTCCACCATTAAACCTTGTCCCTAAGTGCCACAGCTGCATGTCTTTTAAATGGTTCGAGGATGGTAATTTAGTCACTTTCCTGGACAACCTGTTCCAACTCTTTTGGTGAAGAAATTTTTCTGGTCTAAATCTCCACTGAAAGAAGAGAGTAAAATAAGCGTGAAATTGGATTGGAACTACCCCTGAGACTTCCTTCTGGAAATAAATCTTTACAGGACGTTTATGTCTTCAAAGGAAGGTTGTTGGTCCCTCTGAAGGAGTGTATGAGCTACTGTACTACATTTTTCAGCTGCCTTTGTCCAAGAGATCATAAGAGTGGGGAAAGAGAATCTTAGCAAAAGAACACACTAGTTTAGTCTAGCTTCTTTCTAAGTAATTAATGGGGAAGGTCAGGCTGTTCTGCAGCACAGACCAGTGTAGTAAACACATCACCTGAAATGAAAGGAGAAGAAATAGCCCAGCTTAGTCTGAGTCATCCAGGCTGCAAATCACACAGAGAAAAATGGAAGGAGAAAGATCCTCCCTTGTTTCTCACAGGGGAGAAATGCACTGAGAAATCAGTGATGACTAATAAACATTATTCAGACATGAGGTAGGAAGACAAGTAACTTTCCAAGTAACTCCCTTTACTGCAGGAGCCAAGTGGAAAGCAAGCCAAGTCCTTTAATTAGGACATGATATCTTGCTCGCTTGTTACCTCATCATCCAGCTGCAACTTCTCACATCCTGGTTTATGAACTCCCAGGGATGGAGAGCTTATTTCACAGGAGGCTGATGCAGTACATATTGCTACAGAATCTGCTCTGTAACTGGCATTGGAAACACTCTTACTACCACTAAACCAAACAGGATAATATGGTTCAGAGAGAAATTTACCTTCAAGAAAATGTATATGTGTATAAAAGCTAACAAATTAGCCTGGTTATATATGAACTTAAAAAAGAAATAAATTCTAATAAAGAGGGGATTAGGAGAATTTTTTTGTTGTTGTTGTTTTAGTTTATGTTTTAGATGTGAGTATTGTCACATGAAAAATGTGTGAAAAAAACCCCAGGCTCATGCGGGGTCATGCTTACCCACAGAGCTAATGAGAAAAAACTATCCTAACAAAAATAAAATTATTTCTGGAATAGAAGTGTTGTGTACATTGCAGAGTGCACTTCCCTAATCTTTGCAACACATTATACATTATTTATTGTTCATGAATAATTTGCTAGAGCAGTCCCTATGCACCTTCTGTTACATAGGTAACACTGCTGCTGCAAACATTTCACCACATAATGTTCACCCCCTGGGACATTTCCAGAAATGAGCAGGTCCCTGGTCTGTTAGAGAGTTGGGTGATCTTCCTCTTTCAACTCAGTAGAATGGAGGGCATCCAAAATTATGTTCAGTTGAAAAGAAACATAGCTGTGCACAATGTCTATAGTCTTTTGAAGTGATCTCTTTGCTCTGTGTGCCAGTCTGCAATTCCTGAGCCCTCCCTTATCCTTGTCTAGAGATTTTGCTTTTAATGTTACATGAGAGAACTTTGACATGATAAATCATTCTGGCATTCCTGGTTAAATCATAAAGACCACCGGTCATCATTCTGCAGGAAATAAATACATCAAGGAAACACTCTTCTAGCTCTTCAATGCTCATCAAGGTACCTCCTTTTAGGGTTGTAGTCATCCTTCCTCCATGTCTTTCCTTCAGTTTCTCAAGTCAGGGACTTGAAATTCTCAGGGCTTCTGCATCATTCACTTATCAACACTTTCCTTGGGAGATGAACTCTATTTGATTCATCTGGTGGGAGGACTACAAGTTCTCCTAACCCCATTTTGAACAATTAATAATTTCTTATCCCTTTCACAGATCCAGGATAACAGAGCTTCCCAACCTGTATGAAAAATAGAAACAGTTTCACCAATGCTTCCATGGTAGAAAATGGATGACTTATCCATTTGGATTTTATAATTGCAATTATTTCAGAACTATTCTTACCACACAGTCTTTGAGACAGATTGCAGGATCCATTTGTTTTTCAATAATGTCAGATATCCAGCTCTGTTCTGATCAGCAGCTAATGATGGAAATATTAAGCTGAAATTATTTCCCAAAAACCAATTTGTCCTTTGTGTCTGTTGCCAGATCTCAGCACCTCTGCAAGTATCATTTCATCTGACTGATTTAACATGATTTTAGGGCTGGATAGTGCCCCGAAACACTTGGGAAACAAGTCACCCAATATAGTACTTTTTGGGGACTAATGTAAGCTCAACACGTGGGCTCAGGCTTGAAAAAGGCATTCTGGAAGTTCTCAGCAACACAACAGAAAGGAACTAAGGTGGCTTGCTGCATCAGAACCTTTGATAATTGCACCACAGGAATGCTGCACCTTACTCTTTGTGGTGAATCTGAGACTTGAATCAAAAGAGAGAGAGTTGAAATTAAAATCATGCAGTGGCAGGTTTCTTTGTGCAGAGTCTTGGACCTGAAGAGAATGTGGCAGAGGGAGATGATGACCTTCTTTAGAAGTAGGGCTTACAAACATATGGTGTATTATCTTCTACACATATACCACATGCTCATCTCTTCTGGGACTACAGCAGAATTTTATTCAGTTCTAGCTACCTGTCTGTTGGAAAGAGGACCTTGGCAGGTCCTACTAAAGTCCATTAAAAGCTCCATCTTCTGTTCTAGCTGTAAAGGGGAAGCTATTAAAAAAAAAACATCCCGGGGAAGACTTTGCAGGAAACTTATGGTGTATGGTAATAGGTAATTAAAAAAAAATGCTCCTGAGTACTTTTGTAACCATGAACTGTAAGGCAGGGGTCCAGACATTGTTAATTAACATTTGTAAGGTGTTGATATCTCTTTGGTGAGCAGGTCCCTCTTTTCCTCTTCTTCTTATAAAGCCTGGAATTGTGTAATTGGAAATGAGTGTAGGCCATATGAATATAGCTATTTTCACTCCACTTTGCTTTTAGATCTTTGGTAAGTTATGAATTCCCTGTATGATCTGGACACTGATTAAGAGACCTCATGTCAGCACTTTCCATAGAAAGTGTAGAAACAATGCTAAATTTAAATTGTCCCAAAGTAAACTATCCCGTCTATACTGAAAATGTTACCCTTCAATCAGAGTTGTGTTTTTTTGGTGGTGGTGGTGGTGGTTTTGCTTTTGTTTTTAAACTACCATGAATATGTAAGCTCCAGGGGTTACTTTCTTAGGAGCTTACCAAATAAAACATTACCGAATCAATATATTCAAAAGCTATTATGTGTGTCTGATCCATATAAAGTGAGATCAACAATAAACATAGAGAAAGAAAGAACAAAAATTGTATTTAAGGTGGGTACTATAACCACATTCATACTTCAATCAAACACAAAAAAAGATTGTGATTCTTTGCAAGAGTTAGGAGAAGGAACTTCACCTTCATTGCTTGCAAGCCATGTGGCCTCAGGCCAGTCAGTTTTTGTGATAAACATATTATGAGAAGGAGGAAGAATGTGTGTCCTGGTGGAGTTGTGTAAGTTCATCATGGGAATTTAAAAATACAGTACAGGAAAGAACAAACAGGAATTTGTGATGCCCTGGAACTCACAAGTTCTGCTACAGAAAGCAGCAGAAATATAGGCAAGCATTTGCTTCTTTAGATAATGTTCCCAAGAAGCCATCATTTTTAGTGAGCCTCATATTATTTTCCTAGGAACTCCCTCAATGATATTGTGAATCAGGGAAAAACATTCACCAAACAGATTGCAAAATGCCTCTCTAGGCAACAAAAAACTTCCTTTGTTTAAAAAAGAACTTTTCCTATGCTTCTGAGTCTCTATTTGGTCTTGGAGGAGAAACCTATCCCATGAACAGTGCCTGAAGTAATGGAATATACAGCCCAGCATCACAACAGCAAAAATTCCCAAGCTCAAGGTACAACATATCCATACCAGGTGTTTGATCTGAGAAGGAAACTTGGCTGAGAGACGCGTTACAAGTACTGTAAACAAAAGTACGGAAGCATCCCAGCACTGAGCTCATGCAGAGGAATTTGTGAGATCTTAGTCCTTGTTTCTCATGCTTGAGGCAGGATGTGGTAGGGAAGGAACAGTGTTTCTTGTTCCTAGCCATGGCTCTTTTCCATGTTCTACCTATGGCATGTCTTAAACCTTTCAAGAAGGCATCCCCAGGGTCCAGTGAGAGCTTTTCAGAGAGCACCAGCCCTCTTTGCTCAGAGATTGAACAGGTCATGCCCAGTAGTCTGACATCTAACAGACAAATTGTCTCTAATTTCCACCAGAGCCAATATTTGGGATTCATTGTCTTTGGATTCAGTCTCTATAGATGAGCAGTGCCCCAGAAGGGGAAGTTTGGGCATTCTGGAGTTTTGTGCAGAGCTGTAAAGTGTCTCCACCAGCTGTTGCAAGAATGGTTGGGGTGCCTGCTTGTTGACATGAATACCTCTATCCTGGCAGTCCAAATTCCCAGGCTCCTCTTCTGTCCAGCTCCTGTCATCCTTGTTCATGTCCTGGGATGCTGATTCCTCATTTCTGCCTGGACATACTGCAGGACTTGGGTGTCTGCTTCAGGAAGGTGCTGCGTTTCTTTCTCATTCATCTCTCCCTTTTCACCAGGCTTCCTTTGAAAATCCAAACTTCATTTAACAGGACCTGGAAAACAGGTTACAAGTGGAATTGGTGTTAGATGTAATCCAAGCCTACTCACAGCAGAAATTCTTCCTGGCTTCTTTGATGTGTCTCACCCAGGGGCCCTAAGGCATCTTTTAGCTTTGTGTAGTCCAAGTGTCAAGGTCATTTCAGTTGTTTTCTTCTGTTTCTATACAGGCCAGCTGGAGCTACTATAACATTCCTATTATTTTACTAGATAACTGTTGAATATATGTTCTGTATGGATTTAACTCTCAGTTGGTTTTGCCAGCTTTCTACAGACCACACATGATGTTATTAACTAGAGAATAGGTTATGTTCCTTTTCTGTGTTACAAGTTTATTAATGATGTCTGAGATGAGGTCCCTTCTGGGAAGAGACTTACCTTTTTCACAATAGTTGACACAGCACAAATTGTTTTAGGATTGAAAGAGATAAATTGAAACTGCTGAGGGACTGGAGCATGACTGTAATTACACAAAGCAGAGAAATCCACATGTAAACAAAAATTCAGGCTGTCAAGCCTTCCTTTCTAAAAATTTGGAATAAACTAATTTTGCATCTTATATATGACTCAAATGTTTACAGAACTCATGTTGTATACTAAGGATTAGAAGCAAAACCTAAAGAAAACAGCTACACAATACACAATTCATTTTAAAGATGCGTCTGGCACCTACTTTTATGAGAACATATGGTGAATATTTAGAGAACAAATCTATGCAATTCCATTTCACCTCCAATATGCATATTTTCAGTGAGTGGCTTAAGGCCAAACAGGATAATACCCCTTGTGGGATCCCCTACACCACTCCCAATTGATTCAAGACAACAAATTTAATGGGGGCTGCCAGTCATTTGTGGATTCTGTAATTTGAATGCTTTCCCAGACATTAACCCACATGGGTCTAAGCACTCTCCTCTCTCTGCTACACAGGGGAAAGCTCCTATGATAGCTAGATGCATTATTTTTTATTTGATGGTAATATGTAGGTTTGATATTCTCAGCTCATGGAACCTCTGTGGAATCATAATATTTAAAAATATCTCTTATTTTACAGCAGGAAACTGATAATGCATTGACTCTGACCTAGTATCAACAAAAATTGAAGCATTTTTGTTTTTAACAGTGTTTTCCCCTGTAATTCTGTGTAGTTCTCTTGATTCGAAACCACACTGCTGCAATAGGATCAGGATGAGTGAGTGCCCATGAAAACTCTTGGAAAAGCTGGTTACAAAACCAGGATTGCTATTTACCCCTGTTTAAGAGGTTTAGAACCGATACTACTCTTCAAAGCATTTTCTCAATTTTCCTTGATGGCAAGAATAGTTTGAACTATTTTGTTTTCCAGTGGAAGTTAAAATTCATTACCCTACTTGGTATAAAAGGGGGGAACTCATATCCTAAAGAAAAAGCCTTCCATCCCAAAGGCAGCAAATATTTATTGTTCTAATGGCCCAACCATAGAAACACTGTTGCTGTTGCAGTGTATTATCACGTACCCTTACCATTATCTTCATTTTTATTGCTGTCTGACTGCTATACTGCAAGGCTGTTGCACATTGAACAGTGTAGGAGACAGGAACAAGAAGCCTTAAAAGTCAGAAAAGTTGATTCTGTCTCTGAAATACGTATCAGCAAAATCCAGGATTTTAAGTATGATGAAAATCAGGGGAAGAATTGTACCAAGGGGTACATTTTGAAATGGAGTGGAAGAAAAGAGACCCCTGGGCAATCTCTGCTCTATCTGTAAGGGGGCTCCTGCAGACGTGGCTGGCAGTGCTCTGGTCTCTGTGCCTTCATTTTTCTATTCACAGGAAGCACAGAAATGACACACAGTCAAAGTATCTGGGCTAGACTTTCTGCCTGAGTCACTTTGGTAACTCTCAGTGCAACTGGCAGAGTAATTTATGCAAAGAGTTTCATCCATAGGCTATTTTACATAGATGCAAATGCCTCGAGAAGTTGCCAGGAGGATCAAGCCTTGCAGTATATTTTCTGGCCAAAGTTTTAAAATCAGTAAAAATATCTGGCAAGAGCCAAGGTCTTGGTTTGGATCTGAAACATTTGTGCTTTGATAAAGAATAGAATAGAGCCACAACTGAAACTTTGCCTGGAAATAAGAAACGTCTTCGAATGAGAGTCGTTGATCTTCTATCAGAATGTGAGAGATGAGCACACCTGTGGATGGACAGAGGGTGGTCCCTGGAAGGAAGAACAGGTGCCAATGAAGGTACCTGATAAGTTCTTAGCTTCCTCAGCTGTCTGCACAGCCTAAGAAGGCTGAAGTACTGCTCCATCACCGTAATCCTTGTGCTGTTCATCTTTATCAAGTAAAGCCAGTTAAGCTACAGGCACCCACACATAGGATGCACCCACACATAGGATGGTTCAGTTTGTTTTTTTTCACCCGGACACTTAGCACAGCTTAAGTAGTCTTTCTTCTTTTCAAATGTAATGTAAAATGGAATACAACACTTTTGATGAGTAGTTTGGATGCCAATCTCAAAGGCACCATGAAATGTCATCGTTCAGGCCCAAGCAATTCTGTGCCCTGCCCTTACACTGCTGCTCAGCAGGAGCAAGGGGTGGGTTCTGTTTCTGGGCTTTGGCACAGGGACTGACTTGCTGTGAGAGCCACAGAGCTGTACATGCTGCCAGCTGGGGGTCCAGTGGGAGCCAATTTCTTTATACTTTGCACGTTGCCAGGGCCTAATCCCATAATCTCTTCCTTGCTAAATCCCTCCTGTACTTTGTGTACATGGGGAATGGAAAATTGGGGGACCAAGACCACAGAAGAAAGGGAAGCTGAGTTCTGAGAAGAAATTACAGAATTACCAATACTTCTAAGCAGAGTAACTGGTCAGAGTTACTGAATCACACAAAGAGAGGAAGATGCAATCTATTACATTCCATGTCTGCCTTGGTTTCTATCTATAATTTGAATGCTTAAGATTTCAATGAAGAATTATGGAGAAATATGAGGGTGACATTTGAGAGGAATGGAGAAAATTCAACTATTAATAAACAGAGCAAAATTATGTATAATGAAGAACAATGTCCTAAACCCATGATCTTTTTGCTCTCCTCAAATTTCAAGGCAGAAAATTGGCTTCTCTTCTTGATACTAAAGGAGAATAAGGTTGGATTGTCATAGTCAAACTGCTCAGCTATAAACCAGGATTATTTAGAATGCTTTGTCTTTTAAAATTGTGCCCTGATGTTATTAAGAATATGTGAAGAAATCACTTGATACTTTGATTTTGCTAACAGCAAACCTTATTCATTTCCAAAACCAGCACTGGATTTCCAAGAACAGTTTTGCCACATTTCCCTCTAGAGGAATCCAGTGCCCAGAGAATCCATGCTGGAGTGGTTTCCCTGTGCTCAGCAGACAACAGGCACTACATGAATCTTCCTTTTACATGCCAGGCCCTGAGGTGATGAGTAAGGACAGTGCTAGGCAGGAGAGCTCTGCAGATACTGAGGACTCTTTCAGCAGCATGGTAAAAGCCTGTCCCAGCTGCTTTGCTACACTGGTTCCCACCACAAAACAGTATAAGCAAAGCTTCTGGGCACAGACAAACAGGTACAGATGAAAACCTGGTGCTATCCACAGAGCTAAAAATGACATTAAACAAAACTGACCATTTTGTTTTGTTCCTTCATTTTGCTTTAAACTCAGGTCCCACTGTCAGTGCAGGAAGCATAAAGGTAATGGTTCAGGGTGATACCAGCTTTCATTTTCCCAGTCTGCAGCACTGTACTTGCTGTACAAACAGCTCCACACAATGTCCTGCTCCTTGCCAAATTGACCTTTAGATGTGCTGAGTGGTGGCAGGAGGCCAGCACCACCTTTGAGACTGATGTCACTGCCAGTCGGTGACATGCCTGCAAGCAACATATTTTGTAAGGATCCATGCTCTTCACTCACCACTGAGACCAGTTCTCATTTGTGTTTAGATCCCTCTATATGGCAGAGTGCCACCTGCAATTCCCAGGAAATCCTCAAAGATGTCTGCTGAACTGAAAGGTGTTTTCCATGATTGTAGTTAAGGCATGTGCATATTTCACACTCTGGTGCTAGGAGAACAGTTAACGTGTGGTATTTATGATGCTGCTGTTTTGTGCTGCCCTTTTCAGCAAAACCAGGAAACATAAATGGAGGCAGATCTGTGGATACACCCACCTGAGCTGCCCTGCTTATCCTGCTTCACTCTCCCTTGTGTACCAACCATGCAGCACAGCAGCCTGGTGGGAGGCAGGCTCTCTCCTCTGCCTCTGGGGAGCTCGAGAGAGGCAGCAGTGAAAGCCCATGGCCAGGATCCTTGCAGCCAGAGCTGCCCTTTTCATGGAGGGAACCCAGCAGCACCCAGAGCTGGTCTCTGGACAGTTTTGCCTTGAACAGGATGGTGCAGCCCAGGGGAATCCAGTGCAGGTCTACAGCAACTGGAGGTCATGTCTGTGGCTGTAATACTCTGCTCTCACTGGTGAACCTTTAGGCAGCATGAGATGAGGCACAGTAACTTCCTTAAGGAGCTTATCAACTAAATTATTTGGCAATGCTAGGACACCAACTCCAAAACACCAGAGGATTCTCTCCCCCTGCAGGCTCACCTTCTCTAGCCTGATGGCCCCTTCTTGATTCTTGGAAAAACTCACAGGATTTGGAAACTTTTATTAAACCTTGACATTGATCCACTGGAAAGGCAGCCTGGTGTACTCAATGCAGTCTAGTAAGGAACAGGAACTGGGTGTTTTCCAAGCCCTACTGCACCTCCTTAAATAAATTATTTAACATCTAAATGCCTCAGTTTCTCAGCTGGAGGAACAGCAACCATCACAGAAGAGCAAACAACTTTCATATGTTCTCAAGAAGGAAATGGCTGTGTATGCACTGCCTGAGCTCATATAGAATCTGAGCAGGGAAGCCAGTATCAAAATTCAGATAGGTACGTGCAAAACAGGCTGACAGTCAGACACAGTCCTGCTGAGTTCTTCACCTTGGCCCCTGGAATTTGGATGAGCAGCTGTACTTTCTTATGTCTGCTGCCACTTATTTTCTCTGTGATGTTGCCTGACCCCTCCTGCTCAGACTTGCTGAGCTCTCTGGATTAGTACCATTTCCACTGCTGGATTTTCCATCTAAGTTGAAAAAATACAAATTCATCTTCCCAGAGAGTACACACATCTAGAAAATATGGGCAAGAGCATTCCTGTCCTCAGTCATGGGGCACAGCCATCTAAAGGGCACCCAGGCTGCATTACAACAATAACTAGAAGCTAATGATTTCTTGCATAGCACAGCTACTGCATTAATGTATTTCCTGAATGGCTATGGATATTCCCTATTCAAAGAGTCCAAGTTCCAAAAAGCTCCCTGTAAATATGTTTCTCTCACTGCCAAAAACAGAGAGACAAAGAAATTCCATTCTCCTGCCTCTACTTGCTTAAATTTAATTAATACTAAAATTTCTTCCTGTACTAAGGAAATGGCTTCTTCTTCTCCAGGTCACTCCAGCACAACAGACACTATTATAAAAACATATTCCCAGTAAAATGCTGTAGTATAGAGAAAACTCCTCAAAACTGGTAAGAAATTCTGGTATTTGATAATTGGCCAAGATCTTTGAGTCTGTATTACCAGGTATTGTATGTGCCAGCTACAGCTAAAATTAATGTAAGAGTCCAGTTTTTCTGTAATCACTCAGACACAATGGTCACCAGGAGAGTCTGGTTGTTTATGCTGCTAAAAATAGTGAACACCTTCCCGACACAGCTGTGGTGTGTCCAGGAGAAGGGTGAGATGTGTCTGGGCAGCCTCTTCGGGGGCCCTCCTAAGCCTCGACCTCCCCATTCTTTCAGAGCAAATCCCAGCACTCCCTGCCCGAGGTATGAGCTGTGTTTGCTTTCATCCTGCCCTCTCTGACAAATGCACATGGATGTGTGTGTACTTGTGTAATTGCGTATTTTTCGGTGTGCATGCATAAGGAAAGCAGTCTCCACTGCACACAGGTCCTTCCCAAGGGAGATGACGAGCAAATATGTTATGAGACAGATGTTAGTCATGCTGCTTATTAAACCACAGCATGGCAGTCTTCAAATACTGAAGTGGTAAAAGAGGCAGGACTGAGTAGAAGAGGGAAAATTATTTTCAGGTGTCTGTTTCTAATAACATTTTTAGAGGGGGTGAGCAAACAAATCCTCTTTGATTTCATTTGGGACAAAATGTTCCATTCCCATTGCTCATTTGGAATATACTGGGATAACTGAGGGTAGCTCTGCCTCAAGTGATACCTTCCCATGCAATGCATTTGTTCCAATCAGGTGCCCCTTGAACTTTTCAAAATCTCCCAGTGAACACTAGTGACTTCTTAATATTATTTTTATCTCGCTGCTAAAACTAGTTGGCAGAAAATCAGTCAATAATCTAAACTCCAGTTAACTTGGTTTAATCTGAGGTTTATGCTCATTCCCTCTGCTTTCTAATCCATAAAGCATTGGGACATTTAATTGCTGTTACTTATGGCTTTTGAATATACAGCTGAGGGCAGAGCTGTTCCAGGGAAGGTTTTACAAAACATCTGCTCTGTGAAAGCAATGCCTGCCTGTTCTAAAGAGCCATCGTGCCATAGCCCTACAGAATTTCTCAGATGTTTTACATTTTTGCAGACTGATGGCATGCTATAAACCATGTCTTTGGTGGGGAAGGATTTGCCTGCTGTTTGATGTATGTGCCAGCTCGTGGACTGCTGCTCCCTAAAGCAAAGTTTTGTTTGCATAAAACATGCATCAAAAGGAGGTTTGCTTACGTGGTAGCACACTCAGATGCCTGCTGGAAAAAGGGAACTCACTGTGATGGAGGTTGGAAGCCTACGTATGCATCTTTTGATTGTGTCTGTATGCTCCATCTGATCAAACTGATGCAGAAAAGAACCCAAAATTTATCAAAGTAAATTATTTAGAAAGAAAAAGAGAAAACAACAACACCACCCATGCCTTATGTGCTATTCCCCAGACATTTCTTCAGTGATCATCTTGCCTAGTCCCTCATTAGCACAGAAAAAATTGCTAGACTTTAATCACAAAGACTTCCTAAGTAGATTAAAGGCCAATTTTCACTGTCCATTTAACTTATCTTTAAATCTCTGTATTGTGTTTCTCTTCTTAATCTGAGCTGAGCTTTTGCATACAAATGCTGTTTAAAAACAGCAAAGCAAATACTATGTGGTGACTATTTTCAAAGTTTGCAGCAGTCTGTGGTTAAAAGTTGTGTGATGCTGATATGGGAGGGCTGGGAAAGTCTGTTTGGTCTAAAGAACACCTCCTCCACACTGTTGTGGAAAAGGCCACTTCATAGACCATGCAAAGTGTATGTTATTAGGGGTCTGGTGTTACCCCTGTATATACACATATGCACTGCTAGATATAAAAGATAAAAGAGGCTTTCTGTTTCAAATGTAGAGAGACAGGCAGACAAATCAATGCTTCTTTTTCCATCTTCCTTTAAGAGACTGTTTTCAATATATATATTTAAATGTGTTTTCTTCTGTGGCTACATCAGCTATTGGTCTTTCGCTGATGTACTTTTAGAAAGATTTAATGCCCAGTGTGCTGCCTGATGTGTTTTACTTTTGCATAGTAGCTGTGGAGGTGCTGCCTCTAGGCAGCTGGCAATGAACCTTCTGCATGTAATATATTATTTTCTGTTTAAATGATTGTTTGTAGGCTGTAATTACCGAGTCTGTGCTGCGATATGCACCAAGCCTAATCAGTTCATCTGTCAGCATTGTCTGCTACCCTGACAAGAGACTAAAATCATTGCAGGCCTGACCTAATAGATGCCAAGGTTTAAACATCTCCTACTGCTTCTTCAGATTGACTGCTTCTGCTGCAAGATCGATGGAGGCTTCAGAAAAATGTGTGTGGATTTTTAAACTAGATTTTACTGAGTGACCTGACTCCCACAGAAAGAAGCACTTCCACATTTCCAAAGCTTAGTAGTATGTAGGTCACAATCAATTTAGTTAACTTGCTAAGTAGCTCAAATGATAATTTAATTTCAGTGTAGGGTGGTGTGTTTTCTTTTTTCCATTCAGGTCAGAAGTGGCCGCAGGTAACAGTGGTCTAGTTCCTCACTCCATTCCCCATCCTGGCTCCATTTGACTTTCAGTGTTGCCTCTGCCTAACCTGAAGAACCAGCACCAGAAGAATATTCCGTGCTTGTGCTGGGATGACTTCAGTGTAACTAACTCCTGTTGGGGAAACCAGAAACCCTGTTAGTGGGACTAGCTGAATAAACCAGTTCTGGGAGCTGGCAGGGGCTAAGTGGTGCTTGTGGGACAGGGCCCATAGTGAGTTGAGGTTCTCCCAGTTCTTCATGGAGGATTGATGCTGGTTGGTCAGGGGAGCTGCTGGTCACCTAAACCAGGTCTGCTCACCAAGAGTTCAGGCAGTGGGGAAATTCTAAGTGCTAAATTATTTAGCTCTGTGCTAGGAAGATGTATTAATTATTTGCTGAGTAAAAGTAACCCACATACCTGAGGAGGTGTTCTTCCACAATGCTGCAGTTTCTGAATAATTTTGCTTCTGTTCTTGGTGTGAAAAATGTTGCATAATTCACGGAATAGTGTCCCACCATGTCTCCTCCACTGTGTGTCACTGTGTTCTTCAGGACTCATGGCTTGGCAAGTCAGTGTGTCCTGCTGAAGACTCCGGGGCCTTTAGGGAAAAGCACAGCACAGTGCAGCTCATCAGCTGGAGTATCCCTGTCACTCAAATGTGGACTGCTGCTGAGAGATGCTGTCAGTGTTACAGACAGGCAAGGTTTGTCCCTTACACAAAGGGACACACAAAAGACACACACAGTCTTCCCATGAAAGTGACACCACTAAAGGTTTGCTAAAGCCAAGGCACAGGTCCGGGGCTGCTCTCCAGGAAATCAGAATGAGACTCACTGTTTACCAAACACAGTTCAGGGTGTTGGCTCAAGGGGCCCTGTCTTTCCCAACTTCTTATTGCTGTTTTCCTACCAACTGTTATAATGGTCCTATTACTAAAAAAAAAAAAACAACAAATTTTTTTTTTTGTTTGAGTACACATCAGAACCTGCTTGTAATACATCTAAGATGCCTGTGCAACATATTTAACTTACATTTTTATGTGTACATTATGAAGCAGAGGTGTTGTCAGAAGCATCACAGACTTATAGGAACACAGATAATTTGTGAATCCAGGGCTTTGTTTTTTGTTTGAAAGGTGATTTCCATGACAAACCACAGTGACATTGTAGTAAGAAAACTGCCTCTCAAAAGTCTTTGGTTTTGTCATGGAAATAGCTGTGACAAAATCATGGCCTTTATTGTTCTTCCTCTCATACATATATGCAAAATGTATTTTTTTTTGAGTTCTGACAATGCAGAAAATGCAATGAGGAACAACACAATACATGTCTTCTCCCAGACAACATCAGGAGTTGAGGCTGTATTTTAAAGACAAACACACTGAAGCTGTAGTCAAAGATTTGTGATAAAAGTTCTCCAAATATCTTAAGTTGCTTAAGTCTCCTCCCTAAGCAGAAAATCAATGAGATTTATGTTCAAAATTGCTAAGCATTTTCCATTGCAATTCTTAATAGCTAAAATGTATGGACTGCTCATCTCCTATTTTAAAGGGGTAATTTTTTCAACCCCAGAATGATGCCCTATTCCATTATGGCAGGGCTTAATTTTTTTGAGCCAGGTGGGTTCCAAGCAGCTCAGTGAGAAAGAGGTACCTGCTGAGCAAAGCCTGTGGGATGAGCCTATCCATTTGCACTCATCTCTCTCCTCTGCAGGCTAATCCAGACAGATCTCAGTGGGAGAGAGGAGCAGGAGGAGGATTAGGAGAGTACCGGAGTCCATGACATTTTTGCGTGTAAATGTATTCTAAAGTCTTACTGTAGAAATTATGGTATATAAAAGCCCCCAAACCCCCAACAACCTATGGATTTAAAAGCACAAACCAAAATTTGCTATTTGCTATTGTTGAGATTTAATAGGATTCACATTTCGTAGCTTAAGAGCACTCTTCCCTTTTAGTGCAGTATCTGCTTACATTGCTAAGCCGGGCTTGTGCCATTTAGAGAATCATGTAAAACTCAATATCCAAACCACCTTATTTCTTCTCCTCATTCAGATATCCATCTACTTGCAGCTGCCAAGTAAACTGATTTTTTCTTTTTCTATGACCTTCTGTCCTCAGATCTCAGTCTACCACCCTGGGCTTCCCTGCCCTGTCCCCAGAATGGGAACATTCTGCCATCTACCTCTTGATCTCCTGCAGCTCTAACCTGTAAGTGATGGCTGTCAAACCAGGGACTTGGCTGCCAGACCAGGGACTTCTGAGGAGTTACTTTGCATCTCTGTAGCCCCAGCCCCAGCTTTGCCTCCAAACATTTGCTCGATATAGAGCATTACCTTTTTCAGGCCAGCTTCAGGATGAGAGTCTACACTGACTTTGCTGAGCAGCCCATTGATCCCACCCTCAATGGTGAAATCCTGCCCAAATCACCAAGTGCTCTCAGGATTTCTGACATATTTTTTCAGAGGTGGACAACACTGGCCTCCAGAAAGTGCCAAAAATGAAGATTGAATAATAAGAGAAGTCCTAAATCTGCTCTGATAAAGAATAAAAGGTGGTTTTCAGCAACAGGCGCTATCTAGTCTTTTATTCTGGAGACATCTGTAGCAAGGCAGTAACATCTCTCACCCAAAGCTGAAGGCACAATGTCTCATACTCCTGCATGATGGATGAGAGGATGATAACAGGGAAGGGAAGCAGACTTTGCTCAAAGCTATTAAGCCTCTCTGTGACGCAGGCTGGGCTGTGTGGAGACTGAAGAAATTAGCTGTCATTTTGTATGAAAATTATATGTCCTCAGCAGCTTAATAATACTCCAGCAGGTTACAGTGATTTACACATAACAAAGTAAAAATTGGGGAACAGGGAGCGAACGAGCAATGGGATGCCTCCAAAGAGACCATGGAGGAGCTTGGTGGTTCAGATACTCAGGACAGGAAGGGATGAGGGGAAAATGCATACCTTGGGGTACTGTATGGTCATGGAGATTACCTCTGTGCAGAAGAGGATGTAAAGGGAAAAGGGTAATGGGGAAGGATGGTCCAAGCCTGGCCATTTTCCAGGCACTGAGGCACAACACAGGTGTGGTGTTGCCACGTTGTCCTGTTTTGGGTATTTCCCTGTGAGCTTGGGTTGGTGAGTTAAGAGGCGATCCACCATTGCCACTGGCGTGTATCCATGTCTCCCTGGGGTGTAAAGTGGAGGGCAGCACACCGGGGGCAGGTGACTGGGAAGAGGCAGGAAGTGGGAAAAAGGGGGGGACTTCTCCTCCTCATGGTACCCACACGGACACATCAGTGTTGTGACATGAGTGATACCCCATCACCCTGGGGTGGCACAGCCACCTCAAAAGCTGTCTGAACTGGGAGGGATGCCACGGGTCACAGTCCTGATCCCCTCTGTATTGCAGGAGCAGGCGATATCCCAATGCCATTGTCTCTGGCACCACAAACCCCTGGGTGAAATCCAGTTATTTCAGCCTTACCAAAGCTGTGATACATATATTCACATCCCCTTGCACTAACTTGTGTGCTAATCTGTGAGGCTTCTCCTGACCTGATTATTCATGAGGCAATAATTCAGATACCCCACAGACACTGAGCTGCAGACTTTCTAAAAAGGCTTTTCATTTTCTCTCAGATTTTAAAAGGATTTCAGATAGACTAGAGCCTTGTCATTTGTTTTATGATTTATGTAAGTAATTGTGGAGCATGATGGAATAATGTGAAGTGGGTAGGAATGTCATAAACCTACCAGCAGCTATATTGGAAGAGAAAAGCCCTGTTATTTCCAAAGAGCCAGAAGAAACATGGGATATTTCTCGATGTCACTGTATTCACAAATTAGACTAGAAAGAAGATTATGTTTAATTAATGTCATTCTTTTTAAGATTTCCCACAGAATCTCTAGTTATGCTTAACTTTCTCCTCCTTGCTATTGCTTGCTTTCTTGCTTTTGTTTCAGTGATTCCTGATGTTTCAGAGCACTTTATCTGTCAAGCCACAGGCAGCTGCTTATCCTCACAGATCTTCAGGATGGTCAGCACCTTTTTCTGCAAACTGGAATATCCTTGACTTGAAAGGCAAATACCATCCCCTGGCATCAAAGTAACAGATAAGTGGCCAGAATTTTCTGGTGCATAATTAACAAAAAAAATTACAGCTGTCACAAGAAAAAGAACATAATGTTTACTTGCTGGTTGTCAACATTGCTCATTCATTTGCAACTTCCAATTGCTTCATCAAGGAAAAATAGCTTTTAAGGAAGCAGCAACCTTCCCCTTATCCCTGCAAAGCTACTTTGAAAACAAAGATTTTTCAGTTGTGGCTTAGTCTTCTCCAATAATCATTGTGACTCTTGTGCTTCACCTTCAAAACACTTCTTGCACGTTCTCCTCCTTCCACCCCCAAACCAAAATTAGTGCAGCAATTCAGCAATGTGTTGCAGGAGGAAGATTTTCAAGCAAACAGGCTGGCCACCACAGACAATTTTAGGCATTCAAACTTGGGGATTATACTTAACTCATGAAAAAGGCTAGCAGTGAGGCTTTTTTTGATAGCTGGGAAGGCAGCTATGACTAACATGACTATTCCTGCTCCACACTGGCACTGGACACCCCTTTCCCTGACTGTGGCACCAGAGAGCCACCAGAGAACAGCACTGTTCAGTCACTGCCCATTTGGTAATTTTTGTAATGATGACCCACAGTGGACGTTTTGACCTCGTCAATAGCCACAGCCCAACCTGATATGGGAGAAATTAGAACTAAATTGGCTGTGATTTGGGAGACAGGGAGTTTGCTCTTATCCAACAGCTGAACTAAACTTCCTAGAAAGCCTGCTGTGACACAGCAGGACAGGATGTGAAGGGCTTATTTCGTGATAGAGCTAACCAGGAAGGCTTCTAGGGAGCCCAGATGGTGCTCTTCAACAAATGAGCCTCAGAAAACCTCAGCTAAGGAAACAGAATGGGAATGAGCCAGTTCAGCAATGGGATAACTAGTCAGAGCAGTTCTGGGGCTCCAGAGAAAGCATGTGGCAAAACAGATGGTCCTAGGCAAAGTAGCTTGAGAGGTTTCCACCTCTCAGAAGCGTGAATTCTTGGCTGCGTTTACTTCAGTTTTACAAAAGCCCTGGTTATTGGTCTCTGTGTGTAATGCAGATGGTAAGTAAGCTTAGATTAATACTGGACATGTCATATTTCTGGTGTTCCATTTAGCTGGCTGGTTTTCACTCCCAAGAGTAAGAAAACAACAAGCCATAGTGCCTCAGAGAAACTGAGAAGATGGGTCCTACAATCTGTGTGAGTTGATGTTTTGTGGAGTTTAGGGAGGGAATTTAGAAAGCTTCCCATGGTCTGATCCAGTGTTCACAGGAGTCTGTAGAGCACAGCATAATATTTGGTTTTGCTGTGATTTATTTAATATAAGGAAGCTTTTTTTCTTCCCTTATGAATAAAGAAGGAATTCAGGGGATTTTATGTCCCCCAGTTAAATGAATCTGAGAAGTACTATCATAAAAAAACATTATGAAGCACTCGAGCAGCTTGTAAATACTGAGGGTTTTATTTCCACTTCACATGGTCTCAAACAGACTCTTAAACAAGACCAGTTACAATTTAGTATGCCCAGAGATTTTCCATGGTTTTTCCAAAACAAAGGAAGTTCTCAGTAAACGCTGTACATAGCCAGTTGAACTGCTAACAATAATTTAAAAACTCTTTTTTGTATAGTCAATGCAAGAATACCAACAATAAAAGTACAGTACAGGTAAATTCACAACAATATTACAGTGAAACAGATTGACTCACATTTATGTGATGGTACAGTAGCAGTATGTACATGCACTAAAGTGCGAGGACCCAGAGGCATGCAAGTCAAGTATTGTAGGTGTATTTTACAGCTAACTCTGTAAGACTTTCTGAGGCATTCTTTTCTTTTTTTTTTTTACACATTTACCTGTGTTTACCTGTATTCCCCTCCATCTCAATTAATTACAAGTCTAGTGAACGAGCTTAATGGCTTTCTTCACTACTTAAAAGGTATCGCTTCAGACAGTTGAAGCATCTTTAAGAATTTTACCTTTAAAAACTGATAACACTGACATTAAAATAGAATAAAATTAACTTAAGACCCTAGTTTTACATGAAATAAAAAAAACCCAAAAAACCAACCCAAAATACCCAAAACTAAAACTGAAAATGTAACAGTGCAAATATAACCAAAAGGCAGTCAGTATTTGGAGAGAGCACGAGCAAGTATTCAAATTCCCTTAAAACTTAATTTACATTTTATTTTAAATCTTACTTTTATATCATTTTAACCCTTTTTTTTGTTGTTTTTGTTAATATACTGTATGTAGAAAAGATGGAGACAAAAATAGTTCTCTCAGCTATGAAAAAAATTAAGTTATTACAGGCACATAAACTGTTTCATTCTAGAAACACCTCTGTTTCCCAGGTTGCACATTCAGCAGCTGTGTCTGAGAACATTCTTTGACCTCTCCAAGTGGACCTTGCTCCTTCATGGCAGAGACGGCTGGCGGGCGACCTGGCGGAGGCGAGCGGTGGCCTGCCCTGTTCCCATGTGGAGTCAGGCCGGCTCACCTCCCTGGCTGGGGGTCTCTGCCAGCATCTCCTTGCTTCCACACTCCTCTGAGGAAGTCAGGTCTCCGGTGGACTGCGGCTGTGAGGCAGTAGGGGAATGTGAGGCCCATCGTGACGGTGGGCGCCGGTTCGCTGGTCTCTCTGGCCGGGAGAAGCAGGGTTGGAGGGACGGGGCTAGTGCAGAACAAGGCAGTTCCTTGGCAGCCAAGAGAGCAAAACAGAGGTTAGTGACTTGCATTAGAGACCGTCAGGATGCGCGAAGAATTAAGAAACAAAACCGCCAAACTAAAGCTAAGCGTGTGTCAGGGTGCGGGACAAAAGCAAGCAGCAAACACCTGGCTGCGTGAGGGATCCAGGTATCTGCATCTGAGTACATGATTTATGGAACAGGTAAGGAGACAATGAAAGAAAGAGGGTGAGTTGGAGTAGCTGACACACTTTCAATTGCTATTTCTCCTTGTGCTAGAAAAAGAAGAGCTGAAAAGTACATTTGCATAACAATTCAGGATAATCCACTATTCAACACTTTAAGTGCTGACCTAGCATAAAAAGACTAGGTTTGGCATTTGCAAGACAGGTGAAAAAATCAACCACCGTCTCCTTTTTTCCTCCTTCAGAATTCAGACTTGACATGCAGGAGACTTCTTAGCACAGAATAATGACTACAGGGGTAGTTATGATCTCCAGCTGGGTTAAAAATAAGGCTTACCTACAGACTTGATTTTCTGGAACACTACTTCTAATTGCCAGCTGCTGAAGCCTGAACTACAGGATTCAGAGGTACTCTATATTAAAGGCAACATTCGCAGAAATGGAAGAAATTGTAAATTTTATTCCTTCACCAAGTTTCCACTGTTCTGGCTTGCTTATCTTGCCTTTGCAATTAGAAACAATCTGTGGTTGCGATTTTTCACCCTGGCACTAAGTTGGTAATGATTTTAATATTTATAGACTTTGCTCAAAGTACAGTTGCACTTTTTGCTTTGCTCTGAATGCTCCCTACATCAAGATGAGTGACTGTGAAAGCAAGTCTGTCTCATAGGGCCAGAGCCAAAGTTGCGAATTTCACTGCATACTTTGAAATTTATAAAAGCAAGTCAGAGTAGTTTTCCAGCACCTAGCAATGTGTACACTAAACAGCAGTCACTGGAATGTACAGGGCAGTTCAATAAAAACCAAAGTCAGAATGCAAATAAAGTGATAAATGAAGAGAGAGACCAGAAATGATACAATGCAAAGGAAAAGCTGTGGCACAGTAAAACGCAGGGACACCAGGGCAGCAGGGAGGCCAGGACTCAGCACATTGTTTCCCATGGAGAAAGAGAATAGTGACTAAGGTGGAGAATATTGGAGTAGGTAACATGATGTGATTGACAGTGAACAAACAAGGTGATACGACATTGAACTTCTCAGTTGCAGTGGAAGACCAAACAAGAATGTCATAGGACAGAAAGACCAATTTTGAAGACATAGAGTTGAGGTATGAGAAATGGAGCTGCTGACACCTGTTTAGGAGAGAGTGCATTTTTGGACTTGGGGAAGCCTCAGTGAAGGGTCAGTCCAGGTGTTTTGGGAAGCATGCAGCCAATGGGGTGATCTACAGCTGCACACCAGTGCTTGAGAAAGAGCTATGGCCAGCTGCCCTCAGCACTTGCAGAGCACCTCAGCCTGCACCCCCTCCTCTCTGCATCCTCACCCCCCACCCCATCTCTGCCCCATAAACTTTACAACCCTCGCTAAAACAGCAGTAAGGCTTAAATAGAAATTGGTGCTAACAAGAGGATTGAGTGTGTGTCCTTACTTCACCTTATTCCATTGTGCCTGGGGCAGCATATGGTCTGTGAAAGCTGCCACTAGACTCAGATTTGTTAAGAGAAACCCATCTGTGCAGCAACAGTCATGGGCAGCACAACACAGTGAAAAGAGGCTATGAGATTTGCGGGTTTTGTCTTAGCCTCTTTCAAAAAGGAGGCTTAAAATGATATCTTTATAGTGCTGCTTGCTCCTGGCTGCTTTATCCTAGTTTCAGAGCAGTAAAACAGAGTTAGCACAGAGATAACAAAATTTATTTCCACTGCTGCCTCCCCGTTCAAAAGCCTCTTTCCAGCACACCCGCAGATGTTGGTCAGCTTTTACCAAGCAGCAAGGTTAAACTCATCTTATCTGTGATGTACACATGTCCAGCAGCACACAAGGCTGTGCTAGTGATGGATATTGCTCCAGGGCCAAGAGTGACTGGCAGCAAAATCTTAGAAAGTGCTGGCTGCTGAGTAAGTCACCCCACCCTGCAGCGTGGAAATCCAGCCATGACAAGGAAACTCTGCTGAATGGTTTGTGAAAACCCCTCCTCCCTTACTACATGTAGCTGTCATAGCTAGAAATTTTTTTTTTTTGGGTTTTTTTGGTTTTTTTTTTTTTTTTAATAAATAACCTGTGAGTAATTTAGTTTGGTAGTTGCTCAGAGGTGTAGGTGGATAGGCAGCATTTCTTAGCCTGAACACTGAAAATGGGAAAGATTATTTCAGCTTCAGTTTCTAGCTATTTCCTAAAACAGGCTGTCAGCCACCATGGCTATGTCTATATTAATAAATAAAGAAAACAGTTTTCTCTTCTCTCTGAGGCAAAATGGATGGTCACAGCTTATATCTGCACAGTGTGTACCCTCTACTGTGGCAACTGCAGCCACTGGACAGAACTGGGCCCAGAACTGCTTAATGAGCAAAGGTGACTTTAGCCTCTAGCTCCAGGCTGGTGCTGAAGCTCCTTCCCAGCCCTCTCCACCTGCTGCTGTAGCCAGAACTAGAGGGAAGGCATCCTGGGGCAGCCAGAAGCCTTGTGCAGTGCTGTGCATTTGTCATGAATCTGAAATCTGGATCCCTCCCCAGCATTTTTGCATACCTTTGTGCCAGTCTTAAATTTTGCCACTTTAAAAAAGCTTAGCAAAAAACCCCAACAGCACAATTTTTGACTTAATGTGACCTCTTCCCAGCCTGTGCTGCTGCAGGACACAGCAGATGTGCTCCTATCCTGAGCTCTTCCTGATTGTGACATACAAAGAATCCCACAGGGATGTCAGGTGCATGCCGATACCTCTGGAGTTGTGGTCATTTATTTCCCTCTGTTAACCCACATGTTCAAGAATGACCGCCTTCGGAAAGCTCTGGAAACAAGGTAGAAAGGACTTACAGCAGTGAGGCAGGCAGGGTTAGAGTCCCCAGGGGGTAGTTAATAAGACAGTTTGGTTCTGGACAGAACAGACAGAAAAGAGAAAGAAAGCAAGTAGGTTGGAAAGAACTGTTTTAATTGATTATTTTTTTAAAGTGAAGATTTCATGTCTGCAAGGAAGAAGTCTCCCAGTGTTACTACTCATTCAGATCATGTTACCAGTGTTATCACAGGGAAACTAATAATCAAAAATAAAAGCCAAGCCACTGGAAGGAAAAGACTTAGAAAGAAAGGAAGCAAACAAACCAATGTTTTACAATCCTAGCACAGTTTCAGAAGTGGATATAACAATAAACAAACCAAACATTTCTACTCAGCAGAGAAAGATATCTGGTTTTTTTTGCCAACCTTGACTGGGGCTAGGGAAAAAACACATTACTATGAGAGGAATAAAGCTGTGGGGTTTTTTCCTTCATTTGATTTCAAGAGAGCGTTTCTGCTTAGGGAATCTTTAATAAGCAAAAAAATGGCTGTTATTGTTTGTTGCTTACACTTCTATTACTCAGGTTTCATGACAACTCTTTGCCTCACCTTTCTCCGTTGTTTCTCTTCAGCAGTGATGCTCGATGGGAAACTTAGGCTTAACCAAAAGCCCTTTAATTCTGTCAACACCTTCCCTGATTTTCAGCATTCCCCCTCCCATGCTGAATGGCTCAGTGACAAGCCTGTGGCAATTGCTTGGCCCTGGTGAGCAGAGGATGCAGCACCTGCTCTCTCATCTGTGGGTCTGTGTGGATGGTCCTTTCACAGTGTTGTCTCCAGAAATGAGTCAGACTCCCAGTCCAGGACTGTTGTGTAACCTCCACGATCTACACCCTTGCTAGTCATAAAAGCAAAAATGTTCCTAAGGCTATTACATTGTTAGTTAGGTAATGCTAATCTGCATTTTTAATAGTAAAATGTATAAATCCTATGACACACACCTAAGATAGGAGTTTAGTGATTTAGCAGGATAAGACACCAGTAGGCCACACTATGTGGATATGAATTTGCCTGTAAGCAGCTCTGGGCAAGTCAAAAACACAAAGTTATTCCTGCTCTGTATGCATATACACTCACATGCACATGCACATGTACATAAATAGATAAATATATGAACTAGATTTCATATTTGCAGCAGGAATAAAGAAGGAAATGATGTAACTAAACAACTCAGAAGCTCAAACTGAGGAAAAGTCACCAACAGGTGCTGCATGCAAGTTTAATATGCTATGGCTGCAGAACCCAGAAGGCTTTCGGTGGTAAGAAGGGCACTTGACTTGGCCAGAAACCAACAGGTCAGAGGGAAGCAGAGCAGGAATCTACAGGAGGGTGGAAGCATTGTGTCAGCGCTGCCCCAAGCACAAACCTGCCTCCTTCAAGATCATAATTCCCTGAACAGCTTTGTACAAAATGTGCTAAGAGACTTTGTACAAAGTGTAATTTGTGTGGTCAGGGTAATCCACAAATAACTCAAGGCACCTGCAGAGTCTAAACTTATTTGTGGGTGGTTTTTTTTCAGCAGCAAACCCACGCTTCCCTTGAGTACATCTTCCAGAGCACCATCTCAGTTAGGAAAAGCTAAGCTCATTGTGGAAATGCCCACCAGTTTCCTTTTCAATCCACATTCCTGAGAAATGCTAGGAGCAGCCAAAGAACAAAACCTGTGCATGTAGACTACAGTCATAGCAACCATGTAGGAGCTGCAAGGAGAAACAAGTCTTAGCTCTAGGGCTCGTAACTCAAAAAATTAGGCAAAAGATACTGAGAATTCACAAAAAGGAGCAATTTTCTGCCAGTTTAAGGGTCAATTATTTTTTGATAAATAGCATTGACCCAAATCTTTCTGTGCATCAAACTCAGGTACTGTTGCTAGTTTGTGTTTTGCCAACAGGAATTTGTGATGATGTGGGATGACATCCATCTATTTATATTTGAAACCTACTGAGGCAGTTTAAAGATACAGGAGGAAATCAAGAATTTCCAGAGTTACCTTGAAGGCAAAGCTGAATTGAACTTGTTAGAGTACAACACACTTCCTAATACAGACCAGTAGTGTATTCCCAGTATTTCAAACTAAGGACAAAATACAGAGAGAGCTGGAAAATGTCAAATAAATGAGGCTGCTTCCCACCTTTATTCACTCTGAGGTTTGTGCACAAAGACCACTTTCACTAACTAGTATTTATAATGTGCATGTGGTTTCTTTTCTTTTCCTTTTTTAATTGGAAAACTTCCCTGCTTATATCTGTTTAAACTGCACATAGGGGATAAATCCTTAGGTTTGGATTGTCTGTTCGGAAAAAAAGATCACATCATCTGAGCAATACCTACAAAAAAGGAACTGAGAACCACCCACTAGGTAACCAAAGATTCCAGGATATCCCTGGATATCCTTCATGCCACATGTTGAGTTAGAAACCGAGGTTTGAACCTTCCCTTCTGAGGTACCTGAGGCAGGGGTAGTAGGAGTCTGCCCAGAAAAGGCAAGGTGGATGTATGGGGTGTGCAGGGGTTAAGGAGCTGCTTCCCTGGAGCCAGGGCCCATGACAAGACTAGGATGCTGAAGGGACAGCACAGGGCAGAGAGGATGAGGAGTCCTTGCCTCTGCTCTGGGGACTGTCACCAACCAGCAATACACACCCCTTTTCATGGCTGTACAAGAAAGGCAACACATGCACATAAGAGCTGGGCATAATTCAGCTTTCCTGGATTTCTTAACAGAAAGACTTTCAAGTGCTTTCAAAGGTTCACCAGAAACAGGAGATTTAAATACTGGTAACTGAAAGCTTTCATCCATCATTACACCTTCCATTTTTGTTTATTGCTGTTACACCTGAGACTGACCCCCAACATCTGGGCACACTTGCTGCGACAGATGATGACTTGACAAAATACCAGCAAGGAGTTCTTAAGCACTAAATAGGTATGTGTCTAGATTAGTTGATTACATGTGTATTTTTTGCTTTTTGTTATTTCTGTGAGGCAGCAGCAGTCAGTACCAAACATCATGCCATTCAATCACATTCACAGACCTGAGCCAAACTTAATCAGATACATTCAGGAAAGATATGCTGAAGGCCCTGAAGGCTTGCTCCAGGGTACTGTAAAGACTATTTTTCACAAAAACTTGTTAAGACCCATTCTTGTGTAGGAGAAAGAATCTACCTTTCCATCCAGCATAAAAATTTATTCAAACCCAGTGTCCCTAGAGCACCTGTAACCAATGGTGTATTTTGTGGCAGAAAACCTTATACCAGCTGTTCAGGGAAAAAACATTTTTTATCCCATAAAGGCTAAAACTCTTCTGATGCTTTCAAGCCAAATAAGCTGCCAGGATAGAGATTCAATTCTTTCATGCATTCTTCAGTGATTAATCCAAAGTTTCATGACTGGAAATTGCTGGTGGTACCAGGACAGGACTAGGATATTCACTGTAAATACTCAGTAGGACCGCAAGAAATCTCATAATACATTTTCTCAAAGAAGAGTGCACTTAGCTATAGGAGGAAAAACAAGCAAATTCATTACCTCTATGGACCCTGGATCTACTTTGACAATTTCTCCTGTGCTGTTGTCATTGCTAAGATTTGGTGGGCTGTGTGAAGGTAGCCTTCTCTCTTCCTTTAAGGCATGCTCCAAAAGTTTCTTATTCAAGATCCTGGCAGCATTTTCTGCAAGTGTGTACCCTGGAGGAGCAGATAAATCCTGCCTAATACTTGTCACCTCAGATCCTTCTTCCTTTTGTGTCTCTGTCCCCAGACGGAGAGGACTGGGTGATCTGCCACGGGCATTTGTACATGGCTCCTGTAATGTGCCCAGTTCTGCTCTGGGTTCTGCTGACCTGGACCGGCTGCCAGATCTCGGGCATTTTTGGAAAGTCTCATGAAAGGTGGGGCTATGGTCAATGATGTTAAACAAACTGGACAGGCCATCATTGATAGTGGTGTGGACAGGACTCTCCCGTGTGGTAGTTGATCGAGCCCAAGCAGACTCGCTGAATCCTTTCTGAGGCGTGCCAGGCAAAGTCCGGTTATTTGGCTGGTCTGATTTGGGAAGGACTTTCCTTTGCAGCTTTGGAGAGCCGTATTTGGGGGAGCAGCATGTGCGTTCAAACTTAGCCTGGACCTTTTCAATGACGGGGGTCACCTGCCTACTTCTTAGACTTCTGGATGGTGATGAGACAGGTGTGGACCCCCCCTTTGGTGTCAGACACTTGTGTGGACTGCTGGTGATACTGCGCAGGGTTTCTGTCTGCAAGCCGACGCTGATGGTCTGGGTGGTCTGTGTCCCTGTTGTTCTCATGCCGTTGGTTTGGCACGCCGTGTCCTTAAACTGAGGCTCTGTGGAGTTGGAGCGTATTGCGTTCCGGACAGAGAAAGCGACCTCCTTCATGTCATCACTCATGTTCTTGGACATCTCCAAGCTGTGCAAGGGTGAGGCAAAGCCCACAGTAGTGCAAATAGGACGTTCAATGGGATGAAGACCGTTCTCCAGAAAATCTTTATGGTGTTTGGCCAGGTCACAAGACCACCTTCCAAACATATCCGAGGAAGCACCTTTTGTCTCAGTGACGTTCCCCATAGCTTTGGTCACAGAAAACAGGAAGTCTGGCTCAGCCTGGTTTTTCCCTTCACTGCCAGCTATCACTGAGTTATCGAACCTACGGACAACTGGTGGGCTGTGAAATACCCGCACTCCCATTTTGTCATTGACACTGTGACTCCTCGTTGGCTGCTTCTGGCAGTGCTCTGGGCTGGTCATGGTGTTGGTGGTCATAGTGACACTGGTGGTGAGGTACCATGAGGATGCCTGGAATGGATCTGAAGCAGGATCATTCCCAGCTTTTCCAATTTCTGTCCTTTCTGCCCAACCCTCTGCAGGCTTGTCAGTTGCCCCACCATGGCTCTTAGCATTACTGTAATCCCAGTTTTTGTTGAACTCCTCAATGTATTTCAGATCATCAGGAGACAAGGGAGGTGTTATATCATCTTTGCTGCCAGATGAAGGTAAATTTTTTTCTGGTAGAAATGGAGAAATATCCATCAGGCGCTGAAATTCGGACATAGAAGAAACGGACATTGCCCTGGAGAGAGGAACACAAGAGAGTCACTCATGTGCCTGAAATCGTTGTACAGTAACTTATTTTCAGCAGCAAACTCTGGAAACCCAACTTTCATCATCTCCTTA
This sequence comes from Taeniopygia guttata, assembly GCF_048771995.1. Lineage (NCBI taxonomy): Eukaryota > Metazoa > Chordata > Aves > Passeriformes > Estrildidae > Taeniopygia > Taeniopygia guttata. The sequence continues at coordinate 101,174,112 of NC_133026.1, forward strand.
CATATAAAACCCTTCAATCATTGAATCATAGACTGTCCTGAGTTGGAAGGGACCCACAAGGATCATCAAAGTCTAACTTTTGGCCCTGCATACCCCAAAAAAGACACGATGTGCCTGAGAAAATTGTCCAAACACTCCCTGAACTCTGGCAGGCTTGATACCATAACCACTTCTCTAGGGAGCCTGTTCCAGTGCTCAAGTACCCTCTGAACAAAAAACTTTTTCCTACTTTTCCTTCCTTTAGCCCTTTCTTTCATTTAAGTCCCCTTTTACTTATCTTTGATATAGCTGTGAACACAAACATCTGTGATATGCCATTAAAAGTACCAAATGGTTTATTAAAGGTTCTTAATTTACTACTTTCTCATGGATTACTGCTAGGTAAGTATCTGTAATGTGGAGCAGTAGGATGCATCTCAGAATTATACCATTCACAGGAAATGAGTGTTTGTGACAATGCGAGGCACACTTTTCAAAGCAAGTGTAGAGTATTTCTGACCTGCTGGGAAATCATCAAGTCCACCCTCACTCCTGAGACTGCCCAGACTGCACAGCTGGAGTGCAGTGATGTGGGACATCCAGCAGAAATACTGCTACATTGAACTGGCTTGGTGAGTTGAGCTCATGCTGAAATTTAACCAAGGGAACCTCTCTAAGTGATAATGCTGAATTCTTAGCTCTTCCGCATTTTACAAATTTGTACAAATCACAGGCATTCAGGTGAGTTATCCTACTGCTTTATTTTAATTAAAAAAAAAATCAAATGGGACTAAATAAAAATGCAAGTAAGTGTAGTTATCAGAGCTGGTTCAATGAGGTAACTCATTGAGAAGTCAGTGATCCAAAGGATAGAGCCAAGTCACACTGTGAGTTTTTAATCAAGAGGTCCTGCTGTAGTTAGGGTGTGTCTCTGTTAGGGATTCAGGTGAGTATGGTTTCTAAATGGATATACTAGTAAGATGCTCTGGTTTGCATCAGGAGAGCAATCTCAGAGAGCAGAGGCTTCATTCCTTTGGGATGAAAATGAGCTGGGAGATGTTCTCCAGAAGCACAACGAATGCATTCTAGGGTTTGGTGGGTATTCAACCCATGGGATAAGACCAGAACCAGTCCAAAGCAAAACATCCCTGACATGCAGCAGCATATCATGTCCTCAGCACCAAGTGTTTTCCTTTACATATGGATGTCTGCAGTGTGTACTGCACTGCTTGCTAAGGCAGGAGTAGATTTCACTGTAAGGTTCAGCTTCATATACTTTCATAGTTTGTTCTTTGTGCATAGCAGCTGAATGTGGCCCAAGTTAACCAGAGGAGAGATGAAGCATATTGAGACAAATGAATCCCTGGGTGCATCCTTTAATCTGGCTTGCAGGCTGTTTAGGAGGTGGCATGGCTATGTCCTGGCCTGTGGCTTAGGTGCAGAAAGTCATACCTCCAGCAGTTGAGTGTTTGCTGGGTTTTCCCTTGCAAGTTTTACTCACCTTTGAAGATTTCCTTTGTGTGTTTCTTCCTCCTGAATGAAAACAGAAACAAGCAGGATAAGTTATTTCTAAAGGTGTTGGTAGCATTAGCTTATGGGTATTTTGTCATTCTCTTCCCATTAGTTGCACCAGGTATGTCTCTAAAAAGTGTCTGATTTTCTCTCTGATATAAATTTTAACGTGCCAGTGGGAATATTCTTCACTTTGTACATAGGCAGGAGAGTGGGCAATCCCATCAGGATAACACACTGCAAAGGTAAAGCCTATATGCCAAATTTACAACAGCTTCGAACTTTTATATTCCTATGCAATCACAAATAGATGTAGCACAAAAAAAACGTTTTTCCCCACAATATATCGTTTCAGACTATATATTTTTGAGTGACTTTATTCTGTGGAGGCAACCTACTTTATGCAAGAAGCCTAGCTGTGCTGAAATAAAAGATAAACTGAGTTCCTTTGACATAATATTTCATTATACATTTTCTAGGGACCAACAAGTGGCACCAGTTGAAATTCCTTAAGCTTGACATATTAAATGTGTGGGAAGACTGGCTTGTTTCGTAGATGAAATACCTACAGCTTGCTAACAGCATTAAGGTGTTTTTATTTCCCAGTTATTTCCTTGTGACAATTCCCATAATGAGTTGGGGTTTTAAATAGCTACTTCTGAAGCATTTGCTCTACAGCTATTCTAACTGTTTACTTATATTTCTAAGTAAACTACAGGGAATTCAAAATAGGATCAGGGGAAAAAACAGGGCATTGGTACTGTACATATTTTATTTGACCTTGTGAAATCAAGAACATTACCAAAAGTCCATGTCAAATTGGGACTGTTTAAAAACAGCACTGCTTAACTCAGCAAATACCTTTCTGGTATTTATCCCGGGTCAGGGAAAAAAATAGTAGGAAACTGATCCTCCTTGCATTCACTGTGGTATAATTCTGGAATAACGTTGGTGGCTTCCGTAGAGTTACTGCAGGTCAGTAAATCTGACCTAACTGAATGCATAATCAGGGTGAAGGCTGGATTGACTTCTACTGCAGTTAGTACCAGAAAGAAAATAAGTGGAAGGTAGAGTCAGCAAGCTGAAGTTGCCTCTGTACATCCTCAGTTAAGCTACTCATTAAACTCCAATCAGTCTCGCTTCAGCAAACCCTCTGAGGCAAAATTACTTTGCCCAGGTTTCCCTAAAATATGCTTTGAAGGAAAGAAGCTATGAAGATATTACCAAGGGCAAATTTTGCTGCCCATCCTTTTGTTAATGGTGGTAATATCAGAAAAACAGAAAATGGAAGAGATTTTCTCTGAAAATCAGACTGAATTTGAAGGAATGGGAACTGCAATCAAAATTAAGCACAAAACTTAGTTCCCTGATAGGGTTACCAACATTCTTCACTGAGCACTTGGACATGTATGAAAAAAAGGCTAAGAAATAATAAATATGGGATTCCACACTGCCAGCACGGAGGGAAGAAAATCTAACTGGAACGCATAGCTACCTACAGCTATGTAAAAAGAACAGTCACATTTCTTGTCTCTGTAATCTTTTTTTCTCTTCTTCCTCTCAAAGAACTTGATTTCTCAATCCTTTAGTTTTATATCAGCATTTGGGGACAGGGATGCTTGGTTGCACTCAGAAGCAATATAAACAAACTGTGAAGACCTGGAACTGATGAAAATAAGCCTGCCACGGTGGAGGACACAGACTTCATTTGCCATTTCCTGCTGTCATCTTTTAGCACTGTGTTTTATATCTTTATAGCTTTATGGTGTGACTTCAGGGTAGGTACTTTGCTGATAAATAACTTTATTATTTTAACAGCTCACTTACTCATGCTGATCTGTTTCGAAAGCAACCACGGCAGAACAATCAGAAGTGCCTCTCTACTTTTAGTAAAGCACTAACTGCTTTACTAACAAAGTAAAGCCCATGTTTCTTCATAAATATGTATCTGCTTACAATTGGAAAAGATTTAAGACCTCCTAAGCCAATACATGGTGTCAAATATAGTTCTCATACATAACATGAATGGCCACAAGATGAAGTAATCTTTGGGACCTTCCGGCTGGCTTCCAGTTTCTCCCGTGACTGACACTGGTCTAATCAGCTTATAAGAAGGAATGAAAACTTGTCAATACCAAATTTACTACTGGGTAACTGTAAGCAGTGCCTGTGACACAACATCTCACTTCCTAGAGCAGGGGAGCTGTATTGATTCTGACAGAAGAGATAACAGCATGATAAAATGTAGAAGAGCTCATACTTCTGTTAGTCCAGTCAAGAATTTCTCCCGCTCCAGGTGCCGAGAGCGATGCTCATCAGGCTTGTCGGGGGAGTTGAGGGACAGTGATTCCAGGAAGAGGTTTTCTGTGGCACTGCACCGGTCGCTCTCCTTCAGCTTGGACAGCGACCGCTCATCAAACTGAATGGTGTCGGAGTCGGAGTAGGACCTGGACCCCATGGAACGGGGCACGCGGAGGCTCCCCTGCGGCGTAAATGGCCGCCGGCTGCTCTCGCTCTGCTCACACATCAAACCACCTCCTCTCCGTGGGCTCGCTTCTTTCTGGAGCTGGAGACAAGGCAGATTAAAAGGAGCAGCAATTACTTCTGCAGTGAATGGCATTTGGCAGAACTCATCCTTCCCCAGGAGCGAGGCACCCATGCCCTGGGGATTACAGCCCTGCCCCAGGGGTGCACCTCCAAGGGACACTGGCCTTGCTCTACTGGTCGTTCCACAAAGAAAGACTTCTCTCGAACTTTGATGCTATTACTCATGGGATTTTGAGTGACTAAATGTATACATGCACAATTTTGCTTATTTACATCTATATGTATACACTGAGTATATATGTATATACAAAATAATGCATCTGTCTGTAATCTGGTTTTTAAAGAAACAAATCAACACAGACTGTTATTTAAAAGCAATCTTGATAGCAGTACAAGTAAAAGCTGATGGAAGGCTGAGCGAATTGCCTTCTCATTAAAACAAAGACATTTTTCTTCTGGTCAGCAACACAAAGGCTGCACTTTTATGTTTATCACTTGTTTCCAGAGGTGGAAAATTATGCTTAGAAAACCTGAAAAGCTTTGTTTTATAAATGGCCTAGCCTGAATGCATGTCTGGAAAGTTGAGTATTTGTACAGAACAGCATTGTCAAAGGGATGAATTAGGCATGCAGAACATGTTCAAAGAAAATGTATATTTACAGAAGGAGCATCAAAGCCATTAACTCTACGTTTTTCAAAAGCTGGTGAATAGAGGGCGAACCATTAGTGAAATTGCCAATATTAAAATTATATTATGTGATCAATTTCTCTTTTAATTGTAAATGTAACAGGATGGATGAAGTAAGTGATAATTTCAAACATGATAAATGACTGCAGGAATCTGATAAGAACTCTGATGTTTTGCTAGAGCAGCATGTTAAGATTAGTGACAATAAACTGAAAATGCAAGTCATTCACTAGGGCCCTGGAAACTGAGAACCTACAAAACATATTTATCTTGCTGCTTGTGTTTGGAAAAATAAGCAGACATTGTAGTGCTTAATTTAGACCAAACCATTTAAGGTCCCAAATGATTAAATTTACACTTGAGATGAAAATAGTGAGATTTTTTTCTTGATTCAGGTCTACAAAAAGGGAAATGGACCTTCAGTGTTTTGTTCATGATGTACAAAATCTGAGACAGTTTCATTAAAAGGAGGTGTCCTGTAAAGGCAAGGGCTGGAAGGTATGTATCAAGGGATCCTGGGTGCCATTCCTGAGCATATGGGCAAGATTCAATAGAAGGAGAAATGGTAATCACATGCTTTCTTTATAGATAGCTCTAATTGCAAGCCCTTCAGAGTTTTAGGGATTCTATAAGGACAATGTTCTAGAAATCTTTATGAGAAAACAGTATCAGTACTCCCTTACTCCCTGAACCTCAGAGAGCTGACAGGAGAATTAAAGTGACAAATAATTGTCCTAACTTTTTAATAATGGGTAATAATTTTGAGTCCCCTTGTTTTTATACCTTTAAATACACAACTTTTCATACAGGTGATCTTGTGAATTTAAATATTTGTCATTGTGTTCTGTGCACAATTAGCCTTATGAGCACAGGGGAGGGAGATTCTCTAAGGGGAAATGAAGTGACAGAGTACTTAAAAAGAAAAAACAACAACTGTGAGCTCTGAAGAAAGTAGGTCATCATGTTTTTTCTATGCCAGCAGTATTCCCATCACCATCCAGAGTAAAGTACTTTATATATTTTATACATTGGTGTGACTTCCCTCTTATCATACATGTATTATTCAGGAGCTGTGTGAAAGCAGACTGGCATAAAGCATTAGAATGAAATGTGGCACACACGCTTCTGCTATCTCTTGGACTTTGTTTCAAACATACACAGTGGTGTAGACTCCTCATCCTCTGTGTATTGCCATACATGGAATACACACACCAAAACCCTGGGGAGTAGGACTTCAGAGATATACTAATTGTTTCCATATAAAGCAGGGCATGACTGCAATCTGAGACAATATTCAACTAAAAGCTTGCAAATATTTGGAAGCTTCCTGTCACACAGGGAAATGTTTGATTATAAGCAAAGATGGGGTTATGAAGTTTTGTAGGCAGGTATCCAAGACTTCAAATGCTATTTCTGGTCATTTAGTCCTCAGAAGTTAGTTTGACATAATATTTTTTATTTCCCCTATTCATTGCCAATTCTGTGTACAACTCTGTTGGCACAGTAAATATATAGTTAAAGCCCTAGAGGTTTCAGAAACATAACGAAAGAAATCAGTTCCAGCACTAGCTAAGAACTATTTTGTAGGCTCTCCCAGGATGACACTGAGAGGTTAGGCCAGGTTTTAAGAGAATTAAAAGCTAGGTAACATTAACAGGGATTTTTCAGTGGCTTCCTTCAATGTGCCCCATTCCCAGAGAATGGAAAAAGCGGTCTTTAACCAGGTTAAGTCCGTCAAGCTATTGAGGATATACCTAAAACCCGACAATTTATAAAAACATCCAAAATAAAATAAACATCTAAAGAGGTACCAGTGACTTTTAAAAAAAAAGTTTCTGTCTACGTCCTTAGTATACTGGAAAATTTTCCAAGGGTTATTTAATTGCCATTGTGCATGAAGAATCCATAGGAGGTAGTTTTGGCCACTACAATCCAACAGTTAGAAGCCAGCCCAGTCAAGCCATGGAAAACTAACCAGGCACCATCTGCCACTGAACCCTGCAAGACAGGAACTTTGCATGATGAGCTTTGCTATAAGGCTTACAATCTCTGATGATTTTATCTTAGGAGATGCACTACTGTGTTGCATTATAAGGGCTAGCTCAAAAATCTGCATGGAGTACACACTTAACCCCTCAGATATATAAGAGATTAAATTTTGAAATTTAGAAGCTCAAAAATCACCTTTCTTGGTCTATAAAACCTTCATGTTTGGCACTGTCCACTCAGACCTATACTTCTAGCATTGATTTTAGAAATACCCACATGAGCATGGGATTTTCCTAAGTGCTTCTCTGTGGGTTTAATAGCCACAGCTCAAACCAAGGTTGTCTTGTACTCATAATATTTCCAGCCTGGGTCTTTCTTTAACTTCTTGTTGCAGCCCTGATGTGGGAACATGAGACACAGACAATGAATCCTTTTCAAAAATTGATCATGAAGGTACACTGGGCTTTCATTGATTTAAACTTGAGAGGCCACTCTGTGCTTTTCTCAAGTATAATGCTCTCTAAAGAGCATGCACACGTCATCCATTTCTGATGTCCTAAGGACAGAAATAATTCAGTTAACTGAGGACCCACAATTTCAATTGTTTCTCTTGCTTTTCCTGGAATGCATGACTCAGAGCTGAACAATATTCAGTCAAAAATGGTGTTTTAACTTCCCCTCATAAAACTTAATTTTTTGTGTGGCTTCCAGGCTGATAATAAATTCATTAGGTATTATTTGTCTCTAATACTAAAGATGAAATACAGATAGGCATGAAAAAAGGGGGTAGGTATGCGTTTCCCAGATTTGCAAGTGATAACAGAGGTTGCACAAAATTAATGTGACCAATATTCTTCTGAATATTTAGTACTGATAACTGTGTTTGTTATCAGTTAGGGCTCTTCATGTTAACTCCTGTGCTCCTTTTCCAGAGAAAGAGAATTCAATTGAGACTGAACAGATGCAGCAGCTGCATCTTTGGTGGCAAATTCATGGATGAACAGTCTCTTTCAGCAAGAAGCTGGGTACCAAAATCAGAGTATCTCTTTGGGTTGAGTGTTTTAGCACAGAGATGCACTAAAGCTTTCAAACAGAATGTGACCATGCTTGTCCAGGGTAATTGAAATGAGGAAATGACCTCTAACCTAGAGCTGATTTCTCATAAGTGGTCTTTTATAGGGATTATGAGCATTTTCCTTTTACTCCCTTGTGTACATAAATTGTTTCGTAACATGAGAAACATTGATGTAGCCAAGGAAGCAAAATCATTCCTGTGCTGCTTCTTAATGCTGTCCCTTGAGCTTGGCCTGAGTGTAGTAATGGTACAATGGCCTCATTCTTTCAGACAGGCACTGCTCACCCGAGGTGACTCCTTACCTGACAGATCCTTACCTGCTCTATCCGCCTGAGCAGCTCCTTCTTTTGACGGTCCCATTCTCGCCGGTCCCTATCAAGCCTGTCCAAGAGCTCCACCTTTTCCCGGTTCCAATTCTTCTCACTGTGCTGGATTTGCCAGCGGAGGTCCATCACCACACTGTGACTGTCAGCCAGAAGCTTCTTGTGCTCTTCTCTTTCCCTTTTAAAAGCTCCCTTCGCATCCAAAGCAAGACCTGTTTCTCCAGAGGTATTCTCACTCTTCCCTTCCAGCTAGCAATAAAGTCAAAAGTTACTAGGAACATTCTGCAATAAAAACCTGTGCCTGACAATGCATTAAAGACCTAACTTTACAAAGGTAATGGCAGAATAATAGCAATTATTACATCTTAGGATCTCAATAAATGATCAAATATTTTCAGAATGGAAAAAGTTTTAACATCAAGACAGTGAAAACTACAGAGAATAACTTCTCAAGCTCTACCAGTACATGCTCTTAAAGCACCAGTTATGATTTTCTGATGGGAATATAGGTAATGAAGGAAACACGGAGATAAACTCCAACCTTTTCATTATCTCTGAGACAATTTTCAGAACAATGTCCTCAGCTACTGCTCTGATTTTGTGCTCTTGCTCAGTTCACCTGAAACCTAAGGAGTGTGAATTCATCTTCTGAGGAGGCTTATTCCACAACAACCCTCAGAAGTGGTGTTATTGTATGACTCTCCTGCCTTCCAACAAGAGAAGGTGTTAGCAGCAGCAGCAGCAGGTGCACCAAGATCATCCTCCCATCTCTGAGGTTCTGGACTCTGAACTGATTTCAAGGGCAGTTATCTGATGCCACCTTCCCTCCCTTCTTCAATTTCATGATCGGGTCAGCTTAAACAGATCAAAAGAGCTGGCCCAAGGCAATAGATTCATAGGGAAACAAAAGCTTCAGGAGGTCTCTAGTTCCACCTTCTGCTTCCAACATGGACTCTGAGATCAGAATGGGTTGTACAGGACTTTGTTCAGATGGATCCTGAAAAACCTCCAAGTGCAGAGATTGTACAACCTCTCTGATCAAGCTGGGCCAGTGCTGGACTGTTGTCAGAGGGAAAAAGTGCTCAATTGTTTTGTGTAACTTCAAGTGAGTGAAGAATTTATCCTTGGAATCTGACCTTCTGTTGACAGCTCAGTAGATGTGTGTGTGACTCAGAATGGGATACATCTCCATCCCCTAGCTCTGCAGGTGAAATGAAGTGAAAACTCATTTCCACCTCTGGAGTTAATGTTGTCCTCAAAAATGAGAGGCAGCAGGTCTGCTGGGAAGCATATTCCTCTAACAAGAGAGAAGGACAACACCTTCACCTTGCCCTTTGTGGAAAATAAGCCCAAACTTTCTGAACAAAGAAATTTCAGACTGGATTCAGGAGTGATGCTGACTAGTCTCTGGAACAGCCTCCCCAAACAATTGACTGAGAGATTACTGCCTGAGTTACTTAAATTGTACTGAGCTGCAGATAACATCCTGTTACACCCACTTGCAGTGACAGGGAAATCTTAAAAACACCGGCATCTTCTACCGCTAATTTTCAGAGTCCAGTTGTTCTTTTTTTTTTTTTTCAAATAACCAAACAACCAAATAAAAAAAAATCAATTTTGAAAGAGCAGAATCCTATTTTAACAAAGTCAACATGACATCATCTTTCTCACACCTGTGTACCACATTATATGATATATGATATGATATGATACATTATATTCCCCCCAGGCATCCTGAAGCTGGACCATTGGTCAGAGTCCTAGTGAGGGACTCCCATATCTTTAATGGGTCCCATGTCCTCAATGCAAATTCTCAAAGCATACACAGGGTTTGGTCCCTAACACTAACTCCCTAACAAATAGCACCCATTGCCCAGTAATTACCAAGTGTTATATATTATTTCCAGCAGAGCAGTGGAGGTAGCAGAGACTGGTAAAAGCCCCAGAAGGGAGGGTGGAAACCCCTGAGCAGGAGTGGCAGCAGCATCCTGGTGCCAAACACCAGCCAAAGTGGCAGCCTGGAAGTTTATTGCCCATGCAAAGGCAAAGTAGGAAAGCTTGGCAGTTCTGTGGTCAGACTTTCCCTAAGTATTGTTCTTTGTTGCCATCTCAAGCCTAAGGTAAATCTGTCACCAAGACATTTTAAAAGGAGTCAAAACAGGAACTGATTTATTTTCCTTTTTCAAGTGATACATTGTTCAGAAATGCTGGTGTGCTGAGAAGCAGTGAAACTAAGAATTTGAATCTTCTGGGAGAAGACTCTGCTAAAAATGAAAGCTGCCTCCTTCATTCTGGGAAAGCAGCCTGCAGTACCTGGACAGGAAAAGCAGTGCTCACATCTCAGCTCTATGTGTCACAGTGAGCCTCTAAAATTTAGTAAATCCTTCCAAATGTACCACACTTCCAACAGTGAATATTTTTATTATATTTTCCTTCTGAAGAGGAGCTCTATGATTTTTCTCAAGAGCTGTGAGAAAAAGAATGTACTAATTCTCCCACCCCTTCCCTCTTCAATGTGTAAAGTAAGAGCTTTTATGCCATCAGCTTTGGAAATAAATTGTTGTGGCATTTTTGCTGATTTGTTTTCATGCTGCTTCAGAAACAGTACATCTTCTGTGAGCTGCCATAAATGACACTGGAACACCTGGCACCAGGTTTTACACAAATACTTCTAACAGTATCCCATGACAGGTAGCGAGAGCTCATTTCATTGGGGTACCATCCATCACTAACCAGTAGCTTTGAATGGCTGGTTTAATATCAATATATTATCTATCACTTCAGTGTTGTTGAATCACTCTTTTTTCTGCTATAAATCAAATACTGCAGTTGTTACACACCAAGGCACAGTGATGAACTAATTGCGAGCATGCCAACCACAAGACATTTTTCTCTCCAATAAATATAGACACCCACATGAATCATTACCACAGCTGATACATAACTACCCAACTCTGCTGAGAAAATACAGCAAGAAGTTCAGTTCCTTTGTTCTCACCTACGTCACTGCATGTGGGCTGTCCTTTGTGCTGGGACAACTGGAAATCCAAGAGGCAACTCAAGCAGCAAAACTTTGATCAGGCTTCAGGTGAGGACTCTCAGACACCAGGATAAAATGCATGAATAAAGTCCCCTTTCTGTCATAAATTTCCTGTTTCATTAAGCACCTCAGCTGTTCTCTACAGGACTTGGGGCACGTTACCTGTTGGAGGCGACACTTGAGTTCAGTGATTTCCACCTCCCAGGCCGCCTTGTGCAGGGCATACTGCTGCTGCAGCCCCTGGCGCTCCCGCTCCTCGTCCCGCAGCTCCGAGCGGAAGTCATCCAGCAAACCCTTCAGAGCGTTCAGGAGCTTCCGGTTTTCGCTTGCCTGACACAACAAAGCAGACAAAATGCTGTCATTAGATGCTGGCTTTACTACCCAGTTTCATTTTTTAGGATGAAAAATGACTGTGTGTCCACTGCATGGAAGAGAAAGTGTGTAGGCTAACTTTTGCACAAGAAAACTAAGAATAGCGATGCCATCTCTGTCTACAGGCTGCTCAGGAAGTGGTTGAGTCACCATCCCTGGAGGTATTTAAAAGATGTGCGGATGCGACACTTTAGGATGTGGTTTGGTGGTGGAATTGGCAGTGTGATGTTTATGGTTGGACTCAATGATCTTGAAGGTCTTTTCCAACCTGAATGATTCTATGATTCTGCTTCTCATTAGCCCTAGTGCTGATGCTTCCTGAAAGCCAAAGATACGTAAGTTACTCTGAAAAAGGCACTGAGCATCTTTCTGGACTGAGGACATAATTAATAACTTTTTCTTTTTAATACTGTAAAACAAAGCTAGAGTATCATTCCTGAGGTTTGTTAGGTAGTTTCGTGTCTGTCTCACACTTACAGTCATTGCTCCGTATCAAATGCCAAATATTTGTAAACTACATAAAAAGAAAGGGGATAACTTTTCAATGCTTTTTGTATTCTCAGATAAAAGTATTTTGAGAAATGCAGTGAGGTTTTGAGCTGAGTATCTCTGCTAAGGTGTTTCAGTAGTCTGTACTTCATATTCCTGCTCCACGCCAGGCAGTTGCACCCAGGTTAGCTTTGCAGCAGCACCCTTCTTGGTACCAAAGGCTTGAAGGCCAGAGAGGCCACCTTCCCTCTTGCAGAGGGAATCAAATCCCCATTTGTGTCTTGTTGAGAGTGTCCTGGCCATGCTGAAAATGTTGTCAGAGCTCTTATGATAGCCAGAAGCCAAGAGTGGAGCTAAGTTAAAAGTCTAGCTCAAAGCTGACATCACGTATTCTTACCCAAATCTTAATTTTTTCCCTTAGTTTTGGCATTTACCTTCTGCACATTCTCTGGACACTTGCAAAACCTGCCATTTTAATGTCAAATACAAAAAAAAAAATTTCTAAATATTCATTCTGGATTAGTAAAAGAAAAGGTTTCCCATAATTTTTTTTTTTTTTTTTTGCAGTCAATGAATCAGAAAACAGAAATACATTATTTTTTTTAATCCAGAATTTAAATGAAATATTCCTAATAAGCCTCTCAAACACCAGGGAGAAACCAGAGATTGTATCTGATGAGTTATCCTGACTAGAAATACTTTTATGAAAATTATACTTGACTAGTAGACACAGCAAGGGGCAGAAAAATGGGAATGATTACTCAAAAATTCACCATTTAACTACCTGGTTTTCATGAATGTGTTAACCCCATTTGGAAGGCCTAACTCAAATCAGTTTTCTCTATCCTTGCATGGTAGTCTAATTGAATTATTTTTGTGTTTTTTTCCCAAGTGAAGGCTTCCTGCATTCCCTCTTATCTGGTACTTCATGAAGTAACTACATGGAGGCTTCTTTGAAGACAAGTCAAGTAAACATAAGTACACAAAAATCTAAATAATTGTCATGTTCTTTTTTCAATGGCAATACTTATTAAATTTTACGAGAAAACGAAGCTGACTTCATATGCTCACCAAATTTTTGGCATCACTGAACCCACCTCACTTATTTTTGTAATTGCTAGTCATACATGCCAAGATGCCTTTTTTCTCTAAAAATCAAACAACGTAGTCGACTTTTTCCAAGCCATTTGATGCATCAGCAAAAATATGCTAGATGTAGGGAAATGACTGCAAGTGCTCATTGACTGACCTATCTGGTTGGGTTAATGAAAAGTGATGGTGTACAAGATGGGGTTTTGCAAGAAGTGCACCCACAGAAGCAGAATTAATTCCATTAACATTTAATGCCAATTAGCAGTTTCCTGCTCTCCAGCAGCAGTCTCCATCATGCATATAAGATCACCTACTATTCAATATGCAATGAGATTTTATGTTTCCACTATGCATTTTCATTCTATTACCTAATTAAGGCTAAATCCTCCAAACATTTCAAGCCCCTTGTGTAATAATCAGAATAAGAACTCCTTTGAAGTTTTGCCCTTAATGTCACAACAGAAGCTGCTGTGTATTGAACGCATCAAAATCTGGTCTCATCCTCTTTGAAAAACCTGACTCCAAATGTCTGTGAAGTGCTTTCATTCAAGAACCAAGTTCTGTGTTTTCTGGTGTGCTGTACAAACCTTTCTCTGGCAAAGCAGTCAAAAGGCTCCACAACAGAAATTAGACAGAAGAAAAATAAAACCAAATGACACCAAAGCAAGTTACATCTCTCATTCCCATGCATATATTTGATAATTTTAGAGTCCTATAAAATTTGGTTTGCAAAGAAAGAAGATATAGACTAGTACATAAAGGACAAAAGAACCTCATTGCAGGTTTTTTGCATTTGTTGCCTACTGTGTTGAGGGCATTTCTTATTTCTGAGGCATTACATCAATGTCATTGTTATGAGACAAGTACCCCAGGTGCCCCCTGGCTTGCTGGGTTTATAATTACCTTGCCAATATAAATCCAATTTTGGTTACATACTTTGTACTCCTGCAGAGAAGTCTCTTCTGCATGACTCTGTATTTATAGTCTGAAGCTGGAGAAGTCTGAAATTATTTTTTTTTTTTCTGTTTTGCCAAACTGGAGTGATTTTGGAGAACAAAGAAAGTATTTTTGAGAGAATGTGCTCTGAAATACAATGTTTACATCTAGTCATGCTTTAGATTTTGTTGGCAAAACAGCTTATCCAGAAGACTAAGTCTTGTAAATATACAACAAGTATTGTTATAGTCTTCCCCTTTCTTTCAGGCATGTTTCACAGCAGAAATTTGGCATGGCTGTGATTCTCTGGACAGTCTTCCATGCAAGGAGATGGTTCTTTAGCACTTAGCTGTTTCTAAAATTTAAAGCTTAGAGGAATCTCACTGATTCAAAAATGATCTAAGACAAGATAATTACAAAGGCTTTACAAAAATTTAAAGACTTGTATCTACAGCTCTGGATTTATAGAGAAAACAGCTGACAACAAACAGAACCTTTATGTAGCCTCCAATGTAGGACAATGGAGCATTTACTGAGTTGAGTCAACCACAGAAACAGGAGCATCCAGCTCTAGAAAAGTTTTGGAAAAGAGCGGTTTGCAGTTTGGTTCTTCTTACAATTCACTTTTCTCTGAGAATTTCCCTTGAGAATTTGACTGAAGACTTTAGCCATAGGCTGGTATTATAAGCAGTTTAGTAGAGCAGTAAATTAAAAACACAAGGTCAGGAGCCTAAACAGCAAACCAGAACCATGTATTTTTTCTGTCAAATTACAGATCTAGGCAAAAGATAAGCTGGATCTTGGTGCAACCCATTTCAGTATATTCAGGGCTTAATGACTATTCCTTTGGGCTTTTCTCTTAGGTAAGATTTGAAAACAAACATTATATGAGTGAAAAGAGATCTAATTCTTGACAACCCTCCCAGCAGCACCACTACTGCATTGCTTTTTAATGCTTTTTCCACTGGACCACAGATAAACTCTCTACTCCTTATTCCCTTATCTTACACCATCTAACAGGCATCTCACTTTATAGTAAACTGAAACAAAGCTTTTCCTTTATCCACAGGCTGTTCTCCTCTGCTGTGCCACCAGTCCAACTGGCTTGATTATCTCCTAAACACAAACTTCCAGCCTGGCTCTTAACCCTGCCTGACACGTTCTGCTGTGTCCCCCAGCTACCAGCCAAGGGAAAATGTCATGCAGGAAAAGATGAACTGACCCCTCTCAGACTCCCGATCTACTCTGCCTCTTATCAGCTTACCTTTTTTCTCTCCTTTCTGCTCTGCCTTGCCTATATCCCTCCACACAGTGTCCAAATAAAAATCCAAGACAAGCCAGACTGGTTTATTTATCAGCCAGTTGAGTATCTCAAATCATAGAAATGTAAAATTAAAAGTTGCATGTCGAAATTATGGCCTTTGGGTTTATTATTTTTCTCAAAACAATTCCACTTTCCAGACAGGGTAAGAAAGCAGCAGGAGTGCAGCCTGAAAACACAAGCCATTAAATATTACATTAAATGTTAAAAATAAATATGGGTAACCTCAGGTTAACTTAAGGCCTTTCTTTTTTCTGACCTAGTTATCTCAGCCACTCCTAGACTAACTAAAAGTTTCATTCCTAGTGTGAAGTATGTGCTGATGCATTTCATCTTGGAACTTGTCAGGCAGATTTGGCTCTTCTGGTCAGATGCAAACCTTGGAGACTTCCAACTGTACCAATCATTCAAAATTCCCTGTATAAACAATGTTTTTTCCAGTCGTGGGCTTAAGGAACCTGCAGAAAACCCCTCAAAACTCAGTGTGTTTTTCAGCACAGCAGTGCTTGTGAGAAGATGCCCTAGTGTGCACAAGCAGAAGAAATAATAGTGCTTAAAATGAGAAATATTTAGCAAACTTATTCATTCTTGCAGTGTCAAAATAACACTTTTTTTCTGGTTGGGGAACAAGGAATCTGTTTTATCACGACAAGTTCATTTGGGTATCATGCCCTCTTTATCATCATGGGGAGTACCAAAACATGGTCAGTTCCTGCCACGTGGATCAATTCTTCAAGCAAGATTAGCTGGAACTGCTGTGATGTATATAAAAATGAATTATAATCAATGTACTGCCCACTTCTGCCACCTTAACTGAGATTAATGACTAAGCAATGATTATTTCAAAGAGTACATTATTCATTTGAATGTTCTTGGTTATTTTAAGAGCTCTGTATGGAAAGTTAGTACATGACAGAGTTTGTAAAGAAACAGCATTTTGGTATACATTTATTTTACTAATTCCAGAATAAATCAGTCTACAGATGGAATGCAGTCAGATGATGTGTTCAAAGGCATCTCTTGCATGGCCTTCTACAGCCTTTCACCAGTGAAGAGCTTGCTGAGAGGAAGACAGTGATGGGTCTGGGTGACCAGCAAGGTAGAACCTTTCTAAATGTCAAACTAATCAAATGAATACTAACTTGGTAGCACACTTCACAGAAAATAATAGTTAGAGATTATCCTTTTTATAGGATACAGAATTCCTGTTACCTGCTGCAACACTGTAGGCAGTTAGTAAACATGCTAATCACGAGAGTCTGGGGAATTCAAGGTGGAGAGCTCAGATGCAAAGAGACACAATCCCCAGGCCTGCAGTGACTCCAGCTAAGTATTATGATCATAGGGAGTACATATTTGCCTGAGAGCTGTCAGTGTGGAGCAGACTCCCGTGTCAAAGGCTTGGATAGAGAAGGGACATCAGGCATAAAGACTGAAGACTTTTTTTCCCTCTGAATTTGTTTTTCACATAGAATCCTTTCTCCATTCTATTTATGATTGCAAATAAATGCATGTAACAGGATGGTCTAATATGAATGGCTTTCATTTAAAAAATATAAGAAATCTGTCTTCTTTTTTTATTTGTATTGTTAGGATAGTTAATATATTAAATCTACAAAGGAAAAAGCTAGGATATATGGCAGGGCTCTGACACACAGTCAGGGTACAGGAGATGCCAGAGAAAAGTTAGTATGATTTGATTTCAGGCTTTTAAAAACAAGCCCAGTGACAGGAAGGAACTTTTACATTGTTTTCCCATCATCTCTAAGGGAAACATTAAATACATGTGCTAGTTTCTTAAATTATTTCAAGGAAACAAAATCACATGTTCTTGTTAAAAGCTTGACAGAAGAGTACAATAGATGTGCTCAGACAAGAGGAGCCTGTAAATTCTGCAAACCATCACATCCTGATAGATGTTTCTGGGCAAACAGCCACAAGAAGAAATAGGATTTTTCACTGATAGCATCTGTCAACAGAAGAACAGTAATCACGTGGCTCATGATTAAATTTAAATATAAATATAATGGATGAAATCCACTGTAATTACTGTGTAGCTAGACGGATTTACACAAGTATGATTCTAGGTGATTTAACACAGCAGCACAGAACTCTCTTGGAAAATTCACAGTTTCCATTCTCAGGGCAAGATATATAATAAATGGAGTAGTACCTGCTTCTGCTGCTGCAGTAATTCTGCAGTCTGCAGCTGTGGTCCATGATCAGTGCTGTCCGGGGTGGGATGCTGGGAGAAATCCGTCAGTGCAAACACAACGTCTTCTTCCTCCTCCTCTTGCTCTGCATCATTTGCCTTCTGCTCAGACGGAATGCCAAAGTCTGGGAGGGTCTCGGGGTGCTCGATCTAGAATGAAAGAGGGAACACAGGAACACGCTTTTGCCATTTACCTCCGGGGCCAGAAATCTACTGAAGGACTAAGGGAAGGGACTGCATCTCTGTGGTGGCATATACTGACTTCAACTCAGGCCACAGAACTGATCTTTGGGTGATACATCACCTACTGCATATGTGAACACATCACTATGCAGGCCTGCAACACAGGGAATTTATGCAACTGAGATGGGTCCAATGTCACATGATGGATATAAACTATCACACATTAATCAAGAACTGTACAAGACACCGGTGTATTGTGCGATGAAGTAATGGAGATTAGGAAGTATCCAAATCTATCATTTTATATTCTGCAAAGCATGTGCAAAACATGGCTCCAATAAAGCTGGGCTGGTAATAAATTAACCAGTCAAAAAATCCAAACAGTCAAGAAATGAAAGATTTTTGGTATTAGAAGATGAGCTAATTTACACAGAAGCAAATTAACATAGCTGAAGTAAAGTAGAAGCAAATTATTTCTAAATAGCAACTCATCTCTTGTTTCTGACTCATATTACCACCACAGATGAATCAAAGATGTTCATCCACCCTTTATCTAAGAATACAAACATTGGAGTATTCAGCTTAAGCACACTCTGACCAGACCTGAAAGGTTACTTGTACTGCCAAATGCAGCAAACTTTGAAAAATACTAGGTATAAAAGGACCAGAAATACTGAGAAAAAATACTTTGTTGCTTACCAGATGGCTTCAGAATTGCATGAACCTGCAAAACAAATCTATTGTTCTCAAGAATTTAGTATAAAATGTCAGAATGGGAAAACATTTTAGTTTTTTTTTTTTTTTTAGCTAAGAAGCAAATGGTAATTCTAGGTGTGCAGCTCAACACTTCTTCCACAGTGCATGTTGGCTGGTAACCACACCCCGGCTGAGATGTGTCAGCTTGGGGATTCCAGGTTGTCATGTACTTCTGAAATTCCTGATCTTGATTTAGCCTCTACTTAGAAAAGCACTATGATGACGACTGGTGTATTGCTGCTGACGGCGGCAGACATGTGTATGTAGAAGGGCAACAAATGAGGATGATTCACTGTAAGTTACCACATGAAGCTGTGTAATTCTCCTGCCAGCACAGAAACAGCTTCCCTCCATCTGTATTGCTGAAGGCTTTGTAAAGAACACACTGTGCACAGGATGAGAAAAACAACAGCACTCAATCCATCTAAACAGATTTGACTCCCTCACCTTTCTAATGTGTGTTTTTTTCTTTCAAAAAATTACTCAAGAGTCTTTTTTGAGACCTAATTAATTTTTCCTTTACTGTGTGAGAGTATTTCAGGACCAGCTGTTTGTACTAGTTAAGGTTTTAGCTTTAAAGATGGGTGATCTGTAACACAACATGCAGAATCTACTTCAGCACAAGCCAACAGCAGCTTTTCAATGTTTAATTTGAATCCCCTTTCAATATATGTGCAATTTGAAAGCTGCTGGTGCCACATCATATTTCAAGTCTACACTTAAAGAAGGGACATCCCAGTATTCATCTGGGTTATTAAGGTAAGACAGTTACCTCTAACGTGTCCTCCCCTTCCTCCTCCATTCGCTTGCCTTGCCGCCAGTGTTTCAGCAGCCACTTCAGTTTGACATACAGGAGAAAGGTGTCCTGCTTGAAACGCCTGAGTTCCTGCTGCAGCAGATTTTTCTCCTGACTCCAGGTCTTCTCCTCCAGTTTGTTCTGCAAAGTCAAGCTCTGCACTTCCAAGTCTTTTCTCCGCAGGGTCTGCATATGCTCCTCCTCCAGCTTTAACGGAATAACAGGCAACACGTCAACAGGGGGGTGTCCTGGGGCAGTCTCCAGGACTTGTACTTCACTGGGTGAGGCAAACTGGAATTTCTAATTTTCATCAGTAGTGAGCAGCTGTTGAGTTTGGCTCAATAAATTCTTCAGCAGTTATGACTGCTGAGGAAATTAGAGGATAGCAGATGATAATTTTTTCTTAGATAACCATATGAAAGTAACCTGCTGTGGAAGTGGATATTTACTTCAAAGATGCACAAGACCTCTGAAACTGGTTAAACATTTTACACCACTTGTATTTTCCTCCCTCTCTTGATTGTATCTCTGCAGTAGGTACCCGGCAGAGCCACCAGCCCACACTGCTGCACATATCACACCTATTAAATGCATTTGCAGCCATTTGTACAAGGCGGGACCACAATTGCCCTTCAGACAACCTGGAATATTTGCCTTGCAACATCCTCCCACAGGCACAGTTTCAATCTGCCCACAGTTGCTACGTCTCCCTCTGCCTCTGGAAGGGCAACACTTCTGAAGAAAACTCCTCCAGTGCCTCAGATACCACTATTGATTCCTCACTCCTTGAAGGCATCAGAATGATACCACAGTAAACAGTCTCTCATTCTGGCATGACTTTATCTGGGACACAAGCAGGAACTGAAGAGACAGGAACAGATTGCAACTCAGCATTTGAAATGTCTCAGCCTTAGTACTAAAATCACCAAGAAAAGCTCATTCTTTCGAGGACATGTACAACTACACAAGTTTCAATGCAAGGCCACCTGAAACATCATTCTTTAAATGTGACTTCTCCCTCAATATATAAAAAAATCAAACCATGGCATGACCTACACCCAACAGAACTTGTACAAGTTAGTTGTACAATATCTCATATTGTGCATAGGTGAGAAAGTATTTCCACTTCAACCAAGCTGTGGCTTCTCCATAGATGAAGAAAATGCAGATGGAAAATCAGTAGAGTAACTGATAACAGGTGACAGTTCCTATTTTCCATTCTGCAGAACAACAGCCTCTCCTTTTCCTGACCAGCTCCACAGATAAAATCTATGAAAGCCACAGTACACTTATGACCACAACAATCCAAACCATTGGAACACACCCTGCAACAAGCAATGCTCACATAAGAAAAAAGAATGTTTCAGGGATTAGGACTCCCTAGCAATAAATACTGCTAAGAAATATATGTTTGATTTTCATGGCAATATTCACATGCTTCTGAAATAGGCTACCAGTCCATATGAGATAGTTTCCTAAGGACTTGCCTGCCATCTAAATGATGTGCTCCAGCATAATGCAAATTTTTAGCATCTATGCTACTATGCCTTAAAAAGTTCCTTATTAAATTGAAGTTATTTACAGTAGTGGCTAGCTTAAATGTGTTTAAAATGAAGCTTAAATGCAGTCTGGAACAAAATTAGCTATAATGGCTCCAAGAAACATACACACAACTCCTAATAACACTCATGGAGATAGTACACTGCTAGCACACATCAATTTGATGTCATTAAACATTCCTAAAAATGAAAAAGTAAAAGAAGGGCTGATTTTAAATTTAGATTTTACGGGAAGAAAGAAGTAGATTTGATGTTGATGACCATTCTCCCATCAAATAAAGTTATAGTTAAATACAGCAAAAATCTGAGTAATTTCCACCAGAAATTCTGGAAGATGATAAAAAAAGAAACATTATCAACAGAACGCGCATAATCTGGAAAAAAATGAAGAACCCAGAAGATGCTTTTATTCTTCTATTTCTGCTGGCTATCAACATGAACAGCTAGCTTTGATTTTGGTGCATTTTTCATCATTTTGACAAGCTGTTGTATTTCAAATCCCTGTGGTCATGAATTCTTGCAGAAGACCCTAGTGGAGGTAGATTTGTAGAGTATTATTATTTTTCAGTGGATAGCAATTGCAAAAGAAAAGAACCTTAAGAGACAGGCATAGCTTCCAAAAAGCTTTCACAGCTGAGGCAACTAGGAAGGAAATCAATTGACTGGTTGCCTTCAAAAGCTCCAGTGGAAAACTCCTGTGGAGATCAACTGGAAATTAAAGCTAGTTATGAGAGATACCAGTTGGGCATAAAGAGATTAGTTGGCACAAGAAAAAAACCTTTACAGTATGCAACAATTATGCAGAATTTAGTCCATGAAGTAAATTTAAAAAGAAAACTTTAGTTAAGAGCCAAACAGACTGCAGAAATTAGCAACAGAATTTTTTTGCTCTAGGAGCTAGAGATCACAAAACAATTGACTAATCTGTTCCAGCCTTCAAAAGAGCAGGGGGAGCTCATGTAAAAAAAAAAATTTATTCACCAGCTATTAATAAGAAGACTGGAAGCACTGAGTACTGAGAAATACAAGAATGAATATCCTGATTTGTTTCTCAGCTATGTGTGCATAGCAACTCCTCTGACTTCAGAGAGGTGCTGGATTTTCTTTTGGCTAGGAGGAGTCAGAATAAGGCATGGAGCCGAACTGAGCTCCCAGGGGTCAAACACACACTTCCCCAGGTCACAGAGAGCTGAAGGGTGACAGGATTCTCCATGCAGTATTTCATGACTCTACCACGATTTCCCCTGAAGAGGGAAGGACAAAATTTCTCTCCACCAAGCAGGGAAGCCAGATTCGCAGTGGCAAAACGGGCTTGAGTTTAGATTTCCCTGGATTCCAGATTCTTCATTTACTCAGATGAGGTCACACAGGCACAGCCATCAGGACACAAGTTCCCACAGTCGTGAAAAACAAGGCTCACGTCACACATCATGGTCATGCATCTCTCCCAGGTGGGTTTTGTATTTACCTGGATGATCCTTTCTGTAAACTTCTCTTGCTCCTCTCGGTGAACTCTTGTCTCCTGCTCAAGCTGAGCCTGAAGCTCCTGTATCGATACATTCTGTACA
The DNA here is from genome assembly GCF_048771995.1 of Taeniopygia guttata. Lineage (NCBI taxonomy): Eukaryota > Metazoa > Chordata > Aves > Passeriformes > Estrildidae > Taeniopygia > Taeniopygia guttata. Next base: position 101,196,549 of record NC_133026.1, read on the forward strand.
GGTAAAACATGGGAATCCCTGAGCTGATCAGCAGGACAAAAGGAAAGGCTTAGCAGAAAATGTGTCTCGGAGGTGTAAAAAAAAGGAAAAAGAGCCGCAGGACAGACATCTGCACAAGTCAAGATTATCAATAGTTAAAACCAAAGCACAGTGTGCAAATAAATAACAATGTCCTAAATCTGTGTGGGAATTTCCTGTGTGGCTTCTTCTGGAAACTAAAGCTGGAATGTTCGTGTTACATATTGGATATTCTCTTCAGGCCTCTGCTCTGGGCTTGGACTTGAAGAGCTGAGATTCTGTTTGCAGGATTACATATTTGGTGGTGCATTTCTTCATCATAATCAAAGCTGTAAAATTTTAACACCTCTGCATAAGATGAATCTAGTGCATGCATATTGAACCTAATTATTCATTTGCAACAGTTTTGATAGGGCAGTTAATAGGATAGCATTTATTAAACCAAGTATACATAAGATCCCTTTCTTCAGATACAAGACAGTTCTTTGCACAAGTCAACTTCATTCTGTGATTTCTACACAAAATAATTACAGAAAAAATGCCACAGTGATAAGCTGTGTGAGCCTGAGATCTGACCAAAATAATTAAGTATCCTCCCTTTCAGGCCCAATACTGTTTTAATCTTCATACCTTCAATTTGATATTCTCATTAGGTTTGGCATCCCATCAACTTTACTCCTGAAAGTTACTTAACTCAAAAATAAAGACCCAAGAAGGCAGAGTCAGATCTCACTGTTGATACTATAGTAATTAATCCTGTGGCACTTATATTTCTGATCAGAATTTTCAGTGCCCTTCACTTTGTGTCTCTCACATTGGTGCCAAAACTGATTTATCTGTACAAAAGTGATGCTTGGCTGGATGCCATCCTCTTCACGTGTGTGACCACAGAAAGCACTACAGCACCAAACTCCTACTTCCCATAGCAAAAATGTACTTAAAGACACAATTGCTTCAGGCTTCGAAGTGTAATCCCAAATTCTCAGCTGGCTCACATTGTGCGTGCTCCAACCTCAGCAGCTGCAAGGACATAACAAAGGTCATGGGACTCTCTCTAGGGCTGTGTTGCCATTTCCCTGGCAGCATCAGCCCCGGTATCCACCTTCTCGCCACTCCTCCCAATTTCCAGAGCAAAGCCAGCAGCTGCTGCTGTTCAGGCCACACAGCCCATGTTGGAACATTTTGGTTATTCAAAATGTAGTTCTCCCTGGAAAAGACATTCCTCACCCCTCCTCTAGGGAAAAATGAGATAAGGCAAATGGTAGTACTCCAAAAACAACCTGCAGGGCCACACTGCTGAAAATCAAAAGGGGACCTACATAGACTTTCTGGGCCCTACAGTGCCTTTTTTACTTGAGTCATCTATTGACTTGTGCATGTCTATTTTGTACCTGAGGAAAAGACACTTCCATCCCTCTGAAAGATAAAGTGACTAAGAGAACATTACCTGCCTTATCAAATTCATCTGTCTCTGTAATGTGTCTGCAGACATTTTGTAGTGAATAAGGTCAAAATTTGGATTTGAAAAGAATTGCTTGTGATGAAATTTGTCAGTTTTGCATAATAATTTGTAAATTCTTAATTTAATTCTCTCATGCAATAAAGGAAAATATACTTTCATCAGGAATTTCTGCACTATTTTATTCTGATCAAGCTTCTTTAGGAATATGGCAAACAAAAAACCAGTGTATCAGTACATTAATGCATAATTTTTAAAAAATCTGTTCATCCCCTTATGGATTCAAAATTATCAACCCATCCAATTTTTTTTTATAAAAATGTAGCCCATGCAAGCCAAATTTCAGGAAACTTCACTGCTAGGATTATGTGGGATCTGTTGGAATTTCTAAAAAGAAATTAAATATATCATAAAGACAGATGCAGTATAACATGCACACTAAGTCAAAATCACATCACAACTGCTTTGCCTCTTCAAGGACAATACATTTTTGTAATTCCTAAAGTAAATTTAAATTGAAAAGCAGCTAGTGCATAAATGCAGAGTTGCACACTTTATTCCCTTCCAATGCAACCTGAGAACTCTTCATAGTCTATAATAATATATAATATAATTTCTACCAGAACTGTTGGTATATCTCAACTGCTCAAATCAGGGGAGGTAAGGCTGCTTAAGTGCGTAATAGATTGCTGCTAAACAATCTATTAGGATCATGAATGAATAATACTTAAAAATGTATCATGTAATATTTGTGTATGCAGTTCAAGCACTTGATACTGCACTGATAGATGTCTGGATGTTTATATGTGGAAATCAGTCCTCTATCATAAAACCAGCAGGCTGTAGTCTGTGGCACAACTGTAGTTTTGTTTTGTTTTGAAATGGAACATTACTACAAAATGGTCACAACAGTTGAAAACTTGTTATATTCCATTGTTTGCTTCCTTTGTTCTCATTAAGGAGTGCACTACATGAGGAACAGAAGACATCCTGAATACGACGGCACTGCACAACATGCTGACATCACAGAGCAGACACAAACTCTCTACAACAAGACGTACAAACACAGTACCATGGGAACTATGAGCAAGTGCTACTCTACCACAGCACCACGGAAACAGCTGCACTTCATCCACAGCTCAACACCGACTAACAGCTTCCCATGTATCCCAGTTATTGCATTACCAGACACACTTCCACTCCTGTCCCCTCAGACAGGCACTGCCAAATCCTTCTGCTCAGTCCTTTTATCTCACCTGTTATCACTCCAGAACAAGCTAATCCATGCTGATGCCTTTACCTCAAGAAGATGCACAGAGAAAAGTCATCCTGGGGACTTCACCACCGCTCTCTCCCAGTACCGACCCCTTTCCCCCCCTCTCAGAGTGCTGACAGCTTTTTAGGTTACTTTGCAGCTCACACAATCCCACATATCTGCCATTATTTGTTTTTACAAGATTGCCATCCAAGACAAGCTATGGCTGGGTTTTATTTGTCTGCTTTCTCCATTTTACCGGAGCTAATTGCAACCTCAATTCGCCTGCAAACTTAATAAATTTATATGTAACAACCGTGAACATGAAATTTCATGGAATCTTTCTCTTAAGCTTCTTTTTTTTTCCCCCAGAAACGATCAAACAAAATAAGGCCTGAGGAGGCAGGGTAGAATGATGCTTTCCAGCATTAGCATGCAATTCAAAGCAAGCCAAAAGATAAATGCTTTATGCTGCTCCTCTAAAGCTACATTATCATGCTTTGATATTTGGACCTTACATTTGAACACATAGTTTAAAAATTGCTACTTTTTCACAGATTGACAGCTGGCCATTGCATGTGTCAGAAAGAAAGTTCCAGTGCCTTTTGTTATACTTTTTACGTGCAATTCACATCTAACTGAACTCGCAGAGGCTGTTTCTAAAGATGTACTCTTCTTCTCATCCCTTAAAAAAATAGATGACATATATTTCATTTGCTTGTGTAGAATAGGCAGCTGTGTGGTTATTTGTCTGTGCTTATATGAAAAGTCTCTGAGTTTGGGAAAACACAGAACACTTCACTCCAAGTCTTTAAAAATCCATCTCATTGTATGGATAGTATACAAAGTCTCACCAAGTTCAGTTGGGACTCAAATATCCAGATTTACATCATAAAGGGTCTTTTAAGCCATTACACTGTCAACCTCTACAGAATCTTACATAGCAAGAAAGAATACAATACATCAAAGTAAATTATTCTTGCATCCCCTAATCTTGGTGGGAAGGAATAATCACAGCATCAGTTTATCTTTCTTCTTCCCACAGCTTTGCACTGGAGGAATATTGGACATAAGACATACAACTTTCTATGTGGTTCTTGGTTGTTGTTGGTTTGGTTTTTTTTTTTTTGGGTTTTTTTTTTGTTTGTTTTTTGTTTTTTTGCTTTTTTTGCCAGAAATAAAAAAAGCCACAATGTGTAAACCGTTCACTGTTGCCTTTCTGGAAAAACAAAACATTTAACCAGAGAAATGCATGTGCAAATGTTCAACACATGGCTGGGAGCTGCTGCAAAAACCATCCAGCTGAAAAACACTCACATGGAGTTATGAAAATTGCACAGAAACAGCACCAGTTAAAAAACAGAACTGTCAAAATATAGATCAAAATCTCCTCATCCATCTCCTCCAAAATTCATACATACAGAAGTTTTGATTCAAAGCAGGTGGTAAATTGACTTACCTAATTTGCACATCACTGTATTTGGTTGGTCCACACTTAACCCAGTAATCAACTTAGAGTTATACATTCCTTATTGGCATGATAAGTAAGGAAAGTGAATAAACATACTAAAAGTGGCTTAGAAGAAATTATTATATGCTATTCCTATTTTATTACTAGACCTCACGGAAAACTTGTTGTTTAAGATATGCTCTCACCTTCTCCAGCCTATCTGCTTTTATTTAAAATCTCTGGTCACAATTCACTCCTTTTACATGATTTCCCTTCAGTGGTTCTTTTTCCATAACCTATGAGTGTCAGAGATTTTATGGTATTTTTCTACATAAATGTGTAAGTCTTTAAAAGCCATGTATAAAAATAATCAAAATCTGAAATGTAAAGTGCTTTTGCCTTTGATATACACTCGATCAGGAAAAGGCAGAACTGAGATCCTCTGAAGGAATAGAACTAGGAGATACAGCTCCAGTTTAGAGCACCCAGTATCAAATGTACCAAGTCATATCTGGTCATTTGAAAGAGTGAAATCTTTCTTCTTCCAAATGTCTTCTTGCTTCTGAATAAACAGTCAGAGATTGCTTGAGGAAACTGCCTTTCGTTTATGAGTATTCCATTAGCAGAAATCAGCAGGTGAAAAATTATTTACTGTTTTTTCCATTGGTTTCCATTTTGCTGCCATAAGATATTTGCTCTGTGTTACCTTTTTTTGGCTCTCCTGTTTGTTTTAGTGAGGGAAATTCTTACTAGTTCATGTGCTTTTTCCTTGGATAGTAAAGAATGATTTCCCCGTCCCACCACGACAGAGCTCTGCTAAAATAATGAATAATGGATTGAACATTGACCCCAATGGGCTCCAGTCTCCCACAACAGCAGTTGAAAGGCTTGTTTCAGCAAGAAAACAAAGCCCTGCTCTTAAGGCAATTTCAAGATATAATTTCCCTTGGACTGGGATGTTAATCCAGCTCTTTAACACGCAAATACATTCTAATAATCCTGCACTAACAACTAAAGTGCAAAGCCCAAACAATGGCACATGTTTACAGTTAGACCTCAGGGTAGTTTCAAGCACATGTCTGTCTGCATTTATTGTATTTAATAAAACAACTAAGCTCCCATGGTGCTAATTTTTAAAAATAGAAGGAATCACTAAACAGAAGATCTTCAGCATTGTTTGTAAAAATTTTAATTTAAAATTCAGCTTGAAAAAAAGTAAATTTAGATAAATGGGCTTGCTTGAATAGAAAGAAAACCTTTTCCTTAGTGAAATGAAAGACCAGTGCATGTATTTTCACTTCTTAAGTCAAAACAGAAGAAGAGTCATGTGTATTCATACCCACTGTAGGCATTAAAAAATTTGAGTCTCCATTTGGAATTTCTGTGATAATAAAAAGATACCTTTGGTATTTCAATAGTATTCTTTTCTGCTCACTTATCTGGACCAAAAGAAAAATAGCAGTTTTTGCTAGTGCAGTGTATGAAATAAAAAAAATAAAATAAATTAAAATACTTAAATTCAATAATAAAATTAAACTGAATAATGAAATTGAAAATTATACCTTTCAAAATCATAATCAGAAAGCTTCTCCTTCACTCGGGTTTGACTACTTAAGATTTCAAGATTTCCACAGGCCGCCTACCCACTGAAAAGTTTTAGATTAAAGCACTGTAATAGTATTTTTTTCTTAAGTGATTGTGACTGTAAAAACACCTTAGTCTTCCACATTTTCTCAAGTTAGACTGTTTGAGCCCTAGCTTTGGTAATATTTTGAGCACATCTGGTCCTAAATTGGGTATTCTCTACCTTTGATTAGGCATGAAAGGTGTGAAAACCTTCCCTTCTCTGTTCAAGTACAGTTTACTGTACATATTTTATATCTCATCCCGTCCTGGCAGAGGAAAAAAAAGGTATTTTGCCAAAATTCGCCAAATCCCTAATCCTAACAGAGGGCATACATATAATAACATATTATAATAATAAGAGGCCTTAATATAATAACAACACTGATCTAAGATAAGGGGGAACCAATAAATATGACAGAATTAGAACAGAAATATTGTAATATTGAAATATTGCTGGAGTAATTTTCTGATATGATCTACCATAACTGTTGAGCAATATCAATTTCTGTTTGCAAAGGGATCCATGCTGAACAAGATTTCTCTCCCTCACTAGCCCCTTTCACAGCTGAAGAAGAGTTACTTTACCCTTCAGTGAGAGTGTTATGGTGTCCTGGATTTATCAGATAGCCTTCCTGAGGTCTATTATCACTATTAGAAGTGAAAAGTTGGAAGAGACGCTGCTGAACAAATTTATTGTTCTAATCTTACCAAAGATCTGTGCTGTCAGGATATTTTAAACCAAAACAAGCAAAACCAGCAAAGAATTACCTGTTTTAAGAGGAAGGGCCACTTTCCCTTTCATATTCACATCATCATGATGTTTGTCTATCAGCTATCCTGATGTTTTTATCTTCCTACCCCTGCTTTCTAGGTCTTGCAATTGGTTACTTGCTAACCCAGCTGTCCTAGCCAGCAGTCCCCTTTCTCCAGACTGAGTTTGGATTTCAGATCTATTAAGTCTTCTTCATGTGTCTTTAGAATTAAAAGCATGCTAAGATTCATCCCTCACTAGAAGATACTCTAACCATCACAGTTTCAAGGACTGGCTTCCCAGTGGCCAGCAGAAAAGTTTCTCACTACTCCAAGCTCATCTTTATGGAGACCGATTGGAAGTTGTTTTCTTCATGACCAGTTGCATTGTCCAGACAATCTGTGTTCATGAGAAAGCAGCTAAGGAGATGTTTAATGAGGCAGATATGGCCTCTGCATGAATGAAGATTCAAATAAAAACTGATTGATGCTTTTGACAAATGGAAAAATACTCACCAACCCAAGGAATGGAGAACTATGTTTTAAATAAACTTTTTTGGAAGCTGCAGGGTGCTGCATTCTTGCATGGTGTTGAGAATCACCATGCATGCCAGCATCTACTGACAGGCAAAATGCAAAGCATTCCATATCTGCAGACTTTCCAGATTTGAAACATCCAACAAAGTAAAACCTAGAAGCATGGTCATATATCAGGGGTTACAACCTTTTCTGGAGATCTTTCATTTCTCTACTTAGTTGTAAAGGGTCTCTGAGATGTACTTTCCCCCTTGGCAAAGCTACTTGGAACAGGGTGATGGCTTGAGAGTTAGGAAAAATTTTCTTCTTTGAAACTGCACGGGGCAAATGAGATTAACCACAAATTTCAAAACAGGGGTGCCGTGTTTGGTCTAATTCACTCCCCCAAACCCTGGCTTCTGTTACTCATCTCCTGGCTAAGGCAGCAGGAGGCAGTGAGTAAGGTGGGCTGCTTTGCTGACCTCTAGACTGAAACAGCCCTTGTCTCCTGGCCTGTAGAGTTTAATGTCTCCATCAGCTCTGCGGTGTGGGTCGGTGGTGGCTCGCTGGTGGCGAATCTCTTGCTCCTCTCCACGATCTTGTTTGAGCTGCCACTCCATCTGATCCCTCAGTTTGGACTGTTAGATGCATGGGCGGTTTATAACAAAAAAACAAAAGGACAGGAGGGAATAAAGAAAACAAAAATGGGTAAGGTAGACGACTGAAAAACTACAAGACAAAGAAAAGCGTGAACAGAAAAAACAACTTAAATACAGTGGCATAAGAAAGTGAAGAGAACAAAACCAAAATGAGGATGAGCAAAATGATGGGCTGAAACATCTGAAAAGCAAAAAAGAGAAAGAGAGGAAAAAAGAATGCAAACACTGGTTATGAGGCGCATGCAATGAGGATGCATGAGTCAAACCAACAGCAAGCATACAAGTCATGAAGGATATGGGACACAAGGCTCTTCCTTCCTTACTTGTGCGGTGCAGAAAAGCCATATCCAGTGTGGCAGTTGTGGCAGTTTAGACATGCGCCCATGGGCAACGCTTTAGGCAAGGCAGTCCTTCGCTGGCTACAGAGCTTCTCACTCGCTGCTCGGTTAGGGGAGTGAGCTGTAAGCAGGCTTTTCAAAACACATCACTTAGAAAACTGCATTTGGTTGGGTTCTTTTGGCAAGGCTTTTGAGAACATGCCTGACCCTTTTACAAAAGAGCATAATAAAGACCTCCTCACATTTCTTAGCAAGGCTTCTAATTTACATTCACCAGTTTTGTTTTGTTTTTGTTTTTTTTTAAATTAATCTCCTTTTTTTTCATGGGGAAACACTGCTGTTACAGACAAAAACAAGACAGATCTCTTTAACACCAAAGGATTAGCCTTTTTGCCACGAGGAACCGCCTCTGAATCAAAGGAGTTGTGCAAATAAATAAAAGAAAAAAAACCTATAAAGTGTTTGTTTAACATTACACACTTAATACACTGCGGGTCTGAAATCATAACAAAGCAGCTGTGAGGAAAATTAGCTCTAGGGTAGCAATTGCCAGAAAGAAAGAGAAACGATAAAGAGAAAGAAGGCAAATAAGAGGCTGACCTACCTGGAAGTCAGTTATTAACTCCTTCCCCAGGTTACCAATGGGAGAGTCTCGGGACATGGAGGTCATTGTGGATAGGAAACTGGAAGACTCTGTGAGATGGGGAAGAGGGGAGAGGTCCTCCATCTGCTCCTTAAGGCCTTCTCCAATGTGATCAATCTTTTCCAGGAAGGTCTGAAGCTCCTTCCGGAAAGCTTTCATCCTGGAGTTGACAGTGTCCAAAAGCTCTGGTTCATGCTTATCATCTCTCCTTTCCTCACCACCTCTGAAATCCTTCTCAGTGGATGGGCTGCTGGTTACGTGCACCTTCGCATCATAAATCAAGCTGTCCGTATCGGTGATAAGGCGCTCCACAGTCCTTTCAAGTCGCTCAGCCTCACGTTTGATGTTAATTAATGACTCAGTGTCCTCTTTCACTCTCATGAGCTCGGTGGAGCACAGGTCACTGACTTCTGATGGCTTCCCACTCCCAAAACCTGATGTCTTCTCATATACTTCTTCAGAGTCACTCTCGCCCCCAATGGGCCCCTCTCTCTTTGGCTGTGGTGGACGACCATCTTCGCTATCACTCTCTTTCTTCCCAGCATCGCTGTCGGCGTCGCTGTCCCTGGGGCTGGAAGTGCGCAGGCCCAGGTGAGAGGCAAGATCGTAACGCTGGACGTTGGACATAAGGACCCTGTTCTCATACTGGAGCTTCATCACTTTTCCACTCAGCTCATTGATTTGTGACCTGGCTGACTTCAGCTCCTCTTGCAAGGTCCCACCACCCTTGGATGCTGCGTCATCCAGCCAGCCTGGCTCCTGGCCTGGCTCGAACTTGAATTTGTTCAGCTCGTTCGTTAGCTGCTTGTTGTGATCCTCAATTTCAGAGATTGACCTCCTCAGCAGCTCTGCTTCCTCTTCCACAAACTGCAGGTGCCTGCGTAGCTCTGTGGCTGACTCCACAGAGTCTCCGTAGGGTGAGGTAGGAATGCTTGAAATGTGGTCCCTGCTGAGACACTCTTTTTCATACTGGCACCTCATATCCTCCATCTCAGCTTTAATCCCCCTGTTCTCCACCTCCAGTTCCACTATTTTTCTGCCCAGTATGTTGGCTTCCTCCTCCACCAGCTTCAAACGAAGCTTCAGCTCAGCCTCCCTGGTGCTGGGTGGGCCCCCTGCTTCCCCAGTAGGCAGGGGACTGTCCACATCTCCATAGATGGACTTGTACTTCTGGAGCTCCTGCTCCAGTTCGTCCTTTTCCCTCCCCAGTTTGGCCATCTTCTTTCGCATCAGCGCTGCCTCTTCTTTGGCAAACTGGAGCTGGCACTTCAAATCAGCACTGTCCTCCTGCCAAGAACAATCAACCCCCCAGCCCAAGATTATATTACAATAGAAGCACAACCAGTATCTTATTTTCCAAAATCTCCACCTCCCCTTCCTCTGAGCCACTTCTGTTAAGTATGCAAACAATTCACAGACAGAGCTGCACAAACCACACAGTTGACACATTTCATGGCTTGGTCTTAGTTAAATTGGCAAAGCAGCTTGACCAGAGTTAGAGGGAGAAAAAAAAGTGTGCCTGTGCAAGTGTTCAGTGATGCAAGAGTGCCAACACAATGTTTTTTCTTAAATGCTGAGCAAACCTTGTGGAAAATAATGACTCAAATGAAAAGGTTCCATGATTTGGTGGCACTTTTTGTTCCATTTATTTCTTGTTCCATTTACCTTTAATGACATGCTTGTTACTCTTAAGCACCATGAAACAAAGACCACTTGGATGAATTTGCTCATCATAATCTCAAATTTTGGGCTCTTTCAGCTAGAAAGCATAACAAAGGTCTGCTAAACTGCATGGTTGCCTTGAAAAGTGAAGACTTTAATTACTGTGATCTCAAAATGCTGTGAAATAGATGAAATTCCTAACTTGCTTTCCAAATATGAAACACACTGTAGTCTCTACTGCTGTTATTATTAGGACAGAGCAGATTGTGATCGCTGTTTCTGGGATGAACAACTGTTCACAAGGGAGATCAGTGAAAACATGTGAAAAAGGGAAGAAAAGTTCATTAAACCATGTTTACATCCAAATCCATCCCATGTGAAAACCTGCATTTTTCAGGAAGTACCAGGGTATTGAATGACTGTTTGGGATTTTTGGTGTGTGTTGGGCTATAAAAAGTACTGCATCTCATCTCAACTGAAAACTCCAGTGTGTATTGTGCTGAAATAAGAGACAAGGTTAAGTAAATTCTAAGCCAATGAACAATTTCTTTGCATGAATCACTTTCATGAATTGTCATGGAGATACAGGCACTTGGCCTCAAAAGAGACACATTTATCAGCATTAGCAGTATAATGGAAGGCAAGCTTTGAAAGATGATCTCCTGAGACAGCAGATTTTATCATTGTTGGTAAGCCATGTGGACATATGTGCAATTATATATGGAAACTTCATTTCGGTCTCCAGAGCACTGCTATCTTTCACAAGCACCATTTTGTTTTAATTCCTAATAATGGAAACCAAATTCAGAGGAAAACATGACTGACTTTAATTGTTCACACGATCAGGCTATGAAAAAAAATTACAAAACTAATTAGGCTCAGCAGTCAGAGGAAATTATTTAATTTCAATAGCACAGATCCTAGCACACTGGTCTTGTATGTTACCTGGATTAATTTTGCCATATTCTATTTACATAAATACTAATTATGACTTAATTTCAGCTCTTAATAACTGAACAGACACAAAAGGGATTTGTTGTATACTTCTGAATCCAGTAAGCTTTCTGATTGATACTGCCCGCTGCAGATTGTGACTTTAAAATGTTAAAAAGAAAAGAGTTAACTTACATGTTAAAAACATGATAGAGGTAAAAATTAGTCAAACTTTCTGTTAATATGTGGTTTTAATTGACAACCAAGAGCCAAACACAACTGTAATCAGCTCATGGGTTAACTGAAATTTTGGTCATCATGTTTCTGGCATCAGAAATGTAAGTTTTAAATTAACTCAAGCAAAGTACTTATGATTGATTAGAAGCAGAGCCTCTAGAAGATGGACCTTCTATCCCCTCTATTGTCTCCTTGCATACACATTTCCCTTTTTCATATATATATTTATAAATTGCTTTTCTCTTTATAACTCAAAAGTGCAAATTAAGAATCAAATTAAAACCTGGAAAAATCCTATACAGCCTCTGCAGTCACTCTGCATTTTGGTTGCTCTGGCTGGATAAGGCTGTATGATAAAAGCATCATCTTTGTCCAGGGCTGTGCAACACATTACCTCTATTTTTCCTGTCATGGTGAATCAGTTTATCTCCAGAGCTCTAGGTTTTGCTTTGTGGAAATACAAAGATCACAAGGAAAGTTACAGTCAGACCAGTTCTGCACATCAGAACCCACAGGTGGGATAATTACCCCATGTTATTTATTTATTTATTTGTTTGTTTATTTATTTATCTGTTAGTAGCTGGTCTGACATTTTCTTTATTCTGTCTTTGTAATCCTGCATTCTTTACCCAACTTCTTGTCTGCCTTTGGCTTCAAGAGCCCAGCTGTCTGTGGCAGTAGCTGGTGCCTTGCACCTCCCCTGCTGCAGGCAGCTGGAGTGATGCCCAAGGGAAGGGGCAGCCTGCCCCATTCCTCTGCTCTGCCTGGGAACACCAGGGGCCTGCTGCCACTCTGGGGTCAGAGGGACTTCCAGCCAGATACCCACTGCTCTTCAGACAGTACATATAACAGCACTTGGGACAACAGACTCAGAGCTTTGGAGCTTTTGAAGAAAAGGGAAAGGCTTCGATGGGTTTAGGGTCAGGGGCCCAATGTTTCTGCTCAGCATCACTGCACGACTCAGTGCATCTGTGCAGTTAGTGTGCTATTTTTGCAGGAAAAAAAACACTTTAAACTTCTTTAATGGTGTTACTTTATTGACAGGTTTTGTCTTAGCTATTTTTTTTTTTAAGGACTAAATTTTCTAGCTTTGGTTTTTTTGCAAGAGCTGAAACAAGCAAGATTTTTTTCATTAAACAAACACAAGCCTCATACAAAACAACAGTGCTGACGGATGTTAATCTTGTCTACTAAATAGGGATCCCATCTGGAAAGGTGAGAAAGCTCTAGATCCTCCTCACTTCCCTGCCAGGGAACATCCCATTCCCCTGACAGCATTTTTTCCAGAGGAAAAGAATGGTCAGGAGAGATTTATCAGCCAGATATAAGCATGCCAGAAGGGTAGGACTCCAACCTTCATGCATCTGTCCCTCTGAAACTTTGTGTACAGAAATATCACTGATTTCTTGATCAGTTGAAACCAAGTAGAAACAGTGAGAGGGTGAGACACCCACACAGGCAAGCAGAATTTTGACATATAAGGCAAACTATAGAGAGGCCAAATCACCAAAACTAAGAATAGCTCATTATTAGTTAAATCGTGAATGAAAAGACAGGAGAGGGGGAAAAAAAATAAAGAGGGAAAATAGCCTTTCCATGGTTTTGGAGAAACAAGAGGCTCAAATCCCAGGGGTTGAACATGAGCAATGGCCTCCTGACTGTATTAAACAGCCAGTATGTGGATGCTTTCCTAAAATGTGTACAGAAGGCAAATCATATAGAAAGAAAGGAAGGAACAGCAGTGCAAAGATGTGACAGTCACGGTGTGGTCATGGACTTTGAGAGATCATTAAGGATAAATGGGAGTTAATGATTACTGATGGTGATAATTTGCATGCAATTGCACTGAGGCTCTGCATGGCACTTCAGAAAGATGATAATGGGTAAAAGAAGCAGAAGGAAAAAACCCAAATCCTTCCCTACAGAGTCTGCTGTCTAATTTAGACAAATGTAGAATGTGGAGATAAAGAAATGAAACATATAGGAAATAAATTAACTTAATTATGCAATGTAAATGCATAATGCGTGAGAGATGTGATGAGAATGAAGAGCTGATCAAAAATTTCCCAATACAATATTTCTTTTCTGGCAAGAAGACACAAAGCTAGATAGAGGCCAACACCATCTCCTCTACCACCACCACCAGCTCAAGGGAGCTGCCAGGCAGAAGACTGGTAAGCGATTTGGGGTTGCGAGTCTGACGACAAGGCAGTACAACCAGCACCCAAGCATCTGGCTGAGTGCCAGCACTCCTACCTTGCGCTGGAGAACCACTTTTCTTTGTGTTTTGCCTGGTGCCTGGTATTTTCCAAGAGGCTCCGTTTTGCAATTCTGCTGAATAAAAACTTTTTTCTTCAATACTGCTATAGGTGGGAGAGTGCTACTACAAATTCTGCTTTTACACAACTTCAAGACAATAAACTTCATGGGCATTATTTACTTGGTGTGTCCTGTGGTGAGTGTGAAGTTCCAGCTAATTTTCATGACGAGCTCTCAGTAAGTAAAACCACCAGTCTTGCCACATGCTATACATATCTGTACGCATGTGGATGCACAGAATCTAAATTGGAGGCCTTCTCAGTCACAAAATAATGGGTGTTCATTCTAGGTACTTAGGGTGTCTGTCCCTGAAGAGCAGCATTTTGAACCCTTTGGATTTTGTATCAACCCTTTTGGGCCATGCCCAGGACCTGGCAGCTGTTTGACCAGGTCAGGCATGTGCTGTGATGTGCCGTATATTAACCGGCAAATATCTCTGAATGGATGCCTGGGTTTGGAGACAGCTATGGGTAATATCCTAGAGTTGAGAGAAAGCCAGGACATGCACATATAGGCTGGGCTACGTCAGTATTTAAAGTTATTTCTTGATCTTTATAACCCTAAAGAATTGGTGAAGAAAACCGAATGGCCACCTTGCAGAGTGCTGATGCAATGGTTTTCATTTCCAGCCCCAAGTCCTTTGCTTGCAAGAGTTATGATGTGTGTGTAGAGGGCAAAAGTTTTTCTCCCCATGTGGCTTCTGGGATCACTTCTCTTTGTTGTGAGTGGTGCTGAGCTCACACTTGGTTACTCAGTTAATTTTGTGAAGTCGTTTTTAAGGCTTTCCAAAGCAAACTGTAGCTGCTCTTAATGCCTGGATTTGGGCAGAGGAAACAAGCATGAGAATCCATTCTCTTTGCACAGCTCTCTATTTCCAGGAAAGAGGAAAGGCAGGACAGTGCTGCTCACAAACCCCTAAGGACACAACTGTGCCTTCATGTAGCATCATTTGTCATTTACATGTGTGTGGGCATGTGTATATATTTCATCCATATATTTTACATACTTGCAGAAAAACAAACTCTGACCTGACTGACAACTTAAATAATTCTCCATAGCAAGTGCCTTGTTTAAAGGTATGATTAAGCCATGCTTGTGTCATCTTGGTGAGGACGCTCAGCCTGCTGTGTCCTGGGAAAGCAGGCTGAAGTGCCCTGGCCACTGGCCAGTCGCCTAGTATGCCCACTCAGCTGCCTGCCCTACCCCCTCAAGTTCAACATATTGTAGTGATTTATTATGGTTTCTATTACAAATCAATGGATTTTAAGACTAGACAACCCATAGGTCTCCGCAGTGTACACTGAGCCTGCCAAGGGGGCGGCAGGGGAAGTGCATCCCTTCTCTAATGAAGGCACAATGTCTCTCCTGGCTCCTTTCCCAGCGAGGTGAAATAGTATCCTCATCTCCCTGGCTATAAACAGTAACTGCGCTGGTGCTGGGAAAAGCTTTAACTCCTACAGTCAGAACAAAAAGCAGAGGAAACCAGGCAGACTGCTTTCCTGAGAAGGACTGACCAACAAGATTCCGATAAAACCCACGTCCAAAGAGAGACTGAGTGGGCAGCTTAGGCTCTCTGAGGTACCTCAGCTTTGGGGAGCACAAGTTCCTGCAACATCAGGGAGATCAAAGGAGACACGAGAGCTCGCAGAGTGTCATTGCAGTGTGTGAACTGCATTCCTGCCAAGACACTCATTAGCACAAAACCTTTGGCACAATCTATAAATTTAGTTAGTCCCTAAGCTGCGATCCAATTATTTTGTGAGGCAAGGTGATTTGCTCTTCTTGTAGCAAACCTGCAGCCTGAATCAATGGATACAAGCACAATGAGCCCGAGAAGCTGCGCAGTTTAGAGACTGCATTTTTGTCCTAAATTGCTTCTACATTATCTCTGGGAAGTCTCAGTAGATTAAGGCCTAATTGCACTCAAGTTAATATACCTGATGGCCCTGTCAAAACCCATAAAAATAAATTTTGAGCTGTATGATGTGATTTTGCTCAAAGTTGCTCAAAGAAACCATACCTGGGTAAATGTCTTCTTTTCTTTGTGGATTTCTCTGCTGCCTCTTCTCTTCAGGGAACTCTGCAACAGAAGTAACACTGTGTTATTGATAAGCTAAATACAAAGCCTGCAAGTTTAGCAGGTTTCACCACTATACAATTAATTTAGGAGAGAGAAAGAAAGCAAGAATATTCTCCTGAACAGCTGGAGATTTAATTTTTCATAATAATCCTTAGAAGAACAAGATGATCAGGTCCTTGTCAGTGAATCTTTTAATGCCCAAAATTTCCCACCAAAACAAGGAATAAAATCAGTTTAAAACTTCACAGAGGGAGGAACATTCCCCTAACCCCACCCCCCCCACACACCTTTTTTTATATGGACCACCACAATTTTTGGCTAAACTTTTTTTTTGCATGGGACAATGATTCATGTTTGATTAATCCAGGGCAGAAGTCCAAGAATCTTACTCACAGTCGATGTGAAACACATGGTGGAAACCTCAGAGGAAAGCAACCCCCCAAAAAAATAGGCAAGGACATGCAAGTTTAAGCTGTGTGGCATAACATTATTTGTTAATCCGTGCTAGCAAATATACTGAGGAGCCCAGGTAAAGACTAAATGATTCTCCAGGTATTTTTGAATTTACTTCATAAACCAGGTTTTATTGGTTTTGCAAATCTTTATATCCCTTTATAAGCAAATATTTTGAAGACATGGAAATGATGAGATCATCACTGCTTCACTGAGAAACCTCTCATTTCCCAAGTGGAAAAGCACAGTTTTCCTGAGCACCATCAGGATATTACCAATGTTTACTTATGTGTCAAGACTGGTTTCCAAACCAGTGTGAGCTGGGTCTATTTAGAAAAGGCATAAATTTGACACTTTTCAGGTTGAGGCATCAGAGGGGATCAAAAGGTATCAGTGGAAAAAAAAGCAGAAAGATCGGAACGGCAGCATTTGAATTCAAAGTGTGCCGTGTTGCTCTGTCTGTGTCCAGAGCATGAAGGCAAATACTCCCCAGATCACCCCGATATTCTGACCTCTTTTATTTTTCCAGATGAGGTAAAGCCTAGGCTGTCATGGGTTGCCCATAGGTGGCAACATGCATTGCCCTCCTCCTCTGGTCCATGTGATGGAGCAGCATCCCTGAACCAGCGCCTGCTCCCATGTCAGGTGGGCTAATCCCAGTCTCTGTAACCCACACTAACCCAGCACTTCAAACCAGGAGCAAAGAGGAAGGGACAGGAGGGAGAGGCATCCTGTTAATTAGCTAAGTCCAGTCTCGCGCCCAGCCATGAGCTAGCAGAAAACACGATGCGAGCTTGGGGACCAGCACACACACCACACACAAATCCCAACCAAAAGCTTTTCCTGGCTTTGTGGTTTCTGCCTGTTCAGCTATGCAGCTACTGCATATTATAATTATTGCACACTAAGACAAATCTCTCCTTCTACTCTTTGTTATACACAGATAAGTAGTTAAAACCCATTCATACTCAGCACCATATGCCCAAGACATACTACAGTTTATTTTTGCTAATCTGCTCCCTATGTTAATCCAGTGATTTCCGATACCTAATGAAGCTAAGTAAGAGAAATGTCTTCTTCTGGATACTGAAACAGTTCAATAAAAAAAGACTTTAAACACTAAAATCATCATATGAAAACCTGTTACACAAGCTTAGGAAGGATAACAGTTACTGTTTTCTCTCCCTTTTTTGTTTGTTTGGGTTGTTTTGTTTTGTTTTGTTTTGTTTTGTTTTGTTTTGTTTTGTTTAATGTGGTGTTATTCTGGAAGCAGATATGTAGCTGAAAGCAATCACCAGTCAGCAGCATCACTCCCTGGCACACAAGGAGGGCTCATTCTGGCTGAAGAGAGATGGGGCATAGCCCTGATCCTCACATGTGACTTCTTTTCCATGTGACTTCAAGCAAGTACAACTTGAGTGAAAGGAAGTTGTCTAGATCCTGCATTTAATTTGTAAGCCCTTACAGTCAGGGATGGGGCTATCAATTTCTGTCGAGGCCTCAATGCCTAGTTGTAGCAAATGCTAGAAATGAAAAGCCTTGTGCCAAATGCTAAAAACCTCTTGTTCATACCTGTAGGCAAAAGGTTACACTTAGACACATCCAGCTTGAGAAGCTAGCGGATATAAACACACGGACTATGGTGTGCAAGATAAAGTAATAAAGACTTTTGTGTGTAGTATGGGACAATACTTGGAAAACAAGGGGAAGGGAATTAAAATTAAGGTAGATGACATGGATCTCAGGATGAGAAACAGGTAGGTAGCAATCTGGCTTTGGAAACTGTAAGCTCCACTCTTCACTGAAACAAGGAATTTCACAGATCCAGACTAACAGGTTTGTAACATATTGCCTCATTTTAAGCATTTTCACCTGTGCCGTTTGGATTTGCATGAGAACAGCTTTGTAATCAGTGCTCAGGTAGGAGCATTGTATTTCCATAAGGCAGAGACTCAACCTAAGGCTGAGTCTGTCCTCAGTGTAATAAAAAGATGGGAACATTTACCTTTGGGGACTGCAGTGGATTACAGGGAGAAACTTCCCTCACATGTATCAGTGGAGGACTTGAACACAAGCATGGCAACAAGGAACTCCCTGGCCATAACCCCCTGAGCCCTATATGAAAACAAGGCAGTATCTCCATTCCAGCACTATTGGACCAGGCTGCACATGTGTATGAAACAGCAACCAATACAGTTGCTGTTTTAGCTGGACTAAGGGCAGAGGCTGCTGCTGCTAAAAGTAGGGGAATGTGCTACAAGCTTAAATTATTTAAAATGCAAAATTGTCCAATAAATGAGCATTTCTCTTTGATGTACAGGAGATTGGCATCAGAAGCTGATATGAATTAATGCTAGAAGGAACATTTCTACACCACTTTCTATAGTCAAGAGACCAGCAAGGGTTGGCTGTCTACCAAAAAGTCTTTCAATGATGGCTAAACAAGATTGTATTAGTCCTTTGGTTAACAGAGTCTCTTAAGAAAGTGGTTACTTGTGCAGACATTTCCTACCTCTACAGTTTCACTGAAATTTGTTGATGGACCTCTTGGCTACCAAGGAGAGCTACTGTATGGAGGCCCAGTGTTTTAAAAGTTAAACTTCCCAAAAGATTATTGGGTGTAGGGATTACAGTATTAGCAGCAGGAAGAGACAATTTTTTTTCTACTTTTCCTAGGAGCCTAGCAGGGACGGGAAGAGGTAATTTGCATTTTCTGGTGAATTCCATTTTTTAACAGGTCAAAGAAGAGTCCTGCAAACTAAGCAGTGAAAGTAAGCAGTGGGAGACTCCCCATGTGGAGGCAGCAAGCAGGAATCAATGCACTGGAACTGGAGGTTGAGCAAAATATGGAAATAAAATTTGAGTTAAGAGCAATTGTACATGTAAGCACATGATAGACTCCAAGTTTTCGTACTGAAGCAAGCACCAAGTAGGATGAGAATGGAGCTGCAAACAGCCTTTGTTAGAGAAGGATTTGGAAAATGAGAGAGCCAAGAGTCCCTAAGAGCTGTCATCCTGTCACTTTATTCACTGCTACTGAGAGGAGCAAGTAATTTGGGCAGCAGTCTGGCATCTGCAGGCAAGCATGGTCTTGCAATCATATGTGCATCAAACTGAACCTGTAAAATCCAGTAGTCAGTCAATGAAGTGACAATGTCTGCAATTCAAAAACAGAGAGGCTGGAGTGGAAAGTCCAGCCCTGAAGGCAGTTTCTATTACTGTGATGTGTGAGGAATTATACACCAGCACTTCAGAACTGTATAAATAATGTTCTGTGCCAATGATGGCTTGCTACCAATTGCTTTGAAATGGATAATCACAACTTTCATTTGCATTCATTAGAAGATACTGCCTCTGAGAGACCTGACAGTATTCTAAAAATTATGTGCAAGTGACCGAATCCACTTGCTCCAAATCCAGCAGCAGGTGAAGCAGACCACTTGCAAATCACTGATAACTGCAAGGCTAACAGCTTCAGAGCTGCACACTGACATTTCATAACAAGAGCTAAATTCTTGCTACTTGTTGGGGCCTTTCATGTTCAAGAATGAACAAACCATCCAGAGAGACATAATCTCTGCCCCACAGAATGTGACTCAGCAAGAGATCTTGCCAACAGACCAACTTTTTCATAGCACTTACTCTCCAAGAAATGCCAGTGGTTTAAATGAAGGTAATTCTGCTTGGCATCTTGGCATCTATGTGAATCAGAAGAAAACCAGATCCTCTTGTTAACAGATGGTCAGAGGGTGGATTTATCCCTAAGAGATGTAAACCAGTGCTCATTAACTGCACCACTAATCAGGAATGCTTCACTGCACGCGTTTTCCAGGCACTGTGCAGGACTGCGTAAGAAGATTCTGTCAGGAAAGGAAAAAGGATGGGGATCTCCATGTTCCTTTTCCAGGAAACCCCATCCACACAAATGAAGCTCTGCTGGCCACTGCAGGCTGTTTCCCTCTTAACTTTTTGCAGCTTTGAACTTGCCAGACCCTGCCACTGTGCATGATTCTCCTTCACCTCACTGTTTTAGAGCTCTCCCCATCTGTCCAGTCTTAAAGATAAAGGAAAAAAGCCCTTTGTGCAGAGGTCTGCTACTCTTAAATCAGTGAAGAATAAACTTTTCTAAGAAGAAAAAAACATGACAATGACCAGGACCTGTTTCTTTAGAAGGGGCAGATTTCAGCTATCACACTGCACTGTCCTTTCCTGTTACCTGACCACTTGGGAAAAGGGAGCATTTCCCATTTCTGTAGCAATATCCCTTGAACAGGGTAGCTTTCCATTCTTTCTTTAGGCCTGAAGTGTCTCTAAGCCCCAAGTATTCAACTGAAGTTTTGCTTTGCAGCCATCCCATTCTTCTGTATTTCAACAGCTGCACAGTGAAAGTACGGCTTTTTCATTGTGAACTCTTGCACATATCTACACAATGGTTAATGGAACTGGAAAGTACAATGAAATTCTAATTGCTTTTCAATTGCTGTAGGCCCTTGAAAAAGATATCTCACCAACCCCTGATAAAGCTGGGCTTGACGCAAGTGATCTGTATCTCCATTCATTCCCAAGTACGTTTCATTTACTAGAAATCTCTAAATACTGTGATATTCATCATTCACATGACCTAGCAAAGTAAGCTATGTCTGAAATATCATAAGCATTACAGTTCAGGATAAAAGGCATCCCTTGAGTAAAAGAGCAGCAAAGCACACTAGCTTTCAGCAACAGCCTAAATTTCCCTAACGCTGCATTACTCTATTGTGCTAAGCTTATGAATAGGAGCCTCTTTCTTTTGCCTCTCACTATGAACACACCACACTGCCTGTCTCATGTGGCTTCCTGGTGCCCTTCACATGCAGGCTGCGATATTAGCTGCATATTATTGGTGTTTACCAATAATGTGGTGTGACAGGTCTGGGAGCGTGCTGGGGAGGGAAGCAGCAGGGCTGCACCTGCTGTCTGAAGCCCTGGAAGGTTAGACAGCAGCTCTTGGGAGGATGGGAAACAGCTGGGCTGGTTCTGCGTTCAGCTCACAATACACCATTTTTCTTAATATTTGGTCAGCGGAGGCTGACATGGGGACCAGAAACCAATATAATCATTCTTATTAATAAAATTATTACTAAATAATTACAGAAATAATTGGTAAAAGATTTAGCCCAGTGATACAGTAATTGTTATCAATATAATAAAATAAATCTTGCAACAGACAGCTGAGATCCTAACCACTAATGTGTATCACTGTCTTACACAGTTCTTCTGCTCAAACATTTCCTAGTAACTTGTTAAATTCATTAAAATATATTTTAAAAGTTCCTGTCTGTCCCATTTTGTTAAGATATAATTTTATGTACATTTTATTACAGTTTTATTACATTTGTCACAATACATAAAGAAAATTATAACACGCTGGGATTAGACTTTTCTTTCTTAGGAGGGGTCCTATTTCAGATGAAGGAAACCAGAAAGAAGCCAGGCAGATGATTGCAGACAGTGCTGCTTTTTCCCCTCCTGCTACACTAGTAGAGCGACACTGATGTGCCAGGAGCAAACACATCCCTCTGAATCTCATCACCCTTCCACTTGCACAGCTGTCTGCACACTGTGCTCGTTCCTTCACCCCACATCACAGGCACGTGTGCTAACCCTCTGCCCGGGCACCACCTGAGCCTGAGGAGGAAACCACTGCCACCACATCCCTCACAATCCTGCCAGGCAGGAGTGGCATCCATGCCAAGCGCAGCAGTGGCTGCTGCCAGGCCTCTGCTGCTCCATCTCCCACCACATCATGCCTGTAATGCCCATGGTAACTATCACTAGGACCACCCACCCCCTCCTCCCCACTGGCACAGGAGGCAGAAGCAGCACCCCAAGTTCCTCTACACCCACGGAGCTGCAGTGACCGAGCACCAGTCTGCAAAAGGGAGCCATGTCAACCTGCACCCCTTTGGGAAAGAACTTGTGGAAGAGTCAGGCTTAATCCGAGCGGTATGTGCTGTGCTGACACTGCCTGAGCCCTCCAATTACCTCGTTAGTGTAATCCCCTAGCAGACAGCCCGTGAAAAATGTGCTGGGCACTATGTACACACAGAAACAGACCTGTCCTGAAACAGCTTGGCAACAGGAATGGTGCTCATCATCAGTCACGAAACCCCATGGAAAGACACACGGCTGGTGCTCACAGTCCAGGCAACACTTCAGCATGCCCACAGAGAAACAGCATCTCTCACCATGAGAGCAGGCACCCAGCCAGCCCCTTGGCCAGCAGCGGCAGTTTGGGCTCCCTTCTCCACCTCTCTGGACCAAACAGGCATTGTAAAACTCACTGAGAAGATGAAACCACTTAAAAACCTTCTTCTTCTCTCTTGTGATGACTCTTACTGCAGTGGCCTGAGCAAAATAGACAACTGCTAGAAAAAGCCACCCCTGACCGACCTGCCCTGCCATCCACCATCCACTTCGCACTACTTGGCATCACCTGCCTCACCCAGTGCGAAATGTAAACTGCCTGAAAACAGAGGTTGACTGTCCTTCCCTCCTGTTCTCCATGAAAAAATGCTTCCCCAGAATGCTTTACTGAATGGGACTGCAGGCCAGATAGTGCTCAGAGATGGGACTGGGAGTTTGCATTCCCAAAGGAAGACAATATGAGAGCATTTATTGCTGGTCACTGCATATCCTGTAGCACAGCCAACCTATTACAAGCATAAATTATGCTTGGTTTTGTTGGGTTTTTTGTTGTGGGGTTGTTGGTTTTTTTTTTTTTTTTTTCCAAAAGAAGAGTAAGAAAGCTATATATACCTAGGGAATAGACACCTGCTGTCCAGTTGGGGAGGTAGCATCTGCTAATTATCTGCACCAAAACCTTTAGAAAGTAATACTACGTAGCTGGCAGTCCCATTATCAGGACAGACTTCCTGAGGATGGGAAGAACAAACTTCTTCTGAGAGAGTTTGAAAGTGATGGGACAAAGCAGAGTTAGATATGATTGGGACAGTGCTGATAAAGGAGAGGAGAGTGCTGATGAAGGAGCTGAGCAAAGCTGCAAGCCCATACTAGGTCAGGAGGTCACTGCAACCATTTACAAAACTGTGAGAGGGAGAAAACACACAGCTCTGCACTCTCTATAGTGTTCAAGGTAAGGGCCTAAAGAGCAAATTTCACAGAATCTAGAAAAAAGAAGATTTTTGGAAGTCTTTTAGCAGAGAATGATCTTCACACCTGCACAACATCTATGCTGTCCACACTAA
The DNA here is from genome assembly GCF_048771995.1 of Taeniopygia guttata. Classification (NCBI taxonomy): domain Eukaryota; kingdom Metazoa; phylum Chordata; class Aves; order Passeriformes; family Estrildidae; genus Taeniopygia; species Taeniopygia guttata. The sequence continues at coordinate 101,220,194 of NC_133026.1, forward strand.
TAGATCAACAGCCACAGAATTGTTCTTTACATTGAGGGTGAAAAGGAAAATTTTCCTTGAGCAGAAAACTATGAGTACAAGCACCTTCAGTCTCCCCTGGATTAGAGCAACTTGCTGTTTCTATGAAGTATTAAATGAAATTCTAAAGAAGCAGAGAGGTTAAAAGAGGTTAAATGCCAACTTCAATGATCCCCAGCAAACATATCCCAGACAGTTTTTGTAATCCTCCATTGCCCATCTATTATTTCACAATTTTAAGGACATTGCACTCTGAAAAAGGGGGTTATAAAAATAGAGCAAAAAGACAGCAAATTCACATTTGGATAGCTGCTACCTGTGGTGCACTTTCCTATATATCATTCAATGCATACAACAATTTACTGCCAGGTAATGGGTCACCCCCAAGACATTTGTATTCAGCAAGCCAAAGGAGTCACAGTTCAACACCAAAGACAGTTCTGCTACAATGAACAAGGCCATCAGTTACAAGAATGAAATTCAAGTCAGAGTGTAGCACTTTTAATTAAGAAACAGTGAAACCAGGGCAGGCACAAGCTACAGGAAGAGGACAGAGCTCCTCCAAGCATGACAGGGCAATGTCCACCCACTCTCCCAGCACATTCTGTGAAGGAAGAGTGGCCCTCATGGGAGAAAAATGCTAGGCTGCTTATGTGCCAAACTGCAGCTGGAAACAGACAGGAGTGAAAGAAATTGTTAGGAGAGCATATAATTGCAAAATTCATATTTCCTTAGTGAAACCAGTCTACAAAGATGTGTCAGCAGCAACCCTGTAAATATTAAATGAAAAATTCTGCATGATTGATATAGCTTCACAAAAATGTGCTTAGAAAGGAGTATGACAAGCCCAAGTGGGAACACAGTGCTTCAAACGTCAAAATTAAAATGCACAGAAAAATGATAAACATTCCATAAATGCCAACAGCAAAATAATCTGTTGTGAAGCACGATTCTGAGGAGACCTCAACTTGTGCAGGTATTTGGGTTACCCTTTACTATTTTGCCTGCTCCTAGGGCTGGATTGTGATTGCTTGGGAATCTCTTCTGATTGCCTCTGGGGAGCTGGGGTGGCTCTGTAAGTATGCAGGGGCTGTGCTCTCTCATGCAACTGCTGCTTTGAAGCCTAAAATGAACGGCCTCAAGCTCCTTGCTGGGATTCAGGGTCTCTGCCTCTGGATACAGATGGGTGCTCTGACTCTGTGGACAAAAGCAAAAATTCAAGACAAATTGTGCATTACTGGGTGTTATGTGGGGAAGCAAGACCCAGGAGACGGTCTCAAAGGTCTCAGACTTCTGAGAGATGGGTGAAAGCAGGGGTTGGGACAATGCTTCTTGGTTTGGTCTGTAGCTCCTGGGGAGGACTGACAGCTTTTCCACGTCTAGACAGGGGAGCTGACTGCCCCAAGCCTCCTCATTGCACTGCCTCAGTGCTTCAAAGAGCTGGTTGCTGAGGAGGCAATGGTGCTCAGCACATGCCCAAAGGAGAAATTCACAGCTTCAACTCTGTTGTATTCATCCCTCTCTAAATGCATCCTATCTGGGGCCTAAATCCTGTACCTTGTTTTGATACAGATTTGTTACAAATGACAACGTTTTATCTGTTTTATTTTCAGTGCGGATAGAAGGAAAAAGAGGATGACCCATTTATATTCTCTTAAATCAGGAAAATAATTAGTTTCCAGACTTATCTGAGAATTTATCTCACTGCTTTCCTCTCTGCCTTTCTTGCTAATATCAAAACAAGCACAAGAAGCCTGAAATAATAACACGGATGCGCTTAAAGAAAAACCCCAAAAAACCAACCAAAACATTAATCATACCACATAGGATGCTCTTGTGTGGGGTGAGCTGCAGTCACACAGCCAGGGCTGGTTTCAGAAGCTGCTTCTGGATAAGAAGCCTTTTACCCTCCAGAAACTGTAGGATCCACCAGAGCAGGGCAAGGTCACCACAGCCATGACCAGTCCCAAGACAAGACAGTGAGCAGGAAGGAACCATGTCTGCACTGTCAGGCAGCTTGTACCATTCCTCTTCTTCTGAGGGAATGAATCAGTAACTCTAGTCACACTGCACATGGTACTTCTATTATTAAATTATTATGATAACAAATGAAGACTGACAGCTAATGGGTCCAACCCCAAGTATAGAATAAAATATGAAAAATGTGAGCAGCACTGTTGACTTCACCAGTTCCTGCAAAATGATGCCAGTCAGTGTGTCCTTGGTTGTAACCACACACCAAAACACGGGAAGATCTTATGGATCCCTTTGCAGAACTTGCTGTTGTTGCTGGCAAGTAAAGGAAGTTTCTGAAGATGATTTGCAAATCAGCTTCTGAAAAGTCATTTTTAGACTGTAACTCCAAAGACCTTCTAATCTCTGTGCACTTCTCATGCTGAAGCACATCAGAGCAGGAACATCCCGATGTGCTTTTTATTTGATTTGCCTACTCCTAAGAACCGCTTCGTATGTGGAAAGCTTTGCAAAGCATTCAAGTAGAGCAAAGCAGCTCCTGCTGGGGACTGCAGGCTGGGAAGATAATCAGGGGAAATACCCTTTTATTGTACTTCTTAACCAAAACGTAAAATAGCACTTTGATTTTCTTACTATAAATCAGCAAATGAAGTACAGAGATTTTACCATATACAAATTGCTAAATACCAGATACCACAGCGGAATTTAATTCTGTGCCAAAATCATACCCATATCCATTTCTTTAATGCCTTTAAAAATAAAAAGTCTCACATTTTCATTAACTTCAGTAAGGCTTGGACTAAGGCCTCAGGCAGCATTAACGCTCTCATTGTCTCCACTGAAACAGGAGTTGGTAGGAGACCAGGCATGTTCAGGGGTTGCTGCAGAGAAGTATCTAATTAGGAACAACTAATCCACAATTACTGTTGTTCTGCTGTGATTAAAAGTAAGGCAGCAGGGATGCCTGATGAAAGGAGGTGATCAGGTCACATCCTGAAGCCCTACCAAGGTCTGACAGGCGAGGATACAAATCTAGGGTTATTCTACAAAGCCTGAAGAAAAAGCAAGTGCAGATTTGGTAAGGGACTTGATAAATCTTCACCTTTTTTTCTCTGACTAGCAAAGCAAAGCAGAAAGGGAAAAAAAAAAAGGAAAACTTCAAACCATGAGCTAAATATTCTTTCTCTACCACTGGTCAATGCAAGAATTCACAAAAAGCTTTTACTCTCCCAGGAATAACAAAATGGAAATGCCTGGGCTAGATCAGTGGAAGAGCTTTTGAACTGAAACACGGCACCTAATAGCAGAATAGGCTTTATACCAGCCTGGCTGCAGGAGAATAATGACTATGAATAATATGTATGCATTAGAGTGAATAATGACAGCCCTGAAGAAGGACTGGCAGAGACCAACAATTTTTTTTTAGATCATTATTTCTTAGATGACAGAAACTATTACCATGAGGAAATTATTGCACTTTTCATTTTTCTAATTAAAACACGAAAAGTGTTCCTCTCTACCACTTAATTCATTGCTGGCTCTTTCTTTCTGCCTCTCTGGCCATCTGGAAAAAGCATCTCCCCACAGGTAAGCTTTTTTTAGCTGAGGGCCCAACCACAAAGGGTATTGCCATGTCAATGCTTAAAGTGAAGGCAAAAATAGCTATGTTAAGGATTTCCACAGCAAAACAAGTGCAAAATTTGAATTCTTGGCGGTTCTAAAACAGGCATGTTACGGTCGCTACCTGGGTACATGCTCTGCCTACTGACCAAGAAGCGGAATAAAACTCCTTGTGGGACTGAGCTTCCCACGTGCTTGCTCATTAACAGGGCAAATTTTATATGACTATAGGTTTTATGGAGGATTTTGATAAAATGTTAATTTCTAGTCTGTTCTTAAAAGTCTCAGTGTGGTGATTTTTTGCTTGTTTCAGAAACCTGAAATCCCTGGATCCTCTTGTAAGCTCCTTTCTAAGATCCTGCTAGTCTTGACACCTAAAAGATTGGGAGGGACAGACAAAATAAAACCACAGGCAATAAGCAGCTGGTCTCAACCAAGGCATCACTTCCACCACTTACTTTTCCTTCCTTGGCTGCCCCACCTTGCAAAGCTCCTGAAGGGAGCTCTGAGATGAACAGAAATGGAGAAGCACCCACTTTTTCTCCCTGTAAATCTCTAAAGTGTGGCAAAGCCCAGGTGTCTCTCTCATCATTCTCCCCCATCTTTGGCAGTGTTTTCCCTCTAAATGCAAAGCAAGGAGTAGAATACTCTTGTCCTGAGAGGGACATTGGGCTCTGCTTATTGAGATCAGCAAGTGAGGAATGAAAGCCCTCAGAGATCCACAGCAGCTCTTCAATAAAGAGCCCAAAACCAGAAAAATATAAAAAGAAAATTAAAAAAAAGAGAAAAAAATAGAAGAAGATAGGAAATAAATGAGGGAAAAGTTTGCAGCATACACCAAAATGCCATGAAAAAATACTGACTGTTCAACACTTGTGTGTCTTCAAATTCAGCAAAGGGACGTGAAGTTAAATTTAAAAAAAAAAACAAAAACGGATCTCAGACAGGCACACAGCACTTTTCCTCCCCCATACACAAATATGTCCCCATGCTACTTGGCTCACCTGTCAATGCAGGAAAAGCTCTTCCTGGCAACGCAAATGAATGACACCCAGTTTACTAATCTGGCTTTGTTTTTTTCTCCTTATTTTGCATATAACTAGTGTATGAATTTATAACGTGTTTTAATTTACATAGGAAAACTGGAGAAAGCAGTTTGTGCCCCAGAAGGAGACAAAGAAACTTGAAGTAAATGTAGATCTAGAATTATGCAAAATAAAACTCTAATTGACATAATTATTGTTAATGACTTGGAACTGAAACTCAATTGGATGAATCCTCTTCAGTTTTTGCCTATCAATTTCCCTAACTGTCAACATAAAAATGGCAGGTTTTAGCCAAATAGTCTAGCCTTATAAGAAAATAGAATAGAAATGAAAGAAACAGAATGAAGTTTTGTTGCAGCCTTAAATTCTAAGAGGAACAAATTATCACTTTTATCAGAAGGCATATGCTTATCTGAAATCTCCTCCCCACTTTTAATAAAACTACTTACACTTTAGATAGCAAATTATTGATTCTGACTGGTGCTTAAAGAAAATACTTAAAATACTTCAGGTTTTTAACCTCACTTGTTGCCACTGGGCTCTCTACAGCCCAGTGTACACTCTACCACTTGTTGCTATGATTGCAGCAGTGCCTTGCAGAATCTGCAAGATGAAAAAAAGTTGTCTCTACATTCCTTCCAAATGGTTTAGCAGTGATTCTCCTTAAAAATAAAACTTCTTGAACACCATTCAGCAACACTGAGACATAAAAAGGGTTCTAGCCACAAATGAGAGAAAAATAATACCAAAATAAAACTAAAAACCCTGATCCACCCACAACCGAAATTCAATACCCATTTCAATTTCTGCAGAGCAAAGTGAATCTATAGCATTCACTACAGCTATTCATGCTCCAAAGCTGTGCTGCATGTATTGATGTGAGCAGCTCATTATTCATCATGGAAGGCATCCCACTGACCTCGCTTCTGTAGGAACTGCAGAATCACCCCTATTATGGGCAGGCCCAATATTTATGCACACTTTTCTGATTTCACACAGCTCCTCTGAATGACATGCTCTCCTCTGGTCCTGCCTTTCTTCTCTTTAGGCGCTTCTTTCTTTCCTCTGCCCTCTAACTTCTGTGTGGCTTTTCATAGTGAGTGTGAATTTAAGCAGCCAGCCTCCCCACAAGCTCACACGTAGGACTGTTCAGCTCTCACAAGCAGCTCTGGACATATTCATTATGACCTCAGGATGAAATATTCAATAAACCTGTGAGGCCAGCCAATGCTAAGGAGCTGAGCCCAGGGTAAGAGCTGAGGGAGTGGAAGACTTTTAAAACTTTGCAATTACTGTCTTCAAATAGTCTGCAGAAAATACTCCAGGCTACCAACTGATTGTAGTTACACTAAATACTTTAAAAAGCAGCTTTGACAAGATGTCCTCTGAACCAACTACTCTTCCTCCTAATTTTTTTTCTGGAAACAGTATTCTCCATAGATGCCAGGGGGCTCTGATTTCCTTAAGAATAACAAGGCTTTAATACCAGAAGATTGGAGATTATAAGCAATGCCAGGTGTCCCTGCACGCTGTGTGCAGGGACAATGCTGCATGTCCCCAATGCTGCTGTTGCATTAACACATTCCCAGCACAGAACAGCACTTCTGGATATATTTCACAGCAAGAAACTACATGGGGCCTAATGTGGGAATAATCTCCAAAGCAGTATTTTCCTTTTGGCTGAATTTTAACAAAGAATGCAGATGCATATAGGCTTTTATAGTCTGAATGTTTCTGTTCAAATCTTTTGATTCAAAAGCCTTTTTTTCTCAAACACTGATCATGAAAGCAAAACCTAAAACCCAACCAGTCCTTTTCTGAATCAATATTCTGGGTACAACAGTGCAATAATGTCACCTAAGGGGTTACAGTTTTTAAGAGCATCTCTAGGCTTTACATAGCTACTTTAGCTACTTGGTTATTTCAGTCTTTTTAAAATGAAAAAAACCCAAACAAACAAACAAAAAAAGGTGTTTCTTAGGATACTGGCTTGGTAGTATACAGTTAGATGGCTATTTCCACTTTAGAGACAGGTTGGTATTTTCAGCTTTTCTGGCAATTTTTTACTGTTTTATTTCCTTATGCTCTTTCTGTTGATTTCCTGTCAGTATTTCACATCAGAGAGATTAATTGAAATTTTAGTCTCCATTGAAGCCTCTTTGTCCTCTTCCACATGACACATTAGCTGAATATTAACAAACAAAAAAGGGCAACTAGCAACAAAGTGGCCCTAGAGCCCACACTGCTGATGTAAATGTCTTCAAATCATGAGCTTTAAACCTCATTATGCTTGGATGTTTGTGCAAATGTGCTTAGGTCTTTGTGCTCAGTTGTAAAAAAGCTGCTAAATGAAGAAAAGTGATACTGATTTTTCTCTCTTTTCCCACAATTGGATATTTATGATGCATACAACCCCTAAAATACATGAACTTTCTTGAAGAGCCTTGAAGAGGTGGCACAGTCAGCAGAATCCCGAAGTTCAGCTACAAAGGTCAGGAAGACACATAGAAAAAAAGAAGAAATATGTCCTGGGAGTACAACCACTTTGGAGAAGAACAAGCAGTTTATTCTACAAGAGAGGTCATAATTTTGATTTCTTTGCAGCACCCCAAAGCAGCAGATGCAAACATGGATGTGGTAAACAAGAATGTTGAGTGTTTGTTTAACACCAATTTCTGTAAGGCCTAACTTCTCAAGTGCAGTTTGCTTATGTATGTACCTCCCAGAATTTTTGCAAGGATTAAATCTTTGCAAGGATTAATCTTTAAATCTGTGTTTTGAAAAGATCTGCATATCATATATAGAATAACAGCTAGAGTTAAGGTCACTTGATAACTTGCCAAGCAATAGGAATTAAAAGATAAACTGTTGTGTAATTATCTTATGCTGCATTTAGAAAAATTCTCTCTTATTATCCTGGGATAAAACCTGCGTGTAATTTGTCATGAATTGAAAAACACGCAAGTATTGAAAATAAATATATTTTAGACAGTTCCACAGTTACATAAACAACAGTCAAAACTTATTCTTTGATTCCATTTCATGTTCCACCACACTGCAAACACATATATAATTTCATGTTTTTCACACAGATAGTGGTTGACCCTTGGAACAAACTCCCCAGGGAAGTGATCACAGCATCAAGCCTGTTAGAGATCAAGGAGCATCTGGATGATACTTTTAGTGATAATATTTAGATGTAGGTGGTCCTGTGAGGAACTGGGAGCAGGATCTGGTGATCTTTATGGATCCCTGACAACTCAAGATATTCTATGACTCTAACAATTGATGAGGCTAACCAACTGCTGTTGATCTAGTCCATAACTAAATTCACTCTTCCATGCCCTACCAGTTCTTCCAAGCCGCTTCTGGAAAAGCGAGAGAGTGTGTAAGTCAATCACATCATTTGGTAGGGAAATGCACAGTCCTGTCTGCGTGCAATCTCCACATCACAAGAATAGCAAAACACTCTCCCATCTTATCTGCAGACCAAAGTCTGACATTAGTCTCATGCAGACCTGGGCACTCGAATCTCCCACTGGATTCCCAGGGGTTTTCTGCCTGAGAGGTGATTGATTAATCCCCATCCATCTAACAGAAGGTCACCAGCTCACTCCATGCTCTCCTGAATACTGTGCAATCACAGGATTCAATTTAAAGTTTCTAAGGACAAGCAATTGGCTCCTCAGACACTGATCTATGAAACAGTAGGGTGTTCAGCTACAGAATAAAGGAGAAGCTGGAGAGGGCATTTTAGGAACCTACTGCTAATGAGTGAACCATCTGTCTGTCTTCTTTGTGAAAATTGGCTATTTATTCTGACATTTTCTTTTCCCCAAACAGTTTTTCTGCTGATGACCTTATTATTTTAAAGTAATGTAATCTAATTTTAATGCTAGTACTTGTCAGAGTTATTTTAAAAAGCAATAATGATAACTGTAGCTATATTAGTGAACAGAAAAATAAAAATGTATGATGCCTCTGAGAGAAAAGGTGCAAGTCTCACCACAAACAAGCCTCACTGGTGATAATTATACTCATTATTCAGAAAGAAAACTATGACCAGCTGTGAAATGAGTGACCAAAATGGAATTTTTTGTATGGGATCATTCTTCCATCACAAATGAAAAAAGATGCTGAATACAAAAAAACAAACAAACAAACAAACAAAATCCCATCCTAAAAAACCAACTAACCAAACAAAAAATCCCCTCACTATTGGCAAAAGCTTAACATAAATACATAAACTAAGATGGACTCTCCCTGGTCTGCCTTACCCAATTTATGTCTCTCAAAGGAATGTGTCCATTTCAAGACTGTAGACTGTCCTTGAATGCCTCTAATGTGAACACCATTTTAGCAGGAATGTAAGAAGAGGATACAGAGACTAATCAAGTTGTCCATCCATCTTCCGGTATCACATCTCTGCTGTAGACACCTCCAGTTGTTTCACAGAAATGGGCAAAAAGCCTGATGGTAAGTTAATAGGGATAGTCTTCTGAGCCAGGAAGTCTCCTCCTTATTCCTACCAGCTATAGATTTCTTTCAGACCTCAGTTATGAAATTCTGTGGCCCTTTCAGGACTTTCCTTCACAGTAGTTTCTTGGGGCCCCCTGGCCTGTTTCCAAGCGGTGCCATTACAATCCTAAATCTGAGCAGCTAGGCGTTGTCTAGGCACTTTTAGTAAACAAGAGTATTCCAAAATGTAAAACATCCAGAGTATACCATATTTTAAAATGACAACTGAGCTCGTGTCAGTGGTTATTCTCCCTTTTATCTCTTGTTTCAAACCAGCAAGTATGGGCCAATTGAGATGTCAAAAATGAAGCCACAGGGAAGGCAGTTTCTTTGGACAGGCAGGTAGAACTTGGTAGTATCTCTCCAACCACTTTTGATACTCATTTTAATCTCAGCTGACCCTGTATTTCTTTGTGCGTGGTTTTATGCCTGGTGAAGAACATTGCATTTGGACTCACATTTTTACTTTTGGTGAGACAAGCATTTACCCCAAATGAACACCTTGCTAAGGAGCTTTGTCAGCAGCAGCATTTTCTGATATTTAAACTGAAGTTTGGCAGACTTAGGGAGTGAAAGGAGAGATTTATTGAGAAAGGACTGATACATCCTGCTGCCCTGAAGGTCTTGCAAGAACACACAACTCATAATTACATATGACCCCTCTTTCTTCAGCCTGATGCCATTCCCATCAGCCTTTGAGATGCCTCTGACATACAACAAAAATGAGCCCTGAGCTAGTACTAACCTAGCATCTTTGGGGTGCACACCAGCTGCTAGAGATCAGCAGCAGAATAACAGAATAACTGCAGAATGTACAAATCAAGGTGGTACAAGAACTGTATTTCTTTTAATGTTTTTTCTTTAATGAGTGCCATCCTAAGAAGAAGCTGGTCATGTCTGGCTTGTACAATGTGCCCAAGCACTGCATAAAGGTAACTGTAAGCAAAGTCTTTCTTAAATCAATCAACAGTAGACACACAAAGAAGGAACTCTTAGGGGCAATCAAACTGGAACAAACTTTTCTTCTGATGGTAAAGATTGAGTAATTCTTGCTTATCTGGTGCTTTATCTAAATCACCTTGAGTATGTCCAGTGGTCTCTAAAGACACCGTGGACAAACAGCTCCAAGCAAAGCTGCTTCACTAAAAGGGGACGTCAAAAATCATGTCATTAGCATTCATCTCTTCCTCATTACTCCAAGACAATATTAAATCTGAAGAGATCTGGAAAATTGTACCTCCTACACAGACATTTTTTTCCTCCTTATTGTCTTTCCAAGTCCTGAAAATGCAGCTGAAGGCGTGAACAGCTGCAATACTGGAAGCTACAAATGTGCTACTTATACAGTAGTGATGCTGGAATAACCAGAGCATGGTGCTACACTTTTTTCAAGAGGAAGAGTTTCAAGAGTAAACTAGTAAAGCAGATTTTCCTGCTCTTCTAAGAAAAGTGACTGCTCCAGGGCCAAGCGTTCATCAAACAACAGGACACATATTTCTGGTTTTACAATCTAGAAGATGCTAAAGGCCTAAAACCTCCACAGTAACTCAGAGTATGTCTCAATATCTCTATTCTGAGTTTTTCCTTCTAGGAACATTAAAAACATGATAATTTCATTTATTTTTATTTGCATTAAGTGATGAACCCAAGTATAATTGATAGCATTGTGACATGGGGAGGAAGACTTAAGAGAGCCTACTGGCATCCACTGCCAGATTGCTCATTTTATTTGGTCTGAGAGTGACTGATCTGTAATGAAAAAAAAAAAAGTACACCTCAAAAAATGAAAAAAAACTAAAGAACAAAAAACTAGGTTACAAGGTTGTCTGACTAAAGACTTTATCACAACAAGCATAGAGATCTGGAGAGGATCAGAGGAATGACAAGAGGTGGAGGAACAGTGACCAAATCAGTGAAATCACAGCATGACAAAGGATATTATTATACTGTTCTCCCTAGAATGAAACCCATGAAGAGCTGAGGGGAAGAAACTTTCTTCTTGGACTTCCATCAAAATACGAGGATTAGTGCCTAAAGGGACATAGGGCTAACTATGGAATGTAGGAGGAAGCAAATTTGGGAATGGGGTAAAATTTAACCAGTTGGCAGTTTGTGACTCTAGGAAATGCTGTATTTTCGGATCTGGGTAAGGTGGGCAGAGAAATTAGGGAGAGAGATGGTGCAACTAGACAGTCCTTACACTTATTTTCTTTTTTTAATTGCCATTGCTTATATATCTCCATGCATGTGCCCACAAAGTCATAAACTACATAAAGGCTGTATGTCCTATATACCATACATCTGCATATTTTATTTATAAGGCTGAATAAAACAGCACAGATGCTTTTACTTATTGATTACAGTCTTTACTAGCTGTGTTCAATTTCACTTCAGCATCTCTTTTTGACATTAATGGGCTGTAATCAGGCTCACCTATTTCATGCTCACACTGAGCAGAAGACCTCACCATGTAAGTTTCCAGGAATATGAATTTGTTCAGAGAAAAAGGATGAATGGGAATTGCATGCCTGTTTCCTAAACTGGAAATCCCATTCTGAAGCTTCTGATGTTCTGGACAGGAACACAACAAAACCTAAGATTACTTCAAGCCACGAATGTCAGCTTACAGTAGGCCTGTGAATTAAGAATTGTTCCAATGGTTAAGAAAATACACAGCTTCAAACGATTAATTGAATCCCCCTTCATATAATTCACCAGTATAGTCAGAACTTAAAGAATCATAGGAACTTAATCCATTCTGCTTTGAAATTACATTTTCAGTGCAGAGCACAGGTGCAAATGGAAAATGTCTGGGACAGCCTCTACCAGAATGTAAAAAGCAACTGAACAGAAGGCAAAAAACAGGGTTTTTTCTTTTTAGATCTCATTACCACTGTGCAGGAGGCAAGCATGAAACTTCTTGGTTTGCAGAGGTACATCATCATCACTAAAATAAGCGGTTCTTAAGGAGAACAATGCTGCAGCCATGTTACAGGAGAAAACTGGAAGTGAAGGGACTGCAAATGAAACTGAACAAGCAGTTTTTCAGTTTTTCACTGAACAAGCAGTGAAAAAACTGCTTGTTTTTTCACAGGTGGCAATATTTTCTCCTGACTCATGTATATGTAGGAGACCTGCCCACAGTCTAAGTATATGCAGGAGCTTTTCAGTAAGACCTCATTAAAATCTCTTTCACTGCATGCCCATAAACAAGTTTGTCTTCCTGGCATAAGTCTACTACATTATATTTATGCTCCACTGCATGTCTCAGGAAAACACTAGAGGGTTTATCAGTGGTAAAATTTCAGATATACTACAGCCAATGATTCAGAAAATTACTCATTATCTTTTAAAACAGTTAATGTAAGCCTCACTTTTAAACTGTACTTTCTTTTATGACAGAGAACTTGTCTTCTGCCTTTTCTGTGAAGTATTTGGGATATTTTTGGGCCTCATAAAATTATAATAACACCCTCACAATCAAGGTAATGAAACTTGGCATTTTATAATGGTGTCTCTTATAGAAAAAATGTTTCAGAAAAGTCTGGACATACCTGCCTCTAACTAGAAGTTTTAATTATAATCAAAAAATGTTTCTAGTTTGAGACTTCTTGATTTCACCCCTTTATATTTTTAAACAGATTTTCACTTTAAATCAGACTTTCAGAGGAAAGCATTGCTTCAAGTTTAAATCTTCTAAGTCTTTACTTTCAACTGTCCCTTATGACAAAAATACCATGGAAATAATGCAAATGTCAGCCTCCTTGCCATAGGTCAGAACCAGAAAAATGTGAAAGTCTTCAGTTTTTATATAATACTCCTTCTGTCTGCTACATACATTAACATTTACAATGGAAAATGTTGAAGACCTCCCACCTCCAGTTGTTCAAGAATTTCTTGTTTAGTATCCACAGCAGACTATAACAGATTTGCTGGAATACTCATCTCTGCAGCCTCAGATGAATGCTCTGTGTGTTTGCAAAGGTCTATGAGATGGGCATGCCAGAAAGCCAAGCTTATTAGCAGCTCCAGACAGCTCTCCCTGGAGTTTTTGTGTGCCTCTAATACACACCTCAGTAATCACCCAGAGAAGACCACATGTAATTTCTCTGCACGCAGCCAGAATCTGTGCAGTGGATCAAAAGAGCCTTGCGGTTGGTGTCGGTAATTTCCTGCTATTCCATATCCTTGAATGTTGGCTCAAAGGAATAGTCTCTAAGGAAGTTCAAACCTTCATTTTTTCTGCCTTTCTCAACATTTTGGTAAAGAACTCCCCTATCACCTTTTGCATCTACCAGTTCAATTCCCACAGAACACAATGAACATGAGTCAGAAGTACACACACAAAGCATACCAAAATCCTGAGGAGCAGAAAAATTGCATCTCACCATTAACCTGATGAATCTGTGCAAATCAGTGATTAAAACCACTTTGTCTGACTAGACTCAAATGGATTTGTGTGATGGGAGGGACATACTTTCTTCTCAGGTAGATTTCAACTTCCAGATCATTCATGGCATCACCTATCCTATGACATGTGTGAGGATGCTTCTAAATCAGTCCTACCCCCAAAGATGGCCACAAGGCTAATTTCAAGACTGCCATTGCTCCCAAGTCCCCATGTAGTACTAAGAGAAGTGGTTCCTGCCTGGGCTTGGGGCTGTTTTGGGTGCAAACAGCAATGCTGTTCCAAGCCTGGTGCTGCTAGGCTAACAGAGCAATCCTTCAGGAAGGTCAGAAGAAGGGCACGAGGGATGCCACCTTTGCAGGAATGGGTGCATAGTTACTTTTCAGGGGTGCCACACAGTTTGGGCTCAGGGGTGGCTTTGGGCCACTCCCTGTTTCCAACCCACCAAGTGTGCAGTCCCACACAGGCACCATCCCAGTGAACCTGGGCGAGGGACTCTGGCTCCCAGCAGGAGCAGGAACCTGTGTGCAGGCACTGAGGGGTGGGAAAGTAGCTCAGTTGCATCACCTGAATGCTATAAAATAAATTTTAAAAAACCTCCTGGGTTGAACTTTCCCAGCAGTGCTGAGGTGGCATGGGATTAGTTCTTGTCCTCAGCTCCTCAGTGGTGGCACCAACCTGCACACACAGCACCTGGTCTGTCAAATTCCTTCCTTCCAATTCAGCACTTGGTCTGTAGAATTCCTTCCTTCCTTCCAATTCCCACCTGCATGAGAACAACTCCTATGCCCTGGCCATACTTGCTGCTCCTGTTTTTTCTACAATGAATTGATAAATGTAAAAGGGGAACCAATAGATTTTATATAACTCCTGTCCAGGATGTGAAATCTTGGAGGACATTTTGGTTCACATGTTTCAGTGAACAAAGAAAAGGACAACACAAATTCCTGCATGGAGCTTGACCCCAGCTACATTCACCTTCTCCAATCCTAGCACAAAAAGTGATGCCCAACTGTGGGCTGTGCTGAGCTCTGCTCCACCATGTCCCTCCCTTCACGCCCTGGAGTAGGAGGTCCCTGAGTCTGGCATGGAGTGGCAGCTCTTCTCCTGCAGAAACCCAGAGCCCAAATCCCCCAACAGTGCTGCAGCCCACAAGTGACTACAGATCTGTTATGCAGCTGTTCCTCTCACATACCTACCCACACAGATCCTGGTGCTCCAACTTTGCTGGGAAGGCACAGAGCACCACTAAATCCTATTTTATTACAGTCAGGATTAAGCTTACTCATCCATGATGGCAGCGTAAACCTTGCTAAAAAGACTTCTTAAAACCATGCACCATCTGAAAACTGGACTCTCAGATTTCTTAGAAAATCTGTAATATTTTCTTTTTTTCACATGCCTTTGGGAGAAAATATTAAAAGGAAAGGCCTTCCAGTTGAGTTACTGAGTAGATGCTGATCTGGCAATTTCCATTTAAAAAAGTCTATAAGTAAGCAGCAAGATGATATAGCCTACTGTAATTTATTTTGTCAGAGAAAAATTGCATAAGCAGCTGCATTATTAGAATGGACTATTTTTAATTAAAGTTCCTGAGGAGAAGATAGATATCAGCTAAGAAAAGCCACCCATGTCTGGAAGCTATATTGAGAATAAAAAAATGAAAAGCCAAAACACATAGAGAAATGGACATTTGACATTTGAATGAGGATTTCAAATAGCTCAGAAGAAGGAGGAATATGAAACTGGAGTTTCAATTTAGGGCCAATTCAGATATAATCCCTTCTGTTAGGGATTTGGGGCTGTGAAGCTTCTCAACTTCAATGACTATGCTTTTAGCAGAGTTATACATGTCAGACTGAGAGACACCTGCATGTTCCCTTTGGGAAGCAAGCTGGGGATGATCACTGACAGTGCCTGAAAGAAGAAGGTTATGCAGGAAATCTCTTCAAGTTAATGGGACCCCAGGCAAACCTCAAATTCAATGCATACTTAAATTCTAAATCAAGTGTTGCCTTCATTCCTAAAACTGGTGGCAATATTTGCACTTGCATGACAGGTCTGGTTGCTCACTTTATACAGATGCATGCTTAGTCTCCTTTGAGTCTTCCTAAATCCTTGCCCTTCAGTGATAATCATGAAGCAGCGAGATTCACAGACTGGTGACTTGTTTACACTGCCTACCCAACAAGTTATTCTGTAATAGCTTCTGCCTCTGGCAACTCTCTGTGCCAGTATAAAAGTCACTTTGTCTTAGACTGGGGAAGCAAAGTCAGCAGCCAAAACACTTTTCCTACAGTAAACACCAAGAAGAAATGATGGGGGTTTAAAGACTGCTGTTCAGAGCTGTGATTTGGAGGGCAGCCAGTGAAAGGATACCCAACACAGACAGTAACTCTTTGGGCACACACATATATTACAAATCTAATCAGAAAAACAAAATAAAATACAAAGCTGCTTTCAAACATTTCTGAAGCTACTACTGTAGTAGCAGTTAGAGAATCAGAATTCTTTGCATAGTAGTTAGGCCTTGAAGCCCAATGGCCATACCTACTCAAGAGATCAGGAATAAACAGACAAAAAGTAGTATATGTTTTAAACAATCCTGTGCCTCACTTTCTCCCATCAATAGACCTGGAGTAAATCACACAGATGAAATAACTCCATGATGTAATTTCCTGAAATTACAGTGAGGGTGTCTGACTAAAAACATTTAGATGGCCCCAACCACATTACTAAATGTCAGTAAACAGTCTGAAATGCCTTCTTTTCATTTTTGTGATTACGAAAGAGCTACTAGTACTCGAAGCAGTTATACTGGCTAAAAATTTGTTTAAGATTACTCAAAATTCTTGCATATACAACAGCACTGCACATTCATGAATTTTTTTCTCAAGACTGTTTTCTTTCTTGTATCTGTAATAGTAGTCGTGATACTTTAAATTAATTTTTAGCATAGTTTTTCTTTATTTATCTTTTCTCACTACTGCTTAAATCTCCCTAGAACTCAGTGGAGACAGTCCCCAAACTCGATGGCATTAGCAGCGAATCTGCCTCGCCTGAAATGAGTCTCAGGCTGACATTTGACAGGGCTCCCTGGATGTGGTTCACCAGCACTTTGCATATGGCTACTCCCTGCCACACCCAAATATGAAAACAAGGCACTGTTTACAACACTGCAAGAAATGCTGTAAACATAATGAGATCATCACAGGAAATTCACATGGTAAAAACCCAGGGAATTAATAATACAAACAGAGGAATGCTTCCAAGCAAACAGACTTCATGAAAAATAAAAAAAGAGGGACAGTGTTTCCAACCTCTGCTGCACCAAAAAAGAAACCCCAATTGCAAATTAAAATCATAGTGCTTGTATTTCATTTAGGTTAGAAAGGAAATTCTGTCTGCCCTCTCATAGCCGTTTGTGCCAGCCAAAAGTGAATTTATGGCATAATTGAAATTACATTCCTTTTCTGCTACTCACTTGCTTCTGATGAGCATCATTATTCTGAAGCAATTTATCATGCTTTATATCTGAAAGAGCTGTTCTCTTTCCGCAATCCAACCCTTTGCACCATCACTCGCTAAAAAATCTGGGCATTATAATTTCCTTTTTCCTTCTGCTTCTCTTTCATGAAAACTCTGCTGACAATTGTGAGACAAAACAGAGCATGCACACAATCTCAGATAACTATTAAATCCTCTGAGAATTAAGACATACTTTCACTGCCACAGGTGAATTTTCACTTTGAGTCTTTAGCTCCAGTTTCCCTCATCCAGCAAAGGCTCCAAAGAAGAGCAGAGGAGAGACAGCCACCTGCAGCTGGTGCATCTGTAAGTAGGCAAGCAGCTGCCCCAGGTGCACAGCAGATCAGGTGACTGCTCTGCAGGAGGAATATTTGTACATGTAGCTTGACAAAGAAAGGAAAGGAGACGTTATTTTCCATTCCTCCTGGCAGATGAACGAATTATCCCCCATCAAAGGCAGAAGCTGTGTTGGCTGGTGCCCTCAGATGTGCAGTTGCAAGAGGCTACCTCTTCTTATCATAGCAGAGAGCAGCCAACTCATGCCAAGGCATACAGTCTGTCAGCAGAACCTTTTCGTTAATGCTATTTACAAACAAACCTCATTCCATGCTGAGATTTCAGCACTGGCAATCAAAAGTTACACTAAACAGATTTACCTTGAAGGTTTGCTTGATCAAACAGCAAGCCCTAGATACTGCCTTAAACACCATTTGCAAGAAAAGAAATACCTTTTAAACTTTTAACTGCTCAGCCTCACCTTTTGCAGACTTTAGTTCATTACCTGTTGCCACAATGCTGAAGTGACAGTCTGGAGTTGACAAAACGCTACTACACAAGGGCAAAAGGGATGCATGTTTGCTGGATGCCACACCCTGTGGGTAGAAGTAGACACTCCACTACAAGATTCTAATAAAATGATTTTTTAGCTAACTTTTGAGAGTATCCACAGTTGCAAGATACTGAAGCCTTCAGATTTTATTTGGCTGCAGCCAAAATACTTCATTAAACCTCAGGCACTTGTTTGCTGTAGGACATCAAAGCAAAATATTGGGTGCTTTGATGCATACATATTAGTCTAAAGGATTGATAAGGTCTTCAAGAATAATCAACAATTTGAAACAGAAAAAAATCTCTTTGCCTGGAAATCTGCCTCTGGAGATAGCCACTTTTACCTGTGAAGGCTTGACCTACCTCACCACACAGCCAGCTTCTCTTTAAAAACTGCACACAGAAATCAGACCTTTGACTCCTCTCAAGGTCCAATTCCCCTGCCTCAAATCCCTTGTAAATATGTATGTATTGTCATCAATTTCTCCCATATTTAAAAATTTCTATGACCTGCATGCTAAACTCCTAGAAAGCTTAACATGGACATATTTTTCCCTACCTGGGCAGTAACAGGATATTTTACTTTCCATTTCATCATCTCACTCCCCAAAGTTGTGTTTGTAACACACACTCAGCCATGATAATAAAAAATACTTCTAATTAAGGAATGCAAAGTAAAAAGCCAGAGTTATTACCCCATGAGGTTAAAAAAAAAAAAAAAAAAACAAACCCACAGGTAGCTATGATCATTATGACATTTTGATGTCTGCTCATGTCTGGTCAAATACTCCATCTCCTATCACAAAGGAAAAGATAAGTTGTCACTGCTATGCATGTCATACTGGCAAAGACTGACTACCTGGCTATAATAGTTAGGAGGGCTGTCAAAAAAAAATCCCGAAGTGCACAGTCATTAATGATTTCATTGGGGTACATTTTTCATTTGAAAATAATAGTCAGTACTTTAATGGAGAAAATAGAAGCTCAATAAATCCTTAATGATGCTGAGTCTCTTTTATGCTAACAGTTTTACATGGCAAAAACAATTCTTGGAAATGTCAACCTGCCAATCTCGTTCAAGGTTTTAAACCTTTATTATGAATTTCAGAGGTAGACTAGAAATATTTCTGTTAATGGCTTTGTTTGAAATGTCTTGATTATGGATAATCAGGTATGAGCAGTAAATTCTTGCAACACAAGAAGCTCCTGAATTGAAAATTAAAGCTAAATCAACATTATCCTAAGGCTTTCTATTCCCCATTCCCCATCACAAGGTTCCGAGCGGTTACTGCCACATCCTCCTCACCCAGCAGGTCTCCATATGAAACAGAAGTAAAATGAGCCTTTGGTGGTGGGCGATTTATCCAAATTATTTCCTCTCCTGAATGCCCAAGAGGAAATCTCATATTCTTCCCCTTTTCCTCTCTGAGCTGCCAAGAAAAACCCAACTCCAGGACCTCAGAGCAAGAGCTAGAGGGTCCAAGTGAGAAAGTGAGAAACCAAATCAGTTGCAGCAGGAAAGGGAAGAAAAATGGCTTAGATTTTAAAGCCCAGATTATAACATGACAAGAACTCTAATTAGTGCTCTTGTCCCCTTCGATTATGTTGGCTGTTGACCCGGAGTAAAGGTGCCAGGATCCAATCAACACCCACATTTAAAACCAGTTAACAGACTGTCAGGTTTAGTTGTGAAAATGCCTTTTTTACTAACTGGTTTTAGCGAATCCTGGAAAGCACTGTCAGTCTTTATACACTGAGAATTACATGGTAGTTGGTTGAGGAAACTGAAGCCTTCAGAAAGGCTTTCCTTTTTTCCTCTCTCTCTTGCTTTGTATTCACAGTGAAAAACCATGTAGTAGCATGACTAAGATCTTCCTTTCAATACCAGACTCTTTGAAGAAGTATGGTACTTATTGTGGAGCATTACATCGTGGATACCTGTGGTATATTGTATCCAAAGCCTTCCTCTTGCTCTTACTTTTAAGGAAAGCATCCATGAAGACACAAAGCATGTGTGAAATGTCCATATCCAAATTGCTCAACCCCCAAAGGCTCCCTCTTCCTTCCCTTCGACTAAGAAAATTACTGTCAAATTTTCTCCTGGTCATCTTATAGCACAGAAACAACAATGCTCTATTCTCCACAGTGTTTATTCATACCAACTCAGAAGGACAGCAATTCATGTAATGTTTCTGTTTTTTCCAACAGCTTGGAGCACAAAACCATGTTCAATGAAAGGCAGCTGCAGGAGGCCAATAGCCCATCTTCCTGTGCAGAACCTCAAGAACTCTTTCTGTTTTTTTCATTCTCCCCACAAAAGAATATACATTTTCTTACATATGGTTATTTTTTTAAAGATTTGTATCCAAGAGAAGCAAGAGACATGTCTAAATTTGTGTTATTTAAATTACAGTCTCCTCTATGGCTGTGTGAACTGGTGGACTATTCACTCAAACAAAACTGAACAGATGCAAAACTTTACCCAAGAGTGAAATCAACACCGTTGGATAAAAACCACCCTGACTTTAATATTCACTGACAGATTGTTTTCCATTTTGTTTGGTTTTTTGCACTTACTATGGTCAGGCCCAGGATGGAAGTGACAAATTATCCTACCACAGGAATGTTCTCACAGTATTTTCAGGGAGATTGAGGGCAGGTGGGACCATAAATAGCAGAAAAATCTTCCTGTTTAAAGATTTTTTTTTTCCTTGCCTGAAGTCCTGACCTAGGGGAGCAGCTTCTGGCAGCAGCTGTAAAGTAACTTTCCAAGTAGTGTAGCTCAGCCCTCAGCACCAGAGACTGCTGTCCCAAGGTGTGTCTGAAATCCTGCACATCTCAGATGCCCCTAACCTCGAGGGCTGGTTTGCATGTACTGGAGAATTTTGTGTTCAACTTAGCATCCATATCTGAAAAATGCTGAGGAAAAAACCTAAGGTGAAGAAGAAAAGGAAGGAACAGAAGATGAGAGAATCCCACCAGGGAGGAACCTGTAGAAGGGGAGAGAGTTAAGCGGATCTGTTTACCATGGGAGGAGATGGAGGACACCAAAAGGGATTTTTTTTTTTTTTTTTTTTTAAGGAAACCAACCCAAATTTCTTTTTCCCTTCTCTTGTGAAGATAATCTAGAAACTGTAGCCACATACCCTGACAGCTCACCATAACAGTGGAGAACATAGTGGCTATCATTCTACAATTTTGATAGATAACGGTGAAGGTACAACAATCAGTGGTTTTAATACAATGGTCAAGGAAGCTCCTTCCCATAAGTGATTCCCACCCTTTCAGATCCTAATAAGTCATGTAGGACCTACACTTCAGTCCCTCTCCAAAGTAGTATGGGAACTTTCCCCTGTAATTGCCTATAGTTTATGATACCTGTGGCAGTAGGCACTACAACTTCAGGTCTGGGAATAATCAACAAATCAGTAAATTCATCATAAAAGACACATGAGCATGGCAATGGAAAAGTTGAAGGATTCCTTTAGAAAGGAGGACTTTGGGAATGGCTAACCTGTCAGCTTCACCTGCGTGCCTGGGAAGAGATCCTCTCAGAAACTGTGCTAAGGCACATGGAGGACAGGGAAGTGATTTGAGACATCCAGCACAGCTTCACCAAGAGCAAGTCCTGCCTGAGCAAACTGATGGTCTTCTACTGACTCCATCAGTGGCAAGGGAAGAGCTAATAGATGTCATCTGTACTTCTGTAAGGCCTTTGATATGGTCCCCCACAACATCCTTCTATCTAAAATGGAGAGACATAGATTGTTGGGTGGACTATTTCGTGGATGAGGCATTGATTGGATGGTCACAATTGGATGTGGTCAATGGCTCAACGTTCAGATGGAAGGGCTCTGGAGAGACCTTATGGTTGCCTTTTAAAATTAAAGGGGTCTTATTAGAACAATGAGGACAGACTTTTTAGTAAGGCCTGTAGCAATAGGACAAGGTGTAAAGGTTTTAAACTAGCAGAAACCAATCTAGATTTAGACTGGACATAAGGAAGGAATTTTTTATGACGAGGGTGGTGAAACACTGAAACAGATTGCCCAGTGTCCTGTGGTGACTTTATGATGCTTGTATCCCCAATCATCTGTTCTGTTTATGCTGGATATTAAGTTCTGCACCTCTAAGACTGGTTCCAAGAGGAAAGGTACGGGGAGAAGAAGCGTGGAGTTTGTTTGCAGAAATTGCACTTCCTCCCCTGCATTCCTTCTCACGGACTATGTTGTCTGCTTTAGTTAGTTTTTTAGTTAGCTGAGGCCAGAAGTTTTTTTGGAACTGTTCAGCTATTGTTCCATCTGGGAACACCAGGGCTATCATCCAGGGGTCCCCCAAGCTGCACTGCAGCCGGGACACTGGACACAAGCCCCAGAGAGACTGAGAGAAAGCCAAGGACACACCCATGAAAAGGACTCTCTCTCTCATCCACAGAAGGACTTTTCTGAATTTGCCATCTCTTCAGAACAAGAGATTACATTGTTTAATATTATACAGTTTTTCAGGTTTGTGAGTACTTTACTTGTTAAATAAACAAATTTTTCCACTTTTCTCCAAGGAAATTTTTCCCAAACTGGTGAGGGTGAGGGGTTGCTTGAATTTGCTTTCTAGAGGGACCCCATTCAGAGATTTCCTCCCAAATTTTCCCTAAACCAGGATACCCAGAGAGGTGATAGATGTCCCATTCCTAGAAACATTCAGGATCAGATGAGGCTCTGAACAACCTGACCTAGTTGAAGATGTCCCTGTTCATTGAAGGTGGGTTGGATTAGATGACATTTAAAGATTCCTCTATTCTGTGGGTCCTATGAAGGACCAGATTATTGAAAACTGAAAGAAGACATGAACAAAACAGATCCTCAATTATTTTTACAGAAAAATATATGAAAAACATTAATGAAAAAAACAATTTAAGGGTTTTCAGGTTTGCGTCTGCCTTAGAACTGTTTTATCATATCATTTAATAACTTTATTCTGTCCCCCATCCCTTCAAAGTCATTTGTTTTATTTAACACCACTGAACTCAGGGATGGAAATTTATCCTGAATTCTGCACGCAGCGACAATGAGGTGAGCTGCCTTCACCAATCTCTGCACAAGACCCACTTTCTCTTGGCACAGCTGACTGAGGGAAGAGCACGCTGAAGAGATTGGACTGTAACTATTTTGGAGTGATCCCTGAGAAAGCGGCCTTAAATAGACCAATACGTACATCTGTCAGTCTCAGATGGATCGTTGTGCTTCTTCTGCCCACGTAGGCATTATGTTGATATCCCTAAATATCAGCATGGCTTACCCTCCCCAGCACTGGCTACTATTGATGGAGCAAGACCTAAAATTTGGGTAGTGATATCTTGTAATTTTTGTATTTATTTTGGCTAGAGCTTCCATCTTGTGACAAAATATACAGTAAAGAGAAAAGGAAGACTGTGCCATTCTAGATTTTTCTAGAATGAATGAGCCCCCGTGATGGATACTTAAAGAAAATTCAGGCTTTCTCGCACCAAGGCACATCAAACCCAAACCCAAATCAAGTTACAGCTTTGCCATGCCTCCTCCCACAGAACAGATACTGTCTCCTCACCAGGCATTTTTCAGCAGGCTGAGTGTCGGAACAGGGTGGAAAAACATCCTAAACTTGCAGCAAACTCCCAGCTGATATAACAGCTGGAAAAACCAATGGGACTGTGGGGATCACTCCTGTGGGGATGAGAAAGTGGATGAAATGCTGCACACACCACTGCTTTAGCATGGATTGGGTTTGCAAAGAGAGCAAGATAGGTGAAAATATCCTCATCTGTGGCCCAAAGAAACAGGTTATTTACCTAGAGCAGCAAAATATGCTGATTACAAATTGCTTCAAGAGTCACAACTGCATAATTCCGCCTCTTTACCACTTTAACCCTTTTCCTGACCTACTTGCACCAGCTGCCTTCATTTTTCCCTTTCAGAGGAATGGAGAACTTCTTTACAGATCCAGGCAATGTGAGGCACTCTGCCGAGCTGGGCTGTGTTTCAGCCAGCAAGGCTTTGGGCAGTGGAGCCAGGCTTACCTGCACAGTGCCAGGCAGGAGAATGAGGAAAGTCCAGTGCCGTAGCATGTGGCAATGGAAAACTTGCCAAGACGGTCAGATCTTTGCCCCTCATTCATCCTCTGACAGCTTGAGTAGTGCAATGTTAATAATTCATAAGTTATCTGTGCAATAAGTTACGTTCTCCTTTTAAAAATAGAGCTAGAGAAGCAAGTCTAAATAATTAATTTCAGAAGAAAAACAATCAAGTAACCCTTTCAAAGAAGGACAAAAATCAATAGCTCTGACTTTTTTTCACCTTGCTAAGCATTTCCGGAAAATACCATCCCCATGGATGACAATGTCGCGACGTGACACATATTCCTAAGTGCAGCATCATCACAACAAAAACCACAAGCAATTTGGAAAATTTGTTTAGAATCTATGCATCTCACAAAGCTCCTGTTCTCACCCTGACAGACTGTCTCTCCCTCTTTTCCATCCTGCTACCCAGTGCTCCAGATGCTGGGATGAAATTACCGGTGATGTGAGATGAAAACATCTCACAGCTGGCGCCCGCTCACAGGGAGCCAGCAAAGGGCAGGGAAGCTGTGCCTCCCAGGAGTGGTGGCACTGAGCTGGCACCAATGCCAGCTCTGCACTGAGCACCAAATGAAGGGAGCTTCTCCACAGGTTTGCACACCGTTCCTCCTTCAGCTGGAACTCCCTGATATGCACAAGGCTACATTCACCTGGGGTCTGTGCTGGCTCCTCTGAGACCTGGGAGGAAAGCAGGGAGGGCAGGGCATGCGATATCTCTTAAACTACAATGCCCTGGTATCCACCTCCACCCCAAACACTGCATGACACTTCCCACAGGAACAGTTGCCACATGGTTGCTGATCTGAATTAGCTTCACCGGAGAGTGGAAGGGCAAGGGATATACCTAATCAACTTCAGCATGCATTTAGCTGTGTATATTCCAGCTTTAAATCACAGCTTCTGTTCACAGAAACAGCAGAAAGCTGTGACAGTTTACTTCTCCTGAAACAAAGTCTTGTCCACACCTTGGCAAGGAAAACAAAGGGTATTGTCTTCACCCAGGACTTATGCCCCAGTTGAAACACGATTTAGAATATGGAGAGCATGCACTTATTTTCTCCCCAGAACAGCACTTGAAGGATTTGCTACTAATATTTTGCAAGGCTTTGCTGAAGACCTTTAATTATATTAGGATATATTAAGGGAAAAAAATGAAAAGAAAATAAGGTATTTTTCAAATGAAAATGTCAGAGACTACAGTTTGTTTGCACTGTCACTGCTGAAGCCCATGTGACAGGCAGCAGGATTATTTTTGGTAACTGGGTGGAGGATGGGTAGGCTGATATACTATTTGAACTTCTCCATGCCAGTCTCTGCTGTCGAAAAAGACTTCTGCTATGTACCAAAAGACTTCTGTTATGTAGTAAGAAATATGCATTATCAATGCACAGAGAAATTCCATTTATCATACCAAGAAGGTTTCCTTGTAACTAACAGGTATCTAGACAATCATGCAGCTATGGTAGGTCATTTTTCCTGCTGTAAATGCCATCATTTTAACATAATTTCTCCATTTGCAAAGGCCAGTTGTGGTTCTTCAAAGTATTTGGGAGTAATGAAGAGGGTGAGTCAGCAGAAGCCCATGCCTGGGATGAGAAACTCAGGCTGAGCAACAGAACAGCAGGGATTTTGCACAAGACAGATCTCCGAATCTGATCAGCAGAATCACTGTTACTTTACCTCAAAATCACATCAAAAATGATAATAGGATTTGGAAGTAGTGTCAGATGATAGCTGGCCAGTCTGGACAAATAGCACGTATCTAGAAAATAAAGACTAATGAGAGCTTGGTGGCAACTTATTTGGTAAATCATAACTCTTAATTTCAGATGCAGATACTGCTCAGGAAGGGGCATTTATAACATAAGAGACCAACACTAAATATTTGGAAAATTTGACGGATCCTTTGGTTTAAAGATATTTTTAAATTTCTAAAGAGAAATGTGGAGAGTGCATTAGAAGATGTAAAATACCATTACTTAAAATAAAAAAAATCATGCTGCTGATTTTGCTTCCTAACTACTGTCTTTTTTGAGTCCAGAGAGATCCATGCCCATTAATTGTCTCCTACCAAGGAGCAGACAATTTCACTCTGTACAGTTCCTGAAATGCCACAACAAGTATAAATCATTTACTGTGGGTAGGTACCAATTTATTATTTATCACAGTGAAAAAAAGATATTGGAGGCAAAATGGTGCTGTGGTAAAACTTTCATTCAATTAATAGGTTTAGTTATGATAGTTAGGATGCATAGGACTTCACTACTTAAAACTGTCACAAGCACTAAATTCTAAACAGGGTTATTGATTCAACATAGTGTTCTTGCCTGGTCCTTTTAGTGTTACTTGAGTCCTGTCCCGGTTCTCATAAATTTCCCTTCAGGTAAACTCACTGATAGCTAAAAAAGGTAATGTATTACAGAAATCAAGCAATTTTCACAGTATATCCCTACTTCTGTGAGTAAATTTCATTTGAAAAATGTCTGAAAAACATTACGTGTTTAATAAATATGTATAAACTCCTAGCTAATGAAAACATAGGGTAATGTTTTATGCAAACAAGTGTGTTTTCACCAAAAATAATTTATTTAGCACTTGTGTACCACTTCACACCAGATCTGTATTTATATCAGAGCAAAAAGAGGGATATGTGATTTCAGCTTGGAAAAATCACACTTTACACACATGCAACATGTGTTTTGCTCTACTTACAAAGTTCATGGCAATGAAAATCACTGTCACACTCAGTTCCAGATTTCACACACAGCAGCCTCCAGATTTCATTTTGCTATGTAATTCTTATAGAGCTGAATTCTTTTATGAGCAAAATGCACTCCACCTCTATTGTGTTGAACAGAGTACTGCATTTGCACTTTGCAGCAAAACTTGTCTCAAAATAATATGCCTGAAAGACTTTTCAACTTATCTTGTATAATTATATAATTTTTATAAGCTTCTGAATGTAAGTTTTCACTCTCTTATACAAATATTTTAACAGAAAATTTTCTTTTACTCTTAAAAGCAGCAGTTCTTGAACAGTGCCTCAAAAATAAGGTGCTGCAGGGGAGGAGCAGAGAATAAGCTCGGGCATTACACCATCCAAATCAAGTAAAGCTCTTGGATGAAAGAGCATTTATAGAAGTCACTGTCCTAAAAAGCCCACAGGTAACCTGGGAAAGCCCATTTACAGTAGGTGCTGGTTCTCATCTCAGTCTGTGTTCTGAAGAGACGTGTTGGAGGCATTACTACGCGCTAGAGGACTTGTACTTCTTTCCTCTTAAGCAGAAATGAACAGAAACAGGATTTCTTGCCTTTTGTCTCTACCCTTATTTGTAAAAACACCAGTGAACGCGAGCTGCAGCCATAGCCCTCCATCAGCTGGAAGTGGTTTCCTGAGTGAAGATGCCCAGGGAACAGCACTTGGGTCTCTGACAGTCCCAATAACCTGAAGGGCTTGAAGCATTTCAACTGAGGTTAGGAGCTGGCCAGGAAAATTTCAGTGTCACATGGGAGGCTGCTGCTACAGCAGAGGTTGCTGCAAGACAGAAAGCAACACCTCTGGTTGTTCCCCCTCTGGTCCTTCTGCTTTCAGTGGCCATAAGAACAACTGTCACCTGCTCAGTATGGCCAACACACAACCAGTAAATCCCTCTTTCTTCCCAGTTACACAATTCTCATTCATTTCTTGCCACCCCATGCCACAGTACTCACATCAAATCTTTCAGCAGCTGCTGCCCCCCTGACCTTATTCCTCCCCTCTCTTTGTCTGGTCTGACGGAGCTGCCCATCCCCAGCAGTGTCAGCACTGCCACAGCTCTGCCTCAGTCTCTACCCTGGCTCACCACGCCAAAGCCAGACAAAAGGAAAAATACACGTTTAGCAGCTGCAAACAAGCAATCAACTCCTTCTCCTCAGGGGGAACAGGAGCTGGTCCTGTGCTATCTCAGTGCTTTTCTTCAATAAGTAGCAAAAATGGTTTGTTCTTACCTAGGTATGGAGTTTTCAGAGACAGGATTACTCTGAAAGGTATTGCTTGTAGGGGAAGTAATTATCGCTGTACATAAAGGCACCCAACACTTGCCAAGCATGATTTCCTAGCTGTTTACACTTAGACTAAAAATAGATGATCCTTCTGTGAAGTATCTTTTCTGAGAAAGTATAAGGAAGAAGTTCCTTAAAGATGCCCTGGTGGCTCCAAGGAAATGAAGTTTGGAGTGACTTAGATGTCAAGTGGAGATGTTGAAAAAAGAAAATCCACTTGCTAATGTCAAGCCTTTGACAAAAGTTCTGATTTGTAGATGCTCAGAAGAGAATTGGTAAGGGCTTTGCACTGCTTCAAAGGAAAAGAAACTTTGGGAAAAAAGTGTTCTGAGTGCTTTCTGGTTGACCGATGGAGAAAATTTCTTAATACACATCAATATTTCCCATGAGGTGCATTAGGATATTAGGAAGGGGGAAATGACAGCTGCAGGGATGTTGCTGAGGTAATTTGTTAGTGATGGAGTAATTTTTTTTCTCTCTTGGCAGCCTGCTGACTCAAATGGCAATGTTAATAACCCAGATAACATGAGGAAAAAGCAAGCAAGTCTTGGCAGGGATATGTGTTCTTAGCAAATCTGTGAGGGCACACTGCCTTTGCTTCCAAAGCTCTAAGGAGGAAGCAGCTTTGTTAAGTCACAGAAAATCCTAGCAAATTCCTAGAAGGGACAGTTCTCACAAACATCCAGCATATGCTACAAAGAAGTGTTCACAGCAGTAGGAAAACTCTGCAGCTCTGATGGAGAATGCCACAGAAAAAAGTGTCAGAGAGTGGCCCAAAACCAGTTGAAATGTTCACAGTAAAAAAGACAGAAAGGGGAGATTTGAAAAACGAAAACTGAAAAAGGAGATGAATGTAATCATGGAAAAAATCAATGAACCACAGTGCTTCAGCAGATAGAGAAGACTGACACAAAAAAAAAAAAGCCATGCTACAGTCAGTAAAGTTAAAAAATATTCAGTGAGAAAACATTATTAGGCAGTGAAAGAAATATCTTCAAAAGAATCAGTGATAGTATTTCAGGCAAGAGTAGTAGATGATGAACAGTGATAAATTAGTAAAATCTGAAAAAAAAGTAGGAAGTATTATGGGACAGGAAAGAACTCTATTATCTCTTGGCTAAGAGAACTGAAAGCAAAAAAGCAAAAAAGGAAGTACAGTGGCATGAGTAAGCAAAGTGAATGCCAGGATACTGATGAAGACATTCAAAGAAGAATGATGTCTAACTGGAAGACACCAGAATTGGATACAATTCACAAGCATTCATTAAACATCCTTATCAACTTATATCTTAGCTCAAAATACAGGAAATGCAGCAAAAGGCTGGAGGGATGTAGCACATTTATGGAAAAAAAAAAGAAAACGACAAAGGGAAAGAAGGAGGTGGCATCCTAAAAACCTGCAAGTGACTCACCAGTTATCTGAGAGCTTCTTAATGAAACAATCAGTGGAAATCAGAATATTTTGTTGATGGGGAGCATTTGGCAGATAGAACAGAAAAAGGACCTAGATGCTGTTTTGATAGATTATGCAAAAGCTTCTGAAAGTGTGATATGGAATGGGAATCCAGAAGCACCTGGGACTGGGGAGGGAAGTGCATTAGCAGCAATTTACAGGGGAGGGGAGGGGAGGGGAGGGGAGGGGAGGGGAGGGGAGGGGAGGGGAGGGGACTGTGAAGGATTATTTTCACAGTAAGACACATTGAGAAATATTATTTAGTGAAAAGAGAGGAAAGTCTCTCATATGTGCTTAATAAAACAACTTGAAATTACATGGTCAGTAGGAGGCAAAAAAAAAATTCCCAGTTAAAGTGTAAGGCTTCTTTCCTAAGGAAATAATTTTATTTAGCTAGAACAAGCCTATATATCCAAGAAGCCCTGTTGAAAACATCACAGGAGATCAAAACAGGTATTGGTGCAAAAAAGAGAAAAAATAACAGCACCAAACATGATAAATGTAAGAAATTCTTCAAAAGATTATGATAAACACCAAAGGTGGCCTTAAGGAAAGAGTGCTTTCAGAGACATGTACAATTCCTAAAGGTATTTCAGCATGCAAAATACATTAAAGATAATCAACATACATGCCATCTACTGCAGTGAGAAATGGGACTCGAGGGAATTGTACAGCACGGCAAAGCAGAGGCAAGCACTGAATTAAGCAATAAATATGAACACAGATGGGAGAAAACCTTTCTGTTGATCCGATGATAGAGAATAGTCAAGGATATTACAGAAAATGAGCATATGGTTGCAGGAAGCTATATCAGAGAGTGAATACTGTCTAACTGGGTCTCAGGCAACGCTCCAGGACCAGATAGGAAACGTTCCTTGTAACTGTCAGCCCTTAGATAGACAAGATGCAGAGTCAGGGTGGATTGGGAAAAAGCTACATGGCTTTGGGGTCACTTTTGTCCTGGTATATAAAGCACTAGCTTTCCCACTGGCATGCCTATAATACATTCCTTGCACACATCAAATGTTCCTAAGGAGGCACTGCTTCTGGTAGTTATTTGAACACATTTTGAGTGAAGAATAATTTTTTTTTAGCAATGTCAACAACACTGCAAACACACTTATCTGACACATGCGTAGCTGTGTTTCTCCAGCTTTTGGGTCATCTGTCCTTGTGTGACCTGCCAAGGACTCCAACCTCATCTTCTCACCTCCAGTGACCTTGTGAAATTGTGACTTCCAGAGAAACCACAACTCATGGCATGTGAAACTATCTCTACTACTCTACTCAGATGAACTCTACTACTACTACTACTGCTACTACTACATCTCATGATCCCTCTTATGCCCTGCTTTATCTCCAGATCAGCATGAATACATCCCATCATTCTACCTGTTATCTCTCCCTTTCCCTAGCTCTCCTCCAGCTTCTGCCTCTTACGGGCAAGGAATGCATACAAAGTAAGGGTACATTCACCTCATCCTGCAATCCAGCAGAGAGACAGCTGACTTAGCAGTGCTTCCCAGTACAGCTAGGCTGCAGCAACATAAGCAGCAAGGTAAATTCAGCCTGGTTAGAGCTAGCTTGAGGCTTCAGTGCTGCTGGACCATTTTCTCCCTCACTTCTCACCCACAATTTAGTTTCTGCTTGAACCCATCAAGCAGTACCCAGTGGACCTGCATATTAATCAACAACAAGCAATAAATTAGGTACTGTTGATGAGATGGCATTTTTTGTACAGAGCCGAGACTGCAAACCCTGTAACATGGTATCGTGTCCACTTAGCACAGCATTCATAAATAACATTGAAAAAGGAGAAGAATAGTTAAAACATCATGCAGACTTTCTCTTTTGTGTCAGGTTCACAAGTAATCTAAGCAACACTGATATGTATACCAGCTGATGATCTCTTCTGTTAGGTACAAACACTCCAAAACTCCTGCACTGGACTACTCATAACTTAAATGCACAGAGAAATTAAATAGGGACTTTCCTTATAAAACTGAGCCAGGCTTTGTGCCAGTTGACTCACAAGTAATGTTGGAAAGATTAAAATAACACATAATTGCACCAGCTCTCTAAATCTGACCAGGGCTCAGAGGATAAATGTCTTACCTCATTACGTTTAAATGCTCTATCTCAATCTGGCTTAGAACAGAGCAGGGGCTGTGAACTGCCAATCTGCTGTACTGTTAAGGGAACAGAAATACCACTGCAGATTGGGATGTAGGCCCCAGAAAAGAGCTGTGCTTAGTATTTGGCTTTCCTTTACGGTCCCCTGCTCCTCAGCTCACTTGCTTCCAAGGATCATCACTTCACCCAGTATGACTGTGTGTCAGCACCAGTTGAAATGATGCCTTTTCTCAAGAGACAACGTTTCTGTGCCTGAAGTGCAATGTTATTTATACTTTAGAGACCACATTCTGGCTGCCCAGCTCATGCTGACGGCTCCACCACCACCACTGAGGAGTACCAGCCAAAACAGCGGCTTGCCTATCTGAACCCTGTTCTCAGAGACAAGTCATGCGCACTTCATTTGACTTTCAAATAGGTGTAAGTCCCAGTCTGTATAAAGAACAGCCAGAGCCAGCTGGAGTCAAATCAGAAAGAGTTTTGCTTCAGCAGGAAGAGAGTTCTTAAGGAGATAGTTTAAAATAGGACAGAAGCCCTGTGAGAAGCCCCAGACTAAAAGTGGATCAGTCATCTACATCTCTATTGATTCTAAATTACCGATGACGTTTCTGGGACATATAACAAAGGAGACCTTTGGGGCAATTGTACAAGCAATATCAGCAAGCATTTAATGTAAGAATTAGCCTAAGACACCTGTGTGCCAAATCTCAATTCTAACCCAGCAATACTGCTCTGCATGGCTTTTCTGACAATTGCTTACCTCTTTTAACTTGTCCAGCTCATTTTGCAGCGTCTGCTTGGATACTTCCACCTCAATGATTTGCTGCCGAAGGACTTCATTTTCATCTTCTGCTTTAACTCGTTTCTCCTCCACACTCTCCAGCTCATGGTGCAGTCTGACAGAAACATCTTTGGCTACCTGTTCAAAAGAGCACAACTGCATGAAGATCATCCATGAGGAGCAACAGCTACAGTATGTCTCCTACAGTAAGATGCATATCACAGCCTTAAAACAACCAAGAGGTTTTTAATTCAATTATGACACTGTTGATGGAACACTTCAAGCCTTCTAAGTACCAAAATGAATATTCATTTCTAATAAAGGAATCCAGAATGAAAATATATTTGATTACGCATTTCCAGCGCCCTCCACATTATGCTAAGGCAATGGCATGAACAGCAGGAGGAAACAAGCAGACACCAAAGCTGCCCATTAAAGTTCCAGCACATCACACAGATAAAGCCAAAGACAAGGAATTGTGCTGTAAAACTGATGGGCCATCGATCAAAGCAAAGTGTGTGCAGCCGTCACAGCCACATGAACTTGCTGCTCTAGCAGCAATCACAACTAGGCAAGAGTGATATGAAAGCACAGAAATATATGCTAGCTTAGGTTTTCTGAGTCCAGACTAACAAGAATAGATATTTACTCCAAAAACATTTGTAAAGGTGATACATGTTACAACATGAGGAATTATGGAATTACAAGAAATCAGTAATAAAAACACTCAATATCTCTTTCATTGAAATCTAGGTGCAAGATTTCTACTGCGTAATGTATCATTGCTATTATTATAAGGTTATAATTCGGTTTCCATCATAAAAGAAAAAATTAGATCTGACATTTTAAAAGGTTTGATGACTTGATATGTTACTCTCATTTCCACTGCTGACAACAAATCATTCTGGTTTCAGAAGGTTTTATGTTTTGCATTTATAAGAACAATATTCTTAATAATTCTAGTTGCAGGCAGTGCTCTCTACAGAAAAATATTTTAAAAAGAGCTAAAAGATAGCAATATCAAGAAAGATGAGTAAAGCTAGATAAACATATTTACACAAAGCTTTACTTTGTCTTGATGGAAGCATTTCTGAAAGAGATGAAAGATAACTGTTTCAGTATGAATATAATTTTTACAGGTATTAGTGTTTGTAGGGAAAGAGCATTTTGATTCTCTATCTGCCCTGCAAAAATATTATACACTCTGTTCCTGTTACAAGTAACTCACTAGACTAAGAAATGCAACTTAGACTATTTTTTTTTCCAGTTACTTGGCATAAGCAAGAAGTGAAAAGGAAGGAAACAGCATGAACTGGAAAAAGGATATCAGGTTTTGTTTACACAGTATTGCAAAGCTAAGGCTTTCAGTAAATCAAGACCCTTTAAATCTTTTAAATGCAGAAATGTAACTTGACTGTATTTCTTTCATTTTGAATCTCAACACATGTTTTTTTACTCACTGACACATCTTTTTATGGTGATGAGCTGAATATATGTTCTCCACCACAGCAGAAGGAAATTGGTTGTGACGTTGGAGAACTACTGCTTGTTTCATGTGTCACCCTCACTTCCATTGCAGAGAGCCACATCACGGTCTGCTCTCTTTTGCTGTGAATAAGAATCTCTCAACCCACCTTTAAATCTTGTTCCAGGCTCCTAATGAGCTCTCCATCCACATGGCCTGTTTGTGCAACTTTCAAGCTTTTCTGTTCTGCTTTCCTGAGACGATATTGCAGAATGCGGCAATTCTTGTTTGCCCGGTCCAGCTCTCGCCGGAGCTCCTGCAGCTGGTAAACATCTTCCTCTAAATAGCTGTCACGCATTTCTTCCATTTCAGCCCGAAGTTCATCCAGCTCATCCTGTGAGAAGTCAAAACAGTGCTCCATCATACCTCTAAATCTCACCCATGGGAGCAAAATAGGAAACATGCTTGCTAGGATACCACATTAATGAAATTATACAGATTGCAACACACAGCTCCAGAAGTCACAGGAACAGAAGTTTTAACCCAACACTGAGTAATTATGCTGAACTAAATTAATGAATACTTGTCATATTTCTTTCAACTGCGTTGAGAATTAAAAACAAACCAGATGCTCACGTCTCCTGAAACTGGTAACCTTCATTTTACCATCTCAAGTCAAAATTAAAACTGCACAATACTTTACCACCATTTGAACTGATTCCTTCTTTACTTAGACTGCAGTAAACCTACTTAACCAAGTACCTCAACATGTCTGTGTGGCGTGCCCTTTTAACTACAAACACCTCCTAAAAATGAAATTTTTAGGGAATTTTTAGGGGAAAAAAAAGTGCCTTACATGAAATATAAATGCTCCATATGGAAACGCCATCCCATCTGAGCCTAACACTGTACACTGGCTTAATGACATGTGGATTGTGTGCAGGAGAAAGTGGGGCTTTGTTGTGTGCACACAAATCTCAATAACAGTACCACAGGAACAAAACCAAACCTGTGCTCATGGGAATAACCTGCTTGCTCTTTCCTGGGCATCACGAACTGTCCCACTTCTATGTTGTACCATGTGTAGCACTTGCTCTCTAAAGTCAGAAAAAAGATTTATGGCTGAATAGGATAAGCTCTATCATTGCCATTTGTTTAATACCTGCATGACTGAAGCTCCAAAGCTAGAACTATTATAAAGGTCTTCCAGGCAGAGGGGTACAAAGTATTAAACTACTACATGAGAGAAAAAAAAATATGATTCTACAAACTGAACAAAGTTGAGAGGAAAAAAAATCAAGAAAAATATGCAGGAGGTGAATATTTGAAATTAACTATTATTTTTTTAATTGGTTTCTTTAAAATTGCATTTGATATTATAAAGACCAACTTTTCTGTGGAAAACATTGCTTAAGTAAGATTCCAGGAGAACTTGTACTGGGGCTAGCTACACTGTGATCCCACTTCAGATCTGTAAATCACTCTTGAAATACCATGGATGGCTGGAGATTATTTCGCATTTGAAATTCCAAGGGTGGCCAGAGAATATTTCACACTTGTCTCAGGTGGAGAGGGCACTGCTATGACATCAGTACCCCCGACAACCCCTCCCTGCCCCTGCCTGAACATTCCTGTCCAGTGCCTGCAAGAACACATCTGCCCACACTCTCCTGGCAGTCCTCTCAACCATTCCCCCTTCCCATGGCATAACCAGACTGACATATTAATCTTGCTTCATTTGAGCTTTGATAATGAATGCAGGGCAGATCTTGTCCCTGAGCACATCCTGACCAAAGGAAGATGGGTAGATGTGGTCTTTAGCCTTGTCAGTTATGTCAGAATTACAGTGTTATTCTCACCAAAATCCCATCCATATAGAAATACTCCAGTATTTATACAACTATGGTTTAATTTCAATTAGTTGAGCCAGCATAAATTTGGGGTATGCACAAGGCTGGTTATTTCCAAAATTACAGCTCTGGGCTCACCAGTGGGGCTTTGCTCCACCAGTACAGCCCACTCAGGACCCTACACCATTCTCCCCAGATTCTCTGAAAGGACAGAGGAGTTTTCTCACAAGCTCACTATGTCACTGTACATTCTCAATATATTCAGATTTCTGCTGCAGGAGCATCCTGTCCCACAGTCTCTCTGGGACAGGCATAGGATCAGGGTATTTGTGTGGATGGATAAACTCAAGGGTTACTCCCCAGTGAGCTGGATCGTGCTCACACCATATACTGCCTGAAAAGGAGTAGTGTAGGCACAGTCATTGAGGTTACCCTTGCAGCAATAACATCCTCAGGAGTTCAAAATACATTAATTAAGCGCAAACAGCTGACTTCAACGAAGTAAATGAGCTCTACAGACCAAACCCAGCAGGATTATTTCAAAACAATTTAGGATCTGGGCTCTATCTACTCCTCCTCAAATACTCTGGCCAGTTTACAGCCGACACACTGGTGAAGTTTTGATAAATGATGTATATTTTTAAAAAGAAAAACATAGCAATGCATGCTTGAATGGATTGGGAACAAGACCTGCTTTTCTTTTCTATGTACACACTTATCACTATGCTTCACATTTATAGACACTTTCAAGAGGTAAAGTAAAAGTTTACCCAGTGAAGATAAGAGATACAGAAGAAAATGTCAAGGTTTTAGAAACTGATTAGAGTAGCAGTAGCTTTTGAACCTAAGAAAAGGAGTACACTTGTGCATTATCAGCTTATTAATGAGATATTTTGGCTAAGATACTCATACCAAAAGTAGAGTCTTTATCAGTCAGAACTAACACAGCCCTATGGAATGACAGGACCAGTTATTTCTTAAGGGTTGTCTGCAGACTCAGGTGTTGAATTTATTACCCCAACTAGATTTAAGTTCAATTAACTTTTTAATGTCGTCTTCAGAATGCTAATGTTAGATTAGTAATTTGGTTGTAAATTAAAATTTTGAAACACAAATCCACAATAAAGAAAAACAACTGCCATCAACAAATTAATGGGATCTGGCTTATAATCTGCTGTTTACATTTAAGAACTAAGGAATGGCTTTCATGTATAAAGTAGCCTGCAATTATAATGTCATTGCTCATCTTCTTATCTTTATCAGGTTTTGTTAGTAGTAAATTTGATTGATTTCTAAAGACAAATAATAAACAATATTTGATTTCAAAGCATTTATTGCAACCAAATTTGGAAAGTGAACCTCACATAATTTTAAACAACCCAATCCCTGAAACACTCATCCCATTGAAACTGAATATTTCCAAGTCCTATCTGTGGGCATGGGAATTCTTCCAGCTGTAAAAGTCACTGTCTCTGTTGGAGACTTCAATCCAGTGTCTTTCCTCACCCTCAAGAAATTCCTCAAAGAGTTGCAAGGATTGGCATGAGCTAAGTTCCAGGAGATACAACTGTCTTCAACCTCCAGGTAAACCAAAGTTTTCTCAATCTCTCTTATCAGCACAACTATGACTTTGCAAGTCAGTGTTGTGGGGTTTTATTTTGGTTTGGTTGTATTTCTGCTTGGGGTTTTTTGGATTTTTTTTTTTTTTTGGTGCTATGGTTGCCTCTGGTTTGGGTTGTAAATACAAAGTTTGTTTTTCTCTAGTGTAATTTTGCAGATAAATTAAAATTTAGAATACAATGAAGGAGGTTGTACTTTAAAATCTCACACAGTTCTCCTCTCTGATATTTTTTAACTGACACAGATTCTTTTCCACAATTAATTTCTTTTCTACTCCCAAAATTTTCACATAGAAATCAAACTGTGTCCTGACTTCTTGTATTTAGAGTTACAGCACCCTTTGGATGAGCTTTAAAACAAGGCAACATGAGGCCACAAAGAGTTTTGACTGTATAAGGAGCAGAAACCTCACTGTGCAGGCTGCATGCAGCATCAGCCCATATTCTGCTGTATTGCTGCAGTGCTTGGGGCTTGAACCTATGTAGTGTGTCCAGCCCAGAGAGGAAAAGAACTAGATTAAATCAGACAGATTAAATCTTCTTGAATAGCAACATGAAGTCCTGTATTTATATAACAAATATAGAGAGAGGAACATGTCGCCTCTGGAAAATGTGCCTCAGATTTTGTATGTCAGTCAGCACACAATTATAGATACTGGGATAACCTTTAACTAAACCATGAAAGTTTAACTTTAGCTACAATAAAGACACCATCTTGCTTTCAATACAGACCACAAGGCCAGTGACAAGGGTGTAGATGCTTTCATTTCTTAACAGTTTATTCTCCTTGGCGTACTTGTGATTCTCCTGTGGACACTGAAACAGTGTGGTAACAGATCCTAAGTCAGAATTGTTACAATTGCACCTGGAAAATCATAACAGCTTTAACTCCTCTTCTAAAGTGATCCATGCACAGAAAATGAAGGAAGCAAAGTTAAAGACCCATAGAAGGGGAAATTACAACTGAAACTATGATGGTCCTACTTACTAAACTGACAAACTACTGCTTTGAAGGAAAACATTTCAATCATTTGTAAAATCAAAGGTAAATGCAGTAAAGCCAAAATTCTCAGCATGGTGGTTTGCAAAAAAGGGATGCTCTGGCTGCAAGGCAGATGGAAAAAACAGATAACTTGACTTTATTAAACCCTTGACTTTATTAAAATCTATTGTTCTTACTACTCTTATTATTGTGAGTTAAAATTAAAGCTCTTTCTCTCAGGAGGTATGGAGCTTCATACTGTAGACTTTATTATTGTAAAACTGAAGAAAGAGATTAGAATAAGCACTTAAAAGTAATTAAAGCAAACAGGCAAGAAAGCAGCCATCCCTTTTTGTTCATCTACAAATGGAGAGTTGCTCCATTCCTTAAACAGGGAGGACCTGCTCCAGCACTCCAAAGTGGCAATTGAAATTGGGAGGTAGAGTGCATGCATCAGAAGCTTCACTTTGCTCTGCATTCCTGAAGGGGATGAAAGCCTCCTCTTGATCCCTTTTAATTGAATGGTAATTATGCTATTACTTTCAGTAAGAACAGCACAAGGCAGAGAGTCCTGCAAGAAGGAATATTGTTTAGGAAAAGCTAAACTTCTTTCTTTCCCTATGTCACTCTGGTCACCAGAAAAAAAATAAATGAAAGTGTGTTTTCTAAATGGCAGCTCTTTCCAAATTTGCAGTAGGAATCCAAGTTTCACCAGCTCCTGAGCCTTTCAACTTAAGGCTTTGCTTGGCCCAAATGAGTTCCTAAAGGCCAGCTCTTTGGGGTCTAATAGGAACTACCCACCTGAGAGTCACAGGGTGGCTGTATGGACACAGGGACACATGCAAACAGACGCTCTATTTGCAGGAGTCCTGAAACTGCAGTGCAAAAGCAACAGAATTAGGATTCCCCATTTGCCTGTCAGTGTACCAAGCCAGTGTGAATGGCTGAGAAGGGGAAAGCCTTGTGCGCAACTTCTATCACTGTGTAGCCCAAATACATACTGATAGGTCATTTTCTGTCTGTACTGTGCAAATTAAACACTTGCCTGTCAGAAGAGAAGCCATTATCTCATTAATACCCTTACTGATGTCATGCTTGTTTATTATTGATTTAATTATAATGAAGTATAATTAAGAACAAATTATAGGAATATGCCTTGTTTATGATTCTTACAATAAAAAAAATAGAAGAGAGAGAGAGAAAGAGAAAAGGTCAGGCCATACAGCTATTACACTGAGTAACCCATACTCATCTGAGTCATCCTCACTGAAATGACCAGGAGAACTTGCATAACTTATGGGCTCTGTCTACCCAGCCAGTCTGGTTATGATCTGTAACAAGGTTTAAAATGAATTTTCCAATCATCTCCACCAACTGCACACTCATTCTGTCCACAGAGCATGCAAGAAATGGATTCCTTCTGAAATAAAACGGAGACCTACACTCCAAGCGTGCCT
Source organism: Taeniopygia guttata (assembly GCF_048771995.1). Classification (NCBI taxonomy): domain Eukaryota; kingdom Metazoa; phylum Chordata; class Aves; order Passeriformes; family Estrildidae; genus Taeniopygia; species Taeniopygia guttata. The sequence goes on from NC_133026.1 coordinate 101,260,027, forward strand.
CAAATGTGCTCCATTACTTGAGTCCTCTGGACAACTTTAAAACATATGCACAACGGGGATATTTTCTTCAAGGGACCACACTAAATGCAGTCCAAAGCAAGACTACTAAACTGCATATTAATACAGAGGAAGGGTCATCTTCACCACTTGCATTTAGGTCAGCCTGCTGATCTATCTTCACTGAGATGAATTACTGCCTAAAATAAAAAAGCTCTTATCTCAGAGTCTAAGCCACTAAATAGAGGAACTCAGCCATGAGTGAAAGAAAACTTGGAAATTATTTTTAGGGAGAAATCACATGCAAAAAAACCAGCATAAAAGATACATGAACACTGAATTCATTACTCTGTGAATACAGTTATACACTCTGGCAAAGTCTTTGGGGTCCAGTGAGTTAAAACACATCAGTATCCCAAAGTTGTATATTAAATGGAAAATACATGCAAACTAGGAAGACAAAAATCAATAAATTGTATTTAAGTATTTATGAAAATGCAGATGAATGAGGAAATTCAATTGTCTGTGTAAAAAATGTGTTTATTAATTTACCCAGAAATTATATTTATAGGTTTTGCCAGTACTATTCTCTAAATAGAATGTTATTTAATATACATTTAACCAAATGAGGGGAGAGTGGAGAAGGGAGGAAGAGTGGAAATTACAGTGGGTAGCTGCTATTGCACTGGCAAACCCAGAGCTTCTAGAAAATCCTTGATAAATCTAAGATTCACGAACTGTGATTTTACATAATCTCTGTTTTCATGTTTTAAATATCTCAAACTCTCTATATGTAGGAGATGCTGCTGCTGCTGCTGCTAAGGAATACACACATCCCCCATAGCACTTCACAGCAGAACTGCAGCAGGGATAAATATGTTCTGAAAGGCTTTGATTGGGAAGAAAGCAACAACCATTATTTTTGCCTCTTGCAAAATATGTTAATGAACCCAAAGTCCCTGGGCCCCTGATGTTATTATTTAGCTCTCAAATCAGACTACTTTACAAGTCATGCAGCAATCCAACATGGTCTGAAGCTTGTGCACAAATCAATACGTGAACTGAAAAGTCATAGGACCGTGAACACCTGTTGACTTCAGGGCTGGTTTAACTTTGCAGGGTCTGAGAGCAGCATCTGGCAGCTTTTCTGCCTCATTCAAGCATTAGCCACGTATTGTTTCGACACATATCCTTGACGGGGGCGGATGAAGCTGTTGGAGCACTCATCAATGGCAACATCGATAGCATTTCTTGACGGCCACCGAGGCAAACTATTGCCCAGTGCATCACACAGCTCATCCCTCCAGGCCGGGTGGGGGCTGCCAGGGACTCAGCTGGAGCTAGCAAGGCACATGGCCTCGCTATTCTTCCCCCAAAGTGACATCCTCCTCGGCAGCTGACCACCGTCCCTCCAGCCACACGGGCTTTGTGCCCCGGGCAGGGTTATCACCTCCCATTCTCTTCGGGGCCACCACTCTCCAGGTGGGAAAAGCAGCATGTCAAGCAGAGATGCGCGATGAGCTTTATTTTGCTAACCCTGGTCACCTTCACTAAATGGAAAAAACCTGGTGCCACCACTGTGCATCATTTTTGCTCTGCAAAACCCTTTGACATCCACAAATGCCGGCAGGTTAATAAAAGAAGTGGTGGAATCACTCCCCCTGACTTCCGCGCAAGGCTGCAACTCAAAGAGCTACAGTTTCAAGTGAGTAAAGAAATACAATGTAACCTCATGACACACACTGTAATTTCAAACAAAAAATGAACATAGTTGAGATGCATCAGAGTGGAATACAGGGCCTGGAGTGGTCCCTTAGTCAGTTCATATCCAGAATATGTCACCATTAGAAATGAATGCAGAAAGAAAAAAAGACAAAGCAAGACAAAAAAGACAGTTCTCTAATAAATCCAAGATAGTATATTTTCTGTGCTAATCAACACTGCAGCAGCATTCCCAGCATGTTGAACTTGTACCAACAAAGGCACAAAGAGAAGGGCAGGTAAAGAAAAGCACAGCAAGCACCAGTTTTATTTTAAGGGCTGTAGGAAGTGCCGTGCCTCATGTAAGAGGCTGCTTTCACATTAGGGCCATGAAGGGTGCAAAGAGAAAAGGGGCGTGTGTTGTGACTAAAACACCGCTGTTGTTTCTGCTAGCACATTTATTTAATTAACACAGTCTAAATTAAAGTTGGGCTGACACAAAGAAAAAACATGTCTAATTGCAAAAATTTGGACCCTATTCCTTAAGATTCCTCTCCCTTCAGAGGGCTCTACACCACAAAGGGCTTCTTTCCGAGTTTCCCAAGGACTTGCATAGTGAGTGACACTTCTCCATGCGCTGGATACTTTAAAGCAAACTTAAAAATCAACCTCTTGTGTGGGCGGTGTTTTGCTACTACTAACAGGACTGACTAGCAATAACTGAAACATTATCTACTACCAGCAGTTACCAGGGGTCTCTTGGTCCTGCAGAGTTAGGCACCATGACAAAAATTCTCTTTTTAGACATCAACAACTAAGTGATATATTTTTAAATGCTGCTGTAGTATTACAGTCTTCCCCCACAGGTAGCTGAAATCAGGTCATACAAGGAATACATGAAACTGAAATAAATGATGAAACTTCACAGAAGTAGTAGAAGAGAGGCTTGTCAATGTAAACACATCTCCTCATGCACTTCACCTACAGGCTGAGTTTTGCAGCTAGTTAGCTATGGCTATGGCCAAATTCTTATCTAGAGTAAGTCCTGGAAATGCATAAGGTGGAAACTTGATACCAAGTTAAAATCTGGCTCATGGTACAAGAAGTCTGAGATGTTTGCAGAGCAGCAGCTTGCTCTGCATTCTGGGAGATGTTCTAGTACTTAGTATGTAGAAAGAAAAACAAATTATTGTGTTTGTTTTGTTTTATTTCTTTCTGATAACACTTTAATCTCTAGTAATCTTTAGCACTACATATCTGTGTGTGTATCTTCTATAACCTGTTACAGACACATGAAAGACCTTCCTACCTGAAAGATAAAATTCCCTGAAAAAGACTTTATTATGTGCACTTAGGCCTGCACTCCAGCTGCAGGGAGGGATAAGGAGGAGTGAAACCCACAAAATTTGGCTTGTGGCCATGCTCAGGAAATTAACAGTTTCTTCTGGGATTTATCTAATCATTTGTCTATTTACAGTTGACAGCATCCCTGTTTTCCCTTAGCCCCCTCTGGAGAAACACAGCTCACTCCAATGCCAACCAAGAGAACTGCATTGTAAAAACACATGGAACAAACCCACAAGTAAACAACTCAGACAGTGATGTGGTTTTAATTTGCAGACATTTTCATAGGTTTTCCTAGGAGAGGCAAATGAGAATTGGGAATTCTTATAAAATTTTTGCACCACTGGGCTGTTTCCAACCATTTTGAGAGAGGAGCAGAATTAAGACCTCACACACCAAGGTGGCCAAGCAAAGCAGAAAATGTACTCATTTCCCTCAGAAGAGGCAATGGTATTAGCTCATGGCTTTCCAGGCACCAGGACATGCCCACCGAAGAAACCAGTCTCTATTATCCTACGAGACTCAGGAATATTTTGAACATGATAAAGTCACAATCTGAATCAAAAAAAGTGTGAGAAAACAACTGCTGTAGATGATTAAGATATCAAGGTGAAAGATCTGAGGGCATTGTTGCACAGGGTGAAAAATTTGGAATGAAGAGAATAAAGTTCTTCACTTAAGACTTGCCATTGCCAACTAGGTCCCATGATCACAGGGCTCCTCAGGTGGGACACACTAACAAGGGTCTGTCCTAGACAATTCCAACACACTCTTTTTTTTTTTTTTTTTTGCCAGTTTCCCATAGTTAAAAATCACTTTCAGTATGTATAAAGAAAGAGAGCTTGACACATACTTTGTAATGGGTTTAAGTATATAATACTCATATACTTGTTCAAATCCTGTAATGCAAAGAGATGCTCTTGGACTTCATGATTTCTAATGGCAGTGCCAGTTAGCTACTCCTTAAGTGATTCCCATTATCAATTCTGATTTCATTACATCTCCTCTTGCTTCTAGGCTGTCAAATAAAACAGAAGCTTGTGATAAAGCTTCTCTGTGCTGCTCATCTTTTTATAGACTATTACATATCCTTACCACACTCGAGTTTCCCATCCAATGAGTGCTATAAAAGCTTTTCTATGAGCCAGTAATTTTTATTGGTCTGGTTTTGTATTTTCCTTTTCTAGATGACCAGCAGTGCCCACAGTATTTCAGGTACACTCACTGAGCTGTGTAACAACTACAGTTTTATAAAATATTGCCAGATTTTTTTAGTTAGTCTCTGTTCAGTTCCCACTGTAATCTAACAATTTTTGCAGATTTTCCTTTCTCCTTTTCTCATTACGCTCCTGAGTTAACACAATACATTTAAACAGAAAAGTGCATACTTATTCCCTCCAAGTACTTAAGATTTTGCATATTAGGATTTATTTACCATCCTCTGCCTTCATTTTTCACATGTTCCTCAGGGGTTAACTTCATTATTAAGTTCTGTCTGATCTTTGCTAGACTTTACTTAAGCTAGAAACATTTAATGTCATCTGAAAATTTTGCTGTATCATTGCTTGTTCCTTTTTCCAGTTCACTAAGCAGCACCAGACCTGGCAAAGAACCTTGCAGTACCCCTGCTGTTACCCTTTTGCTATGCTGAATATTGTTTCGTGTACCTTAGCCAAAACCCCTTAACAAGCCTAGCTTGTATCTTTATCACTCTTCTTTCCCAAGGTTATACATAAAACTCCCGCTCTTATTTGAGAAAGAATGCCAGATCTACATGGATTTATATGGTTATTTTGCTTGACAACAGGGTGTTGTTCCCAATATCAGGGAACAAAGATTGTTTTCACCAGAGGTAGAGTCAAACAGTGGCTGTGGTTACAGGATTATCTCAGTTTATCTTATTTATAGATCTTTATGGATGTAGCTTCTTTGCTCTGCCAAAAGATCATATTGTAAGTACGAGTCCAACTAAAGGTTCCCACAGGTCAACCAAGCTCAGAGATCGCCTGAATTTAGCTTTCTTGTTTCTCCGAGGATGGATTCATACTGATATACTTTTCTAACTGTACAAGGATGCAATGACACTTTTTTTCTTGCCGCTCTTGTTGTTCTCTTAGTACTTCACAGCGAATGGCTTCACTTTCCAGAGATAAAGTAACGCAATAAGCAGAGCACATAATGCTGTCATTCTTTCCACATCAAATGAGGGAACCTGTTCCTTTGGCTTTTCCTAAGGGGTGATACTGGGAAATCAGTTCCTGGAAAGCAAAGTTCTGCTAACCAGTAGAATGTTTGCAGTGCTTTAGAAAGAATCGGGGTTTGCTGAGCTACCACCACGTCAACCAAACGCAACATTGGCACGGTACATGTTGCATCGGACTGACGTTCATCCAGCGCTCACAAACCGGGCTTTGCAGGGAGCCGCGACCATACGTTTAAGTGCCTTAAGTGTCCTTAAGCCGTGCCGTGGTCCCGCTTCATGGGGGCGGGGGAGGAGGGGGCCGAGGCACCCGGCTGGTTGTCCCTGCCTCTATTTCTCTCCTGCGGGTAAAATTTGGCATTTGGTCCAGCGGGGGCGGGGGTCCCATGGGAGGTGACTCCAGGCAGCGCGAATATTCTTCCCCTATTTCCAAGCGCGGTCCCCGCATCCCCCGGGCAGGAGGGGGCCGCGTTTCTACCGCTGCCGCCTCCCGCCCTTCCCTTCCCCGCCGAGGCCGAGCTCCGCGGGCGATGCTCACCTTGAGGTACTCGTTCTCCGAGCGCAGCTCCTCCACCTCCCGCTGCAGCTCCTCCGGGGCCGCCGGCGGCGGCTCCCCGCGGCTCGGGGCTCGCCCCCCGCCCGTGGCCGCAGGTAGCACATCCCCGCGGAAGCCGGGGACCGGCGCAGCTCCGCGCCCGGGGCCGGGGCCGGGGCCGGGGCCGTGGCCGGCGCGGGGCTGCTCGGCGGTGGGATGAGCGGCGGGATGAGCGGCGGGCGGCTCCCGCTCGCGGTCGCTGGAGCCGGTGCCGGACTCGGCGTCGCTGCTGGCGGCCGGGGCCAGGCGCTGCTCGTCGGAGAGCGGCTCGGAGGGGCAGTCGGAGAGGTCGGAGCTGCTGTCCGTGTGGCCGACGCGGGCCAGCGCCGCCGCCGCATGGCCGCTGCCCGCCGCGGCTCCCCGCTTCGCCTTCCTGCCCTTGCCGGGCGGCGGGGCCGCCTCCCCGCCGGGCTGCCGCCCCGCGCCCCGACCGCCGGGCCCCGGCTCCGGACCGCGGGCCGCCCGCTTGGCGCAGGGGGCGGCCTTGGCGCCCGCCCTGCCGACGGCGGTGACGGCGGCGGCGGCCGCCTTGCCCCCCGGGGCGGCGGGGCGGCGGGAGAGGCGGCCCGGCGCCGCCAGGAGCCCCGCGGAGGGCTGGTGGGCGCCCGGGTGCGGCGACGAGGGTGCCCGGGCGGGGAGGCCGGGGGACTTGGGGGGCGCGGGCGGAGGCTTGGCGGCGGCGCGGGCGTGCAGGTCCTTGAGGAAGGGTCTGGCGGGCGACGGGGCGCGGTGCGGCCGCTTCTTCTCGGCGTGCGGGTGGTGGTGGCCGGGCGAAGGCGGTGGCGGCCGCAGCGCGTCGCCGGGCCCCGGGCCGGGGCCGTTCAGCGCCTCCATGGCGCGGGCCGGGGGCGGCGGGGCAGCAGCGGCGGCCGCGGGGGCGCCCGGCGGCGGCAGGAGCGGCGGTCCCCGCGGGGCGCGGCGGCAGGACTGGCAGCCTCCTCCAGCCTCCCTGATCGCTCTCTCATCACTTCTGCTTCTCCCAGCCACAGCCCTCACACTTTTCTTTCTCGATCCCCCTCTTCCTGCCCCCCCACCCCCACCTTCTCCTCCTCCTCGCCGCTCTCTCCCGAGCACTGATTTGTTTCAATAAATCGAGCCCAAATCCCCCGGCGGCAGCCGTCTCCTCCTCCTCCTCCTTCTTCTTCCCCTCCCGCTCCCCTCTCCGCCTGGCTCAGCTTGATGCTGCTCAAGTTGTGATGCAGCCCAAAAAACCGATCCTTTTCCCCCCAATCCGAGGCAAAGGCGTGTTTTCCCGGTTGCCTTCGCCTCCACTTGCAAGCCCCCCGCTCAGCCCACCGGCGCCGCTAACCCCATCACTGCCCCGGCTCCAGCCGCCGCCTCCGCCCGGCTCCTGAAATAGCCCCGCGGCTGCCGGGGCCGCTCCGACTCGGCGCTGCCCGCCCGTGCGCAGGATCCGCCCCCTCTGTCAACCAGCCAGGCAGCTCTCCTCCCGCCCCGCAAACTACTTTCCTCGCACGCTTTATTATAGGGACGCCTCTGCCAGCCTCTTCCTATCAGAAAGCCTCATTTAGGGAGAAATTTTGATTTCTCAGTCATGAGCTATATAGCCTTGCCCGTTTTAGTTGTTTTGGATTTTTTATCCCCGAGCTAAGACTTCATGGAAACGCTCTCTCCAGGGACTGGCAGCAACAAAACAACAGCCACCGCATTATCTCCCTGCTCAAGACAGATACAGGTTCACCTAGAGGCAGAGACGAGTATCCGAGGATATCAGCAAGGTCCTGGCTCTGGCTGAACTACAAAAGGCACGGACACGTCTTTTTGGAGTACGAGGATATGAAATTGCAGCCCTTACATTTGCAAAGCACCCGGAGAGTAAATGAAAGGGAGGAGAGGCTCGGGGGTGGGAAAGGGGCACAGCCTTAATGGGGAGAGCAGAGGCTCTCCAGCCGGGATGTTTCCGATTCTTCCGCCGGGACACAGCGGACCTCGCAGTAGCCGCGATGGCTGCCTTATCTTGTCAGACGAAAGTAAATGCGTGCTTAGCTTCTGAAGTCCTTGGGTGGCGCGGATCATCCACGTCTGGATGTCAGGGACTGCAGCGCGCTCGGGGGAGGACAGTCCCGGACGTTTTGGGGGGGATGGGATGGTGGCAGCACCCTGCGGCGCTCCAGATCCCCCACTCATCTGGGCTCAAGGCATTACCCCTAAAGGCAAAAACCCCAAGGTCTGCTGGAGCCTGAGGGCAAAGGCACCGCGGGGCGGGTGGCCAAGGCGGGCAGCTGTTTCTGGCAGTGCCAGGCCGGTGCTGGGGCCAGGTCGCGCTGCCCAGGGAAGAGACAGGACCGCCCGGGCATCCCCGGCTCCTTTCTCCCGGTAAACGAAGGGAACACCGATTTATCCTGCGGAATAGCGCTACCGCATGAGTATGCAACAGGTAGTCCTTGCTTTGTAAAGGCTGCCAAGCTGAAAAAAAAATATCATCCAAATCAGAGCTGTATTTACAGGTCTCTAGGAATTGTGAGCAGCACCAGGACAGAGCCCCGGGCATGGGCAGCGCCAGCCGGGAGAGCGGTGATGAGCGGGATGCCGGCGGGGCAGGGGGCCAGGGCGGCTCCAGCCCCGGGAGAAAGCCGGCGCTTGGAGCGGCAGCGGAGGGGGAGGCTAGGTCCCTCCCCGTCTCCGGAGGACAAATCTCCTCGACAGGGCGGTGTGGTCCTTCCGCGAGTGGGCAGGCGATGAAAGCTCTGCTCCGGGGCACCCAGCGGTGATGCCATGCTATGTTGGGTGGGTTGGTTTTTTTTTTTTGATCTCTTGAAAATTCCATTTCTGTTAGTGCTCTTTAGTTTCCACCGTTGGGCTCGCTGCCAGACGGCTATGTTCCCGCATCCAAATGTGCCTTCCAGGTCACACGGCAAAGTACCAAAGTACCTATTGTGGCAAAGATGGCACTGGATGCTGCCGGTGTGTACATCTACTACAGCTACCGGCAGGACTTCGTGGGGCCAAGTCCTTTAAAAAATATAGAAAACACTTTGAGGAGAGTCAAACACAACAAACCCATTCACAGGTATAAGTCCCCTTATTCTCCCTCCAGGTAAAACATTGGTAATTTACTTGTTTGGGTGAGACAATCACTGTCTATCACTTCTATAGAAGTACTATGAAGTAGCTCAGTTGATCTAGAAAAATGGCTTATAAAATACAAACTACTGTTACATTTTAATGACATTTCTATCAGGCCACCACATATTATCAGTGTTCCCTACAGTGTTTTGCTCCTAGTTATATTTTTGGGTTTTTTTTAATTATGAATTTTTTTTTGTCAGTACACTTCCAAGCAGTTCAAGGAATTTTCCTTTATGAGAATGTGAAACAGAGTGAAAGAGATGGAAAGTGCTGCATTTCATAATGAGAAATAGTAATTATTATGGAAACACTAAATATTAGAGCTGTTGCCCTACATGGGAGATATCAGAAAGGTTGTTTTGCACTACTGTCACCACGCTCACTTGGTTTTGGTTCTAAATTCCAAGAATAGATGGGAATTCCAGTTTCACCTACTAGATTTGCAAAGTGTTTATGTCTGTGATGAAAGAGGAACTGCTCTGTGATAATTTATGAGTAGCCTGTTTTGACTTTGCCCCATGAACAGAATGGTTCAATTCAAAAGGAAAATGAAAGGAAAAGTATGGCTCAAGATAAGCCACTTTTCTACAAACAATAGCTGAGGGACAGTGCCAGGCTTCTTTGCACTGGAGGGGGAAAGAATTAGGGATGTGAAAAAAGGAGTACATTCACAAAAGGCTGGGAATTGTCTGGGAGAATTAGTCTGAGACACTTAAGTGCCTGACAGAGCCCAGTTTCCTGTGGTTATCTTGTAAATTTTACATTGCAAAAACATGAATAAATATATTTTTTTCTATCTTACTTATCTTCTTCTCCCCCACTAAATACTTTGTTTAAATTGCTAAAGTTTTAGTTTTAAAACTGTCCTTTGTTTCACAGTGCATCACCAACCACAAGCTCCTGCAGGCAAAGAGGACTAAAACTCATCCTGACTTCTGAGGAGGTGCCCTTGACAAATAGAGACTGAGAATAATGAAAAGCCCATGACAAAGCAGGGTGACCTCAGCTTGGAAAGGAGACTGGAGAGTTGATACCTCTGTAAACTGTGTATCTTTGTGTTCTGTGCACCTTCTTCTCATTGAAACATACAGTAATGTTCGCTGTCCCAAGCAGCACCAGTTCAACCAGGTACCTTAATAAAGTGATTTATTCGCATTAATGCTCAAACAAAGTCGGGCTGTGGCACTGAAAACGTGCTGCAAGCAGAACACATTAGAGGGAGACGCATGATCAGTCACATCAAGATCCCTTTATGCTGTACTGGCAGTATAAGGCATTTAATAACAAAGAAATGCAGCCCCTGTAGCCCTCCCTGGGCATGTGCCTGGCTGGGTGCAGATGGCAGATTTGTGTGGTATGAGGCCAGCTGTAGGATTTTGGCTATGTTCCTCTGTCCTCTGCTGTCGTGCAATGCCTACTGGAGACCCCTACGAGAATGGTGTAAACAGGCATGGCATGAATGAGGATAAGGCCCTACTATGAAAGCTAAGTACATACCACAGAAATCTCCACTGGGCTAGGCAAATGCCTGGTAAGAATTACTGGTATCATATTACTTATTTATTTATATCAAAACATTTTTTTTCCTTTACTTAAAACTCATTATTGGGTCTTATAGGAAAGCACAGTCACAGACTACCATGAGCCACTATTTCTCTTCTCTTTCTTTTTATTTGCCTGTAATGTTCAATTGTTTTCTCTTATCGTAAATTAGTCATGCACTCCCTCCTGGTGGAATGGTTTCTTATATGCTTGTGTAGCTCTTAACATAATAGGACATCTGGGTGTTGGTTGAATAATACAAATAATCAGACACAACATTTTTACAACATGTTTATTTTGGCAATACTGATATCCTTTGTCTGATTAATGCTGACATTTGATAACTGAGCTGTATTTGCACAAATAATTATGAAAAGTAGATGCTAAGCCTGACTACTTAGATTAGCTATCACACATCTTACAAAGCATATGACAGTTTTTGGCAGTGCAGGACTGCTTAAATTCTTTTCTTGGGCTGAGGCACGAGAGAGTTTACAATTACTTAGACAAGATGTGAAGAGGCTCGATCTAAATGTAAATTTACCCCTTAGCCAGCCCAGCTTACAGTAGCCTGAGCTGTTATTTTCTCCCATTTCAAATCCCTATTTGAGATCTTCTTCAATGACACCACAAGAGCAGCCAACTTGTAATGGCCAGGCTCAGAGTTATGAGGGAGCACCGATGTTTACAGAGCTAAATCAAAATAGTAAATGAAGACACAAATGCATCCATACAGGCCATATGTATGGATAACCCAGCATAAATCTGGTTGAGTCTATTATTATTTCCCCTTTATATGTTGCAGATCATGAGCTGTAATTTCTTTGTGGCCACATTGTGCTCTGTGATTATACCATGCCAGAGGAATCTTAATCAGGGCCAGCAGGTGTTAGAGTGACACGTTAACAACAGCAATGAGGCATAGCTTCAACAGAAAAAATGCATGACATTTTCAAGTTCACAAATTCACAAATACTTTTTTTTTTTTTTTTTTTTTGCAAGCTCTCCCTCAACTGCTCTCTCTCCCTGAGGGGTTGATTCAAAGCCCCAAAGACCTTTTTTTAAAGCTTTATTCCTGGTCCCAGGAGTTAAATCTAGATTGTCACTTCTTGCTCTGTATTTGTACAAAACCTGATTATTAAAGGTCTCAGTTCTTCATGGAGCTTCTGTCCTACAGTAATGATATTACTAATTGCCATAACTCAATCAGAGAATGGAAAAAATTGCATGACTAGCTCCTGTAAGGGACTTTAGTAGTAGAAAAAGAGCTGGAGGAGAGGTTAGGCACATTCATCCAAAACTGTGATCCCCCAAAACCTGAATGGCCAAAATCCATTTAGCCAACCTCACGGCCTCCTAACTCCATTGGTAAACTTCATTTTGGCCATAAAACTCCATGGATGACCAGAGCTTTTTCCTTGTCCATGACTGCTCATTCAGAGCTATCAATGGAGCCCCCAGGCATTGTGCAGTTATCACCAATGCTTTCTAAAGGGATTTTTGGGGTCCACACAAAACAGAAGCAATCAGCTTGGATGAGAGAACAGCAGCACCTCGCATCTTGCAGAGGTGGCCATGTGTTAGGGCAGCAGGTGAGAAGTCTGACTTTGAAGCTTCCTCAGACTGCAGGGATTAAAGACCAAACCCTTAAACAGCAAGGGGCTGATGGGGCTCGCTGGCTGCTATCAGTAATTCCTGCTGGTGCTGAGCCTTTTTGTGTGCATGTGAGAAACCTCCTGGGATCAGGATCAGGTTGGGAAACAAACATGGCACTTGCACCCTTGCTGGGGAGGAGCTTGTGCCTACCTCTGCAAGCAGCAGGTGGTTCCCATCGGTGAAGCCATCCTTACTCTTCCCAAACATGGAGCTACCTCCTCTCCCAGTTCCTCCACCTCTGGGTTAGTCACTGCTACCCAGGCTGAAATCTACAACTCTGTTACAAGTGGGTGTTCCCAAGTGTGCACTGTTCCTCTTTCAATATCCAAGGAAATGTCAAAGAGCCAGAATGTAAAGTCCTTTATTTAGCACCACAAAGGCAGAGTTTTTCCAGTCTGCTGCCTGCTTGAGAGTCACAAAAGTTCATGCTAAGAACTGACTTGGTCTGTTACCCACGGTTCCATCTCTGCAGAGTACAGCCAACTGTCATTTCTAGTGGGAAAATAACCTCCAAAATTATAGATCATGCTATTGTACCAAGGAGAATATACCCTGCTGTTAGAATTATTGTCTCTTTCAGAACTAAACAAAGGAAGTGTGGTTTTCAGTATTAATAAATTTGTACTTTTTCTCCTTGCAAACCACCTGTGATGTCAATAAACATCCACATGCACGCTTAAAAATTTATCATCTGCTTCCCATTGTGGGCACAAGTACTTGGGATCTACTATTGTCTGTAGCACACCACCATGTGCCACTCATTTTCCAGCTCCCTAACTTCCAAAGGATCACTTATGTCTGATGAGATGCAACAGGGAGAGACCCAATAAGTCAAGAAGCATTGAGAATCAAAGGCTGTCTCTAATCATAGGCACCAGAAGAGGAACAGCTCATTTTGGGTCTTCCTCCATAGACAGAGTGCAGCTGGGACAGAAAGGTAGCATTAATTATCAGGTATTCAATGAGAAAAAAGAAAGATGGGTCATATACTTGTTACTTACTGAAGATGGATGCTTTTAACAGTTTCTGGTTATTGAAATTGATATGCATTACTGGATACACTGTTTGTAAGATACAGTTTGATAGAATCTCAACGCCAGAAATATTTCACAGAATTATGGGACATTTTAAAAGCCAAGGAGCCAGACTAATAAGATGCCTGCTGCTTGGCAGTATGATTAGTTTGGATATCCTGCAAGGAAAGTGTCACCTTACACTGAGCAAAACATCAGTCTTAGAATATTACAAATTATCCATTTCTAATGGTACAGTTGGCTAAAGAAAGCTACAGAAAATATAATTCTGCACACACACACCTCTGATAAGTAACCAATACCCCCAATATAGCAAACATTCAGTAGGATCAACTTCCTAGATATATCTGTGCCAAATTTAACAATTAGTCAGTATTTTTCCACAGTGCTTCATTCCCACTGTATTATTTCCTACCCTTAGCACATCTTCAACAATTTTTTTCTGACCATGACTAAGGAGGCTGTTCCCAGAAGAAAATAACCCCCAAATTTTCATTCATTCACACTTAAATTCCTCTTAAGATGCATGGGTGGACATATACGTTATTTTTTGGTTTACCCCTTTTCAGTAATTTCTATAAATCTACCTCCGTTTCATCCCAAACATTTAGTACCTCTGGCTTTAGTGCCAGTTCCCGTCAAAGCTGTAGCCATTTTGATTTAAGACTGTTTTTTGAGACAGCTGCTCCTTATTTTTTTCCTGCCTCTGAAAATCCCAAACAATTGCTTCTTACAAATACTCTGACTTTGATGGTTTAGGAGTTCCTTTGTCCTCAGAGCATCTGCTGTTCTGATAGGGTTCAGAAAAGCTGATTGCCAAAGTCTGCTTCACAATTCCCGTATTTCCACATGGAATTTCCTCTCCAACGCTCCCATCTAAATTTGGGGCATGTCATTGCTTTCCCATGTGATGCACAAGCAAGCTCTCAGTTATGCAGCACCTTTGAGGCAACCACACAGTTAGCTCCTGCAGTTTAGACTCAGCTGACAAGGCTCTACAATGACTTGAGGAATCAGGGATTTTTAACCAACACGCAAATAGTGTTTAAGGACCAAAATTAAAGGCTCAGAAGAAGCAGAGCCAATGAGCAGGAACACATTATTCTGACATAAAGAGAAGTATTAGTAAGTAAGACTGATTTCCATTCACTGGAGGAATGTTTGGAAGATGGACCATCTATTGTGGGAAACATGGAAGAACACAATACCTAACAATCTCAGCACAATATAACTCACCAAGAATGGTATTGTTTGGGATCTATGTTCTTTTAGTATATAAATCATTGACTATAATTTTTGAATTTAAATAAATAGGCTAGCGCCTCCTATTCAGAAGTCAAGAAGCAGCTTTGCTTACTTTCTTGTCTTGTAGGGTATTATAGCTTGTTTCTTATCAGTAGCAGAATGGAGAATGGTGTTTCCCTTCCTCTCTAACAGAAGGCTCAACAATAAAGATGTTCACTAAATCAGGGAGTTAATATCCACAGAAAAATATTTTTAGATCAGCAGACACTTGTAGCACATTGAAGAGGTGACCTTAGCATTGAATTACTAGAATTTCAAAAGAGGTAAAAAACTTTGACATGTTGTATCTTTAAAGCACTTTAGGGGTTTTCTTTTTTGAGGCTAGATGAAAGCAGTTCTTTATATATTTTAGTATTAGAAATGATGGTGTTTTATAAAGAATTAGATACAATCTGATAACTAATTGATATACTGCAATTCATGTTGTAGAGTCGAGCCCTGAATGGAGTTGAAGTTTCTTGACAGGGCAGGAAAAACAAGAAGAAAAGTTTTCTAGTTATCTCGTAAAAAAGCTTAGAGCTCTGCTAATCTTTATTTCAAATTGTGAGGTGACAGCATGGTGTGAACACTGACCAGCCTTGTGATGTTAAATGTATTTAAATGCCTCACCTGTGCAATAATTAGTCTGATAGTCATATGAAGATCTTTTTACATTAAAGAAAAGATAAGCCAAAACCTCAGTATATTGGATATGTCTCTTGGTCTGGGAGTGATTACGAGTTCATACTGCTGTCCTTACACTGATGCTGCAACTTCCTAAATTAATTTTATCCTGACCCTTGTTCAGAACAGGCACATTGGAGGGATGCCACAGCAGTGGGTGTTCCAGGAGTGCTGCTCACGTCTGACCCCAGCCCTTCAGCCCTATGCTGAGAGGAGATAGGACCCAGATTTGGTTTTCCACCCGTTCTCCCATCTGTGCTGCTGTGGGCTTGGCTCTCTCTCCCAAGGACTTGTGTTCTCCATCCCCAGGGAGGGGCTGGGACCTGCGTGGTTTGGAGTGTGGGCTGGAGCCCTGCACATGCTGCCTCTGCCGCTCGTTTCCCTGGAGAAAGCTAATTCCAGTGACTGTGGTGGCACAGCTTGTGACTGCTTGGGTAAGACTAGATTAAGCCCAGGGAAAAAAAAGAGTAGGAAGATATGCCTTCCAAAATGGGATGTCAGCACAGAAGTGAAATCACAAACCAGCTGCTGCTCTGTGTGAGTGCAGAAGATGATTCAGCATTGGATGGAACATAGACATTAATTAAAAATAATAAAATGAAGCCATTCCATAGTAAATATAAGACTCTTCTAAACACCAAGAACTTATGAAGTGCACAATAAACCATTTAGGTAAAAATTTTCTAAACAGTTTTGATAAAATCTGACTTTGTATGTTCCTGACAGTTCATCTTGCAACAAGCTAACAATTTGCTGCAATGTGGAAAGTATGTAGGGGTAACCAGAAGAAATGGAAAACTGTTAATCATGGAACTTGTCAAGAAATATCACAATACAATTGGCATTTTCAACCTGTTTATTGGCAGTGTAGACAAAAAAGGGGAAGATCTTAATTTACCAAATTTGCTCATAGCAAAATACTATTCTGGTGGCTTGAGACTGTGACAGACTCTAGGAAAACCTTAATGAAATTACATAACAGAAAATTTTATGGTCAACTAAATTTAGACCATGCAAGACCAGGAACTAGAGACAAGCTAATAATTCTTTCTAAAATGCATTCAGCATATATAGCTTTTGTATGTGTTTGAGGAATGCTGAAGACATTTATGTGAATATGATAAAGACAGGTTTCCAAAAGTTTAGAATTTGCTGAATTGAGTGATGTGAAAAAGAAATGTACATTAGAGTGGAAAATGTGACAGTAGAACACAGAACAGGGATGAGCTTTTCTTCACCAGTTTTCTACAAGAGGGAACTCTACAGGATTTTTAAAATATAAGCAAAAACATACTCTGAATCACAGCTTATCAACAATAAGAAAAACTAAGCTGACAAATATAAAATGAAGTTCAGGATAACAACAGGAGTAAATATAGAATGGGGGAGAAAAATTGTATTTTGAAGGAAAACGATAGAAGGTCAGTAGAGAAGCCCAGAGAGTTTGTAGACCCAAAATGATCAGTTGGTTATCACAGGACATCTTTAATGTTTTTTGTTTATAAGGACAGTCAGGAAATATTTCAGTAGTTAAAAACATAACTTTAGTTTCCTTTGAAAAGGATTTACTCTGTGGGTTAAAAGTAAGAAATGTGTTGGTCTGTATTATCTGAAGCCCCAGCCAGCAGGCACTGTAGCTGTGTGTGCTGAGAACAACTCAGAGATGAGAACTGGATTAACCTTTCACCATTTTATGAAGATCTGTGCTGAGCCTGTTTTGGCACACCTTACAGATAACTGGCATCAGTTCTGGGTGTGCAATGTAAGTTATATTGCACACCCAGAATTCTGCAAATTTATCATCATCACACAGCAAACTGGAAAATTTGGGGAGGAAGGAGACAAAATATGGATGAGGAGAAAAAGAAAAGCAAGGTTACAGATAAAACTACCTTCCAACAATTAATAAAATGCCCATAGGTCTAGGACATAATTCCTGTTACAGTATATTTGGAAAACTATGCCAGTGCAGCCTGACAACGACTTGTACCTCCCTCTCTTCCACTTGCCACACACCCTTTCCAGGTGGATGAAGAATATGGATGGTAGGGAGGAGGAAGGGAATGGTGGAGGCTCCATGAGACACTGTGGCTGTGTACAACACCTGCTGGCTGGGCCTCCCTCTAATAAAACCCCCCACACACCACAGACCTTTCTTGCACAAGGATGTCCCTCTGTTTTTTGCATTCTGTCATGCAGAAGCCTTTCACCCCTCCAAGGGGGAGCAGCTTCGCCCCGAGGAGTCTCAGCATAACGAGGCAATTCATGAGAAACACAGCAGTGCAACTCCATTTTAACAACAATGAGTTTATGTTTGTGCCACCTCTCATTTTTAATTCATGAATACATTAATTTTGTATCATTTGCATCATAACTAGAGCCTTTCCTGCAAAGGAACACTAAAGATTCATTATTTTTATCTTTTTCCCCTGATGTTCTGCTTTGCTCTTAGTCACCTGCTCTACATGACTCAATATTACTTTTCCCAAAAAACAGGCATGTGGGCAAAGCTCTGATATTAAAACTGGGACAATTCCCTTTAGCAATAAACAGTGAACAATAATGTACAACATTATAGTATGACAGCCATCACCTGAATGAAGAATACACATCTGACTCATCCTTTTTGCTGTCTGTCAACAGCAATTCATTTGGATGTGGTAGTGCCTCACAACTTGTTGCTTTCTCTTTCTCATTTCTTTTGGGCTTTCGTACTAAAAATATGTTTTCTCCACATTCTAGAGATGTTTATCTGTTTTTATAAAACCCCAGTTCTTCACTGAAGGCCAAGAAGGATTTGTAATACCTATTAAATTGGCAATTGTTGATGATTATTTTTAAATTTATTACATTTTGTAAATTTAAATCTCCCTTTAGTTGCTTTAAAGTTAATTTTGGGGTCAGTACACCATCCTTTTTTCATTCAAGACAAGAGTTCATTATTTCAGGAGGCAAAGCCATGCACTATTTTAACAGACTCCTGAAGAAATGAAAAAGTTATGAATGGATCCTATGGTCTAGATGAATACCTATTGTGCTGATGTGACTGTATGGAACACAAAAAGAGGATAAAAGGAAGGTTCACTTTTGGCATTTAGATTCTCTTCCTTTACTACACTTCCCCTGAAGCATGTCCCAGCCTTTGTTTATCTCCATCTCCTGATTTCTCTTCTCTTCTAACTCCTGCCTATTTAGAGTATTAAAATCCCTTTTTTCCTTTGGGCCACATTACTCCTCTTGTCAAATACTTGTTGCCTGCAGCATAATTTTTTAGGTCTTATCCTCCCATCTTCATGAGGCTATCCGTGCTTCATGTTTTTTTCCAAGCATAAAATATAATCAGGGTAAGAAAGATGCCAGAGGCTTGCAGAGTTTGAAACCATTATGTTTAAGTCTGGCAGTAGGTCAATGCAGAGATGTAGCTGCAGAGCTGCATTTTGGGGTTTTTTTTATGTCTCATCTGTAGTAGAGGTGAGCTGTGTAAAGCACCTGTTGAAACCTTTGTGTGACGAAAAATCACAGTGCCAGTAAATACACCATCAAAAAGAGAACAGGGAAGGAGAGATAAAAAGATAAAAGCTGCTCAGTGAACTCACTACCTCACTATGGGATGAAAGGTGACCAGGAAAACCTAGTCTTGGGTACTTGGCAGTGCTTTCCTGCCTCACCTCCTCAAGAGCAAGTAACACCCATCCACTGCAGGAACAGCATTCACAGCTTTTCATGATGGACAAAAAATATGGCCTCAATTTATCTTTTTTTTTTTTCCCCTCCCCAAAATGACACATTATTGGTGTTTATCCCTGGAGAACTCTCAAGAATACATACCAATTAACATGCATATTTGAAATTTTATGTTGTATTAAATGAAGAATACAACCCAAACAAAACTATCAAATATAAGGTTAAGAATTGAAATCTATACTGTTAACTCAGGGCTACCACACAGTAAAGAGCAAAGCCTTTTGAAGAATACCATACAATACATTACAGATCTAAGCTTTTCAAAGCAGGATATGCAGGATTAGGGTTATATTTAAATCCAAACATGATAAAAGGGAAAAACCAAATAGGCAAAACAGGACTACTTTACAGTGTTACATAAGAACTCACACAGGAAAGTAATTCAACCCATGATTCTGTTTTATAATGGTACCAGGAGGAAAAACAATATTTTAAAACATTAATTCTTTTTTTTTTTTTAATTTGTCCTTATCTGATCTGATACCATAAATATCAAAATACTTTAATCCAAATTGTATGGCTATTGCCATCACAGCGCAGAGCTCATTTTGTTTGTGGGGCTCAGTCCTGTATTTTCTGTTTCAGCACATATCAGTGGCTCTTCAGTACCAGCTCAGCTCTGACATTTTGGGAGTTTGTGGCCACTGAAATACTCAGCTTCGTGACGCTTTTCAAATAACCGCAGCATTATCTACACTATGTTCTATTTTCAAGCTTGTGACAGATATTCTCAGCACTGACTCAGTCTTGAAGTCCCTCGCATTTTCAGGAAAAAATGCTAAGATTACACTATCCTTTGGGACTATGTATACTGCCTACATAATATACATTTATTTTTAAAGCAGCTTAGGGTAGAAACCATTTATTATATAAAGTTGTGTGTATAGCCAATGCCTTTATTTAGTAATAACCCATGCTTCCACTCCTTCTGACTGCAGTGCCTGGTGGCAGACTGGGATTTGTTTGTGAGGAGATGTGTGGTAGCACAATAACATCTACTAAAATGCACCTGTTATTCCTGCCTTTCTCATTCAAAGATGAAGACAGTGAGCAGCCAGCGGCATAACCTCCTCAGTAATTGATATGTGTAAGAACTCCTAGATCCTACCCAGGTCGTTGCAACTTCTTCCTCTCCAGGAAGAAATGTTGTGATGGAGATGGCAGAATTATCCTAAGGAGGGTACCACTGCTCCCTTCCTTCCTTGTCTCCCTCACACTCTCCCCTGGGCTCCCAGAGAAATATGTTGCTTTTGGAACTCATGTGCCAGGATATTATTCAAAGATTTATGGTTCCCGATTCTTGCTACAGTCCGCTTTTGCAGCTTTGTTTACTTGGCAGGGTGAGGGAGGGAGGAGGGAACTGGATTAGCCTCAAAATCCCACAACAAAAGGCAGAAAAGCACTGCTTTAGGCATTTCATAATCTGCATTTCTAGAGAATTACTGAATATGCCAGAATTATCTCTTGAAAATCTAGTGTATTTTAAAAGAATTATTCATAGCACTTGAGAAACACTTCACATCAAAATAGATTTGAAATCAACAAGAGTTTTGTTCTGACCTGGTAAACACTGTCACATACCATAAGAAAAGAGCAAAACAAAATATTGTGGTTTTACTTACTTTACCTTTAGAAACATAAATACTGATAAAAATAATCAGAACCACTGGGATACAAGCACTGGGAAGAGGAAAGGCAAACAATTATTGTTTTAGGTCAAGTGAAAAATTTTTGTTCCCATTTGTAAAAATCTTTACAGCTGAGAGGAGACCATAGTATTTCCCTGAATATTATGTGGGGAGAGGACTGGAATATTGGTTTTGTTGATTTTTTTTTTTTTTTTTAAGGAGTGGAAGAAAACCACCTAGTCTTTGCTCATGGTATCAGACACATATCATGCAGTGGCTCAAAACGCTAATTTGCTTAATTGCATTAGTCCACTCCCCTCCTGTTATGGGAATTCAAGCTTCAATGGCAAATGAAGCCTCCTAATGAGATTATGGTGCCGATCCCAATATGAGGCTGTGGGGTGGCAAAGGAGCCACGTGTTTCCGTGGTGACTGGCTGAGTGGTTAACCCTGGTAAAATGGGGTGGAGGGGAGAATCGGCTTGAGTGACAGAACTTCATCCTTTAAACTTCATTTCATGGCTGAGCAAAGCAGAAATAGTGCCAAGCAACGACCATGGGGGAATTACCCTTGTTTTAATTTTTGTCTCCTCCAGCTGATGTCAGTAGAAGGGGACAAGACAAAGGACCTCAAGCTGTGGTAAAGATCATTAAAATAGAAGAATATAAAGACATGGACATGCCTGTGCCATCTATTAAATATTAATATCAGTTGAATGCAGATATTTTTCTTTGTTATACTGTTTGATACTATCATTATTATACCTTTAATCCATTTCATGTAGTTTTACTCCTTTTTTAAGCTCCTTTGTAATGAAGGTGCCTTTTAGTCAGCTCTACCAGCTAATCAGATTGCTTTCCCTTCATTACTCACATTGAGCTTTTAAAGCCTGAAGCCTAAGCTAACTGAAATATATGGTCACGATTTAAGTAATGTGGAAGAGCTGAAGCTGTGCCAGAAACAGAGCACATAGCTACATTTTTATTGGCTTCATATTAAGAGCAGGTGAGATGCTTTTAAATCAGGGACTGTTCAATGAAAAACATGCCCAATTACTGTAACAGTGTGAGAAATGGATTTGTAAAGAATTCTCATATCTGTAAAGAATTCTCAAAGCTGTTCAGATGTGTTTATCACTCACATATTTCAGTGGAAACAACTAATAGCCTTTTTTGCCATTTATCCAATAAATTTTGTGAAGACAAATGCAGGGCAATGTTAAAGAGATCAAGTCTGTGAATGGAGAACAACAATAATTTTTTGGGAGTATATTATTTTTTCCCAAGGCAGGGGTATTTCTGAGTCAGAGGACAATGCTGCCCACATGCAATTAAGGAGTCTATAACCTACACACATGGATCCCCCTGAGCCCAGTTTAGTTCACAGCAGTGTAAATCTAGAGAATTTCCATAGTGGTCGGTAAAGTTAAGCTGTTGTCAAATACACCCATAAAGGAAAAATTGTTACCTCTTTTCCCAAGCCTGAGTATGTGAGAAAAGATTGGAGGAGCATGCCTGTGGGCAAGGCTGAATGAAGGGATTCAAGAGCTAGATGAAGTCAAAAGTGATAAAAAACTTACTCTGACCACCAAGCACCATTGTAGTGAGATTTGCCTCTCTGGTATGTGGCTGCTGCCCAGGAGCGTGGCGGTGGGGAACAGCAACCTGCTGCAAGGGCAAGAAGAAAAGGAGATACCATTACTATGTGACACCAGTAGCAACTCCTAATTCCTCTACGCTCTAATTTAGTACAACTGAGAGTGTCATCAATTGCTGAAATCTTTTCACTATTTTTAAACCTCAGGGACCAAATGGAAATCACATTTTAAAGATGGAAACTTAATTAGGGTTTTTGAGTAGTCATTTACCAAAGGAGAAGTGACAAGGGCAGCTCTACATTCCTTAGCTCTCCTCTGGGAAGGTTTCTGATGTCTGCTGCTGATCCACACTGTGTTTCTTTTATTGTGGATTCATCTGCGATGGCTCCCGGCAGATCAGTTTGATGTAGCTGGTCATCAGGGTTAAAATGGAAGAATCAATAAGTTTCTCAGTTTGCATTTTTGTTTTCCTCAGCACTTTTAGGAAAGCCTGTAATTCTCATAATCACATCCTGACCTTGATTCCCAAGATCATCTATTTTTGAAGATACCTACACTGTAATCAAAGCTGCCATTACGGCATTGCTAGCTACATGTGTAGCTGCTTTCATCTAGCTAGACTCAGATTAAAGGTTCCTGAAACATTTAGGCTGCTGAAGGAAATGGTAGGAAGGTTGTTGCAGCAGTGGAGCCCTTACAAGCCCTACAGGGGATGCTGGACATCCACTTGTGAGGACCAAGAGCTTGGGGCCCTTTCCATGACAGCTCCTGCCTCTATGGCTTTGCTGGAGTCACTCTTTTGCCTCCTAGAAAAACTTTGTTAGCGCCATCACGATCAATTGTCTGCAGCTAGGTCTTTAAAACATGACCTTTTTCAGTCCTTCAGTCCAAGTATTTATTAAGTGTGTGGACAATTTTGCTCATTAAGGTCTCACAGCCCATGTGGGGTGAGAGAAGCAGTTACTGTTGTGGCTCTGACACACATTTGCAGCTCCTCCTCTTCATCTCTGGAAGTTTTTTCTGAACATTTTTGTCTTGGCTTTCTTTAAGTTTCTTTGTTATTTCCTGTTGCTCTAGAGCTCAGGAGAAGCGCTTCTGGTGTATTTCTGTAAGGTCAGCAGGATCAGTAAGTTAGCAGTTTAAGTGGCTGAGAGGCTGGGAAGAAGGCAAGATAATCAGAGCACCTTTATAAGATATTTAACACATAATAAAGTACAATCAAATATTTTGATAAGTAAACTAGGAGCCTAATCTCTCTTGGTTTTCCTAACAGTGACAGAGATGACTTGTTCTGATTCCACTTGATGGAGGAACTTAATTTAAGCATCCAGATTTAGATGAGTTAGTATATGATGTGATGACTCCTTCCCACTCCTGTTCATTTTCCCACTGCCCACATGGGTAGGAAATTCAGATATATGTTACTTTTATTTTTTTCAGCCACATGATGTGACCCCTTATTGTTAATGAGAAGAGATCAACCTTTTGAAATGTGAGGATGAAATTACATTATTTTTCAGGACTAGAGACACAAGTTAATATAATAATGTAGAGCCTAGGAAAGGGCTACAGAGACACCTAAATCTCAGATCTGAAATTTGTTCCTATAATGAGAAAAACAGAAAACTTATTAAATGGTTATTCAAAGAGGCTCAGGATCACAATCCCAAACAATTTTGCTTTGGCCAGGAATAAAGAATAGTTAAGACAGTAAGGATGCAAACCCAGACTTCCACCCACAGTTTCAGTGGGAGAAAAAAATAATCTTTCAGGTGGGTTTTGCCATTGACTAATCCTGCAACAACAAGAATTTTTATTAGCATTAAGAGGCCTAGGAACTAAAATAATCTCTTAAAATGCAGCCCCAACACTGTCTGGAACTGAATTTTGGGTGTGTAATATGCACTCACAACAGACTTTGGCTGCACTATGTTTTGAACACAGCTGCGAGCGCTCATGTAGCTATTCCCCTAGAAACATTCATCTAGGTAATGGAAATATTAGGAAATATGGTTCTGGAAATCCCTAGAAAATAACTACTAGTCCTTTTAAGAGATCACTCTCATCTGACCAGGAGAACTGTGGAATATAGGCACTATTATGGGGAAATTAGCGAAAAAGGGTATGGAGGCAAAGAACTACCAGGACATACCTTTGTTACGTGGCATTACCATAAAATATAAACAAATGGGAGAAAATGCACTCATGACTCCAGTTCAGAATTTGAGGGATTCCTAAGTTACAGCTCTGCCAGAGGTGAGTGGTCAAGGACACTGCCTTTCTCAATGCCAGCAACATTTTCAGACTACCCGACATATGCTTAGGTGCTTGTGTATCCACAGGGGAGGAAGAAAGGGACATAATGCAATGGGCATTAAGCAGGTTCATCCAATTGTTGTGGTTTACCCCCAGCTGACAACTAAGCACCACACAGCCCCTCAGCCACCGCCCCCCTACCAGTGGGGTGGGGGAGAGAGTAGGAAGACTCAGACCCATGGGTTGTGATAAAGAGAGTTTCATGGGATAGAAAATGAAGAAAATAATAATTATAATATAAAGTAATTTGAATATGTAAATCAAGCATTGCACAATGTGATAGCTCACCACCAAGCAGTACCAGTCAGTTTCTGAGTGGTGGCCCACAGCCAGGACCCCCCTCAGTTCATATACAGAGCATGATGCCATATGGTATGGGATATCCCCTGGGTCAATTGGGGTCAGCTGTCCAAGCTTTGTCCCCTCCCAGCTTGTGCCCCTCCAGCCTTCTCACTGTCAGGGCACAAGAAGCTAGAAGTGCTGTAAATTGCTCAACAACAATGGGAAACAGCAGTGTGTTTTAAATGTTACTGTCATACTAAATCCAAAACAGAGCACTGTACCAGTTACTAGGGAGAAAATTATCTTTGTCCCAGCTGAAACCAGGACAGAAAACTCAGAAAATACTTACCTACATTAATGCATCTCCCCTTTGGTTCTACTGTCTTGCACATCACTTGGAATGTCATGTCAAATATTGCAACGCTAGAAAAAGAGGCTTTGCTGCTGCAGTTGACATAGTTTCAACAAAAGCTGACGGCTGAAGTTTTCTGTCCACCAAAAAAGCTGCCTGACATGTTGTCTATTTCAGAAACAAAGTACATACAGACCATTTCTAGTTGAAATCTAGTTGCTTCCACTCATATGCTAATGATTTTGTTGGCAAGATCTAGATTATGCTTTGAATTATTATCAGTATTTGTTTCAGTTTCTCTCTTCCATTTCATCCTATCTCCTTCTTTTCTCCTTCCTTCATTCCATTCCTTCTGATTCTTCTGCTCCCACTGCAGAAGTGCTCTGGAGGCTCCTGGCAGTCCTGTCCTGTAGGTCCACGTGTGCATGGGACTTTCATGTGACAGCTCCTTGGATCCTGATCCAGGGGTCTGAGCTCTGCTTGCGGGGGCTGCCAAAGGGGTGCTGGTGTGCCAGTTGCACAGTGCTCAGCCTCCTCCCTTCTGACTGGCAAGAGGCTGCTTTGATGGCTCATCTGGGCACACCAGGAGCTCAGCTCAGCTCACTAGTGCTGACAAGGTAGTCACTTCCCTCACTAAATCTGACAGCCTGACAATACAGGTTTAATAGTAAGGAGGACAGTTTCCTCATAAATATTTTCTTGACTGTCTCATGTCTTCTTCCTTTTCTCTTCCACTTTCACTCTCCCATGTAAATCCAATCTGCTTGTGACATACTCCCACCCATTTCCATTTTCTCTGAAAACACTCCTGCAATTCTCTTCCCTAAAGTAGCAGTAGCCAGGCACACAGAGTGGTTGAAACCCTAAGTGGTTACTGAGCTCCTGAGCCCTCACTAACACAGCTTTATATGGGGTAAAATGAGACAGACGGGAACACAATGGGTGTCCCTCTCTCACTGAGGAGAGAGGTCAAGGAGTCAGCCATGGCTAAGACACTTTCTACTCTGGAGCTTTTAAGGGAGATTCAAGATGATGCTGTCCAGACGTGCTATCGCAGTGTGCCAGAGGAGGAAGGACACAGGCACATCCTTGCTGAAGCTCCTCACACGAGAGTGAGGGGATCTAAGGAAAGAGGGAAAGCCTGGCCCAAGTGAGGCAGGACAGATCTGATTCCCAGCTGAGTTACTACCTGGTGTGCAGCACTTGAGACATGAGGTTTGGCTGTCCCACACACCTACCCACATTTGCATTCTATCTCTTATTCATCTTAATTACTCTTATGTTTTGCTATAAGAGGGAGATGTGGACCTTAAAAGGCACACTGCTTGCAGAAAGCCATTACTGCAGCCTAACCTCTTCCCCTTCTCATGGAAGAGATCATCAAGTTGGACTGTTTCTGAATCCACTGACTTGCTAAAGTTTTTTAAAAACTGAAACATACACAAGAGCTTCATATTAATTCAATAGGCACTCAGTTTCTAAATGGTAACTGATTAGAACGGGATGACTGATTAAATTAAAGAACCCTGATGCCTGTTGATCAAACTGATAACTGATGTACTGCAGGGACTGCTTTTTGACCTATCCAGAGATGGGCAGGCACCTGGAGGCAAATGCCAAATTTTAATTTAGACCCCTTCATCAGACAAACTCCTCTTTTTTGTTGTTTTTATCTCTTGATCACTGATATTTACTTATGATACCTACTTAGAGGTGTGCAGTGCATAGTAAAAGTTGGTCTTATTGCAGAAAAAGTTCACTTTTTATCGCTAGCCAAATGGCATGCTGTGTCTATTAAGGGGGAAAAGAGAAGCTGAACTGTTTAGAATAGCTCTCTTTCATCCTCCTTTGAGTTTCATTATTGGGTTTCATTACATTTTCTATTTCAGCAGACTTTCCTTATGAGCTACCAGCACAGCCTGGCAAAACCGCCACTATTTAAATCTCTCCTATACAAATACATTTTATCCGTCATTTTTATCTTATGACCCAAGAAGACATAAAACTCAATTTACTCATTAACCTTAGCTTTCTGAAACTGCAATTACTGCCCTGTGCACAGTCAGTAATTGAGTTGAAAAGAGGTAGCATGCAAATGCCAGCCAGTGCTAGCTACTGCTAAATAGATAATCCTGCATGCTCACTAAAATTGCATGAGGCACATAGACAGCAGGTAGAAAAGAAGAGCATTAGAAAGAAAAGTGCACAGAGTAGCATGTGAAGGGATTAAGAAGATGCAAAAGACCAGACTCACAGGAAACCACTCAGTGGGAATAAAAACAACATTATATTAGCTTAGGTTTACGATTACAGCTAATAGCATCCAGTTATTACTTTTGCATGCATTGAAAAGCATTTTCTGAGTGGATGGTTTCATCACAGAATCAGATCTTTTCTCCCTGCCTTTTGTAATTCAAGAAGCTGGCTAGCATTTTATATAACCTACTGTCTCCTGCCCCAGCTGTCATGAAAGAGATCAAGACATTACAAGTAAGGACTGGCCAAACAAAATGAGATTCAACTTGAAGTGTGCTTGTCTTTCTACATTGTTACTTTCCATCTTTTTCCTCCCACTGAAGCATGAGTGTATCCAGGTTTGCAGACAGTGCTTTTCCATTTTTCAGCTTGATTTTTGTGTAGATGATCCTGGTCTCTTGCAGCTACATTTCATATCCTGCCATGACCTTTGCAGAAGTATCTTACTGGTTGCCTGAGTGCATTTATCATGAAACTTCATATCCCTCTCACATTTCACATGTTTTGTTTAGCTTCCTGGTTCCAGTCCTAATTCCTTAATTTCTTCCTTCACTGCTGGGCAATGCTTCAGTAAGTAAAAAAGGCTACTTAAAAGCTTGACTCACCATGATTCTGAACCCATACAAGGTATACCTACATGAGTATTTTCATTCAGATCAGCACTATTTCCTCTTGCTGTACTTTGGTTTGTGTCACAAAACTGTGCTGGAGAACACAAAGAGGGTATCTACAGCTATGTATAGAAAACAGCAAGTTATTTTGCTAATCTTTTTGTTGCAAATTATGCTTCTTTAATCTGATGTGTATTACAGTAATTTTCTGGTTCTCCTCTTTGGCTGAACTCATCTCAGCCTGACTGGTAACCTTGGTTTAGCTTGCTTAGCTGTAACAACTCTTTTTTTTTTTTTCCTAGTGATCTGACAGCTACTCCCCATTCTATGTACTTTTGTTTATTTTAATCACATGATGTAATAGTGTTTGTAGAGACAACGGTGGCAGCTGGTTATTCTACATAAAAATTTGCATTTAGGACTCACACATACAGCAGCCAGAGCAGTTATATAGGAGTAACAGTAAGGCCTTCAAAGTGGGAATACTGGATGTGATCTAGACAAATACAGGCATAGGTTGATAAGAGGGGGCTTGGAATCACACTAAGGATGCAAATACTTATCAGTGGTAAATTAAAGATACTCACAACTTGGAGCTGGGCAAAACTAATGTTAGGAGAGCAGAAAGCATTATCCAACACATGTAAAATGCACTGTATATTGGAAATGCACATGAGATGCACTTGCAGACCAGTGAAAAGAAACCAATGCCCACTGAAGCATCAGCAAACATGAAAATAGCCCCAAGTGAGAGGCTAGAGTGAGGAAGAAGTTGCTAACATCACATTCCTCTTGGTAAGGAAGAGGAGGAAACCCAGTCATAAACACCCCACCCCACTCAGTGTGTGTGCATATGCTTGTGTGCATTTCTCTGCAACAGTTTAAATTGAATTTTTTCATACAGTGAGAAGTATTAATTTAGTTGGATAATAGGGACTGTGAAATTTATTAACTGGAGTAAAATCTTAGTAACCATTTATTGCATTTTATTTAAGTCTACTGAAATTTCAGTTACATGAACATTAAATTCTTGGCTTCTCAAATAAGGCATGTTCCCATTTTTTCCTTTAACAAGACTTTGAGGATAACAAACTGATTTCAATTAAGATGTGTTTTGTTGCCAGGCTAAGTAATCCTTGTCTGGATGGACAGAGCTCATGAAAACCTGCAAAAGGAAGTTCTTTTGATATAGATTTGTATCCAGCACCAGTGGTGCTGGACATTAAATGTAACCAAGCTTATATTTTTAAATATGGCAATGTGGAGATTTTCAAAGCTTTTGAACTGCTTTTAATCTGCACATAAGGTGACAGAAATAGTGTAACTTGCCTGTGCTTTCTTTGGAATGGTGACTATAAATGTACAAAAAAACAGCCATTTTTTCTTCCCTCCCACACATATTCCACTGAGGAGAATTGTCTAAGGGACATTGGAGTGACATTGATTTGGGATAGTTGTTAGATGCTATAATCAAAGAATATAAGTCATGTAGAAAAATAATATTGGGGATCTAAGAATATCTGTTATATCCAGCCATCATAAACTGATTAAATCAGCTTGATTTTATTTACCTGGATTTATAAAAGCCATTCTACACATCTCTTGCTGAAGGCTCATAGAGACACTAAGATGCCATGGAACAAAAGTCCTCTTCTGGATAAATTGCTGATTAAATGATAAGAAGGTATTGTGTAAAGTGATGCTGAAACCACATTTTTGAATGCAGTTCTGGCCCTCTTTAAAAGGGATGATAAAAATTGTACAGAGGAGGGCTGTAAGGGTGTTTAAAGGTATGAAATGCCTTCAATAACAGGAACAGCTGAAGATAACAGGACTTGCCAAGACTGCAAAGGATATGACTGATGGAAACACTTGATATAAGGTCTTAAAATTATGGGAAGTTATTTTACCACAGAAATGGTAGAAAGGAAACAATTGTTCAACTGTTTCTTCCTGTAAGAGAATGCTGGGGGATGAAACAAATTAGCAGATGATAAAATTAAAAAGGCTCTTTTTTCCCATAGTGTATTTTTATGATGTAGCACTTACTACCACAGTATATTGAAGATATCAATAATCCACATGGGTCTTAAAAAATGCAAGCAATTGGACAAATTCTTGAGAAAAAAAAAAAAATCCATTTTGCTATTATGATTCATCAGCTCAGGGACGGCAGCTTACCATCAAGACTTCCTGCCCAGCAGGGGAAAAACTTTATTTTCTGTAAATCTTTGTCTATTTTAGGATTGCAGCGGGGAAAAAGCCCATTTTATGTTTGTCTAAAACACAGGGGATTAAGTTAATGAGGCTTGACCAGCCCCTTCCATTTCTCTATTCTTAAAAATCAAAACTGCACTGGAGCAAAAAAAGCAATGCCTTTATCCACAGGTCATCTGTGGCTGCAAATGCATGTTCTGGTCTCCTTTTCCTTCCAGTGGTTGTTGGAGCTCTTTGGATTTTGTCTTTCCCCCCTGACATGCCACTAACACCCCATTAGGGGCAGCTGCAGTATCCTGCAAGAAGGACTACAGTCAGAAGCCTGGAGCATAAAGTAATTTTATAATTTGGCAGTTAACACATTTTGGCTTCCTTCCCTCTACTGCCTTCCCTCTTTGCAGACAAGCCTGGACAATTCCATAAAGCCTGTGTTTACATGGCTACTGTGAATCTGCACCACTATCTCTGAGGAAAAAAACTGATTTTTTTCTTCCATGCTGGGCAGCTTTTAGGGACCCAAACTCTTACGCCAGCTAGGGAAGGTGTCTGTGGGATTGTATGTACTAACACACTGACATACACATGGTAGATTTTATAATCCTTAAATACAACATAAGGCACCTTTAGAGAACTGGATAAGGACCTCTGGGTTAGAAGAAAGCATAACAACTTAAATCTAAACAAGCATCTTAATTCCCTTATCACAACTAAAATCCTAGCCAATACCAACCAGGATTCCTATTTTCTAAGAGCCAAAATGATATTCAAGAAAGGAAATAAAAATTAAACTTTTAACTAGAAGAAAATTAAATATTTCAGAACTATCTGTTAGGATCTACAGGAAGCCAGATTCTTTTGCAAGGGCTGGCACATGGCCGGACTGACATAAAATTTAGTTTTAAAAATATTGACCCTGTAATCCTCTGTGACATAACTGTATCCTTGAGGAACAATTAATTGAAGCAGAACTCAATAGTACCTAGCATTGAAATAAAAAGTATACTGTTAGAATTTTAAGGAAAACAATTTTGACAAGAGACAATTTACCTATATATTGGCCAGAGTTGGAAGGAATAATAGTTTCACTCCAGGCCATCTAATCAAGTACAGAAAACAGATTTCACTAGAAATTCTAAGAATAAAAAAAAATTGTTATGAGTCCTGAGCAAAAGCAAGGTCATAAATCACACTGAGGGTGGGGTTTTTTGTTTTCTGTGTTGTTTGTTTGTTTGTTTGTTTGTATTTTTGTATTGTTTTGTTTTGTACATTTGATTCATTTATTTGGAAATTAAGAAGGCCCATCTGGATACTTACTGATTTTTGAGTAAGTCACTGAAGGGGATCATCAAGAAGTACAACCGAACAGATTGTATCTATCATGCAGTTAGCTTAAGAAAACAGTTTTGCATACAGAATATAAAGTGTCTAATACTTCTGTACTTCCTTCCTTGTACCAAAACAACACACTCGCGCATTTCTTTGGCTATATTTTCAGTGCTAAGCACCACTTTAGGTTGCTGCTTTGGAAAAGGCAGGAGTTTTGACGGAAGAGGCGTTAGTTCAGGAGGAAGGGGTGAGAAGGAGTTGCTCATCCAACAGGGCAGGGAACAGACTCCTCCACTGACGGAGCTTCACTGACCCCTAATGGACAATCCCCAACAGTGCCTGCCCTGGCAGGAATTTCCAGCCATGCCAGAAAACCTCACATTGATCAGCACTCCTCCTTTCAGCCTAATACGAACTCTGACACCTCAGCTTTTCATTATTTAGTGTCAACTTCTTTATTCCACCTTCGTATCTGTCCGTCTGAAGTGTTCTAAGAAGCCAGAAGGAAGAGGAAGGTGAACAGTGTTTAATGCAGCCATTCTGACACCTACCTAGGACACAGCAAATTCAATTTAACAGCAAATTCAATTTCAAATTGCTTTATAAACTAAAGCAAACCGCTTTTGCATCTTTCAACAAGAAATTAGCGTTAAGGACTAACATCTCTAACTGACCCATTTAAACTACTTTAAAGGGAAGATGTGCAATCAGCACAATCAAGAATCTATGGTTGTAATTTGAAAGGCACAGTCCAAGTATTTGTGCCTTTTCTCCCCAAGGAGTGACTATAGCTGCCATCAGGGGAGCACTGAGACATTTCCATTACAGGAAAAGGACTCTCTGCTTCAGAAAAACTGCTTCCATTTCCACTGAGTGAAAAACTGCCAGCACCAGAAGGGAGAATGAATCCGTGCTGGTTGGTGCAGTTTCTTTTTGTCTTTCACAGACTGCAGAGATGAACTCACGGGAATGAACTCCCAATACAGAAAAGGGATGAAACTGGAAATAGGCTGCATTTCCCATTCCCTATCTGGAAAAGGTTTTGTTTACATTCTTTTTTTCACGAGTTTACTCTGTTGTCCCTTTGCTATGCACCTTGCTTTTCTTCCAGAAATGTACCTGCTATGTATCTTCCAAACTATGGAGATTTTATGTGCAGAAGTAATGGCATGAGACAAAAAGGATCCCAAAGCCAAGGCCCCCACTGACAGCCAGCAGAACAGCCTGTTTAGACAAACAGCACTAGTGTGCAAGAAAACTGCTGGCTTCCAAGGCTAACTGGATGAACTAAAAATCCTTGCCTAAGTCAAAAAGACCCACCAAATTTCAAAACCTGCTTAAAACTAGCACTTGAAGTAATGATCATTTTATGATATCACTTTCAGAAACAAGAATGATAAAAGACAAACCAAGTCAGGCAAATACTTTGCTGCTAGAAATTCCTGCCCCTTCAGTGTGGTGACATAACAGATAAAATTAAATTACGTTAATTTCTGGTTAACAGAGCCACTTGGGAGACAGTCTTGAAGGGTAAAGGAGCCCAAGAAGGCTGGACATGCTTCCAGAAGGAAATCTTAAAGCTGCAGTAGCAAGCCATCCCCTTGTGCTGACAGATGAGCTGGCAGGGAAGAAGACAGGTCTGGCTGATCAGAGCTTTGGCTGAAACTCAAGAAAAAAAAGTTTGTGACCTTTCGAAGAATGGGCAGGCAACTAAGGAGGACTACATGAATGTGTTTAGGTTATATAGAGAGCAAATTAGAAGCACCAGGGTCCATCTGGAACTGAGTCTGGCTATTGCCATAGAAGTCAATAAAAAACGTTTCCATAAATACATCAGCAACAAAAGGAGGGCTAAGAATTACCACCCTTTATAAGATAGAGGGATAAACATAGTGACAAAGGATGAGGAAAATGCTGAGGGACTTAATGGCCTCTTTGCCTCAGTGTTGAGTAGTAAAGCCAGTTGTTCTTTGGGTATCCAGCACCCTAAGCTGTAAGACAGGGATGGGGAGTAGAATGAAGCTCCCACAATCCAAAGGGAAATAGTGAGTGACCTGCTACAGCAGTTAAGACTCACACAAGTCTACAGGGCTGGATGGGATCCAAGGGTCCTAAGGCCGCTGCTGATTGTGTTCAACGGGCCACTTTCTGCCATTTAAAATCCTGTGTTTAGTTTCACAACAAAATAGGCATTCAGGTGCCAGAGTGTCCAGGAAAGGGCAATGTAGCTGGGGGAGGGTCTGGAGCACAAGGCTTATGGGCTGAGGGACCAGCCCATAAGCAGGTTCTTTAGCCTGGAGAAAAGGAGCCTCAGAGGGGATGTTATTGCTCTTTAAAATTACCTGAAAGGAGGCTATAGCCAGGTGGGGTCAGTCACTTCTCTGAAATAAAAAGTGACAGAAAAGGAGGAAATAGCCTAAAGTTCCACTGAGGAGGTTTAATTTGGGTATTTTAACTTCCAATCCTTTTTTTTCCCCACCTTCTCATTTTTCTTCAACAGAAGCACCAAATCTTGACATTAGTTGCGTATCTCTGTTCTGAAGGAGCAGAGAAATCTAGTGAAAGGTAGATTTGACTGTCACTGTTTCTCTAGCACACACAGGACAACAGCGCATAATTCAAGATGTCCTGGTAAGCCAGTGGTTTCAGATTTTTCTGTGTTGTGACTATTAGACATGATACAAATTTCCAGTGTTCCTATTTTCTGTTCACTTGGGAAGAAATTACCTGTTAATCCACAGGCTGAATGTTCATTACAGTCAGGTTAAAAGGTTAGGATACAATCAAATATTGTTTGAGTCTCCCAACAGATATGAATTTCAGTTTTGGTAAAAGACACAGTGCTAACTGGACATAACACAGTATCATAAATTTACTGTAATAAATCATCACCACATGGAAGTCAGTGGCAAACCACCCTTCAATGACCACAATCTATCTAATAATTTCAGTATTTCATTATTTCTCTGATTCAAGAAAGTCAAGACCTCCCCCTCCCCCTCCTCCACTATCTCAGAGCAGCTGACACTCCAGTGATTTATGCTTGCCATGCTCACACATTAATTTTGACCATCATGAAGAACCTGCCAGGGACTAAAGGACCTCACAGCATCTGATGAGTTTAGTGTAAAAAGATTTTTGGGCTCAGTGTTAGAAGGAAGCAATCCACAAACATTCCCTGGAGAATAGGAATAGCCTCCCTCTAACCAGGGCTTCTAAAGAACAGTGATGTGCAAACACGGTTTGTGTCAGTGCTCATCTTCCCCTTTTTTTTTCCATCCTGTGATCCTTGATGGTTGAGCAGACCATTCAAATAGTCCATCATGAGATGCTAACATAGGTTGGGCTGACTGCTGAACTTCCATATGAGACAACGAAGCAGCATGAATAACCTTTTTTCCCTCCTCCCCTCTTCCCATATCCCACCACTAATGCCTGTTGGGTGGAGCAAGGGCATAAATAAATTGGTTTTGATTAATATAAAAGCTGTAGAGATAAAATCAGGAGATAAAACCCTCTTCATAGTATAATGTATGGAAAGAAAACAGGATTCCTGAAAATTTTATGATTTCCAATGAATTATAAAACACATTCAAGCACTCAAATAAATATGTCCTTAAATGCAATAGTTTTTAATTTTTGGTACAAGAGACTGAGATCCCAATCTGCCTATATACAAACAGCACAGAATTACAAAAAGAAAGTTTATCTAAGTCAAATTTCTTAATTTTTATTAAATTCAAAAACTGCAGGAAAAAAATCACAAGTTTCTAAGTACAAATAAAAACAAATCTGCTAAAATAAAATGGTTGTCAAGTTAAAACCCACTTTCCACAGTTTTCCCTTCCTTGCTATTGCCCACAGTATCATCTGAACTCCTAGAAGTGCTTTAGAAATTAATTTTATCTTACCAATAGGATAGTAAACTATAATAAGTTTACTATTTTAAAAAGCAAACTGTTTAGGCACAAGGTGGCAGAAGACATAAGCACAAATATCAACCACGCTTTCCTTAGTTTTTCAGTAGAAATCCAGGTGTGCTACAGGCCTGCATGGCATTGAATTCAGAATGTCAGAGCTTATTCAGTGAAATAAGGGGTTTTTCTTGTGTGTGTGTGTGTGTGTGTGTGTTAACAGTTTGTTGTGTCTTCTTTTTCTCCCATAAAACAGAGAGAATCTGTTTAAGTCAGTGGTATACTTTAGTGCTCAGTGCCAGTTCTGGCTAATAGAGTGGCAAAGCAGACAAAATGTGTTCCAGCACCAGAGAATGCGAAGTAGAGAAGCCATAGTGTGAAAAAGACTGGTTCATACTTGTGTTGTCAGTGTAACTAATAGTCTGGCGACCACCTGCTAAGACAGCATGACAAGCAGTCACATGCTATTTGAAGATATCAGCGGGGCCAGGTCATCAGCTGCTCTCCCAACAGAGCAGTGACCAAGGTGAACAACTAATGTCTGCTGCTTTTCCAACTACACCTAAAGGACTGTCAAACAGAAAATTAAATCATAAGACAATTAACACAAGTGTTGTTTAATATTCCACATTCTACCTTTTACCCATCATTTGATACTTGCCATTCTAATAACAGGTGCAGTTCCACTGTCATTCATAAATACAAAATTTTATTTGCACTTCATTAGTTTAGAAAGACCACAATGTTTTTCAATACCACAACATTCAGGACACACCAAGTTATTCAAATATGTATCTACTGATTTACCACAGCTAAACTAAACAGTGCATTTAATAAAAGATATACCAAAGATATAATTCACAAGTTCATTATCAGACAAAATCCTAACACAGTATTTGCTTGATGGGAATAATTTCCACCATTAGGAAAGAAAATAATTTTACCTTAGGTTCCCTTTCCCCATCCCTACAGATGTCCAGACAAAAATACACATATATATTCCTTATCACAGGAAAATGTATCATCTTAATTTCTTTTTTCCCCTCAAGAATTTGTCTAGGACAGCAGCATTGCTTTTTTATACTTCTTTTAGAGTTTGATATATCTCCATTCTTTTATTGAAACTTAATGATTCTTGTAACCAAATTTATGTTTATGCAGAAAATTATATATGCTTTTTCAAAGTGCAATCTTAGATCTGCACCAGGTGTGATGTCTTGGTACACAAAGAAAGGGTGCAGCATTAAACAAAATAAATAAAAGACTGCCAAAAATTAAACTTAGCTTTTCAATAAATCCAGTCAGCAGAGGATGCTACAGCCAAAAAAGTTTTCACTACATTAAAAGGAAACATAATGCTGATTATGGAAGCTTTGTACATAAAGTCCTCTGTTTTTAAAAAATTTGTCTTTAAAATAGTTAGCAAAGCACCATATACTTATCTTCATACCAGAAGAGCTTCTGCCTGCCTGTTTATAATAACAAAGAACTATTACAACATTACATTTATGTCAAGAATAGGTATAGATTTAATTTCTCCTCCTCCTCCTCCTCAACTGGATGTGTGGCAAACCCCCACTGACTGTACAGTATTTATAACACTGGGGCAATGAACGAAACATCATTGTGAGGGAGAGGGGTAATAATTAAATGTTATAGTTGAATCCTACATAGGATTGCATATTTGCATATTTACAAGTTAGTGTGTAGCTCTGACTCGAATAACAAAGTGCAACGAGAAACTGCCAAATGATTGTAGTGCAGAGTAGTACAGATACTTTCTTTACCCTCCTGCTCATATTTTTCACTCTGGAGAAAGTAAAAAGTCAACAGCAACGGACATGTGGCCTTGGAGGAGGCAGTTCTGGTGGGATTTCTGGCTCTGGTTGCAGGGACAGGATACTGTTGGACAACTCACTTCTTATAACATCCAGTGGCATCTTAAAGAAAAGAAAAATCACCTGTAAACAGTCATCTGCATAAAAAGAACTCATTTCAAGAGTTCACTGACAGACAAAGCCTCAATTTCAGGGTATTTTGGGTCTTATTAGTGAAATGCAATGGTCAGCAGTCTGTGAACTGCATCATGCCCACTATGTATAATCCAAAAATTTTATCTGACAATCTGTACTTGTTCTCTGTCCTCCCAAGCATGTGCAGTCATTATTTAAACACTGACCATTTGTGTGACCAGAGGAATACTACCACCTCAGTATTTTACCTTTTTCAGAATGTCATCAACAAGTTTTAGAAATATTTCATCCACATTAAAATTATCCTTGGCACTTGCTTCACAGAACCGCATCCCAGTTATTTGCTGTGCAAACTGATGGGAGAGAAAATAAAATAACTCCATGAAGATACATGCAAACAGCAACAGATAGCAAATATATCCTCCTCATAAAACCTTAAAAAAAATCCAAACGTAGAACTTTCCCCAAATCTGAGATGGAAGTCTAATTCAATTAATAATCCTGAATCTGCATGGTAGAGAAAATATTGCAACATATAGTTAATTTTTGCTTAAAATAGGTTGATTGGAAAAATACTCTACATTTTTCCAGACTTAATTCATGTATTCAGTTGACACGTATTGCCGCAGACTGCCAAAAAGGAAGAATTTCTCAAAACAGCTGATCTCAACTTTATTATTCAAAATGTGGATAAGGGAGGTACAGATACAGACATTTGAAATAAGCCTTCACTTCCAAATCTTTGTGTATGCCCATACTGACATCAATCTGGTCAAGATAGTGCTGAGTATCACACTACAACAAACATACTCTCTTTACAGCTTCCTTAACAGTTTTGGGGTTGCAAGAGAACAAAAGGAACATGAAAACAAAGGTAAGCGAAGTAATCAAAACAGGGCTGTTACCTGTCCAAAAATAGTACTGAGAAGCAAACATCTAAAAGAAGGCCCACAAAGATTTCCTGACTAGAGATCTCCATTTGTGCTTCAAGTCTTCACTATGTCCCCTTTCAGAGCCCAAAAAGGAGTATCCCCTACACTACTGGTACAGTGTAAGCTGACTTGTAACTTACTCTTTGTTTAGACCAAAGACACACTAGTCCAGCAGGAGCACTTAAAACTGCCCATTACATACAAACACCACATGGGTTTTGAGAGACCATAACCATCACTTTCAGTATGCTCCCTGCATACAACAGTCTGAACAAGAGCAGCCACGGACCATCAGCAGCAATGCCACAACAGCTTTGCCTCTAGACCTGTCCTTACCTTCTCTCCCTGCTGCCGAGTAATCTCTCGATCAACTTCACAGTCCAGTTTATTTCCAACTAATAGAAGCTCTGCATCTTCTGAAGCATACTGCAATTAAAACATTTCTAATTAACTAAACCTAGAAGCATAAGATTTTGTAATGCAAACACAATATAAAAAAAGGGCAATTCCACTACTAAATAAGGAACCACACTGACACACTTTATAGGTAAGTGTTCTTCCCAAACATTATTTCAAACATTTTCAAATTTTAAATTCAATTTTTAAAACATGATTTAAGAACTAGCTGCTCTAGTTTATCTAAGAATGAACACAATGACCTTATTTCGCAGACAGGAAACTAACTCCCCTCCCCCCACTGCAAAGGTAAATGAGCAATGTTACAGATTTTCACTGACACTTCTAACTGGGACAATTCTAGTTCAAGAAAGCAGGAATGGACAACTATTTTGCAAGCAAAACACATCAATGTTAAATCCTGGCTAAAAGTAATCAGTGAAAGTAACTGACAGTAGCTTATTAATCCTAAACACATGCTGTAAATTCTTTTGAGGGGAAAAAGTCCTTGTTAAAAAAAGCATATAAAAAGAAAATACTTAAGGCATACCTTATCAATCATTTTCATCCATTTTGGTAAATCATCAAATGTTTCCTTCTTGGTGATATCATACACCAAAATAATTCCCTTGGCACTTCTGTAATAAGCTGAGGTAATGCTGTTGAATCTCTCCTGACCTGCTGTGTCCCTAAGAAGCAGCAGCAAACAGTGGCACAAATATTTCACCAATTTGCAAAGCACAGAATAACTTTGTTTACATTTTAATAATAACACTCCCACATTAATTAGAGACAATACATTTCCTTCCAAATGTGTGAATTTCAGGAAAAAAACCTGGAGCAGTACTTTCAATCATAAAAAGTTTTCATATTAGAACTATTTATCCCAT
Source organism: Taeniopygia guttata (assembly GCF_048771995.1). NCBI lineage: Eukaryota > Metazoa > Chordata > Aves > Passeriformes > Estrildidae > Taeniopygia > Taeniopygia guttata. Next base: position 101,299,588 of record NC_133026.1, read on the forward strand.
ACTAACTTCACCAAGAAAGGCCACCAAACATTTCTATGTGTGTCTGAGAGTGAAGCTATCCAATGAAAATGTACCAGGAGATAAAGCTGGTTTTGTGTTATTTGGTTTGTTGAGTGTTTTGTGGACTTTTGGTTGGGTTTTTTTAGCAGCTCTGAAAAAATGAAAAAAATAAAGGAAAAAAATGGATACATGCTTATTAAACACATCCACACACCCATCTATAAAATGAGCAATGCACTGGTCAGTATCATTTGAGCTTTCAGACACTTTTTGGATCAACCATAGCAATTCAGCCATGGTTCTAAAACTACTGCAAAACCTACTGGCACAGAAGTGAACGGAAAGAGTGAGCAATCACTAAGTGGTAAAACTTCTGCACTAGAGACCTGGCTTTCACACTTACAACTATTTATCTAAGGTGTGCAAGTAACATTTCCATGCTCACTGCCAGCACTTTAGGTATTTCAGACAGGGTGCATTCACACTGGAGAATAATTTCCAGCAATGACACTAAGTCACCCATACTAGCTATGGCTTCTGTTACAAAGTAGATGAGACAGAAGAGTTGTTTTTTACTGAACCAGAAAAACTTTTGAACTGCTTTTAATCACATCATCAAGCCTGCCTAGGGAAGATTTTTTGACAGTTATACTAAAAAAATAGTTGGTGCAGATCCTAAGTCTTAAAATGTGACTTGTATTTCAATTGGTAGGTTATATGGTGCTCCAAAGTGATCAAGTATTTGTTGCTGGAGTTCGGCCCCCAAAGTCAATGTATAATTTTGAATTTTCACTGTTAGAACAAGTCAAAAGATGGATCAAAATTAAGAGTAGGAGGAAATTAATTAAAAATTAAGAGAGAGGAAAATTGTGTGCATGTGTGTTGGGATTCGAGACTTCAAAATTAATCCTCTTCAACAGTCACATTTTAGACAAAAGGAGGAGAATGAATTTGGCAATGAGATTAACAATGGAGACCTGAAACACTTGTTACAAAAAAAAAAAACCAACAAACCAAAAAGGTCACGTTCACAAAATGCCACATTGATTGTCCTGAAGATTTAACTCCTTTAAGGTTCTATACACAAGAGGTAGAATAGACTACCATAAACCTATCTTACTCTGCATAAAATCTTTAGGAATTTCAAGCAAGTTTCAAAGTGAAGCATTGCCACAAGTGTACTTGATAGCAACAAATATAATATTTGCTAGTGATTTTACAAAGTAAAGCAGAGTCCACTAGAAAAAGATTTTCAAGCTCTGCTTCACAGCCTGTGGGAATATAATGACTTATACTTCACTGCAAGCCAATGACACTGCAACACAGGGCAAAAAAGAACCAATTCATATTTTACCCATTTTTGTTTTATTTTTATTCAAATCTCACTCTCAGATTTTCAGAATTACATTCATATAAACCTCTGGGACCCTACAGAAAATGAAAACAGGTAGCCTGTTTCAATAAGGTCAAGCACCAGTAGTATTGCAGACCAGTTTTAGATGGTTAATTGGTAGTATTCTTTTCACTAATGAGGCATTTTTTGTAAAGCCATACAAGTTCTGGCAGCTGAAATTATAAACATATATATATATATATAACATTAATCACAGCAAGTAACTCTACATTCTTTTCCATTACTTTTTTATTACAGTCAGATTCATTTTTTGGAAGGTCCTTTGGAAGTTCAATCTGTTAAAAAATTAGTAATTTTAGTATGAACCGTTGATTTTCCACATATGGATAACATTGCTCTAGTGCTTATGAACAGAACTCTCAGAATAATGACCTTGCAGAGCAGCCTTGTGTCATCTGTTGCTAATCCAGCCTACTGATGAAGTGTATTAGGGGTGGGGTACCTTTAGTTCCATCATTCTGAGCACAAATAACTACATGGCAGGTGGAAGGGCACATCTCGTGGGAGAATACACCAATTCTATCTTTGTTCAGAGCAATGGGAAAAGTTGCTTTTTGGTTTTGTTTGTCAGTTTAGTTTTGCTGGCCAGTCTTTTCCCTCTTTTCTGTGCCCCTAGTGGAAAAGAGAAATAAAGAGGGTATTTCAGAGTCACTTGTCTGTGCCTTCAGGTAAGAGCTAAGGACCTTTAGCAACTCCATCACGGGGTACCAGATCACTGAGTACATACATTATAAAAACATAGGAGAAACAAACACTAATGCTCCACTACCCTCCCTGAAGGCAGTCATAAGTGCACTGGGTAAGTAGGCCACGAAGAGAACTATGCAACATTACAAAACTCTCCCACTCCAGCTATCTCCAACCCCACACTTTCCCAGCCCTGCTGAGTGTTCTATCTCCAAGTCCACCTGGTACTATCAGCTTATCCTCTCTCCACAATACCCTCAGGCTCTTTAAAAGTTTACAGCATTCCTAGGCTGCTGCACTCTGTGCTCCTGTTTGTGTAGGTCCTTCACCCAAATGTGACAACCTGACGTCTGGCTTGCTGCCTGTTTGGGACACACCACATGCTGTGGCCAGTTCAGAGCACCCATGGACAGCCTGGCTGCTCACTACCTATAATAAATGGCCAGATGACCACTGACTGTCACCTGGTCATGCCAATTCCAGTGCATTATGGCTGACTTTCTTCACCTTGCTTGAAGTCACTGACTCCCCCACACTTTAGCTCTCCTCCTGCAGTAGGTGGAAATGAAACCAGCCAGCAGGTGTTTGACTGTGAGCATAATATTCTAACCCTTATTTCCTTTGAAAAGCAGAAGAAAGTAAGCTGAATTTGCTGTCTCTAACATTACCCTTAAATTGTATTACTCTTCAAAATGTAAGGTGAAAGTTGGAAAACTATTTCTGCAATAAGTAAGTTTAAAATGCAACCCCAGGCTACCTAAGTAAACTGCAGTTTGAATACCAAGTTGATCTTTAGCATGGAAAATCTTGTCTTCTACTAGGTGCCATCATACTTTTCATGAAAATGTGCAGCAAATTCTTCCAGTGTTGAGAAAAAAAAAATTACCACCCCTAATGCAGAGCTCACATTAAAAGCACATCCAACTTTAAATGACTTCTTCTAATGTGCAGAGCTGGAACAATTATTCTTGCTATACTATTTTCATGGATGCATTCACTCCTGCAGTTTGAGTATTTTAGTAAGGATAGCTATTGAAGCATTAGTGGAAAGCTGGAAGAAGGGATGACCACTGTTTAACACTCATGACTTTCATGAGTGATACTAAGTGCTACTAGCTCTTTATTTGCTCTGGTCAGAATCAACACAATAGCAGAAGGCAGTTCAATTTAATTCCAATTAAAGTAAATTCCAGAAGTTCATATAAGAAGTTACTACAACTTAAACAATGACTTGGCATAACTGAAAAAACTGAAAGATTACTTTCTTTTTTTAATGCTAAAAGTAGTTTTCTTCTGTTGATTTTTTTTTTCCAAGAAAGTTTTCTAAATGAAAAGCATTGGTCTTTCTAATTTGTAATCAGAAACATACAGTGTATGTCCTCAATCTGCAATGAGAGAATCCAATGGCTTGACTGTTTTTTGCTTCTCAAACAGAAACTAGACATCACTCCAAAAATACAAACACACAACAAACAAAAGCAAATGAAAAAAATCACATAAAGCCCATTTTCAAGTGTTGACTTGTCATGTTCTATGGTAGACTGCATAAAACACAACACAAATACAGTTAATTAAAATATCTTTGGATAATTTATCTTTTACATGAATGTTCTCTGTGTCTATCCAAACCAGTTGAAACAAACACATGGACAGAAAACAGTCAAAACTGTCTCTGGCTCTCTAGTTAAATTAATTTTTTATGAGTGGCAGTGTAAAGTGGCAATAGAAGTAAAAAAATTTTGAAACTTGCATAAAAACTTAACACTAATGTAACACTTTCACTGCTCTATGCTTCTATGGAACCTACAGGTATTTTAAAAAATGCTTTAAGGTAATTTTTAAGGTTAATTCAGCTTGTCAAACAGATTTTTTTTCCTCCCATGAACCACAAATATATTTAAGATCTTTTATTATAGAAATAATTTCTTTCAGAGGTACTGAACCAAAGAAACAACATTCTTATACAGTCTAGAACAGGGACTTTCCAAGACAACTGTCTCTTAAAAAACAGAGCAGGCAGAATGTGAATTTTTTATGAGAATGCATTGCTTTAAAACACCTTCAGAAGCAAATGAAGCTTGTTTTGTTCCCAAGTCACTGGCTACCTTGAGCATTAAACCTGTAGAGGTATCAGAGAGCTCCCTTGGCTACCCAGAGAGGAACTGGGTGCAGTGGCAGGGCAGCACTGCTTCGCACAACCAGCTCCTTCCTTTCAGAGGGGAAGCTGGAAGTGACCATGTCAGCTGCTTGTGTCAGAGACTGCCCAGATTACTCAGCTGAGAGGGCACAGTCACACACCTTCCTGTCCTGCTTCAAAGCATCAGTGAGGGGTTGCTATTATTGGATCAGTTTTCCAGCTTTGAAGAAGCACTGATTCACAGATGCTTGGATTTACCTGGACATTCACACTATCCAGTAGTTCTGGTTACTCTACCTCAAGACTTGAGTTGCATGCAGGTATTACTTCTCACAAGACACAGGAGCTTGTGTCAGCCTAGAACTGCACGGCAGAAGCTAAGTTACTGTATGCTAACACTTTTGGCAACCCAAGCGGCACTACTGACTGTTCCAGGTAGCACGAAAAGGTGGATACTCCCCTGCGTCCTCAGTGAAGCTCTATCATTGCCTCATGTAAGGAGTGGAAGGCTGTTTCCTGACTTGAAGTCAGGGAAATCAGGGCAGCAGGGACCAGACAGGAAGCTAGAGGTGAGAGCAGAGCCTCTGTGACCCTCAGGGCACAGTTCCCCATTATGAAAGGAACACAGGAGAAAAGTCCTTTTGTATTCTACTCTCCTAACAGCAGCAGGTGTGAAAGCTGCTTTCAAAAGGATGTCCTGCACACCTAATCGCTAGAAATATTCAACATTGTACTGTTTTAAGGTATCTTTTGATAATCTTAAGTGGTAGAACTTTGTGGAAAACACTCTGCTGATAGTGGTTAGAGAACAGACAGGTCAAGTGACCATAAAAATACTGAAGCAAACTTTTTAAAAAACATTCTTGTTTAACTCTAGAAGTAGAATAATCAGACTACTAAAAAAAAAAAAGGCAAAATATCATGCTTTGAAATGTAACTTTAGTCATTTTAAGAAAACAGGTAAGTGTAAACTTCAGGAATTATCTGTTCATTGAATAAAACAGGTCGTTGTTGTAGTAAAGTTACTGCAATCAATGTATATAACACTACCAGAAAGTATGATGCAGCCTAAATTCTATCACTATGTAGGTATGAAAGGAGACTGACTGATGATCAGCCATGCAATTGAAGTCTTCATTTCTAAATTTCCTTGACTTGGTAAACTGCTCTCCTCTTCAACCTAACAACTGGAAGTACAAGAAGGAGCTAAGGGATCTGGGGTTATTTAGCCTGGAGAAGAGGAGGCTCAGGGGAGACCTTGTCAGTCTCTACAACTGCCTAAAAGGTGGCTGTAGCCAGGTGAGGGCTGGTCCCTTCTCCCAAGTAACAGGGGACAGGATAAGAGGAAACAGACCCGAGTTCCACTAGGGGAGGTTTACATTGGCTATTAGGGCAAAAAATCTCTTCACCAAAAAGACTGTCAAGCACTGGAACAGGCTGCCTAGGGCAATGTTTGAGTCACCTTAACAGACATGCAGACATGACCCTTGGGGACAGGGTTTAGTGGAGGACTTAGCAGCACTGGGTTAATGGTTGGACTCATTGATCTTAAGGGTCTTTTTAAACCTAAACAATTCTGTGATAATAAGAGTTTAAAGGTAGGTCCAACAACATGCACAACAGAATTCAGAATTAATTAGCAAAAGTCATGCTTATCTAATTACTTTTCTGAAAAACCTGGAAGTATGCCAAGGCAGATTTAAAGATTAAGTATAAGAACAACATTTTAACAGCCACTGTTGGAGAGAAAGTGAAACTTAGGAGCAGGATGTCATGTCCATGAATTTTACCATATTTTAAAATATTATCTCTTTACATTGTGTTTTCCTTGCCATTTTAGTAAGGCTTCCCATAGGAGTAATTATCACATCTTAGCAATCTATCAACTTTAAATTCAATTTTTAAAGTGTCCTATATCCTACTAGCATATTCTCAATATGTGGAAAATAATGGTTTAAACATCTCTTTTCCAAAAGTCTTCACTCCTATAACGTATTTATTCAACATGGGAATTTTTTTTATAAACTTAGTACATTTCACAGTAAGCATATTAGGTATACATTAGCATCTCCACATCAGAATTTTCTGTTACCTCTGTCAGCTCCAGCAGACCCTGGCTAACAATTGCTGGCTCAACTGCCAGTCTTGTGGTCATAGGTTTCCAAAGAGGGACAGATGAATGAAGACATGCCACTAACATTCAAGTGTTAGGTGACTGATGAGACCAAAGATGAAGCAGCAGTTAACTCAGAGGGAAGCAAGACAGACACATGGTGTAACAGACACAATTGATGGTGACCTGCCAAGAGGAGTTAGTAAACTGAATTCACTGCATCCATGTAGTTAAGAAAGAAAAACTACCACAATATCCCAAAAGTGTAATAAAAAGAATATTTAGAGCTTCCCCCCGCCTATGGATTGTTAGCAGCTTAAACAGTTTAACTACAATGCTAATTATGCATCACACACTGTTAATAAACCAAAGCTAAGCTTCTACATAGTAGTATGTAAGATTAATGTATAGAACATAGCTGGTTTATTCTCTCATTATTATGCTTATGTATTGTACTACTCTGCAAAACAAAGGAGTGTTTAGCTTAATAACTTCTAAGCAATAAAAATAGTATTAATCACTAACATGGAGAACCATTACCAGAAATCATGTAGCCTACTGCAAAAAGGAAGAGTTTAGCTCAGACATTGACCTTTCTGTAGTAGGACATCAGTACCAGTAAAGGTAGAGTCTTATTTGCTTTATTTTTTTAGGGTGGATATGATTTACTTAAGTCTTGAATACCATTCACTTTGAAGTTATTTAAAAACAGTGTCAAAGGAACAGCACTGCCTATACCAAGCTTCAGAAAAACAGTTTAGAGAACACTTCACAGTTGCTTTACAATTGCTGTTACAATGAAGGTCAGTTTTAATCAGTCCAGAAAAATAAAGAAAACAAAATATACTTTATCTTGCGTCTATTTAACAGTCAACTTTTGTTGTTTGTAGAACTCCTATTTCTTATGTAGGTGATGTCATTCTTCCAGGAAAAGGGGCTCAAGGCCTCTGTGATGCATTAATATTTCAGTAATTACATTCATGCCCTACTTCTAACTTTATCTCTCCTTCTCCTCCTTTCACCCTCACAAAAATCTAAGAGCTATGTGGTTTGGTTTAAGTCTTGTGGGAATGGAGGAGAGGAGTAATAGGGTAAGAGCTAAACCAGCTTATAACAGTTAATAGTATTAGACAAGCATATTAATTCATGCTGGAACATAAAAATTAAAACATATTGCTGGTTGCACATTTGTTTTACTTACCAGATTTGTAATCTAATTTTCTTTCCTCTTAGCTCTACTGTTTTGATTTTAAAATCAACACCTATAAATAAAATACAGTAAACAGAAAAGGAGGAATAAGAAGCAAAAGTAATGAGGGTGCAATTTTTTTTTGATACTTTTTTTTTAGATCAACTTGTAACAGTCTGAACAAGCAGAAGGGTTTGCACCACTACATTCAGCTCAGGAACATCATGAGGATTTGACAACCACTAAATAATTTGTGAGCCATCCAATTTGGCAGCATCACAACATAAACCTTCCACTTTGTGCCAAATTTCCAGCAGCAGGTAAACCCAACACAACAGTAAAACAACAGGCTCAGAATGACTGTTTCTCTCCTATTCACCTCGACTGTCAAGGACAAGCCTGTTCTACTTCCAACTGGTACAGATGCCCCGGAGGCATGGAGCAGAACCAATCCCTTCACATCAGTTTTGCTGTTTGTGAAGCAGGAACAATATAGGTCTGGCTTCCAGGATGGATGCTTAGCATCTGTAATGTGCTGTAGTAAAGTGCTAGAATTGAGGTCGGTTTATGAAGAAGTTTATCAAGACTGTAATTTTTAAGTCCTACAAATTAGAAAACTTCTTATATTCAAAGAGGGTATTTGACTTTTAAAATTTATTTTATACCTGTATGGTACTTTTATTGATCATCTCAAAACTCCAGACGCATTTTGAATGCACGCTAAATATCAAAAATAGAACCATGAAGACTTTGTTAAACAGAAAGATTTAACTTTTATAAAAAAATAATGCTGGCTAGCAACACATAAGACATACTGTAGTCAAACAATACCTAGACACAAAAGATTACCACCTTAACTACAAAAATGTATCAGGGAATAAATGTCCTTGAATATAATAGATTTGTAGATTGTGATCCTGTTCATTTTAGGATACACGTGTAAGAAGATTTTTGCTTTAGTTCATTCCTCCTAACACAGCTAAATCAAAAAGGGAGAAATAAAAAGACATGAGAACATGGTTCAGACCTGTACAGTTAAAACTCACACAGAAGTGTAGAAGCATAATGTGTTGGAAACACTTTTACCATTTCAAATACAATTGTAAACTAAGAACAGGGATGAAAGTGAAGAGAAAAAATGGTTTTTATTTTCTCTAACAAAAACTACACATTTTCCCAAAGACTATCTATCCTTGGTAAAAGCTGAGTGTCCCTGCTGATATTAAGAATTGAGATTGAATTTAAACTTTGACAGAAAGGACTGAACTTGGCCCTTATGTCCATATTTTTAGTTTGCAGAGCAGGTGGACATTTTTCAGCCAGATTAAATAAATGGAAGGATCACTGACCTTCATTCTCCTAAACAAATATCCCCTCTAACAGCCTGCAGTTGCACATTGCATATTGATAAAAGTTATGGTCATCACACCATGACATTTGTCCTCATTCTCCATGACCTTAATAGTTTCTAGCACACTTAATCACCAATTCTTGGAGTGATATTCAGGACATGATGCCTGTGCTTCACTTACACACACGTATCTCTTTCAAACCCCAGGAGTTAACATGTTAAACTGATTTGTACTAAAAAACTCAAAATCTTTAATGCCAATTTTCAAGTGTTCATATGCAAATTGATAAAAATATTCAAATTATTAAAATTTCAAAGAATTTATTAATCCTAACTTCAAAAAATATTTTGTACACTTCTGAAAAGTGACTGTCTTGGTGCAAAAGCAGAAGAGAAATGATCCAGCTATGTTCTAGTATTCTAAGTGTGTGAAATGAGAATTCTCGTAATTCTATTCTAATAATAATATTTGCAAAGAAACACACATCCATTTCTACAGTTATAAGCCTTTTCTCTATATAAATGCATTGAAACTATAAAATGCAATTTTCTTAATAGTCATAGCTTTGTCTATGAAATAGAACTTTACTTGTAATTGCTTGCCTCAAACCTCTCCTACCTTCAAGGAAGTTTGAATATAACTGCCCAGACATCCCAATTCCAATTCCCAATCCTGCCATTCTGTCATACAGGACATACTGTATGATTTGCCATTCATTTGATGTTAAAAAAAGTCTAAATTATCTCTGAGCCCAAGCTGAGTGTTAAAACCACCACAGGGATTTCATGTAAGTTTCAATAATTATAACATGAAAATATTTTTATTTTTATAGAAGTGGTTTATAAAACCATTGCAATCTTATACAAAACAAAAAACCAAAAAGCTTTTGTTATATTTTTAAAAACAAAATTAATTAACTATGGAGAGAAAATCCAACTGTTGTAATAAACCACATTTTCAAATGGGACTTCCTGGGACTAGAAGGTCCAATATATTAATAAAATGAAGTAGAAAAAAGACGACATATTGAAGAGATGGTTTCAAAATAAATAATATGTCAACAGCATTCTTAGTTTAAAGGCAGAGCTTTCTATTAATCACCTTAAAGTTGTACCATGAGATATTTTCCTACTATGAAATTTTGCAAGGAATGATACAAACAAGTAACAGTTTTGGAAAAGCAGACAGGATCTTCTATAGAATTGTTTGAATCACTTAAGTCAGAGTGCCAGAACTCTTCAAAGGTTGCTCAATTATGTTTTATAATTAGTAATGCTCTGCAAGCATCAACACAATACCAAAAGCTTCATGTCTGCCAACACTGAAGGAAAAAATCTGGCAGCTTTCCTTTTGCACACGGAGAAACAAATTCCTAAGCCTGTCAGGTTTCATTAGCCTGTTTCACCATAAACTGCCAAAGCCAGTGCTTCGAGTTTACATACAAATTAGTAATTCAATTAAAACAACAACACAATAATTTGTTTTCCATTCAATTTCAAATATTGCATTGAGTTAAGAAAACGGTCAATGAAAGAAATTATTTAGTTTGACATATGTTAATGGAAATACCAAATGAAAAGTTTTGCTATCCATACAATTACTCTGGCATGGTTTTATATATAGTTCAATAAAATAGAAGAATCAACAATTACTGTTGACACCTGCATTAAATCTGAATAACATATCTTATAAAACAAAAGGAATTTAAAAAGCTCTCTTTGGCTGCTACAATACCAGCAAACTACCAGTGGTTTGCATGCTACCTAGCTTGCATGTAAAGGCTGCTGGGTTAATTGTCAGTGAGTAACATAATATACACATGCCAGGAAACCTGACAAGTGCATGTGCTTATGACCATACTGAAGCATGCCATTTGCCAGGTCACAGTGATGTAAGGGGAAACAAAAGGCTCATTACAATCCCCCCTCTCATTAAAAAGTCAGCTTTCTCTATGCATCAGGCTTGCATGGACAATAGGCAATCAGTAATATTCCAAAATTATTACACTCTGACAACTATAAATCCAAATCACCATCTCTCTTTTTATGGATTTTATAGATTAAAATAGTATGTGTTTTGGATGTCACATTTTGACTCCCATTTTTTGCTGGAAAGGCATTTTTCAGGAGTCCAAACAAACATCCTACAAGAACTAATGAAAAAGGCACAAAAATACAAATCTCAGCCTCTGGTTTGGGTTTCTGATTTTGCATTTATTTAAGCATTTGAAGGTATATTAGTTGAGCTTGCCCTACAACTTAAAACTCCAAAGGAGCATTTCTCCTCTCCCCACAGGCCAGACACATGTTAAACAAGGCATTAAGGACACCAACACTAATCTGGTGTAACACAAGTTAAGGATTTGCAACATTTTATTTAATGTGCACCATCCTTGTTAGTAGCACATGAACTTTGGATGAAAAATTTAGTTTGTGCAAAGAACATCTATTACAACATGGGCTCAACTGAAGCTATGCCTTCTCCAGGAAAAACAAAGGGCTACCAGGACAGAAGGGTTTAAAAGTATTTTAAACACAGCCAAACAACCTGCCTGCACTCTTTTCAAAACTAAACAGCCTTAAAAGAAAGAGAACAGAGACTCAAAATAAAAGCACAATAATGAAGTTCTAGATAAGGGCAAGTCACTGAGGATGACATTTCTTGTCAATGAACCAAACTTGCAACTGTTTCAAACTTGAGACTGAAATCCTACAAAAATGAAGCCTAGCCCAGAACTGACTACGGTATATTAATTTATATTAATTTCTCACCCCAAACAGAACTATAGCTTATCTGCCAAAGCATAAACTGAAACACACACCACTGGGTGCAGCCTTTCTCTTTAAAGCTAAAAGTATTTGTTTAGAAATAAAATAGTAAATAAACTTCTTACTATGCATTTTATATTTAAATTTATAATCTTTAATTTCCTTTCATAAGAGACAGAAAAAGAAAGTGGAAACAGTTTTGCTTAATGCACACAGAGTGACCTTTCAGTGGGCAAGATCTCCTGGTAACAAAGTTAATGGAAGAGCTGGGAAAATAGATGCAAATAGAGCACAAAAAAAAACCCCTCTAACTACAATCAATTCCAATGGATTCAATTTTCAGAGGCCTATTAGTGATTTGCAACAAAGTAATTCAATCAGTGAAAGATAATCAGACCATGCTTAAAGAAACACTATTAAAAAAATCAGAGGTTATTACCAATTAAGCCTTAAAACAAACATATATAAAGACTATGACAGGTTATTGAATCTGGTCATCTGACACCATTATGCAAAAAAAAAATTTCTTACTTATTCTACATTTGATAACTGAGATCACATGAGTTTTGAGGTAAAAACCATCTTTATTACAAAACATCCTGGTTACTTAAACCTATCCCAAAACTGCCAAAGTCAATGAAAAGATGAGCTCGAGAGCATGCCTTCTGATTTCCATCATCTTGCTTGAGAGGGGGGAAGCAATCAACAACAAAAGGCACATAGGGAGGACAGGAAAAGATTAGAGAAACTGTTACAAAGAAAAAATACCCCAAACCATTTTGTCTTATTTTAACCGAACTCTAGGGGAAGCATTTAGTTTTTAAGTGGAAATGCCTCTTTCAAAATACACATTACAAATTCACAAATTTCAAAGAAGAGATCTGGAATCATTTAGTGCTAAGTCAGATTTAAGTATGTTTGGGGATTATTTTAGAGGCAGGTAAAGTACGCTGTCCGTAGAGCTTCAAGCACGTAATTCTAGAACGATTAACATGGAGATATTTGAGACTGCTTGCCTAAAATAAAAGTGTACCCGTATCTCAACTGGCAACTGGGCTACAGACTAGAATGAAACAGATTCCAATTTTCTGGTCAACAACTACCTGACCTGAAGGGAAAACTGAATGGAAGAAGAAAGGTTATTTCATGAGCAACATTACTCAGATTTTTAGACAGTGGAACCTATAAGCATTTTGTTTTGGGTATCAAGTTTCCCTCTCCTTGGGATATCAGCAGAAATAAGTTGTAAAAGGGTTGCTAATCAACTTCCAGAAGTCCCTGAGAATCATACGGCCCTATTTTCTTTTTTTTTCCTTTGCAAATGACACGCTCAGCTGTTCACAGCAGAGACTGAGTCTGACAGCTGCATTCCAGTCTCCTTGCAAACCTAACTCCTCATTTGACAGCATTCAAGTGGCCTCTTTACTCTGCCTGTTGTTTTATTTGTGTATTCTCATATATGTCCTGGCTAGGGACTACAAGGCTCTCTGACAGTCCTGTAGTGTTGATATAACCCAGGGCCTGAATATTTCTATCAGCTGAAGTTAAAATCTAGTTTACAAATGGAAAAAAAAAAACCAAAAAACCAACAAAGTTCAACCTCAAATTTACTCTTTCTTGTAACCTCTTGTTAATTAAAAACCCCATACCTTCACAAAACCCTGTTCCTAAACCCTAATAATTTATATTATCTATCTACCTTTTCCTGTTTAAAATTACAGTTTTGCTCACGTATGAGGATTCAAATGATTATCCATAGCAAACCATTGCTGACTTATACCAATTGCTGTAAAATACACTTAGTCGGCACATCTGGGACAACAATGACAGGCCAGGTGTTTTCACTTGCTGGAGTCTCTATGTTGTCCATCACAAGTGACTACACTGCTCCTAAAGGCAAAAGGCAGCTTCTGGGGGACACAGGCTTCTGTCATACTTTGCACCTCCAAAGACAAACAAGGAAATTCATACATGCTCCCTAATTATCTTAAGGTTTTCAGTAAGACAAAACTGTTTTTCTCTGCAAGTTTCTGCTCCTCTCTGTTTATAGTTTGGCAAGAAACTGCAGCACACCATTAACAAGGTATTGGTATGGTTTATTTACACTATTCTGCACTAGTGAAAAAGCCAATACATAAAACCAGATGTATTAACATCCTGGATATGTAAAAGTAAGAACAGTCAATTCTCACAGAATTACTTATCCCTCATCAAAACTTCCTTCCTTTTTTTAATATAACAGCATAAATTTCTCACATTAAGAGCTATTTCTTGATTAAAGCAAGAGCATCTTATTGTTACTTTGTCATGATGTGGTAAACTAAGAAACATCTATTTCTACTTTCTCCCCTCTCCCCACACCAAGTAAGCTTTCAGTGACATCGTACTGAAGGGGGGGAAAAATGTTTAAAGAAAAATTAAAATGAATTATACTTGTCAGAGAGCCCACAGGCACACACAAGCGTATCAAAGAAAAGAATGTTATTTTAGTTGACTCAGGATGACTTTCTGAAAAATTTTTATAGCTTGTTCTTCATCTCAGATTGCATCAAACTACTAAATTTATTTTTAAGCCATATTTTTGATTTACTGAAAAAAACACCAAATTATTAGTAAGCCACATACTATGTTTACAGTGCCTGTGAGAATACTGATTAGACAACTAAAAAGACTGAGCAGTAACTTAGTGAGCAGCTCTGAAAAATGACAAAAACTTTAAAAGCGAGTAGTCTGATACTTTTAAGTGAAAATCATTATGTAATATGACAAGCTTATGGGAATGAAACTGAACATTTATGTTGTTAGCCCCCTTTTTTTAAGGATAAAGAGAATGAAGACAGGTTTGAATTGTGACAGAAACTCCAAACATACATATAAAAAGGTATATATATATATATATATATTCGTATACCATATATAAATGTCTATATACTAAAGACAGAGGTTGCCTTACTTAAGAGCATTCTGATAGAAGACAAAGCTAAAGTTTTCACTATTGTTACTGTTCATTTGATGGACACTAGGAATTTTGCATGGACATGGGTATTTTAAAATAAATACTAGGAAAATACCACTTGGAAGGAAAAGCTATGGACCTCTGTAAATCTCAAGTTTCTGACTTCCATACCATTTCACATGAAGGTGAAACAAGGTCAAAGAGCACTTCTGTGAAGTCAAAGGAGTCTTGCACCACAATGCATTTACATGCCACTGATCTGGATCCCTCAGGCCTAGAACAGATCACAGGTCACTAAATTCCCATCCTGATCCACAACAACCCTTCCCATTACAAGCTCCACTATTATTTTGCTTGTAAATGAGGACAGAGAAAGCTTTAGTGTTTACTACACGTGATACTTTGGTTTCCTATGAACAGCTGCTAAAACAGCCAGCAATGCACAAGGCACATAAACTGCACTGGCATTATCAAGGGCAAGGCCTCTTTCCTGGGATGATTTTAGACCTGGTGGAAAAAAGCTGAAAGGTAAGACAGGGTCTCAAGAGACTTCACATACTGAGCCAGCACGTAAAATAAAAGCTGAGGAGCCCAACTTGATTTGAAGGACCAGGACAATCAGCATCCTAAGAGGAGAGTCAGTGCAGGGCCTCACCTTTGGGAGAGCAGGAACCTCAGGTTCAGAGATAAAAGTCAGAGAGAAGTGTAATGTCTGCAGAAAAATTAGATTGACAGGAAATACTGCTAAGTACAGGATTTTTGTAGATCTGTCATGGAAGAAAAACAGCAGGGAGACTGGGAATGAACTAAGAATTGGTGGATTAGGTAGGACATACAACCATGAGACGAGCAGTAGCTGGACAGATGCTGGGAAGAGAACAGAGGCCACTGAATATTTAATAAAGGGACTCTGATGAAAAAGAGTCCCTTTAAAAATATATATATTAATATATAAATTTAACATCATGGCTATGGAGATCTGAATAAGAATGTATTTTTTTTAGGATAAGAGCTAGTTGAGGCGGGATAACGAGGTGGAAGAAGCAGAGGCAAACACTGTTTCTCCACCCCCATGCTTGAATCTTCTTACAGATTTGGCAGTGAGTATTTATCCACTACCCTTGGAAAGATCATTCTTCTTCACACCATATTTGGTGCACATTTTTTTAAATTGTCAATTCTGGACAACCTTCAAGTGGTAGCTTTGGATTCTGCTCCTGTGTGAATAATGCAGGCAACAAATAATAAATGAAGATCAAATTTTACTTTAAAAGAAAAAGTATAGATTTGTGGTTGTTAATAAAGCTAATATGATCCCGATATTACCCCTGAACAAGTTAATATCCCATTATAGAAAGACAGGGGATTTGATACTGGCATGGAAGGAGTAATTTTACCTTCTTCAAAAATCAGTAAATATTTGAGCATATTGGGTATTCTCAGTGCTATGAAAATAGCAGATTTAAGGAGACACAATATTCCATGTAACCAATATAATGCCCAAAATAAATACATCAAAAGAATTTTAGATCAACAGCACATTGTGTGCTGTTATGAATAATAATCTGCCAAGCTATTTTTGAACACTTTCAAAGAAGTTCCATATCTGAGCTGAGACCGAAGACATGTTGATGTGTTTTCATTACAAAATTTTCTTTACCAATCTGGCAATGTAGTCTTCTTAAATTAGCATTTAAATACTGTATCTTACTTAATTGAATCCACATCTTCCCTTTCCTGCAGAAATGCTCCATTTTTCTATAACATGGCACTATTATCAGCACTTAGGGGCAGAAGACAGGAAAGGTCTTTGGACATGTTCAATTCTGCCACTGTCAGAGGAAGTCCTCTGAGTAGCCTCTGCTTTCATACAAAAGCTGAAGGTGCTAAATGTTGTTCTTTTTGTCCTATACATCCACAGGTTTTAGTATAAAAGCATGAAAGTAAGGCTGAGACAAATAATACCAAGATGAGGAAGTAAATATGTATTCTAGCATTCCATTTTAAATACAGCTTTGCTAATACAACGTACATACAACAAAATGCAGTTTTTTGGTTGGTTACACGGCCCTTTCAAATTTAATCTCAAGGTATCTTCAGTTCATGTAACTGGATCAGTAACAGCATTTTCCCTGATGTCTCAAAACACATTTGGCACTTGAAAATTCTTGACAAAGGAAGAGCTTTATGACTTCAACTGTGTATTAGAGGCTGAACACAGGTTGTTTTGGAGTTATTTTCAATCTATATGAAATGTAAATAGCAGAGGTTACTTTTTCTTACTTTATAGTGCAAAAAAATCAGAGTACATGCTAACTGTGAAAAGCTCCTTCATTTAGCAGTCAAAAGATCTGGGGGAATTTCAACAGCTCTCAAGTTTAGTCTGAGGACCTTGAAAAAATGCCATTACTATCAAGTCCTTCTACATCTATTTTGGCATAAGTTGATTTCTCTATGCTGCTTTATGTTGGCACGTTTTGTATAACAAACATTACGTAACCTTCTGTCTAGCAGTATATCACTACTTATTTCCTGTTTCTTCCCTAAAATAAGGAAGCTTCTCTGCTTAAATCATTGTCTCAGTTATTTAGGAAACCAGTTTTGTTGAAAAGACACCATCCTGGAAGTCTGGACTGGGGTCTAGACTACCTCCCCTCACTTCCCAAGATTCACAGCAGGAAACTAACTCCAGTTACAGAGAGCAGCTCAGACTTGACTGAACCCATAATGTGGGTCAACCTAAACAAGATGCAGGAGAGTTAACATCAATGTCTAGACCTGGCAAATTTATAAAGAATACATTCCTCTATTAATTGTATTTTAGTTGTACTATAAATTCAAATCATCTGTTAACCTGGACAAGCCATCGACATTTCTTCATTACAACACATCCCTTGAGTAGTAATGCCTCTAAAACTGTCCTTCTAACTTCTACAAGGTTAAGTTGCCAACTTCAAACCAAAAAACTTATCAACATAACAGTGCTAATCTGCACTACCAGATCTGGATTCTTAGCCTAGGAAAGAATTAAATAAGTGGTAAAACACACATTAAAACAAAAGTATGAGTTACTGTGCATCATTTTGTTTACAGGAAGATAATTTTGGATGGCAATAACTCAGCTTCTAAAAGGCAATACAATCACTTTTCATCTGATGCTTAAATTCCTTCTACATTCCAAGCTACAATTAAGCTAAGCATACATATTTTCCAGTGACACAGACTTTAACAACCACCTTGCTGCAATTCTCAAGAGTTCAACTCCAAGGATAGGACTCCAATAACAACGCAGAATAACTAGCTTGTTTTCCTCCCTTTACACACTTGTGTATTAAAAGACAGCAGGCATTAAATTACCTCAGAGACTCGCACAGATGACTAAATCATGAATAAGACAGTACACCACAGAACTAGGAGCTTGCTCTATAGTTAGCTGCTTAAAGAGCCAAACATGCAGTGTTATCAAGAAACAAAACATTAATCTCGGATCTAACATCACAGGCAGGTTCTCCACGAAGCCATAGCAGCCATCTGGAGTTAATCTGACTGCGGTCTGGAAGAGTAGCTGAATAACACTTTGGAAGAGTACACAGAATACACACTGCAACTTTTCAACTCCTGAAATACTTCTGTCCCTTTTCATGCAACATTTAAAACTTTAGCACAAAAACGTACTTTACCAACTCTGCCTAATTTTTTCTTTAAACTGTTTGCCGTTAGCAAGGTTGAAACAGGACAGCCAGCAGCTTCTTAGAACTCGCAAAGGTAACTAGGACATCCACGATCTTTCCAAGAAGAGCTCTTGACGTCTGGCACCAGCCAAGCCCCTGAGCTTACCACGACCCAGAAACCCACCCGGGGACATCCAACCCCGCTGTCCCGGGCAGGAAGGGGACGGGGACCACGGCAAGATCTGGGAGGGAATGCCAGGCGGCGGGGAGCGGGCCCAGGCTCGGGGAAAGGCGGGACAGGGACCGGGGAAGGGCGGCCGCCGCACCGAGACCCGCGTTCCCACGGCCGGGCCCGGGAACGCCCCTCCCCCGGGACGGGACGGGACGGGACGCGCTCCCTTACCCACGGTGGACTTGCAGGCCTCGCAGAAGGTGTCGTCGGTGAACCGCTCCATAAGGCTGGTCTTGCCCACCCCCCGCGACCCGATGATGATCACCTGCAGCTTGAAGTCGGCCGGGCGCGGCGGCTGCTTCCTGCGGCGGGACTGCCCCCCCGAGAGCGCCGGCGACCCCGCCGCCGAGCCCGCCCCGAGGTCCAGCCCGCCGCCCCCCGCCCTGCGCTGCGGCAGCCCCGAGCCCGGCTCCATCAGCGGTGCATGCGGCGGCGCCGCGCTCCCTCCCCGCCCTCCCCGCCACCGGCTCCGACCACTGCGAGGCACGGGGAGGAGGGGGCAGCGAGGACGAGACGCGGCCGCCGCCCGGCCCTGCCCGAGGGGAACGGGAACAGCCACAGGAACGGGAACTGCGCTGCCGCCGAGAGCGGCGCGCCCAGGCCCGCGCCCACCGGCGCAGCGCCCTCTGCCGCGCCGGAGCCGCGGCCGGGCCGAGCCGCAGCGCCGGGGCCGGAGCGCCCGCCCGTCCTGCCCCGGCAGCGGCTCGGGGAGTGTGGCTTCGGGGTCAGCCTTGCCCCGGCCCCCTCTTGGCGTGACCCGCAGCCAGATCTTAGTGCGAGCTCCCAGTGGGAGCTGCCTCTGCCGGGACGGAGAGGTCTCCATGCTCCTTTAGGGATTGGAGTATTGCTCTTACGAGTAAAGGCTGAGGGAGTTGGGCTTGTTTAGCCTCAAGAAGAGACGACGGAGAAGGTGTGTAAGGAGGGGTCCCAAGAAGATCAGGCTGTTCTCCTTGGTGCTGAGAAATAGGACAAGGGGCAACGAGGGAAGCGGATGCACAGAAAGTTCCACCTGAACGTGAAGAAGAATTTTTCACTCTGCAGTGACCGTGCACTGGAACAGGTTGCCCAGAGGGATGTGGAGTCTCCCTCAGTGGAGATAATAATCAAGACCGCTCCAGACACAATTCTGTGCACTGTGCTGTAGCACGACCCTGCTTGAGCAGGGAGGTTGGACCAGATGACCCCCTGTGGACCTTCCCTACATGACCTGCTCTGTAGTTCTTGATTTTGTGATTGTCTAGTTTTGTCTCACCTAAATTTACCTTCAGGTGGTCAAGCAGATCTCAGCCCTGGGTGGACTCCCTCTGTGTGGTAGCACACACGGCTCTGGGGTCGTCCAGGGATGGATTTCACTGTCAGATTTCTGAACCTGGTACCCACTTGCTCCTGGGCACTGACCTCTTCATAACAACCACCTGTGCCAGCTCAGTTATTCAAATTCCAAGCAAAGGAAAATACAGATGTAGAAGTAGTGTAATAAATCATCGTAGTGATTTTAATAAATCATAAAGTAGTGTAATAAATATGAGGGAAAAATCATCGGGATCAGTGTTGCTCATTGTAGTTTTTGAAGAAATTTCTTATCTCTCCAAGCTCTGAGGACCTAGAGTTCAGAGAATACAGATTTTTCAGATGCAGCAGAATCATAAAATGACCTGGGTTCAAAGGGACCTTCAAGATCATCTAATTCCAATCACACTGCTGTGGGCAGGGACAACTTTCACTAGACCAGGTTGCTCAGAACTCCATTTAACTTGGCCTCGAGCAATTACAGGCCTGAAGCATCCACAGCTTCTCTTCCAGACATAGGAAGGATTAATGGTTTTAAGAGAATCTGAAATCTACATGTAGGATAAAGTATTATGAATGTGAGAAGCATGAACAGTCAAAGCTGGTGTCGATGTGAGAACATTCGGTCCTATTTCCTAGATTCTCACTACCATTTTTAAGCTAAGAAAAATTGTCAAGGGTATGTGAAACTACAGGCATGTTTAGGAAACCACTGCCATACAGGAATGATTTTCTCAATAGCTAATTTTCTTGCCCAAGTGAGGCTATTTGATAGTGAGGGTAAATTTCCTAGAACAACAAACAAACAAAAATAGAAAAAAACCCAAGCACAAACCCACAAATAAGCAAATTAAAAAAAAAACACAAACAAAATGAGAACTGGAACTAGGTGGTTCTAGTTAGTGGCATTTTTCTTAATTGCCACCAATTTTCATTACAAGAAAAACTGTCAGTTCTTCAAACAAGTAGAATGGTCTAAACCTTAAAGCAAACTAACAAGACCATAAAAATCCCAACACTTCTTGTGCATTACACTCACCCCACCCTCTCCATACTGTTATATGTAATGCTATAATTAGCTATTTGAAGGGGCAGCTCATCATTGAGGGTGAATTAATCTACCAAATACAGCATCATAACAAGATAACCGTTTTGGTTTTAGTTGGGTTTTTTAACCCTTAGGTCCATACTATAGAATTATAATGTTCTTCCAAATCTCTAACTCTGATATATCCTCAAGACTCCTGTTTCTCCTGAAGGGTGCAGGCCACTAGGTATGTTGTAGGCTGGTCCTGCACATTCATTATTGGTCATTAGAGTAGCCTCAGTTCCACATGTTATTTTGTGTGCTACCAATTCACTTTCAAACAAGGTAGGTCAAGCAAATCTCTGCTGAACACCCTATTCCTGTACCTCCACACAGATATTCAGCAACATTAATATTTTCAGTCCTTCAGTAAATGAACTGAACTGTGAATACCAGGCTTTAATTGCATAGTCTTGAGTGGTTTGCATAATTTGTTCAGCATAAGAGCATTTTCCTGATTAGTCCACAGCTGCAGAGAACCTGCAAACGTGAAATGTATTCCTCTGTGCCCCCAGTCTGTTGCCAGCCATTGCCACTCTTCCTTTTTACATTTTTGGCTATTTGGTGGGGTCATCTCGGTAAGCATGCATATATTTTTCATGTTAGCTAGTTCCTGGAATTCAGACCTTTCCTTCAGTATCTGTCACCATTCACTATGTAACTGCTCTTAGTTTTATAAAGAGATTTATATTGGTGTGGTTCATACACTTTCCCTAAATGGGAGCATGTACATATGAGGTACTAAGTGTATGTGCATCAGTAGAATCTTACCAACATATATACATAAGAATATACTGATATTACTATATAAAAAGCTTTGGTGAAGCTGTACAACTTTAATGGATATCCTGATGTGCACTTCAACTCATTTATAAACACAAATAAAAGGTGAACATGGGGGAAAAAACCCCAATCAAAAAATAGCTCAAAAAAAAGAGAAAGAGATGGGATTTTGATTTCCTTGTAATTGTTTGTTGAAAAATAATCGATGTGCTAGTAGGTAGTGTAGTCTGAGTTGCTATGTTTTCATTACAAATTAAATTGGTATTGGCCAGCAGGAAAAAGGTTGGAGAACACACAGGGTTGCTACAGCAGCAGAGATGAATAGAAAAACAGCTTCTATCCTCTTGAAAAGCAAAGAAACAGAAGGGGAAAATAGTCCCCAAACCACTAAGCCTCTCATTTTATTAATAAGCATATGTATGGAAAAAAGGGCTATTTTAATACATGGTTCAGCTGTGCTCTTAGGGCAAACTCTAGCTAAAATTTTCATCCCTCCTCTGCATCCTAGACACTCTTAGGACAGCCAGCACATGTATTTAGAAATGTGAAGGGAGGCTTGGTTCAATGTGGGGAGCTGCTTGGAGATGTCACTTTGTGTCTGTACATTGAATTTTCACTGTACAGCCTTTAGTATATGTCCCCTATATGTCATCTGTCATGCCTCAGGCCTAAACTCTTCCTTTTCATGCAGGTTGTTTTTGCCTTCTGCTACATCTTGTGCTCTTCTAGATTTGATACAGGTGGAATTTATTTCAAGAGAATTATTTAAAAGAAAATACATTAAATATTCCTTTGGAGAGAGTGGGGGCAGAGCAGGGCTGGTTGGATAGATCAGCTTCTCTGGCTGTCAAACACAGTCTCTCTAAGCTTAAAGGATATTGATGGAATATTGACTGGCTGGTCACTGTTCCGGTGGAAGGAATCTTGCTACTCAGTTGACTACAACAGTATAGTTAATTTGAATGTCTCTTTAATTAATCTTTCTCACAGGCTGTTCTGCAATACTTATGCCATCACATCTGAGCTATGTTACTGTTATAATTTATTTGTCTTTTCAGTGCACATCTAAAGGGATACTGTTATGTCCACGGGTGGGAAAGTGAGGCCTTGGTATTTTTGGCTGTGTGCTCTTTGAAACTGATTGCAAAAATTTAAGATGGTTATCTCATGTGTTAAGTCTTGAGGATTTCCTTCATAAACTGCTTGGAATATACTGTTTTGGCAAGGATGGCAAGAAGATTTTTAAGATAATGGCAGTCAAAATGAACACAAGACGGGGATTAGAAGCTTATGATGCCAGACTTGTCTACAAGTGGGATTCCAAAGGCTTCTGCTACATTGGAAAATTTATAACACTTCAGAAGAGTGATCCAAGAAATAGTAGTCTTGACCTACGTTGGAAGAAATGCTAAGCACGGGGGTACAGCTAACATCTTACCCAGAGAGCTCAAAGTTTTATAGAGCTTCTTCAAGGTGCATAGCAGAATGCAGATTGTCCCTCCCAGAATAATATCCTAAGACAATCTCTTTTCAAATATAAATTAAGTCAGTGGCTTTTGTTAGCTTCATTGATCCTCTTTTTACCACATGAGCTTGTGAAAAGATATCTATCTGCAACTTCTTTTTTTCCACTTCTATATTTTTTACCAAAAGAAGCAATTACCTTTTCTCTCCTGTTTTCAGAAACTTCATCAACTCTGAATATTTTCCCCTTGTAGTTCAGTGGTCCACTGTGATTCGCATGTGAGTATTATATGCGAGTTCCCATGTGAGTTTTATATGTACTCTTTGAACAGCTTTATTCTGAGCAAGAAACCTCCTTTTAAATGTTTGTTCCTTTCAAGGCTTGAATATTTTATTTACTGTGTGAGTGCACAGAAAGAGACTTCTACCTAGGCCAAGAACCCATTTTGAGATTTCAAAATTAGCAATTTTGAGTGATGTCACACCCTGCTTTATTTCCTTAGTATTTTTTCTCCTTTTATAATTCAATATTAGCATTATTTCCTCATATTTAATTTTATTAGCCTAATTTTTGAGAAATTCCTTACATATGTGGAATATTTATCATCCAGTGTCACCATGTCAAATTGAGTATGATTAAATCCAACAAGAAAGAAAATAAAAATTAGGAAAAGTCCTGCTGTAAACAACTTTGAAAATTCTTTATTGTACTATCAGTTTTAATCAGGTCTTCTCATTTATTTCAGTTAGGCCAGGAGTTTGGCCTTCTGGTTGTACATTTGAATTTGAACAATAACAATAAAAGGATTTTATGTGAGGGAGGGACTTTCTTACTAGCACCATTAGTGTGAGGGTTAATAGGCTGCATTCTGATCACTGTCACTTCTGAGTAGGTTTTCGTTTAACACGTCTTGCACATAGGGAACAGCTTCACACATGTAATCCATGCCTGTCTTCACGCAGAAGTGAACAGCTTTCCACATCTTATTGGAAACCAAATTAACTTCTACATATGCAGGGAATCTTGGGAGAACTGGAAGTAAGCAGGAGAAGCAGACACTCAACCTTCATTTTTCAACAAATCTGGGGATGCAGAATACCTAATACCCTTTAGCTATTGCCATGGGTTTGTGTGGTCTACCATAGGAACTCTGGTCTGTCCTGTTAAGGTAAGCAGGGCCCCATCCCAAGTGCAAGTCTGTCTTTGGACTACATTTTGTTGATTTCTTGGTTCACAGAAAAATGTTAATTGACATTTATAAAATCAAACTGGTGCTTAATTTTTTTTTTGTTGTGGTTGAAGTTTCCAATAAAGTTCTTAAGTACACGAAAAATTTTGCAGAGCAATTTTCTTGATACAAGCATATCTACCTCAGTCCTGTTTCTATCAATGCTCCAAGTAAAATATATTTGCTATTGAAATGAGAAACTCGGTAAAGTGCAAAAAATAAATTCTGAAGATAAACAGAACTACAAAAAAATTCCTAGATTAAAATTAAAGCTAATGATCCAATAATCTCTGACTACTGTAATATGATAAAATGTGAAACAAACCTTTGAAGTATGCAATCTTATGGAGCTCAGGTTGCTATAATAAGGTTGTCTGACCAGATTTTCTCCTTACTTTTAATTCTGCACTTTTCTGAGTGATTTCAGAGAGCTGTTGTTAGATATTTTTCAAAATTTTGATTCATTTAAAGAGAAATAAATTCTGAGGTTTGATAATCAATATTGCTAACTATTGTGATTAACTTGAAGGCCTTGATTTAAATATGGAAGGATTACAACTAGATGAAGACATTAAAATACTTTTCTCACTATAAGGAGTAGAAGATTTTTTTATAAAGCATGAGGTCTGTATATGGGTTGCCTTTATCGTAAGCAATAACTTTTAAAAACTCAAGAGTTTTTTCTTGTATTTTTCTGTGAAATAGTAAAGGATAAATTCACTCTAGATGAAGATCTAGATCCCAGAGAAAGTCAGAATTAACTGTTAAGAAAATGATCTGTTTATGCATTTCAAGACCACTAGGTGCTGCCTATTCACTGCAGCAAATGTTACAGTCTCTTTTATAGTGAGTTAGAGGAATTATGTGAATTATTCATAGTATCAAACTGAATTTAAGACCTTTTGCCTCCCATTGTAATCCAAATAACTGAGAATAAAGCTAAAAAATATGTTATAGGGCTTATGTTGTCTAGTCAAGAGAAGCATTTCCTTGTCCACTTAGTTTTGAGCCCTCAATTACTGACATGGTGTATAAAAGGTATCAAGAAAATCCGGCAAAAAGCCTTTGCAGTGTTTTAAGAAAGGAGAACACCTAAAAAGGCCTCTCATATTCTAGTCTGACTGGCATAGAAGGGATTTACTGTCAGGCAATTACTGAAAATTGAAAAATGTAATTAAGGTTCACTTAAAAGTTTATAATCTCACTTCAGCTCTGATGCTCATTATCATCTTAAATGCGACAGCTATTGTTTTATAAACAACATGGGAAGAGCTGGTTTCTTACAGTTAACAGTCAATCCTTCCTAATATGTTTCATTACTTGCTAATTCTGTACATGCAACTGCAGATTAATAACAGACAGGAGCAGAAGAATAGATTTTTCTGCTTGGTTATAATAGAAAAAAAAAAAATCAGATTTCTAGCTTTAAACAAACAAGCCTATCCAGGATAGTTGTAAATAATTCTTAAGAATGAAATGCCAAGAACAATCACAGCACGTGAGTCACCTATCCACAGACAAATGGAAGTTCATGACTGCATCAAATTTCATGGAAACAGTTGTGGTTTCACTGGTTTTGACAAACCTGTATTTCTGTGTTCTACCAGATGGACAGCAATATGAAGTTCAACACTAACTGTATGACGTTAAACAAGGACCAGTGCTGGTTTCTGCAGCCGGAGCAGGGCAACCTTGGATGAATGTACAGCCTGGGGAATGAGAACAGTGCCAGGGAAAGGAACTTCGAATTCTTGGTCATTGGCAAGTTGAACATGAGTCAGCAGTGCAGCAAAGAGGGCCAGCTCTCTCCTGGGGGCACCAGGCACAGCATCACCAGCTGGGCAAGCGAGGGGATTGTCCCACTCTGCTCTGAGCTGGGGCAGCCTCACCTCCAGTGCTGTGTGCAATTTTGGGAGCTACAATATAGGAAAGATATGGAGCTCTTAGAGAGCGCCCAAAGGAGGGTCAAAAGCATAGTGAAGGGCCTTGAGGAGAAGCTGCATGAGGAGTAGCTGAGGTCACTTGGTCTGTTCAGCCTGGAGAAGAGGAGGCTGAGGGGAGACCTCATTGCAATGTACAGCTTCCTTGTGAGGGGAAGAGGAGGGGCAGGCACTGATCTCTGCTCTGTGCTGACCAGTGACAGGATCTGGGGGAATGACATGAAGTTGTGTTAGGGGAGGTTTAGGTGGATATCAGGAAAAAGTTCTTCACAGAGAGGATGGCTGGGCACTGAAACAGGCTCCCCAGGGAAGTGGTCACAGCACCAAGCCAGACAGAGTTCAAGAAGCATATGGACAGTGCTCTCCATGCACATGATATCACTCTTGGTTTGTCTTGTGCAGGGCCAGGAGCTGGACTTCGATGATCCCTGTGGGCCACTTCCAACTCAGGACATTCTGTGATTCTGTGACTAGTTCAGATATAAATATGGGACAAGAAATAGAATTAAAGATATTTTGTCTATATTAGCATATTATGATAAATGAAATATTGAAATAAAATATGCAGTATGCAGAAAGCCTGGTCATTGTTACTATGTGTGTTTGATACCACTTTCTCTTTTCTAATGAAGAAGAGATCATTTTTCCTTTGACTCAACTAGACCATTTTTCAGTAGAAAGAATAATAAAGATGTGAAACTAACGCTGAAAAGTAGAACTAAGTATTATCAAAAATTTTGGGAAGATTTAGAAAAAAAATTGCAGAAGTGTGATTGTTTTCTTCATGTCAGTGCAATGACTCTAAGAATGAAGCTGTATGCACATTATTTTCAAAGTCTGGAAAAAAAAGTAATGCTTGAATAAACAATGCAATGAAGAAAATTAGTAGTCTAGGTGAAGAGATTCACCACTTCTATAAAATATCTCTCTATTAATACTTCATGTAAAGATTGTCATAAGAGAACATATATTTAGGTGACAGACAGCCCAAAGGAACAACGTCACGGTAAGAGCATGGGTAAGATTTTGAAACAAAGTTTAGAAACCATGAACTCCCTGTATGTTCAACTTTTGCTTTCCCCTCTTTTTATTTGCAAGGTGCAAGTCATATACCCCAGAACAATTTTGTGATCTAGAAAATTTAACATGAATCAAAACACTCTCAGTGTTCTATTTTTCAGTGGTAAATCCCAAATCCATTTAAGCTAATGGGAGGTTAGTTTTTTCCATCTGTAATTTCAGTACAGTGAAAACCCATCTGTTTCATTTTAACCACTAGCTGAAAAGTGCAGGTTGCTACCAGTTGTGTGGAACAGGCAATATATTCTCATCCATGTTTCTGAAACCCTTGTTTTTCACAGCCACTGCCAGGTTTGGGGCCATCCAGTCAGTCTCCTCTGCTGCAGATTTCCTCTCCTTTTTCAGAGCAAGAGACTTGGCATTCACTATTCATTCACACTGGCGGCACTGTGTAATATTCACTAGGTAGAGTCAAAACAAAAATGTTATGTACTGGAGGTGGGAAGTGGTCCACTTTGAGCCCATGCTTTTTTTCCCAGCAGTAAAAATGAGAATGATTTGGGGAACACTCTAATGGCTTGCATAATTTCTTTCTCTAGAGATCTGCCAGAAAAGCAGCTTTTTATGATGTCTGGGGTTTGGAAGACACACTGGGACAGAGCCTGCCCCAGTGATCAGCTGTGTGGGGTCAAAGCTTTAAATTCTAAATTCCTGAAAACCATCAGTTATTTAATGGTATTATTTTTCAGCTATGCATGCCAAGTCTGACCAAAGGACCTGCTTAGTGAATGTCACTGTTTAGAACTTTATGTGTAAATAGCAGACTTGTGTCTGATCACACAGTTGCCCAAGTTACAAGGTTGAGACTTTTATTTGTAGGGAAGGTGTCTTCTTTATGACAATCATGATAAGATCACCACAACAAACATCTCACTTTCCAGATGGGACAGTACATTTACTCTACCTGAGGAAGGTAGAAAGGAGAATATATAAGCATCTTTTAAAACTAAATATATTTATATCAATGATTAATGTGCTGTAAAGTTCTTCTTGAAATAGTATTAAATAACACTAATTTTCAAATTAACTTGGAAACCAGAGGACACACCAGTGAGGATTTCCAGCATTATTTTAGAGAAAGGGAAGGAAACGTGAGATGTACTTATTTGCTTAAATCCCATGCAATGTGAAA
Organism: Taeniopygia guttata; assembly: GCF_048771995.1. NCBI lineage: Eukaryota > Metazoa > Chordata > Aves > Passeriformes > Estrildidae > Taeniopygia > Taeniopygia guttata. The sequence goes on from NC_133026.1 coordinate 101,328,112, forward strand.
AAAATCCCAAACATACAAAGTAAAAAAAAAAAAAAAAAAAAAAATTTGTTAACAATAACAAAATAAACTGTCAATAAGTGTTGTTTTACGGAAAGTAGAACTTTTGAAACAGTCGAGTTTATTTCATAGTGAACTGTGGGTTCTGGAACGAGACAGTTGTATTGATATGGTAGTGTTAGAATTCTCCAGAGGGTTTGATATAATAAAGCACACTCTGAAAAAAAAGGTTACGATTCTCACGGGACAACCAGTGTACACACCATGTAGAATTAAAGTTAGATTGAAGAGGTCTTGAAATGCAGCTGATACCAGCCTGTCAGAGCTGGGTGCCTTGAGCAGGTTCCAAAGGGATCATTAAAGTACTTCAATGCTCTTTTTAAAATCAATTGTGTAGATGATGATACAGAATCCTCGCCTGGATGGTTTAAAGATGACATAAAGATCGACCAGGGAGTATAATGAATACAAGTTGCTTTACAGAGAGCACCTCATTACCTAATTAAATGCAATTACAGAGTCCAAAGAACTGTGATTCAGAAGAGACACATCTATAACTAGGAGTCATTACCAGTTCCAGTCTTTGCCAGCATTGAGTATTCTTCAGCGGACTACCTGGTCTTGGCATGTGGTTTTGGCTGTGCCGTCCACTGTATTCTGATTAACTCTTTAGGGGTCATCTCAGGCATGTCTGAATTGGATTTAATCCAGCTGATTCCAATTGCATTTGATCTTGCTTACTCTCTGTCTTGGTAGATGAGGGATGCAAAGAATAGCTGAAAGTTCATTGTAGGTAATCATCTTGAAATCAAACATTAAGGCTATGTTTTAGGAGGAAGGAGCAAAGGGAAACAGAAGTGACATTATTAATAGGAATGACATTACTAGAATACTAGTCTTAATTTTTTCATAGCTATGCTATTAAAAGCATGTGGAGATATGATTGAAAGATGCAGAAAGGTACAAGGCAATGCCAGCATGAGGTCTGTAGATATCGCTCAGTTTATTAATTCCTAACTCTTAGGGAATTTGAAAGAACAGAGAATACTTTTCCAGCTGTAGCCTGTGTTCATAGGTTCACTTCCAAGTTCATTACTTGCTTAGAGTCTGGGCTAAAAGTCTGCCCTCTCTCCAGTCTGTACACTGAAGCAGTTTCTCTCGATAGGCTGATAGACTAGGTTATCTTTGTAGGTCCCTTCCAAAGGAAACATTCTAATCTAGTACAGTCTCTTCTGTTCTTCGGAGTTAACCCTGTCACTGACTCTTTTTCCTCGGGCTTCCCCCTGCTCCCAGCTTGATTTTTAAGTAGTCCATATCCTGTGACTACTTTTAGTGAAAGCCTATTGGCCACCTGGAACAAATATCAGGCAAGGTGAGCAAAGGAGATTAACTAACTAAGTCCTGCAGAAGCAATTTAATAATACCGTGGGGTTTTTTTTAGAAGTTAAACCTGAATGATTTTGGAAAATATGTTAGTCATTATATATTACTCTAAAAACCCTCTATAATTACCTTTTCATTTTCACTGACTTCACTGATAGCAGAGGGTGGACCACTAATGATCTTTGGCTACATGGTGCTTTTTTCCTTTCAATGAAAGGACAATAGATAATTACAGCTTATTAATGGACAAGAGAACAGTTATATATATACAGGAAAAAATTTTAGGGTCTCATTGAAAGATGCAAGGGGGAATTTTCAATGCATAGAGGCATTCTGTTTATCAAAGGACTTGTTTCTTTTCTTTCCTTCAAACACTGATTCTTTGGAAGCTCAGTGATATTTTGCATGCTGTATTATTTTGTTATGTAGCAGTGTGCAAGGATTTGCATCGTATGGAAAGAGAAATCTGCCAAAAGTCAAAGATGTTTCTGATTTGGTTTATTAACTCTAGTTCAATTGTGTTGATCTTTTTCAGTTAATTGCAGATTTGAAAATGGGAATTGGAAGTGTGATGTCAAATGGCCCTGCCACTGGAAAACTCTTGTAACCTGTCAGCATCCTGGATGACATTTCAATGTGTACTTTTGTTATTTTTAAAAATCAATTTTTTAGATAACTTCAGTGACAACAAACTTTATTTGAGTTTCCAGGATATTTTATAAGTCTTGAGGCTGCAAAAACTCATATATCTCATTAATAGAGCTAGACCACCTGCCTTCTGCTTTTCTGCTTTGAACAGTACATTAGGTGTTAAGAAGGGATAAAACTGTGCTGTAAATTGTAGCTATTTTTTGCACTACAATTTTTTTTTTTTTTTTTTTTTTATGGAAGAGAAATATGTCCTTTCCCCCAGGCCCTAACAAAAATTGCTATGAATCAGAAGTGCAATTTGAGATTATGTTATTCCCATTTCAAAAGGAGTTTTGAGAAGAGTGGACACATGGAAGATGCAAAACTACTGGAGTCTTTACAAACAACAAATTCTGAACTGTAATACAATGGGGGTATTTAAAATTTATTTTATTATGTATTACTAAAAAGATGCACCACAAGATGGCTCTCTAACAACAAAAATAGTCACAAAATCCAGCGATCATTCTTAAAATAGTTACTGAGCTCTAAGTGAGGGCAAATTCACCAACACAAACCTGTATGTGGTGCTGTTGGAACTGAGGAGAAACACTTTAGGCACACAGGCAACGCCACATGGATCCTTGTTTTTTTCCTGCAGGTTGTTATTTGCTTACAGGAAGCAAGTAGAATATAATAGCACCCTCTTAAAAGTTCAACAGCAAATAGCCATGGCTACAAGTCAACAGTGTATTTGTTACATGGCTGATGAGTGCAACAGCAGAACTCAGGGGAATTTTTAGCTAAGAACAATTTCAAAATATTTTATACCAAATTTTGTGTGAAAAAAGTGAAGTATTTTATCTTAATTTGCAGAATACTGTTTTCTACTCTACTGTCCTTTTAAAAGGAAGATAAGCATGTTCCAAACTTTTATTTATAAAAAAAAAAATTATATATATATATATATATATATATATATATATGTATAGAGCTATTATTTAACCAGCTTTCTTGCTGGAAACAAAAAATTGTATGCTAAAGTGAGGGGAGAAATATGCATGTGGAGAATGAATAGCAAATAAATGTGCATCAGTGGCAACTTGTGTGCAGTAATAGTCTTAAGCAGGTACAGAGAGAATTGACTAGTGGAAAAGGCCATCTCCCAGGAAATATGCACTGATTTTGCTGGAGATGAAGCACCATACTTTTGTGTTCTTGTCCTTCATTTCATAGGTTACCATCAAAAAAACCTGAGCTTTCCTGCCTGTAGCAAAGGCTGAAACAAACTTCAGATTTTTTTAAATGCAGCATCTGTTTTTGGAGAGCCATTGAGTAGGTGTAGACAATCCCAGCACAGGACATTTCATGCCCCAGGCAACAAAAAGACAAAGACACTAGTCTAACCTAACTAGTTTAGTTGAGTCAAGCTATCCTTGGAGCTTAAGTGCAAATTTCACAACCCAGTGGAAGAAACAGGGTTAGCATCTTGCTGAGCAGATCAGAACACATGGAGGAACCAAGAGGAGAAAGTTGGCAGCTGACCTTAGCTGCTCCTCATCTCTTAGTGGCCAACACCTGCAACTCAGTAATTGCCCATGTGAGCACATAGGAATTGTAATAGGACAAAAATCAGCTTGAATTCATTCAGCTGCTTGAGTTTTCCCATAGATGGAACAGAAGAGCCCCTGTAGCCAGTTACCAGCTCTCAGCCAGGAGTTATACATTATCCAATTCATAGAAGGCAAAATAACAGATTAGTTTGAACTATCTTTAGCAGCTTGTTAAGATAACATGGCCTGAAATGAAGTGCTCCCATAGTCAGGCACAGCAGAGATGTGATGCTAGAATATCTTTTACCTTCATTTTCAGCTGCTAGCAGCTGCCTCAGACCCATACCTGACTGTGGAAAGGCTTAGGGAGTACTAATAAATCAAAGGCAGGCACAGATTTAATGTGTTAGTGGGTTTGCTGTGACTGAACTTGGGATAGAGAGCTTAGCCACAACTCAGTGTTATTATGGTTCTGATAGAGACCACTTCACAGAGGCTTGTGGTGCTAGTAATGAAATATAAGAGGATTACTGTTTTGGACAGAGATTTATATCTAGTCTTCCTAGCTCTAATAAGAAATGGCCCTAAGCCACATAAAATGGGATTTAAGACTTCCCTAAAGTTTAGTTGTGTTCTGAATAGGGACTTTGGTACAGGGGAAGTATTTATAAACTTACGGATCCTGGAATGTCTGCTGTCTGAGACTCCCTAGCTCTCTCTATGGCTCCCTGTGGAGCAGTCCAGCAAAATTACTGTGATGAAAGTTCTGCCTTGCAATTCCTCATTCCTAACCCTGTCCATGTTTCTTATAAAGGGCTCTTGTTACTGAGCTGGGCTCTTTGGTTACTGCCCTTTGGGTAAGTTATCTTGCACAGGGTGAGCTAAGGTCACAGATAATGCCAACAGAGTTCTCCTAATTTGATATGATGTGACCATTGTTTGACTGCCCTTGTGAAATCATGGGATAGACTGTGTCTGTTGACTGACGCCAAGTGAGGTGATGTATTAGACACTGAAATGGCTGGATTAAACTGGAAGTGATGGCTGATTCCTTCCCTTATCCTGATCAGTCTCTTCATTGGAAGTGTAACCTCCAGTTACAATCCAGTTGCACAATTTTATCTGATTAAAGCAACCCATTGTAGGTGGCAATGAAATAAAAACGCATCCCTAAATCTGTGGAATGGACCAACCAGATTATATCCATTGTTACAGAATCACAGAATAGATGAGGTTAGAAGGTACCATTCCAGCAAGTGTTCAAGGCCAGGTTGGATGGGGCCCTGAGAAATCTATCTCGTGAGTGACATCCCTGCCCATGGTAGGGGGGTTGGAACTAGGTGATACTTAAGGTCCCTTCAAAACCCAAGACACTCTATGATTCTATGACCTTCAGGTACAACCCCATTGCACACCCATGTTTAGTCAGATCTTGAATTTCTCCACAGATGGAGTACCCACAACTGTTCAGGGCAACCTGATCCAGTGTTAGACCTCCTTTGTGGTAGAAATATGTTTTATCATGTTCAGATGGAATTTCATGTGGTTTAATGTGTCCTTTGACTCTTCTCTTGTCACTGGGCACCACTGACAGGAACCAGGCCCTGTCTTTTTCACTTGTTCTCATAAGATATTTATATAAATTGATAAGTTACCCCTGAGACTTCTCCAGGCTGAGCAGTCCCATTTCTCTCAGCCTTTCCTTATATGAGAGATCCCGCCATCCCTTCATCATTTTAGTGGCCCTTAGCTGGGCTTGCTCCAGAAAGTCAAAATCTGTCAGCCCAGAAGTGAACCCAGCATGCGAGGTGCGGACCCATCAGTACTGAATACACAGAAGGAATCATTTACCTGCTGGCAACATTCCTCCTAATTCAGCCCAGGACACTCTTGGCCTTTTTATTGCCACAGGGGTGCACTGCTGGCTCAGGGACAGCTTGTTATTCACCAGGAATCCAAGTGATTCCTTGGCAAAGCTGCTTTCCAGCCTCTTTCCCCCAGTGTGTGCTGCTGCTGCTGGAATTATTCCTCTCTGTGTGTGGGACTCTGTACTCTCACTTCATGAGATTTGTCTTTACCCTGTTTTCCTGCCAAAGTCCCTCAACAGTGGCACAACCATCTGGTGTATCAACCACTCCTCTCTTTTATATAATCTGTGAAATTGTAGAGGGTGAATTCTGCCCCATCACTGAGGACATTAATGAAGGTGTTGAACAGTATTGGCCCCAGTTTTGAGCCCCATGACTTGTGCCCCTAGGGATTTGCCTCCAGATGGACTTAGGACAACAGATCACAAAACTCTTGACCTGGTCATTCAGCTACCTTCAAATCCACATCACTGTCCACTTGTCGGACCTTTCTGTCAGCTGGTCCATGATGATATTACAGGACTTGAAGTCTTTATTTAGGGTAAACAGTGTCCACTGCTCTCCCCTTGTCCACTAGAGCAGTCTTATCAGTGTAGAAGGCTATCAGGTTGGTCAAACAATGTTCCTCCCATTGCAAATCCTTGTCGACTGTTCCCCATAACCTTCTTGTCCTTTTTATATTTGGAAATGTTTTCCAGGAAGATTTTTTCCTAAACCTTGATAGAGACTAAGTTGAAACCGACTGTCCTGTATTTCTCTGGATAGTTATTCTGGGCTTCTTGAAGATAGGAGTGATATTTTCTCTATCAGTAATCTCTCCCTGTTGCCATGACTGTTCAAAGATAATAAAGAATGTCCTTTCAATATCAGCCAGCTCCCTCAGGAGTACAGCCTGTCAGGCCCCTGCAGTACCATCCACTTGGTTCTACTGCTCCCTAAACTGCTTCTCTTCCACTAGGGTGAGTCTTCCTGGCCCCAGACTTTTCCTCTGGTCTTAAGTGTCTGGCATTTCTGAAGGAAAAGAGGCTTAGGCAAAAAAGGCACCGAGTACCTCAGCCTGTCCACCTCATATGTCACCAGTTCCCTTGATCCATTAATCAGTGGGGCCATGTTTTCCATGTTGCTTATGAACTTGTAGAACCTTTTCTGGTAGTCCTTCACATCCCTTGCCAGACCCAACTCCAAGTCAGCCTCTATATGTCAGACTGTATGCTCCTCCTGGGATATCTGCCTCTGCTTCCACCCTTTTTACACTTACCTGTCATAGCCATGTACCTGCTGAAAATGCTTCAGCAGACATGGAAATGAGCAACAAGATTCTTCATTCTCTACCAGCCTTTTGCAAGACAGGTTGTGCTGAGTTTGTCAGCTTCTCCTTTCATATGCTTGCACCTCTGGGTTTAGCATGGCTTTTACACCTAATTGCTGTCATCAGTTTCTGCCCCAGCATCACTGGACTTTTTTGCCTTTCACTGTATTACAAGAACAATGTATTTTTAATATATAAACGATAAGGATAAAGAACACAATGAATATATCACCCATGTTATTTCATTTATTTCTGTTTAAAAATTTGTTATTGAAACTCGAAATGACCGAAGTGACTTGGCCAGTCAGAATATGCAATCCACTGCACTGATCTTTGGCAAGTGATGTTTTGGGATGCACAGGGCACATTATCATTGCAGTTAGAATACCATGGAGTCAACTGGGAAAGATACCAGATAGAAGAAATCTCTTGATCTTGTTCTAGGTTAAAATTCACTAATATTTGCAGATTTAAATGAAGGAAAAACGTTATTTGTTGGGGTTTTTTTCTGAAAGATTAAAATATAGGATATTAAAAATGAAAACAATAACAACGCTTTGGAAATAGATGTGTAACAGTATATTCTGTGCATTCTCAATAGTTAGCAATTCGAGTAAATTTAACACAAATGAAAATAAACAAAATAAATTTTGTCTGTGGTATTCAAATGTTCTGCTGCTGTCTTGTGAAATTTACATTCTGTGACTCAAGTAATAATACTTGAAAATCTTAAGTGATAAAAACACAGTGGCTCATACAGAACACAGAAATTGCATCAACATGCACTCAACAAGTACAGTCATAATAGGGAATAACAGGAAGGATAATGATGGATATGCCGTCATTGCTTTTAGAGACAATGTGGGGATGGGAAGATACCTTTTTGCAAAAATACTTCATTAAAAAATATATATTGACTTAGTCAGCAGTGAATAATCTTTTTGGTGTTTTAAAGCATCAACCATCATATTTCATCTTGCGAGATCTGTATCATTAATTCATACATGCCTCCAGTGCATGTATGGACAATTTAACTTCCAAGTATTTCTGCAGCTGGACCTGCATTGGAATCGAGGATGCCTGTATGTCCTCACCAAATTCAGAACTGTTGACTTTCAGTGAGAATGTGAAACACTGAAGGTTGGGCTGCCAACACACCACATCAAAGCACATGTTCCAACAAGATGAAGATCAGCATCGGGCTGCCTCCAAGTGAGTAGCACTGAAGTGGGCAGTGCCTTCCTGGTTTTCTCTTGCAGTCATCCAGCTAGGAGAGATAAAGAATAGCCCTGAGGTTGTAGCACCAAATCCTAAAGTTAATTTCTCAAGAAAACATAAATGTTTTCGAATGTGCACCATAAACTCCTCATGGGTGAAAAACTGCCAGTGTAAGAATTGAAGTTGAAAATTCCTGGGCTTTTGCCTGCTTGTCATGCAATATCTTTTTGTGTTGAATACAATTGTTTTCCTACTGGTAAATTTAAGGACACGCATATGCAGTGTTTGAATGTCCGAAAGTAGATTCTTGCACCTGGTACTGAGTATGGCAGGAAGAGCACGTTGTCTGGTTCTCTGTTATTGTGCCAAGCTTTTCAGATGTTCCTTTAAAATCAGTGGTCTATCAAGGTGTGTTCAGTACAAGCAATGTATTTAGTTGTTTCCTAGTGAGGATGTAGCTATTAATGTAGGCTGCAATAAAAATGCTAAAACAGCATTAAAAAATCTGTTCATCTGGCAACAATATCTTTCAGGCTTGTATGCTACCACACACACTCATAACTGGTCTTCCAGGGTTAGTCCTCTGAGCTGGGTGCATGAACTCCTTAATACTGATAAGTAATCTGCAGCAGAACTAGTCCCCTGGAAGGAGTTACTCTCACACCTTAGTGCGGATAGGGCTTGGCAGATCTGTATTTGCATTGTGCAGTTGCAAATGCCACGGTGAAAGTTATTGTAGTGGGTAAATTTTGGCATGAAGGAGATTCCATAGCACAGTCATAGATAGCTGTGCATTGGACCAAGGCAGTGTTTTATACAAAATTCTGAAGTAAATCATAATAATACCTTATTTGCTTAATGTTAAGCTATCATCAATCCCATGCAAATTGTTAGCTATGCAACAAAACACCATGTAATTGTCATTACAATCTTAAGCCTCAGCAGTCTTGATTTTCAAAATACTAGTTCATCAATAAACAATTGTAAAAGCTTTAAGCTACAACAGGAATGCAGCAAAGAAGCTCTTTTCATCTGTGATGTCAATAAACTGAGATGAGAAAAGAAACTAGATTCATCCAAATGACAAGCGGAGAGATATATTTTAACCATAATGAATATATGACATCTCTATTAATGATTTATCTGCTTTCAACTTTAACAAACAGCTCTAGTGATAACAACTAAATTTTTTTTGCATTAGAAAAATAAACTGACACATAGCTAACATAGTCAATTAGAGCCTAGTTCAATATTCATAAATGCTAGCTTAGTGAATGGAAATTGTGTTGGTAATTATAACTAGAACTATTCATTTTCTTTTTTAAGAGTAGATATCTAGGAATGCCATTTAGTCATTACTCAGAATTACTTGTTATCATTGATGAACTTAGTTTGTGCTTTCCTCTGGTACCAGACTGCATGCTAATGCCAATCAACAGTGTAAATATGCAGAGAAAAAATATTTGGGATGCAAATTTTAAATAAGCCTGGTGTAATTTTCATTCTGATCCCATTGAGTCAGAAACTGCAATGGCATCACCCTCTTCAAAAATGCTACCACTGGGGCAAAAGGGGATATCATCATGCTTAGAGAAATTCATCTCTATTCTTGTGACAAGAAATGCACTGCAAATGGGCATTTTTCCTATCCCTCAGTCCATTCCACTTGCTCCTATTCTTATACCAATTTTGAGCCGCTCACCCGTATCCTGCCCATTAGAGCTGGTTAGTACGTGTTGTTCATTTATCATACAGGAAACAGGCTCCTTCACCAGTCAGATATTTTTACAGGAAGGTATCCATGTCAGCAAGGCTTTTTCTGAAGGCTTGAAAAGTGAGAGAGTAGAGCACTGTGTCCCATGGCAGCCTTGCCATCGCCAGGGGCCAGGCGTCAGAGACTGAAACCCAGCACTTCTGTTTTGTGCAAACAACGGAAACAGGTTGTTTTTGTCCCTGTACAGAGAAAAAAGCACATCAGCAACAATAAATGTCACAACCTGAAGAGCTGCCACAAAACAGAAATGTCATCCTCTGGTCAAGTTTTGGAGACATTAGTGTGGGGATCTAACTCAGCATCTGAGACACACACATACACACACACACACACACACACATACAGAGAGAGAAAAAGATGATGCAGCTGTTTTTCTGTAACTGGATTATAGATACATATTTTGACATCCTTATATTTCTAATACCTGTCTTAAGCTTTCCTGTAGTGTCTGTCATAAACCTGTTTAGGTACCGCAGAGGAAATTTTGAAATACAAATACTCAATAATAACAATAACAATAAATATGAATGTCAGAAAGACAATTACTCCTATTTTTTGCTCTGAAAAGTTCTAACACGGTATCTATAAACGTCCCAATTGTTCTCTAACCTCAGTACATTTATCTATAGGGAGATTAATGCTCTTTTGAAGTTGTGGGTCATTTTTCAAAATGTTGGTTTCTTCCTGTTTTCTCTTCATTTTTCTCTGATGCCTCTTTATGGAGATGCTAGTTAGTACATTAGCTCTTTGCCTCTGAAGAGCTAGATGAAAGATTTTAACCTTTCACACTTGTCCCTTATATTTACTCAGTCATAAACCACAGAACACCTACCAGAAAAGCATGAGGAAACAGAGCAGAGCTGGAGCACATGGCTGGATAATGTTAGTACAGCTGCGAGGGAAACACTCACTAAAGCCAGCAGATCTGGTTAACCTGAGTTAGGCTTTCAGCACTGAGGTCAATGCATTGTCACAGCTGGACCAAGGGGAAATCAGGACTGAACCTCTTTTTTTCTGCTGGTTGCAGATTCAGTGCCTCATTCTAGCAAGACTGTAAGAAACGTCTCCCCACCTTTGAAGAACAGACATTAACCTTGAAGGATAGCTATTTGCATAAAATATGTTGCAAATACTGGATTTCTGAACACAGGCTTCTGTTAACATATTTCAATGGAAGCACATTTAAAAAAAAGATGGTTATTTGGAATTGTCACGCATTACAGTGAATACAAATACACTTTTATAAATGAATAAAATGCTAAAGCTTCTTATGTTAGGATCTGTCACTCAGTCTCAGTGGAACTTTATCCTCTTCGTAAAGGCTTAAATTTTCTACCAAAATAAATATAAATCAGCACCTCATTCTAAGTCATTGAAATGGTGGTTTGCTTTGCTTTTCTTGACAAAAATCAGATGGGATCCAGCTAGCAAGCTGGTGCTAAATGTCTTAATGGTGAGACTAATTACCTCTAATCATTTCAAACCCTGAGCCACTCCTACATAAAAAGGGAAAAACCAGGCATTGCTGTCTGCACCTTTCTGAGAAAAAAGTGTCTTTGGGCACAAAGCCCAGTGGAGGCGACAGCCTTGGAAAGAGGGGCCAGAAGAAATAATACAGTAAGTTTAGCCTAGCCTGAAAATGTTCTTTGTCCTGGTGGGGACCATGCAAGGCTCAGAAGGATGCTCCTGTGACCCTACAGGCATGCCTTAACCTAACTGGAAAGATGCACAGGAAGCAGGGAGGAAAATGACAGATAGTCCCTCCCATCATGGTGTGTGATAGGTTGTGCAAGTAAGCAGAGTGGTGCTGATCAGGAGCTGCAGAAAGGCTTTGAGAAGCTGTCTGGCAGGAAGAAGTGAGTGTGTTGTGTATGATGGCTTGCTCCCAGGAAGAGGGCCCTCAATCTCTTTTCCAATGAGGATATTTTATAGAAAGTCATAGCAAATATCAGGCCAGGCATCAGACAGTTCTGTGGTCTCACTGTCCTCAGATTTCAGAAATAGTGTGTATAGGCCATTTTGCTATTTACACTGGAAATCACAGCTTCCTAGCAGAGACTGAGAAGGTTAAGTGAGATTTTTTTATCTTCTCTGGGAGTCCTGCTGGGCTGAGGTCCATGGTCTGCATGCAGGTGTTGATAGCGTCTCTGTTTGACAAGGAGACAGCAGATAGAAATCAAAATGGTTTTTCATTGTGAATGTGCTTTGTGACCACAGCCTCTGCAGTATGCATGAACCATCTCTGATCTTGTAACAATAAGATGTAGAGAAAAATTTCCTTTGGAAAAACCCCAAAATTAACAGAGCTTTTAAAGTCAAGTGTCTATGCTTTTGCCCTGCTTCTTTCAGTTATTGTAAGAGTTGATAAAGACGCATTTGCTTCTCCCCTTCCCTCCCTCTTTCAGCTCTTCTTTCTTCCTGCTCTTCAAGCTCTGCTAGGGCCTGTCTGCTGTGCCTGAAGTACTCTTGCATTTTACTGCTTCCAAACAGCACTTAGGAAAAAGTTTCTGGACCAGAAAAAAGTGAATGGAAAGAAGGGGAACAAGGTATGTGTTACAGGCGATTGTTTTCAAACTTTTCTGTCCCCTACAACACCATGCAATGAGATATTGATTATCCACATTAACAGAGACTTAAAACAGCTTGTATAAAGCAAAAATATAGCTAATGAAAACCATATGGCAATTAGGCTACCAGAACATTGAGTGAAAAAGTAATGGGGAAGGGAAATAAGGTCAGAAAAACTCTCAAGCCCCTTTAAACTGGGCTGTAAAATTATTGATTCCACTCTTCCTTCTCTGTGGGCTTCCAGAAGAAAATTTTGTCCACATTCAGCAAACAGCCACTGCAGGTTAAGTTGCCCAGTGGCCAGCCCTGAGGGACAATACCTGAAATCACAGTAGATGAATGCCTGTTAAAGCTTGAAAGTGAAACATCCCACCTGCTTAATTCCTTGGCTGAGAAATGAAAAACCTGGAATCAGAACAAGTTCCTGACTCATGAACTGAAAATGAGCACCTTTCGAGCAGTTCATTATTTCCAGGTGCTTTTCTCACCTGGAAGATAGACCTGAAGAAGTTCATTGACCAAGATGTGTCAGAATATCTCATTTGTTTGCAAGTTTATCCTGACCTAGTACACTCAATTTCTCAGTGAAAGGAAATAGGAAATAATTCCTATTTAAAATGTTTCTCTCAAAACCCACTGTCTGCTGATAATTTGATCAAGACACAAAAATCCCATTTCTGTTTGGGAACATTAAGTGCGACACTACGGGATTAAAAACAAAGACTTTGTAGTGCATCATGAGATGGATCCTGGGATTTTAGGACATGGCAAAAACATTTGGAGAACTTAGATGCAAAGCTATTGGGAGGGAAAGCAGTAATAAAGAATCTTACAATGGTAGGACTGAAACCACCAGATTCCCCATGTCTTATGGGTCCCTTGGGATGTCACTTGTCTTAAAATCTAGCTTACTGATTCTCACTGTGGGAGAATTCTGCATCTTCTTCTTACCTGCCATGGCTGTCAGAGTTTGTCTTCTGGTGAGTCTAATATCAGACTGTTGTTCAGTAATGAAATACTAAGTGGAAAAAAACTCCATACATCTCTGGGCGATAGAAAACCTCAAGGGAAAAAAAAATCTGTGCACGTTCACAAAGAACAAATTGTACCACCCAAGCTAGATTATTTTTTGATAGAATTACTAAACTAATGGATGATGGGAATGAAATCGATTAAGCGGTTCTGAGCTTTCAGTAAGGGTTTTGATATGGTGTGTCACAAAATCTGGTGTGAAAAATGAGTAGCCATCTGAGCTGCAAAGAAACTGTCATGGATTGAATCAAGGACTTAAGGGGAGGGAGAGAAAGTTCAAAAAATAAATGGCAATGACAAACCAGAAGGACGTATTTGCTCTGGGCTCTCCAAAAATCTGGTGTTCATTTCACTGGTATTTCATGCTCTATTAGGGAGCTGTTACAAAAGGTGGAGGTGACAATAAATTAGGAGGTTCAACTGAGTTAGAAATATGAGCAAGAATTAGTAGAAAGATGAATTTCCCCTCAGCCTCAGATTCACTCAACATCACTGCCACACATGCACTCCAGACCCCCCAGAAAATATCGAATCGCACCTATTATGGGAGAAAGGGAGGGAAACACAGCAGGACTGGAATGTGTGCCCAGAAGGAGTGGCATGGTGAGTTCAGTGCAGACCTTAGCAGAGAGACCTCCTGACCACCTGACTGCATCCAGCTGGTGACCTTCTGGGCTGTGGATTTTGGTTCTCTCACAGCTTGCTTTGCCTGACAGCTGTACTCTGCTTGGAAGGCTGAAAAAACAGCAGAGACCTACAGAGATGGGAATTGAAAAAAAAAAAGAAAAATCGGCAACCTGACTCACATAGCACAGAAAAAGGTTATTTTAAGGAATGTGCAGGAATGTTTCATATCATGTCACAGGAAGATCTTGTCTGCACACTGATGAAACTAGGCTTCAAATTCAGATTTGCTGTACTGATTTTTACTCCAGTTTCTGTGTCTCTTCAATAATAACCCAGGGAATTGAAGGTGACACAATCAAGCTAAAGGACCAGCAAGGGTCCATGACATAGCCTAGGACAGATCCCTAAGTCCTGAGTGCCAACATCAGATTTTTCTACCTGGTTATAAGCACTTAACTCCCTCCCACCCTCTTAGTATTAGCATTTACTTCTAAATGTTGTTGGATGAAACTACTTGAAGACCTGGAAATCACCTTTTATTCCTGTATATGCATTGTAGTAATTTCTATTCTGAATGTCTCAGACCTTCTGTGACTCATTTTCTCAGGTGATTTCGGATTTTTGAGCAAGTGAAGTAGTGAGCATGAGTGATAGCAAAACTTTGCCAAACAGAGAGGCTAATTTTCTTCTGTTACAGAGATGAATGTCATTCTTTTTGGATACAAAAGAAATCTCCTGGTTAATGAACTTTGCTCTGACACTGTGTGGGAATGGCTCCAGACTGTTGTTATTCTCTCTCTTTCCCCAGAATCGCTTTGCTCAGCAGCTGTTTGTAGGATACTGAATAAGCCAAGGAGCCGCGCCAGTTCCTGCTGAGAATTAGTGATCAGCTCTTGTGCTGGGGGAAAAGGCAATAGGAACTGAGCCCTTCTGAGGGGAAAGCTGCCTTGTTAAAGTCCTCTCAGCTGCTGCCAAAACCAACAAGGCAAACAGCCCTCATGGGCATCTGTGAACCCATGGGGTGGAGAGGTCTTTGCTGGTGGCGCAGTCCACTGGCTGAGAACACCTGTGGTTTGAAGGAGCCAGCAGTCCTTTCTGATTAACAACCTCCTACAAAGCACATTTTCATCTAATTTACCTCTTTTGGCTTTCAAATAAGCAAGTAATGTCACACCTGCTAAGCAGCTAGAATTATGCAGCATCATAAATTAAACTTTTTAATTTGCCAAGATTCCTGGCTTATACCGTTTATCATTCAGAGTTATCCTTCAGAGAGGCAGGAGTGTTTCCTGCATGGCTGCATGTGAGCAGGGAATCTTTTTCCCCAGTCCTGCAGCACAAGAGGAGACACGGGTGGCAGTGAGCAGGGGGTGCCAGCACTAGGAGGTCTCCAGAAGGATTCATCATTAGCAAAGTCATTAACCCAGGACACTTGTGTGGCAGTGCTGTGTTTTGCACCATGTACTCCCACAGCTGCTGGAGGCTGAGTGGCTGGCGAGGTCCTGCTGTTTGGGTCCCTGTGGCGAAGACCAGAGCCCTCTGTGGCTCAGGCACTTTTGGTCAGCAGGGCAGCACCGAGGAGCCATCAGCTTTGCAGCTGTCTGGTACTCTGAGTAGTCCTTACAAACAGGAGCATGATGCTCACATTAGCACTGCTGTTCCAGCTGAGTAGGCTGGTATCAACTTCACACATTCTGCTGTGCAGGAAAGGAAAGTGTCCTTATGAAGCTGGGTATTTTTGGCCTTCCTCTTCCTGTCCCTCAAGGCCCTTTGGACTCAAGGCCCAAAGCTGTTTAACACATGAGAGAGGAAAACATTGAACAGTAAATGCATTTCACTGATAGAATCTGGCTTTGGAAATTATTATATCTTGAAAATTATTTAATGCAGTGAGTATCTGTTGGAAAAGTATTGATGAGACTGGGTTTTACATAAAAGCGCAGAGTGGTGCTGCTGCTTAGCACGAGGGAATTAGCACTGCTCCTTCCCTGGAGGAGAAATCAGAAATGTGAGCTAGTCCCAGGTCTGGTAATTGCAGAAAAATGGGGTGACTGTATTATCTTTTCCAGTGATATTTTTCAATGGCCTTTTTCCTAAAGCTGATTCCTTCTCATTGTTTGGAGAATCATGGTAGGTTCTTCTCTTCAACAATAAATAGACCTAATCATGGACTAGAACAGTTTGAGGTCTGGGAATGTGCAGTGAAAACACTAAAGTGGAAAAATAATTTCCTTTCGAAGAAATATTAGAAGGAACAATAAATTGTTTTTTGAGCAAATCTATGAAGAGCTACCACGGCAGCAAGTAATACAAATGAGTCAAACTGCTCATAAGCATTTAACCTTTTTCATAAGTGAAAAATTTATATCAAATTAGATACAGATATATGTGGATGTCCTTAAGGAATAGTAACTGCATTTAAAGAACTTAACCCAAAAATAGTAGCGCACATAGTCTAGATGTTATAGCATCACAAACAGATGCTAGGAGATGAGGGTGATTGGTGGTACCTTGCAGAGAGAGAAAGAGCGAGCTTAATTTGGATGCTATCCCTTCCTTCTGTACAACAGACACATAGCTGCTCAAAAACAAGTTGGGAAGGAGCCAAGAAGAGCAGCAGTCAATGGCATGGACTCCCTAAAGGGAAAACAAACTTCACTAACTGTGAACAGCACAGCTCAGCTTTCCTTCTCTGCCATTGGCTTTGCTGGGGCCAGCAGCTCAATTCTGGGCCAGAGGGCAGAAGGGGGATTTCTTCTGGAAAGCCTTCTCCCAAAGAGATCCTGGGCTTGTCAAGGGAAGAGCAAAAGAGCTGTGATGGCTCAGAAAAGCACCTGCTTATATGAGACACCAAAACTCTCTTTGCTATCATGCAATCAGGACAATCCATGGAGGTTTTATTTGTCTTTCGGAGGAAAGACAAACTTTTAGGTCAAACGTGCACATTGCCTATGCAATACTGACAAAGAATCTTTTACTCTTTATCCCTACTGTTAAGGGATATAAAAATCCTTTGTTTAAATGAAGACTACATTATTGCTGTTCACATCTAAATTAAAGTGTGGAGACCAAGCCTGGAGTTGTTACACACATCTCTCCCCAGAGAACTTAGCCATATTTATTCAGTGTAGGGACAGATGTGGGAGGCTCAGGGTCTGTAATAAGCATATCCATTCCTTTCTCAGCAATGGGAATGCAGCCTATGGGTAGGAGACTGTGTCTTGCTCCAGCTGGGCCTGGAGCAGCAATGCCACTAACTCCAAGTCCAGTAGGAACAGCTCATCCCCACAGGTCAGTAGAGTTAAATGTCTTGTGGAAGCCCAGTCAGTTGGATACTGCATCACCATGTGAATCGTATTTAGAACTTTACACCTGTGAGTTATAATAAAAAAATATGCTAACATATACATCAACAAGGTATGATTTGTGATGGTAATCACTTTCCCATCTATAAATTTACTGACAAAATACATCACATAATTTATGGAATTGCTTTAGTGCTCACATCACAAACAGCATCTCCTGATTGGTTCAGTTCAGTGCCATATGTTATAGAGAAAATATTTATATACTCAATGAAGATGTAAGTTTTAAGGAAACCTTGAGAAAATGATAAAATTATAAACATGTTTTATGTCTGTTGAACACAGAATTTATATTTGTAATCTTATCTGAGTTGTGTTACAACAGACAGCTTGTCTTTTGTTTTCACCCCTTAAGGCTTTCTTCAAATATTCCCATACTAGAAATGTTTTCTGAAGCTCTACAACCAGACAATTAAGTGAGTACAAAGAGCACAATAATTACTGCACACAGTAAGTATCGTGTTGTGTGTGGTAATGCCTTTCTTCCTTTCAGTTTTTCTTATCTAGAGACAAGTTTCACTGACAGACTGGCTTCTGAGTCCATATTCAGTTCAGTTAGTATCAGTTTCAAGAGAATATTGCTTCAGAAGATACATAAATGCAAATGCTTGAAGGCTGGAAAGAGTTAAAATGATCTAGGAATTTTTCATTCCCACTAATTGATGAGAGCATTTAAATTTTAAACTCTCCTGCTATGTATGTATTTAAACTCCATTTCATTAGTTGTTTATGTTGTATTATCATACAGCATGTCACTTTAAACAGGTTTGTCCTTTCTGAAAGAATTTAGGTGTAAAATATGCAAAAAGAGAAAAGAGGTGATGGTAGCCCATGTTACAGGGACACCATCATTGTCAGTTTGTGGAGGCAGACAGACCTCTTCAAGATGACTTACCCCATGGCCATGGAAAAACAGTTTTGGGGCAGGCAGGCTTCTAGCAAGGTCCTCAGATGGCCATGATGAGTCAGAGCCTTGGCACATGGATTATATTTGTAATACAGATTTCTGACTGTCCTGGTAGATATTGGCCAAGTTGGCCAAGCTTTTTTTCTTTCCTACCTCCTTTCCAGAGAGAACTGAAGATGCATTTAACTGCTGCCAACTTTGTTAGCTGATTGATGGTCTTTCTGGCCTGGCTGAGCACTGCTCTGAAGGTTAGGTTTTCTGAAAGCAGAAGGAAAATCCCCCCATGAACACTCTGGCACTTGTAGAACAAGCAATTTGTCTGACTGGCTGCTGTATGTATTAATATTTGAAGTTAATTTGTCTGCTTGAATAATCTGGTGCCAAATCATGTAGCCATTTATCAGTTGTAAAGAGAAGACACTGCTCTTGCCCAACCACTTCTAGAAAAACCACTATAACCTTGGAACATTTGACACAGCTGATCATGGCTGATTGCTAACAAGAAGTATTTAGTAGTCTTATGATCAAGGTTGGACTAAATTATATCTTCATTGTCCAGAAGAAATGTAACATATGATTTTGTAGTTGTATTAGCAGTGCCAATGATGCAACGGTATCCAAGTCTTCCTAAGAGTCTCAGCTAAATGGAAATCTCATGCAACAAGTACATGCATTGCAAGAGAGCATTCTCAGCAGAAGTCTTGGGAGGGGAGAGGATGCTCTATTTAAAAGCATGGTAGGTAAATGCCACCCAAAGCAATACAACTCTTCCCATCTTCATCAGATGATGCCTTGCCCCCAGCTGAACTGCTGACAGATGGTGGGATGGCAAACAGGAGAGCAATGCTGCCAGCAGGAATGTGAGAGCCTTCACCGGAGGACATGGGTTTGGCAAAGCTGCCTGTCAAACCAGCCACAGGGTGACAACTTAAGTGTTGTCAGATACCCAGAATGGAAGTCAGAATGATTTGGCAAGAGGGAAGCTTGGCAATCGGAAGGGAGGACGGAAGAGAGGAATGCCAACAGAAGGAGAGAAATGCTCTATTGGACCAGCAGGCTTTGTCATCTGATAGAAAGACAGTACAGTTTAATATATCAAAACCTTTCATTTACTAAATCAAAGGCTTTTATTCAAATAAATTACAGCAGCACTCGGAGCTGAGCTCTTTTGGCTGTCATGCTGAGCTGTAGCTCCATGCAAGGCTGTCTAAAGAAGGCAGAATTGATGTTGCATTTCATTTGTTGATTGTCAATGGAAGAGATACAGATTTGTGCATGTGCTATTTTCTTGCTAGGTCTCGACAGAGGTTGCTACAGTCAGGCTTGAAGAATCAGAACGTGAAAAGTATCTAGTTTGGCTGATGGCTTGTATTTTGCTCGCATCCTACCAAGAAAAAACCCATTCTGAATAAAATGAAGCAAAAGTATTGCAAGACATTGGCAGATGGTTCTTTAACAGTGCTGTCTCTATGGATTTGCTTAAAATCTGGTTTTCAGATGTAGACTATAATAATTCCAAAACATAGAGCTGCAATCCGTGACTGCAATTCAGTGTGGTTGAATCTGTGCTGATCCCTGTGTAACAGCAAAACTATATTTTGGTTTATGTGGTGTGCAATACTGATTAAATTCCTGTCCATGTCCAACAAAGGTAATGTCCCTTATGACTGGGTGTGCAAGAGTTTCCCAGGCATTCCTACCTAACTGTGCAGACTGGAGAACACTGAGATAACGAAATCTTCAAGGACCAACATAAAATGTCATCCCACTGTCTCATGTGGCAAGGCAGTAACTATATTTCACTCCCAAGACTTTTCATTCATATTATAGGCTGATTCTTATATACCATATAAATCAGAATTTCAAGAGGACACAACAGCAGGTTAGTTCTCTATGAATTCAGCTCAACTTTTAAGGTTACAAATACAGAGTGTAGTGAGATTGCATACATACCAGAGTCTCTTCAGAGGCTGTCATTGTAAACTTCATATGAGAAAGGAGTGTGAAGTACGTGATCCAGCATGGTGCTCTCTCCCTTCTGAGTTATCTGAAAGTAATAGTTTCTGGAGGAGCAACTCATCAGGGTCAAATGCCACCTCCTTGTACAGTGTCTACAGTTGCGCAGCCTGGAAGCTCTCAGGAACTGCTCTGCTGCACTTGTAACATTCATTCATGGCATAGCAAAAAGCACTGGCAGAGGGGTTTTAGTAGTTTTAAGTGCTGGTTATAGACATTGTTTAAAATGGACTGAATACTACAGTACAAAATACTACAGTACAGATAGAGAGGGCCAAACTTCTGCCCCAAATTTTCTGCCACACACAGTTGTGGCATAAAAACTTCCATGTTTTTATCACTTTGAATGAGTGGGCCAATCTGCTCCATCAATTTAGGTTCATTTTTAAAATGTGCTCTTAATGACACACATCATGTGCTTGAGCACATACACAACCCTATCCATTTTATGACAAGTAAGCTCCTATGTAAAGTTTTTTGTGGAAGCATATTGTTGACTTATGCCTGTAGACCTTAGTCCTATGAACCTTTATGTGCTGTGGTGGACTGACACCAGCCAGCAATTAAGTCTCCACAAAGACACTTGCACTGTCCTTCCAGACTGTGGCAACAGCAAGGGCAAAAGCATGATAAACATGTGAGTTGACATAAAAAGAGTTCAAGAAGTGAAGGAAAGTGGAAGAAGAAAGGGGAAAAAAGGCTTCAAACAATGAACATAAAAGCATTCACTCAGCACCTCCCACAGACAGACCAATGCCCAGCCAGTCTCCTAGCAATTGCTTCCCCCTCCTCCATCCCCCTTTTGTTGTTGAGTGTGATGATATGTTGTATAGGACATACTGTCTTGGGTCAGGGGAACTCATCTGCCCCAGCTGTGTTCCCTCCCACTCTGACTGATCTTGATAACCCCAGACTGCTTGCTGGAGCACAGGCAGAGTGAGAAACAGAAGTTTTGGATGTTGTGCAAACACATCAGCAATAGCTAAAATATTGGTGTGCTATCA
Source organism: Taeniopygia guttata (assembly GCF_048771995.1). Taxonomy (NCBI): domain Eukaryota; kingdom Metazoa; phylum Chordata; class Aves; order Passeriformes; family Estrildidae; genus Taeniopygia; species Taeniopygia guttata. Next base: position 101,349,363 of record NC_133026.1, read on the forward strand.
ACATTGCTTTATCACAAGTACAAAACACAACACCATATGGGCTGCTGTGAAGAAAATTAACTTCATCCCAAACAAACTCAATATAGCATCATGACAGGACATGCAGAAGGACCAATGAACTCATATATGGATAATGTATATATCAGAATGATTTTTTTGTGTATGTTGGACTAGACAAGAGGATATGGATGTAAATGTTTGTAGGACTGAGAGTTCTGATTGCATTTACTCAGGTCTGGCAGCAGTATTAATGTATGTCTAGCATGAAACAGGCTTTAATTGTAATCCCTGAGCACATCATCACCAAGACCATCAATTGCTAGAAATATCACAACTGTAGAGAACAATTAAAAATCTTCTAGCTGCTACTAGAAACATGTCAATACAAGAGTCTCAGAAGTAAAAATACCATAGCTTGGAAAGACTGTCAGGGAATGTGAGATATTAATCTCCCCTGCCATATTCCAGACAAGCTACAGCAAGTATCATTCTCACTCTTCATATCCAAGGCCCCTCTTTTCTCTGGCTTTGTACATTGAATCCTACCAGCAATATTAAAAAAATTAAAATCATGGCAGGGTGTTAGTAGACCCCAGCCCCAGCCCCCTTCAGCCTCAGATTTTCCTTACACTTCTCTCAAGTCATATTATTGATAAAGAACAGCACGTGCTGTGGTGACAGGACTGGAAGGAAGTGGGAGCACCAGAGGGCACTCCATCTTCCAGGAAGGCTCCTGGAGGTAGAGGTGTGACAGGCTTGCCCTGAGAGTAGGTAAAAATATGGAGAGACAGACTGGAGGAAGTGTGGGGAGCAGGAAGCGGCTTTCACGCTTGAAGCAGACCAGGTGAGTCGGGAGAAATAACCAAGGCAGGAGCTGCTTTTTCATCCTTCCACAGAGAAATCTGCTTGGAAATAGCAGCAGGAGTGAAGAAGGCATTTTGCTGCTGCTGTTTCTTGCAGCTTGCAAAGGGTTGATAAGGCCTTAGAAAGGTTTTTCCATTAAAGTGGGCTAGGATGCTGAAGAGGGATGCTGGCTGCTGGGCAGGGCTGTGCAGAACAATCTCCTTCATGCCAGTGGTGTAAGGAAAGCTCCCACAGGAGGAGCATATGAATGGCTGAGGCAATGCAAATGCACCCATCAGTTTATAATTTCACGATATAGACAAAGGTCTAAGCTACAAAAACCAACCAAAAAAATGGGTTCCATTAGAAACAGCATTATTTTTCACATGGTCTGTTGGGTTTTAGTGGTAGTGTGCCCAATAAATCCAAAATGATATGACCAATCATTCTGTTACGGTGATCTGCGTATATAGCTTGCTTCCTCTGAAAGCTAATGCACAAATACTTTAAGAAGTTACTTTGGGAGGCAGAGCAAAGTTTTCTGATTTCTTTTGAATCAGAAAACTAATGAGGCTGTAAAACCTCAAGTAAACTTTAAATTTACTTAATTTCTTGAGTCAGTCTTGATATGGGGGAGGGAGCAGGGGGAAAAGAGACAAGACACAAAACAGCCACGAAATGAGACTCAGAAGATGATCCTACTGAGTTTTGGAGTGAGCAATGCCAAAAGCTTTATGCTTGCTACTGCCATTACAGCTTACCCAGACATTCTCAAAGGAAGACACTTGAATACCTGTTGCTGGAAGTGTCAAATTATCTCCATTGCCACATCTCAAAGAACAAAGGTCTGTTTGTGTCTTTGCTACGTGTTATTAAAGCATTGTGAGGGGGCTCATACAGTCAGATCTGGGGACAGACCCACATACAATGAAACTAAGAGAAAACATTTCAGAGATATTAAAGATGAGCAAGAACCAGATAAAGGAGATACCCTAAATGGTCTTCATGATACATTACACCTTCAGATCAAGTCTGTGTGGCACAGACACCTTTTTGAAACACACTATGTAGAGCTGAGTAAGAAGTTTTTTCTATTTTATTTTTCATCTTACTAGCTATAGACCTTAAACTGTTAGTACTCCATAAAGGTATCCTGCCAAGGACAGACTAATTTTGCTGACAAAGAAGCCCAGGAAGCTGTCAGGAGTATTGCTGTTATAAAGATACAGATTACCTGCATGCTATCACCTCTCTCACCATCCCCACTGCTGCTCTTTTGGAACAGCTTAGCAAAAATCACCTACCTCAAGTTCTGTACAGACAGTGAGTTGGGTGATAAAATAAATGGCAAACCATTCAAAGTATCTCTTTATTAATTTATATTCTGCTGATAGACAGGTATACTGGGCATTTAAGAAAGCATCCCTCCCTCCGTTCCAGACTGGGACTGATGTCCTCCAAAATTCTGCAGCTCTACTGGGCCTGTATTTATGCAACTTTCTTTTGAAAAAGGAGGTTAGATTATGAACACTTACAATGGCTGTGACTGCTGTTTTCTTAGTTTCCTCTAAAATGTCACCCTCCAGGTAACTTTCAGAGTTCTGGAATATCAACCCCTCATGTTCATATCTTCTTTCTCCTCCTTTCTGATTCCAAACTCCTGAATGAATGGTGTGGGTTGGAACACACTAGTCCAACCCTGCTGCCATGGGCAGGAACACCCTCCACTAGATACAAGTTGAGAAGAACCTCATCCAACACATCCTTGGATGTTTCCAGGAATGGTAATCTGCCACCTCTCTGGGCAACCTGTTCCAGCATTTTTCCATCCTCACTGGAAAAAATTTCTTCCATCTAATCTAAATAGTCCCTCTTTTTGTTTAAAACCATTACTCTCCATCCTATTACAACAGGCCCTGCTACAAAGTCTGTCACCATCTTTCCTGTAGACTAGCCCTGAAGTACTGAAAAGCTGCCATGAGGTCTCCATGGAGCCTTCTCTTCTCCAGAGAACACCACCACCTCTCTCAGCCTTTTCTTATTGGAGAGGTGCTTCAACCATGTGACTTCATCTGAAGTCCTCATCTGTTTTTTCTACTTGGCAAAATATTGTTTTGTCTAAGCCTGGATTTTTCTGTAATTTGTATGGATTGATAGCTGTAGTATGAGAGTGAGGACACAAAGCTGCTTGATGTGCTTTCTTTGGCTGGCTCCAGTTTTATGGTACTGAAGTTTGCAGAATGCCTTTTGGAACAACATCAGACAGACTCTGCAACATAAACTCTGTGTCAGAAGAACTAGAGAAAAAAAGACTAGTATCAGTAAAACAATAAGAAACATTGCAGAACTCTTTCCTCCTCATCTCCTTTGACCCCTTGCCCCAGCCCCCCAAGGCCTACCTGTGCAAAGTATGTCTGCATGAGTGCAGCAGCTGAAATAATGTCTGGTTGACACTGGCAATCTCTGTCCTCGGGAGAGGAATCCATGATTCTTTCTGCATTTCACGTTTGGGATCACATTGCCAGCATCACCTTCTGTCCAAGGACTCCTTTGGCACACATATCTTACTTATGCTTTTTGAAACACTGGATGTGTCCATGCATATTTCAATGGATAGATCACAGAACACAACTTTTTATGGTCCCATAATTATTACAAAGAAGCGTGCTTGGCTGGCATACCTGACCCGTCAAGCTGGTTGTGAGGAATATGATGTTGGAGGTTTGGATTTTGTTTCCTAACACTAGGGTTTTAAAATGAGTAAGAGCACATTCTGCAACAGGCTAAAATGCTATAAAGTTTATCCAAGGACCATCATTCTTCTCAGGACTGGGACTGTATTTCCCAAGTTTTTCAGTACTGCTGTTCAATTTATAGCAATGTCCCATACCTGCCAGCTACACTTTAAAAGAAATGCTTTCCAGATGCAGAGCAAACCTGTCTTGCTGTCTTCAGATCTGAATTTTAGAGTGGTTTTGAACTGGGAGTTGACAAGCTGCAAGTCATTCTGTCCAAGCTGGATCTGTTGGATTTAGAGCTTCTCAAAACTTTTCAGGTTGACTGAGACATTTATATAGATACTGCCCCCATTCCAGACAGCTCAGCAGGATCATTTAAGAGCTGAAATACTGTGCAGTCAGCCACATCCTGGAATGGGTTTCCCATAAAGCTGTGGAAGCATTGAGCAGTTGCTCTGCCCACAGTGTCTCCTTTCTGGGTGAGGAAATGTTCTGTGGCTCCAGCAGATGGCTCAGCAAGGCATTGCTGATTCATTCCCCCTTTTTGCTGCTTTGTTGCTGCAACAAAGGTAATTCCCAGCATATTCAGACACTAGTCAGTGCTTTGTAGAAAGGGGACCCATCCAAACAGCATGTAAGATCAGTACAGTCATTCTCAGGAGCTTTAATGATGTAAACCTGTCCACTGACAACAACTCTAGTAATGGAGCAGTTCCACGATTTTTTGAGTAACTTCCCCACCAACCACTCTAGTCTTGGTGTCTTTTAACATCTTTAACAGAAGGAACTACATCCCCCTCATAGCAGTCACACATCTCAAGAACAAGAGCAACCCTCCCACAGGAGCAGCAGGCACAGAGGGAATGGCAGGGAATGCCCAGGGCTGCAGAGGGTTGTTGTGACAAGACCAAGTACTACCAGAACACCACCATCTCTTCTTCAGAGCAGGGCATCTTTCAGGTTCTGCATTTGTGCATTTTTAAGCATAAAATTCACCTCTTTCGTATACTGGCACAGCATATCTTACTCCACTCTGAGTTGTATCCAGCTCCAGGGATACTCTCCCAGCAAATGCTACGAGAATTTGCTTTGTTCAGCCTGGAGAAGAGAAGGCTTCAAGATGACCTAATTGAAACCCTCCAGTACCTGAACGGAGCCTACAAGAAAGATGGAGATTGACCTTTCACTTTGTAGTGACAGGACAAGAAGGAACGGATTAAAACTGAGAAAGAGCTGATTTAGATTAGATATTAGGAAGAGTTTTTCACTTTGAGAGTGGTGACGCACTGGAACAGGTTGCCCAGAGAAGCTGTGGATGCCCCATCCCCGAAAGTGTTCAAGGCCAGGCTGGATGGGGCTTTGAACAACCTGGTCTAGTGAAAGGTGTCCCAGCCCATGGCAGGGGGCTGGAACTAGATGATCTTTAAGGTCCTTTCCAACCCAAACCATTCTATGATTCTGTGATTCTGTGACCTTGCTATTGGCTGGATCAATACTGGATCACACAATAAACGCTCACTGGAGGTAGCTCACTATTTGCTAGATTTAATCTAGAAAAGAGGCTTAGTTGGAGGCACTCTGGTGCCAAGAGATATTAAATTAAACAAAATTTTATCAGGTATGTAATTATTTATTGAGCTGAGAATCCATACAAGATAAACAAATGTTTACACTATCATACAGTAAGCATTTCCAGGGCCTAATAAAAATGATTGTCACTCACTGTGCTTCACCAAAAAAAATCATTTTAATGAATAAATAATTTGATGAAATCAAAAAATATTTACAATATCAACAAATGAAAAAGCTTTGGATATATTAATCTGAGCATCCTGTCTTTTGTATTTTTTAATGCATTCCTATCAAAATCCTCTCTATGAAATGGTACAAAGTGGATAGAAATTACAACTCAACAAAGTTATCATGATTTGGTACATGTCTTTCTGTTAGTTCAGATAAGCTACATATGATTTGCTTATTATGCACGTGTTAGAATACAAATATAACTAAAATCATATATTATCAAAATGCCAGACAGCATTCTCCACAGAACAGAAATGTACACTAGGCTGTGACAAGAACTGAGAATCACAGGCAACAAAATGTAACAGAAAAAGTACAAATTCCTTCATAAGAATATAATTGTGCTCTCTTATTTACCAAAGAACTATGCTGCTTCACCACATCGATGGCTGAGTGTGGGCTGCCCTGGACTGAGTCCCGCAGGGTGACCCACTGCTGGCCAGTCGATGGTTGCCCAGACCGTGTAATGTAAACTCCACCAAGGACGAGAGGACTCTCAGGCTGTAGAATCCACGAGGGTTTATAGGAGGGAAGTCTGAGGGTTGAAGGAAACAGGAAGGGAGCAGGAGGACAACCACACGTGAAGTGTGAGGGCACTGACAGCGGCTGTCGGAAGAGGGACCAGGGAATATAACTGGGGAAGGATAGGAGGGACCAGGGTACAAACAGTCCAGCGGGGGAAGGGTTTGGAGGAGGAGCTGGAATGGGGTGATGTGAACTGGACCAACGAGGGAGAAGAGAAGGAGCAGTTTTCTGAGGGAACCAATGGGGGAACTGAGAACAAAGAGCTTTCTAGAATGGGGGAGAGTACAACAGATGACTGGCATGAACTCATTTGCATGGGAGCGCAGGGATCTCTGGGAAAATGCTTTGCCCACTTAAACAACTGTGCTCTCCCAGGGCATGCCTGAGCTATTTTCCCCAGGGTGTCTCCCACAGCTCAACATGAATACGGTGTTCAAGGACTGCCACGTGGTTTGGTGTAGGCTCACAGGGGTGCCAAGCAGCAGCTTCTGAGTGGCAATCGGGCAGTGCAAGCGGTTTTATAAACATCTTTTGGGGCTCTTAAAAAGAGCCAATTATACAAAGCAGTAGAAGCATAACACTGAGAAGTCTTCATCTCATTTACACAGACATCATGAAGTGACTTGCTTTGTTTGTGGTAGTGAAAGGAGGAGCTTTGTCTGTGCTGTCTAGACAATCAGCCAGAATTCAAGTATTCTAAAGCCACTTCGTAGCAGAATTTGTATTGATCCTGAAAAATCAAAAGAAAACCACAAAGTCAGTTATTGAACAAACTTAATTAAAGGGGTCAATATTTCTCTCCTGCTAAAATTATTTACTATCAGCTGCTGTCAGTGGGAACCAGTTTGCAAATCCAATTTTTGTTCAGATAAGAAAATCTTTATATTAACCAGACAATAAACACTATACATAGTAACTTATGGTACTGCTCACGTTAGATGAGTATTTAGCTGCTGTAATACACTTCTATGAGAAAAACTGACTGCACATAAGCAAATTGACTTGCAACCCTTCTGTCATTTGCGAAAATGCTCATGCAGCACTCAATGAGAATTGGAGTTATTGAAATTCCTCCCTGGAAATGTTTATCTTAAAATAGACCCAGTGTTAAGTACTTCCCAGATTGCAACTTTTATTTTAATGTCATTCAGACACTTGCTGCATTTCAGGGCAAGAGTACTTACTGTTGGTCCTCTCTCTGCAGCCCAGACTCAACCCACAAGACTGTGCAATAGCCTTGTGAGATGGGGCCTGAGCTAAATTAATTGGATTAATTCCAGTTAATTTTTAGCAACTGCCAGTGATGCTCAAGTTAGGCTGGGTAACAGGAGAACTACAAAGAGCCTAAGTTTTCAGGTGCCAGCCCTGTGCTTCAAACACAGACCTGCTAGTTTTATTTGTAACTGCTTGGAAACAGTGCAAGTCCCAGGGAAATAAATCCCCTTCCTGAGAGGATGCAAACCCACTCTGCATCTCTGGGGACAAAAGGTCATTGGCCCCTTTCAGGTCTTCAGTGGAATGGAGAGGACAGGTTTGACTAACCTTTGTCCACTTTGAACCATTTAAATGGTGCAGTCACTGCTGAATTCCCAGTTTTATGTGCATACATACCCCTTTCCTGTTTCCATTCTTGCTACTTGCAATACTCAAAAATACTACAGATATTGAAATAAAAAAAAAAAGCTGAAAGAAATACTAAGTGCAGGTTCCCTGAATCTAAGGGCTCTTGCTTCTGAAAGTTCAATTTGGAAACAGTTGCCAGTTTTATGACTATTTCTGTTACTGAAATGCTTCTTTTGCTTATGCACTTGATTTGATTAATAAAGAATAACTAAGCACATATAGTTATTTAGGAACAACAACAGATTTAACGAGCTGACAGCACTCAGCCTTGCCCACCATCATGAGTAGTAAGACATTCAGATATATTCTCTTTTCAAAAAATTTAAAGGGTTAAATCTTTTGGCCTGTATTTGTGATTTTGGTTAACATTTTAGCTGAGAGTACACTTAAGATGCAAAAGACCATATACTATTAATAAAATCAAAAAGCTATTAACAAACATGGATCATTTAGAAGTTCTGTTGTTGAGAAATGTCACATCATAAGAAAATAAGTCTTAGGTGCACATATAACCGAAGTGATGACTGTGTTGTATGCGGGATTTAAAACCCTCCTGCAAGGTTCCATAAACTGCTTGTCTTCTTCAGAATGAGAAAGGAGTTAAAACAAAAAAGAAGGAAAGAACAGAGTATTATGTAAATTCCTTTTCTGCTTTTACTGCATATATATTTCTAAATAAATGGAAATTGCTCTGTAACTACGTAACAGATCAAAACAAGAGATCAGCCACTCATCCATTTCCACTCTTTCGTGCTCATTTTATGCCGATTTACTGATCCAGCAGAATAACTCATTTTCAGTAAACTGAATACCTGTCTTAAAGAGCAGACATACCTTATTTTCCACTGTGTTCACTCACTAGTGTCCTTTGTACTTTTTTATTATTCATTTGATGGTGGATATTAAAAGTCTCTTTAGACTAGCTAGCTTCAGAGAGGTATATTTAAATTTATTTTCTAGGACACCTGTGGGTAGGCCCAATAACATTTCTCACCAAATGCTTCAGGCATTCCATAATAGATGTTTTGCAACATCATGTGTTACGTTTGTATGATAGCTGAAAAAATTTATTAGATTTCCATACTGTAGAGATGTGGCATTCAGATTTTTACACTTGGAGGAAAACTAAAGGTTGCAGTGAAATTAAGAGATTAATCTTTAAGTATGGATGGCAAAGACTGTCTTTATCTACTCAGAAAGTGCATGACATGTATTGATAAAGCAGTGTTAAACCTGTTTTTTTGTGAAACAATGTCATGATTTTGAGAATTTAATCTTTTACCATAAAATTTTACAAGTTAGATGAATATTACTGTTCTTCTTTTTCCAGTAGAGAAACTGAGGCAGACACATTAATATAAGAAGGGTCATAAAAGATAAAGTCAGTAACAAGATCAGGAAAAGAACTTAAGTGTCCCAATTCCTTTTACCAAGAAGCAATCTACATGGAAATTGAAACCTGGCTAATTCCAATATTTGTTCCTATGAGGTGGCAGACCACAACTGAAGAGATGTCATTCTAACTCTGCTCAGTCAGTGCACTATGTGATAATGGGAAAAATCCTCATTGTCCCTTGCCTTTATTCCTTGTCTCTTAAAATAAGGAAAACAATACTGATCTCCTTCACAAGTTTTGCAATTTCCTAATAAAAAAGGCCCTACAAAGCCTTTCTATGCCTTCCAGACATTCTCAATACCACTCTCAATTTACTAAAAGGCACATTTTTATCTAAAATAACACATTTAGATTTTTGATTTAAAAAATTATCTGCTGAGAAATGGAGACAACTGCCTGACAAATCTATAACTGGAGAACTGTCACATATGGGAATTTATAGAGAGCATTTTTTTAACTGTACTTCTACACTGGTAATTTTCTTTTTATTTCTATAAAATAAATGAATAGGAGATCAGAGAGTTCTGTGGGCTTAAGTTTTAGGAGGATGGAGAACAGCAGGCCTGCCAAATCCCTGCATAAACTATACTGCATGAATGAAGTAGAAGGACATTTTTCTTAATATCTAGGAAATAAAAATGTATGGTTCTCAGCACAATGATTCTCCTCCTGAGAATATAAACTAGAGGAAAAGAAGCCAATGAAGCTGCTCCCTCCCATTACTGTGGGAGTTTGATAGTTTCTCACTGACACAAGACTCACAGTTCCACACTGCTGGCTCATGGCCCTGTGGTACTGCTTGTGAACTCCCTCCTTGCTTTGCACAGCTGACCTTTCTCCATGTGCCTGGCCAGAGCTGGGCCTAGGGGAGGGTTTGGGACTTCAGAGGCAGGCTAGGAGAGAGCACTGTGATGGGGAATATAGTGGAAGCCACTCTCCCCCAGGAGAGAGGAGCCACAGCCATCCATGTGGTGGAGAGGTGGATATCCCTCCCTACCTGTATGTCAAAGCCTCGCTCTTTCTGCCTATTCTCCAGTGTGTACCACACTCAGCTCATCTGAGGGGGTCCTCTCCTAAAATTACAGCTGGTTGGACCAACTCAGTGAGATGTCTCCTGCCTCACTCTGGGCATGCTAGAGAAAAGTTGCTGAAATTACTCCAATTTGTTTAACCAGATCTTGCAAAATCGGCCTGGATTGGGTTAACATCCCTGAAAGTGCCCAGATGCTGCTTCTTCCTGCCTGTGATACTAAATCAAATGCAGCTGCCTCTTAAGCAGCCACCTCTGCAGCAGGATGTTGTAAAAGTGTCTTTATAGCCCAGCCTTCAGAACAGGGCATCAAGCTACACCCATCTCCAAGTACAAAACTACACACTAGAGTGTAAGAACCTGCTGGTTTAAGCTGTTCTGCAGCTCTTCTGGCATAGCAGCTGGCACTTCAGCAGTTCTCCATTTAGGAAAAAAGCTCATAAAACACTCTCTAGGAAAATAATTGCACATGGCCCCTTGTTTCTGAACTTCTTTAATCTTTCTATGAGATAGAGCAACCATAATTAAATGCAATATTCTGGATGTCAAACTGAAATTCATGGCTTTGATAAATATTAGGCGATTAAGCTATTTATAAAATATATAATTTGAAAATCTGGCATTTAATTTTACATAACTATTATTTCTACCATGCAAGGGCTGCTCTCCACTTGGTTCAGCATGCTAGAAAAGAAAATTAATAAGGATGTTCATCTGAAAGTTTAAAACTCTTAAAAAATTCAAACGATCAGAGACAAAGTCTCCTTGGGAAGAAAGCAATGTAAAAATACTGTTACAAGTGAAGTGACTTCATTATCCCCTTTGAAAATGACTTGCTTGCTTTGTGAACAACTCCCACTGCAAATCCTGGAAATCTTACCGACTCTTCTGAGAAAAAGAACATTTTCTATTTAATGGTGCAGTTAAAAAGCTCATACCAGAAGGTCCACCATGTTAGGCTTATTATTCCTCAGTGTCTTCACAGCATGGAATACGTCAACAGCCTTCTGATGTCGAAGCATTTCACAAACAATACTGATTGCACAAAATGTCCCACTGCGGCCACCTCCATTCCTGCAGTGAAAGTGATAAAATGGCTCAGTTACAATGGACTCTGTGTCACAAGTTTGTGATGGCTCCAGAAGGCATGAGTTTCAGCAGGGAGAAACCACAGAATATTCCTGCCCCAAAGGCTGCTGAATTCTAGGCAAAACATGATTTTTAATTGGAATTGGCATGCTGAAATATCTCAAAGCTGATTCAGAAGTCAGCAGGCTGAAAGCCTGGAGGGAATTGAATGGCTGAGTTTTGCACCACCCTTCAGTGAACACTGGAGACAGAACAAAGAGGATGCTAAAATAAGGATAAAGTACTTTTAGTTTCCGTTTAACACTGCTTTGCATTGTAAACACACATGGCTGCAATGAATATCAGGGCTGGAAATGCCACAGAGAAAGCAAATCTTTCAGTTCTTTTATTCCAGATTCTGGTGCTTTCCTCCTGGACACAAAGGCATTTTGGAGGAACTGCAAAAGCACCGGAAGTCTCATTTGGGGGAGTCCTGGTGGCTGCACTTGGTATGGCATTGAGTGGTGCTGCCATGTCCCTCTGTCTGATTATCTCAGCTCCTGGCAGCAGGAAGAGGGGCTGGCTGCCTGGCAAGGACTGTTTCTAAAGGCAGATGTATTCCCCCTCCACCCACAGTTATCAGAGGTTGAGAACCTGAAGCGAATTGCTAATAAAGTAGCCAGGCACAAATGTTCATATATGTGATCAAATACAGCATTTAATAATACTTTATCCCTGGTTATTTTAATCTTCAAGAGAATCTCTTTCTTTCTGGAAACCTGATTATTTCAACATTTATTCTAATCAGAATCTTTAGGCTGTGCTTCACTGAAAATAATAAACCTTAATAATTACCAGAGTGCAGACTAGTTAGGTAGCAGGTCTTTCAAACAAGCTTTGCAAATGGTTGATTTTCAAAGGAAGATACAACGTTGCACATCTGTCACATCCAGGCACTATGAAAAGAATGCTCTCTGCTGCCAAAACAGCGCCTGATATTGTGGGACTGTTTGAGAATTTTAATTAAAATAAAGTCATTTAAAAGGATTATATTAGAGCTTTTTCTTTCTTTACTGCCTGGAAGTGACGCATGTGTGATGTTGTACAACTATTTAATATCATCAGCCACCTCAGAGATAACAGTAATTTGCACTTCAAAAGGGTCTTTTCAGCTAAAGATCTCAAAACATTAATTAATCACACTGCACAATACTTCTTTGATGAAAGTATTATTATCCCCATACTACAGATGGGGAAACTGAAGAGCAATGACTTGTTCAAGGTCAGTGATAGTAGGAATTACTAATATACTCTTAGATTTTCCTCCATCATTCTGACACAGGATGCCAACTTCTGAACATGGTTTTCCTGTTAGCAGGTCCCTTCTCTATCATGGCAACATCTTTAAACAGATGTTTAGAGGAAGACAAATACAACTTCAACTGCTGAAGACTCACCCTCAAAAGATCAGCTACTTCTGAGGGCAAAAGCACGTACAGGTATTAAACTTGTATCAAAAGAATGATGGTGGCAAAGTGGATGAGAGTCTGCATTAGTGGAGCACAAAGTCACAGGAGGACAAAAATATATAACATTATTACAGAAAAGTAAGGCAATTACAGGATCATTGTAACTGGTCTACCACACCACTTTTACTCCTGTGCTTTATGCCTGGAAAATGAATCACCCCTCCAAAACGACTTATTTCTGTGGTCCTTATCTGCAGAAATAAAAGGTACATTGTTCTAAAGGCACATTTTTGATTTACTGCGAATAAGTATGCAACATTCCCATTTGCAAGACTCACAGACATTTTTATATAAAATAGAGTTAATTCGAATCCATCATCTTTTCATAAGGCTCTAACAAAGGACAGATGGGGAAACTCATGAATCTACATTAAAATTACACAATTCCTCTTGCATTTGAAGCTTTTAAATGAGCAGTTGTATTATTAATTCAGTTCCAGATTAGATAGATGCCTCTTCACCTCGTTACAAATCTTTAAAAGCCTGGCACAAATTCGGTGACAGTATTCCCTTATTCCTCTCTTCCGTTTCCAGTACTTACAAGCAATGTACGACTGTGCGTCCCTCTCCCCCGTTGTATTCCTCCTGCCACTTGTCCACCTGACGGATGAGCTTCAAGAAGGAGCGTTTAGAAACCGGAGTGTCCCTGTACATGGGCCATCCCAGGAACTGGAACTGCTGCACCATCCGATAGCCGTCCTGGGGCTGCAGAGATCCGGGCAAAAGCAGGAAAAGTAACAGTATTTTATTGGCACGTAATTTAGGTATTTGCATCAATAAGGGAAGTTGTTCAAGCAGATGATTGCTGACAAACTGCTAATGTAATTTCAACTGCCCTTGAGGATTTATGACTTTTAATTTCCAATTGAGTTATTAAAACGAGTTTTAAAACAGATTGCTATACAATAGACTAAAACATAGCAACAGTACATCTGTAAAATCAAGCAAATAATTAATTAATAAGATAGGAGGAACTTGGTAGGAAAGACAGAGCTGTAACATAACTTCAATTATATACTGTTTTCATATATAAGCTTCAGTGTTTTTAAGAACGTTTATATATTTCTGTCCTTTTTTTACAAGAAAGGTCAAACCCTCTCAAGATATTTTGAAGCAGGAAACATTAAAGAAACCAAACAGAATCCTCAGATGTTTGTGGCTTATAAAAAATATTGTGTTCTACTGCAGCAGTCAGAGCCCCTCTGGTGAAACACTACTGAACAGTTGCTTTATGGTGATTTAAAATAAAAAAGGAGCACAGAACAAGTGATAGTGGCAGAAAAGTACAGTCCTTTGAAAAGGGCATAATAAACATGCACATGAAAACTGGTTTTGTAGTCTAGAGTTTGCCACTTTTGTGCAAAGTGAGGGCATTTTAGTGCCACTCCTAAAATGAACAACACACAGAAACATTGACATTGTATTTTATTCTGTAGAGTAAGAGTTAACAGAGAGGATGTAAGACGATATAGGAATAAACAAAACTGGATGCAGCATTAGGATGTGCTCTCCAATTGGTTTTGTGTGCTTTATGTCACAGTCTGGAATCTACTGATTTCCTGTGCAGTTTCTTTCAGCTGATGGACCCTTTTCCCGAAGCAGATCAGCCAGACCCAATGCTTGCTGAAGGTCACAGCCTGCTGGAGGCTGTGTTTTTTATATTGCCGCATTTACTGCAAATGCCAGGCCTTCATAGTATTAAAAAAGTATTTGTAGTTTTAAAATCTGCTTCCTATTTGGATATTAACATGTTTTTGGTGTCTCTCCCTGTCCAGTGAGCTACCAGGTCTCAGGGAAGTTCTTGATTTTTTTTCTGGAGGGATTGCTGCTTATTCCTAACTACAGTTTTTTGGTGGTTGATAGAAGTCCATTGCAAAGTCTCCCTGAATGGGAACAGATACTTGGTCTGTGGTGGAATCTTTTTTCCACTCAGCTTGAAAGACATGCCTTGTTTAGTCTTCTGTCAACTTTATGGGAGCATAAAAGCTGGATACAAGAACAATCTGCTCGCCCTTCTGAAGTAGTTACATATGTTATGAAGTGTGGTTAGTGAGAGAGGATCTTCACTAAGAGGCTGAGATTGCTATTGAAAAACATAACTAGTATTGGTGCACAGCTTTCTTCACATAACACAGGATACAAATACACAAGATGGCTAATTTCAGACTATTGAAAACAGCACTGATTTCAGCATTTTTTGGCTATCATACAATCTGAATGCCACATTTATTTCATTTGCATTTAACAAACTTGAGATATGTATTAAATTTTTTTAACTTATATTATACATAGAAGGCTTTTTTCCCCTCTGTGATTGTGCTGTGACTCAGTATTGCGCCATTGCTTTCAAATAAATACGCTGAAAAATGAAAATGGTTCTATGTGAGTTTAGCTTTCATTTCTACGATTTGAGTAGACTCAATTCATCTACTGAGACAAAATTGTTTTGCAAATAAGATCCTTACTCTGGCTGCATTATAAATTCGGAATATCCGGCTGATGATGTCTTCTTCTAAGTCAGCTGATACAAACTCCACCTGAATAGGACCATGCCGGTGGACTCCATTTTCTGGCCAGTACTGAGGACAGAGCTATAGCAGACCATGGACAAAAAAGAACACAGTTAATCACCTTGGATTTCATGCTGCCTCACCATACTTTTCTGTATTTTAATTTGTCATACATGCACTAGTGGAATTCTTGCACAGTATCTTTATAAAATACATGACGCACCAAGTTCGGTTTTGTGCACTCTGCTTTCATAATGCTTTTTCATGTACCTAACATGCTGTTCCTCGCTGCTGTACTTTTAGTGTCTAGTGTTTGGAGTAAAACACTTCTGACACTCAATGTTAGCTCTACAATACATTTTCATGAGACAGGGAGAGGCTGACAAATATTGCTGAATTCTTGGAGGCAGTGGAGGCTAAAAACCAAAGGCCTGAATAGTTGCTAATAATTCAAACTGCATGTAATTTATACTAGGAAAGGTACATAAATTCTCAAAACTCAGGATTAACTTTCACATGTTTCACCTGATGACCGATGATGTTGGCGAATATTAGCATTGCTTTAAACTTCCAATTGCTTAATTTCATCTTATTAGCAACCTGAAAATATTAATTATGCTTTCTTCAGTTCTCAGAAAAAATTACTTCTAGGTATCTAAAGATCACAAAGTAAAATTACTATTATCTTGCATGGTTTTAGTGTCTAATAATATAACAATGGCTTAACCAGGGAGCAATTACCATCTGTGTTAATACTTTAAACATTGAATCAACACTTTGCAAGAAGGTTTTTGAAGCTAGAATCTGCCTGTCCATTTTTTTTTTTCCATGAAAATCCAAAAGATTTTATTTTTTTTTTTGCCAGGGATATTTAGAGCAGTTTGAGCATGTAGCTTTTGTAAGCATTCACCAAAATTAAATATGAACTCATGAAATTTTGTTTGCTTGCAGAATCATTGATGTCATATTTGGAACTTTTTATTTCAATCAGTAAAACAGCTGTGGTCTTCATTCTGCTGCATTGCTGTTGGTGATACAGAGCTGAGCTGACAAATCACATTTACTCCAGATGTTGTTTTGCATTTCTTACAATACTTAGTCCTCAACAAAGCTGTTTAGAGATGACTACATTTTAGGAAAACATAATCATTTACTACACCAATTAAAAAAGAAAACTGGGTCTGATTTGCTCAAGATCACTTTAACAAGTTAAACCCAGAAATTTTTAGCAGGAAAATATGTTTTCATTTTTTTAAACCCTCCCTATGATGTGGTCTGCTGAGACAACTGCTTTCCAAATATTGTCTAAATCTTACATAATTTTTTATTATGAAATATGCTGGTGTACAGGACAGCAAAATGCAATGCATAAAACTGTTGCAAATGCCAACGCTCAGAACATTTAACATGTGCACAGTTTAGTACACATATACACAGGAATACAGTTCTAACAGATCTCTGAAAAATGCTTAAATGATAATAAGCAGAGCTGTTTGCTGGGGTTTTAGGAAGCTATGATTTTCAAGTTCTAAAGAAACCAAAAGCATTTAAGTCTGCACATTTTGCATGCAAGTGATGCTAGCAACTCTCTCCAAGTCAGAGCCACTGTGAGGGGTTGAATTTCATTTCCCAATAGAGCACAACAATCCACATAAATGGTAATATCTAAACAGAACTGTAAATACTTCATATACACATAAATAATAATCATAACAGTAATTATTAATAAATCTGAATGTAATGTGTGTTTTTAATAAGCTTTGCCCTCTCTCCACTTCTGTTTGCTCTGAGGGTTTTGAGATTTATTCCTAATGAAAAGATTGTTACTTGCATTAAGAGGTAAAAGGTTTAACATACTGCAGAGGCAGGTGCATTAACTGCATATCCCAATAGCTTTTAAATCCTGTGAGGCTAACACATGCTTGGAATAGCCATGCCCTATTGTAAATTCAAAACACAGCCAACAAATTAAAAAAACACTCTGTTCAGCAATCCCTAACAGTCTGTCTCCCTTGAGTCTTTCCTTATTCACTCAGAAAATAATCTTAGATTCATGAATAAAAGTTTTGTCTTTCATTTCTATTTTTCCTCCTGGTAGACAGTGCAGGGCTTAGAATCAGAAATTCAGTCTTTAAAACAGTGTGTGGAATTCCTACATGTTTCTTTGAAAGACCAGAAGGAAGATCAGCGTCTCTTAAAAACAAATTCTACATGTTAAATAGAAGAGGAAACATTTTTTTAAGTATATGCAATACCAAACAAAGCTAAAAAGATTCTTGATCATTAAATGACCTGCAGTCTGCTCTAAAAAATTAGAATTGCTCTTAACCAATAATTAACAAATATTTACATATTAAGAACCCAGATTACCACCACATTATTCCAGCAGAGGACTGGTGCAGTTTGTTGGAACTAAGGAAATTATATCTTTGTAAGAACTTGGAATTGTGCAGTTGTGAGCCAGGCTCTGGGACACTTAGTGATTAATCCTAGTGATTAAATTGCCAACCAGTAGGTTCGGTTTTCCAATTTTCTGAACAACATGTACAGCATGCGCAACTCTTTTGTTAGGTAATTACCTTCTCCTACACGTTTTGTTGCCCTCTTTTCTCTTCCAAAGGATGCTTAGTCTCCAATCTTTAGCTCCTCTCTCTTAGTTTAGTTCCTATCTCCTTGCTAATGACATCATTTCTGTGCAACACACAACACAGATTTTCACACTGGGAACACCTATTCCCTGGTAAGGAGACTAAGGTGATTGACCTGTTTCAGGCAGGCTTAGGAATAGCTGTTGGCTTCTGTTTACTATTTTGGCCACTAGAGCATGTTTCAGACTTGAGTCAGAATTCTACGACCATAATTTTTGGGTTTTAGCAGCCCTTTCCAAAACATGTTCTCTTAGAATAAATTACAGGTGCATGCACTCAGGTGTGTGCACACTAACATTTTGGAGGAGAAGCTGCCTGTCTGATTTATTCCTATTCCCCTATGAGCATCTGCAAGCTACAAATCAATATTTTAGTGTGTAAGTATTTAGTGTTGTTTTTCCAAGACTAATTACATCCTAAAGGTGTTCTGAAATGCTGAGGCACCAGCATTCCTCTTTTAAATTACACATTTTTCTGGACTTACTTGTGCAGGATCCACATCATTCAACATAACTACTGAAGTGCAGTGATAATCTAGGACCAGCCTCCAGAAATCTTTGACAGTATTTGGTAAGGGATGCTGTGTAACTATAAAAGCTGATGGTTGCTTGTAGCTCTGCAAAGAAGTAACAAGATGATGAGAAGAATGGCAAGAGAGAAAAATCCATTTAGCAGAATGTCAGTCATAGCCCCAAAACTTCAGGACTGAAGGCATTATTTCTATTTTCTGTATAATTAATATATTGTTTTCAGCTCTTTCCTGAGATCTTATATGCTTCAAAGTTAATAAACTGTATTTGGGCAGGATATCACTTCTGCAAATGTTATATTTCTAAAATGTATTTCATGCCACAGGCATAGAGTAAACTCATCAGAGGCTTTTGCTTCCAATGTAACTCCTACAAGATTCTGAGCAACGGGTTTGTTTTGAGCTGTTAATGGACAGATTAATCTTGACTGTTTGCATTTAGCTCTAAATTTGAATGACGCCTGTGAAAGGAAATATCTAGTTATTCTTCAGAAATATTGTTGAAATTCTGGTCTATCTGACAGCAGCGAAGATACCCAGCGGATAAATTTCAGTGCTCTTTGTTTCTTTTAGTACCAGAGTATGTCATTGACTGAGCTGTTTGCTGGAACTTTTCCACTGTGGATCTCAAACCAGCATTTTCACTTACATCCTTTGAGTGATGAAAGCTATCGTGGCCATACTGGGGCAGTTGTAGGGAGGGGGTGCCACTGCCTTCATTAAGGAGGGTGGAAGTCTCTGCAAGCCTCAAACTGTAGCATTTGTACCACAACAGAGATCCAATCAGATCTGCAGGCAAATGGTTGGATTCCTGGGGCTGTCCTGTGCAGGGCCAGGAGTTGGACTTTGACTAGGCAGGTGCCAAGAGGATGGTGCCAGACTCTTTTTGGTGGCGCCCAGTGAAAGGACAAGGAGCAATGGCCATAAGCCAAACCACAAGAAGTTACAACCTCAAGGTGAGGAGGAATTTCTCTATACTGAGGGTGGCAGAGCACTGTAACAGGCTGCCTAGGGAAGTCATGGAGTCTCCCTCTCTGGAGACATTCAACACCCACCTGGACACGTTCCCGTGTTACCTGCTTAGGGGTGACCCTGCTTGGGGGTCAGACCACATGATCTCCAGAGATCTCTTCCAACCCTAGCAATTATGGGATTTGGTGATCCTTGTGGTCCCTTCAACTCAGGATATTCTATGATCGTTCTTTTAACAGACAGACACTGAGGAGACCACAGAAAATTATTCCACTGTGTTTTGGGTACAGATGCAGACATGCAAAATTTTGGTTCTTTGTATCAGCACATGGCAACCAGCAGGTAATGATGCTACTCTTACATTAGGCAGCTGTTTTCTATCCTACAGGCCGTGCCTTGCTGGAAGTTTCATGCAGGTGAGAGACGTCCAAAGGGGTCTCCATTAATCACTCAATTAGAAGCCTCAGCAGTTCTTACGGGAAAACTATTCTCAAACTCATTCTGATACTGAATAATGAAAACTATGCTGGCTATCCCTTTTTCTTGAAGTGATTCAAGTGCGGTGATTCAACAACACTTCAATGGATTCAAGAGGAGAGGGGGAAACACTTAATCTTGCTTGCTGGAGATTGAGTTTTTAGAGACATGGACAAATGTCTGCTCTTGTCCATCAGTGCAGGGATGCTGCAGAAGCATACTTCAGATGGAAAGCAACCCAAATCATGTCCTCCCTTATAGCCTTTTGCCCAGACACAGGTCTGTATGTAGTCCATCATTTCAATAGTGAAGAAGGGAAGCATCTTATTAAGGCCCTGCTCTTTCTAAGCATTAGTTAATTCACAGAACAAAAAAGTACTGAAGTCTCCAGGAAAGAAGACAATGTAATGGCACCATCACAGACCACAGATTAAGGCAGTTCTGTTCTAATATGAAATGTCATTGACCTACCGTGAGAATCTAGACAAGTCAATTACACTTCTGTTCTCAGTTTTTCTACATAGATAAACACAAAGACAAATTTTCCTCCATTTTCACTGGAGTGTTTTGAACTTCAGCTTATTTTAGGAAAAAGCTTTGAGAACTTGGAAGGAAAGAAATGAAAAAACTGCAATAAACTGTTATTACTCTAGCTGCACTTTTTAAAAAGGCCATTTACAATGTGTTCCTTCCTTACTAACCTCTGTTTTCTTGTTGTTTATGTGTTTGACAACCGTAATGACTATAGCTGTAAATTGTCAAAAATAGGCTATAAATATCTACAGACTGTAAATGCAGTTTAAGTGACTTTTTACTGTTACTCCATTACAAGGATTACAATTGCCATAGATGCATTTGGGAAAAAACTCCACACACACATGAAGAGGAACCATTCATTCAAACAGAAATAAACAGGAAGGCTGAAGTAATGGCTTGTGTACTATCTTGTGTTGACAGACAATTATTTTTTTTGTTAATTACCATTTAAATTATAAACAGAGGGAACTGAAATATTGCTGCAAACCTTATTATTCTATTTAACTGCCTGTATCTCTTAATAGGTAACTCTTGTTTTCCTAGGCCAGATGGTTAAAAATTCAAGCACTAGGGAGAAATCCAGACACATTTAATTTATCAAAACTCCCTGAATTGCTCTCTGAGCATGCCTTTGGAACCTTGGCTGTGACATAACATATGTGTGATCCTAAATGTACTTGGAAGTTTAAAGATTTTATGCCGTGCTTCTGGGAAACAAAACAAGCTAGAAGGTTTTCCTTCTTATGCTGACTCCATTTTCTAGCACGGCTCAGTTTGGAGGGCTGCTTATTGCCTTTTTATTATTAATGATGTGGTGGAGACTTACATCCATCAGTGCAGCATTGATGTAGTTACTGCTTTCCCCATCTATCGTGATGAGGAAAGGCAGGCATCTGTCTGGAGGCAGCACATCCATACAGCGATTCTTTTCGTGGTTTCGTGGCAAAAGAGCGATGCTGCAATCTTCAACACGCAGTGTTGGAGTCACCATATTTAAAGTCTTTCAGAGAGAGTAAACAATGCAACGGAAAAATTAACACAGCAGTGAAAGCAACCCAAAATATTTAAGAATAGATCAGCTCAGCATTCAGCTTCAGTGGGAATCAATATGCAGAGAAATGAAAACACATCACAGTCAGCAGGGTTTGGAAGCAGAGAAATCCCGGAAGCATACTATTATGAAAAATAACCTCAAAGACAGCTGCAGAGTAGCCTGCCTTCTGGAGAAAGGACAGTGGAAGCACTGAAATACTTCCCTTGAGTAAGAAGAATATTTTACTACTATCCCACTGCATTATTTTATGATTCAGCATAACTATTTTCCCTTTTTTGCCGTCTTGCCCTCCTAGACCTGTTACAAAATTCATATGGCTATAAAAACTTAAACAGAAGTCTTTACTATAGTTGAACTGTACAGTTTCTAAGCAATGTAAGCCACTACTTACCCTAAATTCCTCTTTGATCTGGCTCGAGTTTGTTTGAGGATCTAGTTTATTCATTTCATAGTAAGCAGACCTAACTTGAGAAGCTGGAATAGATGTGTCCCCGCAAAGACAGGCTTCCAGGATAGCATCATGGATGAATACATATTGTTCCTGGTTAAGCAATTAAAATAGATAGTTACTGACATGAACTGCATAGGCCATTAGTATTTTGGTAAATAAAACATAACAGCTAATATGGTTGCTACTTCACTATTCAGATTACCAGCACTGAATCAAGACCAGAAGCAACAAGCACAGTTTATCAAACTTTATCCCACTCATTCAGAAATGAATATAGAAAGTTCGGCTTAAACTAACTACAAGTAGTTAGAGAAGTGCAGTAACACTCTGTAACAAAACTCAGAATGTTTCTGGTTTCCTCATTCCTCTGGGTGGTTTTGTAGGTGCTAACACGAAACTAAGCTTCAACAAGATGTACTCCAGAATGAATCCTTCCCAGAGAGGAAACACTCCTGATTTTCCTTATTTTTTCCTTATATTTTAAGAAATAAGGAAACTTTCAGTGAACCTTCATTGAAGCATAACTGCACGCTTGTTTGGGCAGGGGCTCTTCAGGTTTGTGCGGAGATTATTTTCTTCATGTGACTGAGTAAACAACTTTCTGGAGGGTGCCAACTACAAAGCTCTATCTTTATGGGCCAGAAGAGTCTTTTTTTTTGCAAAGCTGTATTCCAGTAGAGGAGCAATACCTCAGTCTGCACCATGTTAACTCTCCGGGATCGAAGCTCTCTCACGCAATTATAGATGTCTACAACGCCTTCTCGTTCTGCCATATCTAGCATGATGTCAATGACAATGAAGCATCCAGTTCTTCCAGCACCAGCACTGAAGTAGAAGAAGAGCACAGTTAATGTGCAGCAGTTTATTAGAAATGTAAAAGGTGTAAGGGTTCATCTCAGAGGTGCTTGATCAATTGGATAATTACTGAAATTGAGCTGGGCATTTGCAGGACTTCAGACTCAACATTTTTACTCTCATTTACATATGGTATATATGTTTGTTATATATACAATATATATATTCTTGTTTACAGTTAATTTTTGAGTACACCTCCAGTGGCTTCAGCAGCCTGTCTAGGGAATACACAGTAAAGGAGAACCAAAAATATGTCTTGAGTTTAATGCAAACCACAACCGAGAGATTTCAGTTTTACATACCTGCAGTGAACAACCAGAGGCCCAGCATTTGGTGGACTCTTGGATTTGACCTGCCGTACAAAGCCCAGCAGGCCCGTGGCATGGTATGGGACACCATGGTCTGGCCAGCCCGTGAAGTGGAACTGGCGTATTTCCCGAATCTCATGAGCACCTCTCTGTTGGAAAGACAAGGGTTGAAATCTTCAAAAGCCTGAGTCTTGCTGAAAAGCATCCCCTACCAACACAATCTGTACAGATTGCTGTAGAGCTTCCTCATAGAAGGAGAGCAAGCTCACAGGTCAGGTATTAACTGGTTTCAAAGCCTTCCAACAAAATTAAGTAAGCAAGCACTAGATTGGTCAGAAACTTTTAGCAACGAGAGAAATGCTCATTTCTACATTTAAGTACTAGGCTGCTTTGCAAACTGTGGCCTTAAGATGCATGCCATGATCGCAGAACAGGTCAGCAGCAAGGCTGAACACAGAGCACAGATGACTTTTTTATTCCCACTGCCCTCCACAGGGGTTTTGCTGCTGACTGCAGGGCACTACAGCTTCAGCATAATTTTCCTTATCATTTGTCTCCTTAACTGGTCTGAAAGAAAAAGCTGAATAATAGGAAATCTTTCTGCACCTTCAATCATAGGGGTTGTGTTTGTAGCCCTCCACATGTTCACCCTTCAGGTGATTTGCCACAGTCTACAAGGACATGGATATGGTGAGACAGGTATGAATGAGAAGCTGATTGTGTAAGTAATTTCCCATGTGACTTTGGGGAGCAGTCTGGATATTAGAAGGGTGTATGTTAAGTTTTATTTTCTTACAGCTTGTATTTTCCCTTCCCCCTCTAAAAATGTAGCTTGCCAGTATTTTATTCTTATTAGAAACCCACAGACTGGAGGCCATCATACACAGTTCATAAGCAAACAGCAAAATTATGGCACATCATGTCTATGCTGGACTAAATGTCAACAATATTAGTAACTGCTAGTTTACAGTTTTTCTTCTTAAAGATGTATTTCCTGTCTTGAGATGGTTTTCATATAAAATATTTTATTCTCTTTGAATAATAAGTAATATAAGCTTCCCAATTTACCACTATTATGCATTAGTCTGGGATTTTCAGTGGTGGAGAATTTTGGACATGCCAGTGCTACAGGACTATAGAGGACTTAGTGTATGTTTGAGTCTTTGATGCTCTGGAGACAGGGTATCTGCTCACAGGAATATCTCATCTCCCCTGGAAATTGACACAAAAAGGCAGGCAAGGGAGAGGATTAAGAGCATGTGAGGCAATGGTGTGGACTGAGGAGACCACACCCTTGAAACAGAAATGACCTAATATCTTAAAAACCAATTTTAAAACATAATGAAATCCAGGAATAGACAAAACAATCTGCATTTTAAGACAGTCTAGCAATCACATTCGAATACCCTTTGGTCCCTGCTCTCCAGGGATTTTAGAGTGTGTTAGTTAATACATCTCTGCTACTGTAAGCAAGGCCTTCAACTCTGTAAATAGCCCTGCTTATGTGAAGGTAGTGCCTCAAACACTTTTATATTACTTGTAACGTGATCCCCAAAGAAACAAAGATGCCATAGAAAAAAAAACAGTGCCATGACTATACAAGTTGAGGACTGGCTACTACACAGATCAGGTTATGTCCTGTACATCCTCTGCCTTAGTTGTGAAAAGGCTGTCTGTCAGGCTGACTGCATTTTTGTCCTTCATTGTTAACAGCTCCTTAGGAAAGGTTTTGCATATAGGATACTTTTATAATGAGTTTTCTTAATATATCTACCTAGGAGTGATTTTTATCTCTAGCTTTCCTGTTGGTTTCTAAACCCAAAATAGCACACAACTGCATGAATCATAAAAGCATGTGCTCATCTGGGAAAGACTATACAGCTGAAACAAACAGAAAATGGTGTACAGTGCTAAACCCTAGGATGTTAAAGAATTCTACAAAAACTTATGCTGCTGCTGTATGTTACTATTCATGCATGACTTATTCATCTGAGTTAACTGTCGTGCTGTAAAGAAACGGCTCCAAAGGAACTGCTTATTCACACAATGCAAAGCATATCTAGAAAACAGTCTTCCAAAATCAGACTGCACTTTTGGCTTCAATTTTCTCAGCATTATCCCCCTATTACTCAACACCCATTAAAAAAAATAAACCAAAAAAACAAACCAAGACTGAAGTAAGTGATCAATTTATCTTCAAGCAAATCAACTTCTAAATTGTACTTTATGGGCAGGTATGAGATGTTCATCAACAAACAGAAAGGACGGTCAGAAAGGACTAGAGGTCTTGGAGAATTTGATTCCTCTGATGTTTTGAACATCTATTAGGTACCTACAGGCTGCAATTAGATCCTCCTTACCCATCCTTCTCACCTCTACCACAATGGACAAGGCTACTTCTCTTAACTCCACCCTTGCAGTTCATATGTGCTAAATCTTTAATGATTCTGGACTTCAGATGCTGTCCCCAGAAGTTGCACTGTACTGACACAGGGGGTTAGGTCTCTGCAAATTTTTCCTCTTGAATTACTGTAGTTCCTGTTACTGAAATCTGCAAGTCCTTTGGAATGGAGGCTCCAGTGTTAAGTGTTACAATACCACCTTTCAATCAGTATTATCTGCATGTTTGCTTAGGGTGCTCTCTGTCTCATCATGCACCTTGACTTAGGGACAGTGAAAAGTACCAATCTCAGTACATCAAAAATTTAAATTTGAGAGAATTATGGTGAGAGAGATGTACATACTTGATGTTCCAGTACCATTGGAGGAGTTAAAAAATATGGAAAATAGAGTAAAAACAAATGTACTTTACTCAAACTACAGTGACACTGCTTTTAGGGGCTTACTGAAAAACGACCAACTATTAAAAAGCAGTGTCTAAATGAAATCTTTTCAGATGGAGATTTTTAAAAAGAAATAAAATGTTTAGTGCCTTTTATCTCTATCTGTTCTAATGCACTTATTCAAGACAGTTTGGTTATGTTCAACTGTAGAATCCTCTAGGTCTTTTCTTCAGTCCCAGTTAAGAAGCAAAAAGCTAACATCAAAGCATGAGCTTAAAATTTGCAGAATAGAAATCAACCAGTGCTTCAACTACTTCAAAGTGCAGCCAACATTTCTCATCTATTTATTAAAAATACCTAAATGCAAGGCAATAACAGGCTTGAGTGAATTCAGTTTACAATATGTATAGTGGTAAACATGATACAATATTTCAATTCATTCAAACCACGTAATTCTATTATCATTACCCTCAGGTTGCTGTATTGATGCATACTTAAGTATTAGATTGAAGAATAAAACAGGAAAAAATCCCTAATTCCTTTGTTACTCTGGACGTGTGTACAGAGACCCTGTGGGACAGTCTTTTTGGCAGTTTCAGGTACCTGGGTGCAGGATTCTTTGATGCTAAATATTATGTTCTTCAAACCCATAAATGAATACTAATTCATCATTAGAGAGAACAAATAAATCATGGGTACTGCAACTAAATCAAAAGTAGCTTTCTAAGCTAATTAGTTGAAAATCTACTCATGGTGATGGAGCATTACTTTGGTGTGCCATTAGGAACGTCTAGTCTTATCACGGAGGCCCTTTCCTTGGTGTTCTGCAACTCAAATAGGTTCTGATACATGCAAGTAAAACATTTCTGTTCTTTAATGAATTCTGAATGAAACTGCTGAGTTTACACAAGATGCGTGGTACGCTTCACCGTTGACTGACCCTGCATGTTCTCACTTTCAGTGAGTATCTTATTTTTTATTTCTATGTTTTCCATATATTGCAGCTGGGGAACTGCAAGATCTACAGGCTACAAAGCATCAAACAAATGCATGGCATTCCTCTAACAAACTAATACAACACACTGACTGGAACTCTCCAAGTAAGGATGGATTCCAGGTGAAAAGAGGAATTGCCTTGAGAAGAACAGCAATTTGTTACAACTCTGTCTCTACAACCAGGCACACCCTGGCCCAACAGAAAATCGTATTCTCTACCACAGACTTCTGAATAATGCTGCATGCAGCCTCTGGTACAGACAGAAAATGATATTGGGGAACATAATATGGTAAAGCAGCACAAATGTGTTTTTCAATTGATTGCTGGGAGGGAGGCTTCGATTTCTCCTAGGCAAGGAACATCACTTTTTCTAACTCAGGCAGGGGCCAACAGTGATGAAAAGCACAGAACAGTTGCTGCATTTGAAGAAGAAAAACACAGATTACCATAAGAGGGCGGTAGTTGTTTACCCAAAAATACTTACAAACTCAGGATGTCAGTCAAAAGATTTAACTTTCCCTTGCTGAATCTGTATGTAAGTTACTTTGGCAGATACCAATGTATTTAAAAAAACTGAATTTGGAAACTTACCTTTTCTACAGCAAATGTTCGAATCACATATTCAGCCAGCAGCTCCGTTTCTATTAGGGTAACTTTAATGTCTTTATATATCTCTGTGTCATCTGGCCAGTATTTGCAGCATTTGACCTTTAAAAGATACAAAAGAAATTATGGTTCATTTATTTTAGAAGGTTCATACAGAATCCATTTTGCATTCTGTGCAATGATTTCTGATTTAAAGTGCAATCAGGCAGAGAACAGTCACATTTTCTGCACCTGTAAATGTTTGAGGGACATTGCCTCTTTTCTTTCTAAGACAGCTTTCAGAGTTTCACATAAACTTTGTGTTGTGCTTAGTGAAGTAGAGCAAATTTGTTTGGAGCACAAAGGGTATTTATGCCCTGCACCGTTCTGTTCTGGTAACTGTTCATTTCCTGTGCTTTCCAAAGCATAGTGTGCCCAGAAGGACAAATACCACCAGAAGATTTTTCCCCAAGCTCCACTTGTTGATTTGTCTCAAAAATACTTTTCTACTTTCTAAAACATAAGTGTTTTGCAGACAGGAAGGAGATCTCATGGCAGTTTACAGCTTTCTGACGAGGAGAAGAGGAGGGACAGCCACTGATCTCTTCTCTGTGCTGACCAGTCAGGGACTAAGGGAATGACCTGAATCTGTGTCAGGGGATGTTTGGGTTGGGTATCTGGAAAAGGTTCTTCCCCCAGAGGGTGTCTGGGCACTGGAACAGGCTGCCCCCCAGGAAAATAGTCACAGCACCAGCCTGACAGAGTTCAAAAAGCATTTGGACAGTGCTTTCAGGCACATGGTGTGACTCCTCAGGATGGTGCTGTGCAGGGCCAGGAGCTGGACTTTGATGATCCTTGGGGATTCCTTCTAACTTAAGATATTTATTGTATGATTCTCTATTTTTAGAAAACCACCTGTTTTCTCAGATTAACTTTCCAAAGGAACTGATGAGAGGTCAAATAGCAAAATTCAGTGCATGAAGTCAAGAGTTGAGTTTTATGCCCAGGCTTTAACTATTATAACTCTACATGGCTTAACTACTAATTCATGGGATAACTCTAAGCATTATGGGTAGGACTCATCTCTACTTAGCTCAACTTAAACTGCTATTTTTTAAAAGTGGGTGTTTTGAGGACTGTATATGATGATGTAGATAGCTGACAGACTTAAGAATTTTCTCCTCCTTCCCATTTGTGTGGACAAAGTGGTGGGCTGGGAAGCTAACACATTACTTACATCTCTGTTTTACTCTGCTTTATCATGGTAATAGCTATGCTATCACCACTGCATCTGGCCATCATCCAGTAGTGCAGTATGTGCTAGGAGTGGCATCTGTTATACATCTGCTGCATGGAAGAGTTTCTCTCTTTATCTCACCAAAGGGAAAATTTAAAATTATCTTTTAATACATGTAAATCTAGTTTACCTAAATATGCACTTAAATGAGTCAGGTACAAAAACCTGAGCACTTTAAATATCCAATGGAAAACTGATTAAAAAAATAAACTTCATAACTGATAAGAGTATTTCTCAGACCTATTTTCACACAAAAATATTTGGATTACTACCATGTTTAATCCTGAGCAAAAGGTAAAACAGATGAATGCATGTATAAGCATATACTGAAAACTAATGCAGGATTCAAATTATTTATTTATAAAAACTCCAGGTTCAGTATAGAAAGGAATATGCAGAGAATCAAACCCTGTCCTGTCAAGAAGAAAACACATTTTCTTAAGCAATTGTTTCCAATGTCACTGATAATTGTGTACAATCCTTCTTTACTGTCTGGATAGATGGGAGGTCTTGCCACATCACAGTAGTGACATTGGCTGATAAAATAAAAAGTTTGTCCAGACAGGGTCAGTAGTTCTGGCCCTTTTTCTGGCTCATTAGCAGGATAAAATTTAAATTTGGATAGAACTGAGTTGAAGGGATGGCAAAACACAGCCCCACATCAGGATCCTCTTCAGAGAAAAAGAGTAGCCTGGTCAGAAGCCACGGCTCCCAGCCACAAAATTATACAAGCATCCTAACAGCTTGTTCCTGCTTACACAGCTGATGGAAAGCTCCTAGAGCAGACCTGAAGTTCAGGGTAGATTTATAAGCAGGTTTTTATTTATTTTTCTGGGCTTGCCTTCAGACCTAGTAACCACAATAGTATTGGCTAAAAAAAAATTTCTTTATAGTCTTCACATTTCATCTGTTATTAACTCTGGCAACACCAGAGTTCCCTTCCATGGTGAGAGGCTTGGAGCTGGGACCCTGGACAGTGCTTGGCACTTCTGTAACAGGGCAAGGGTAGCAAGACTGCTCTCCACACCATGCTCCAGAGCCAGAAAGCTGACAGGGTGCCAGAGAGGAGAAGGATTCCAACCAGCCAAGGACCAAGCTGAGGGCCATTCCCAGAATTCCTAACAACAGGCTCTCTGACAAATGCGTATTAATCTCTAAAACATATCTATCCAGTGTAAGCAATGAATAAACATTTCAAAAGCATTATACATTGCTGCAAGCAGTTTAGTAGTTACTGCTGCTATCTATTGTTGCATCTACTTGATATTTATTCAGATCTTATTTTGCTCAGATGTATTTCCAAAATTCCTCTCACAGAAGCTAAGTGAAAAACATTGAATGCTCATTGTTTTGTCTGTGTTGTTATAATAATCCAGAAAATTCACATTGTTCAAATCCCTCAGGCCAGCAAACTGACCCTTTTACAGTCATTGCCAGAAGCTCTTAGAAACAGGGTTTTCTCACCTATGGCTAAGATGACTTTTTGACTCTTCATGAAGAGCAAGACAATTCACACTGCCTCTGGGCTGGAGCACCACACTGACAACCCCTTCTCTGGAGCCAGTTTCCTTTTCCTGCCTGTTCACATATCCGTTCCATAGGTGGAACCTGAACCACACGGAGAGGGCCAATGCACGTAGGAGGGGAGCAGCTGCAGCCGTGATCCCAGGCACAGCCCTGCTCATCAGCACGGCTTCTTGGTTGCTAACTTTAGCCTCGTTTCTTTCTGATGGACACATGCAATCCTTGAACAGTTCTAGTTTAGCAAAATAAACAATTGCGGGGGGCTGGGACTCAACCTTGGCTGAATTAAATTGCTCTTTCCTTGAAGGAAAACATACTTGTTTCTAACTTGGTAAGTCCAGACTGTCTGGATTACAGCTAAGAACTAGGGACAATTCAGAAAGAACAATTTAGAAGAGCAGTCTCCGTGTTCTTATGCCTCAACTGCTGGATTTGATTCCACTCTATTTTAAACCTTATTTAAGATGATACAGTGGAATAATTAGGGAAGCACTGGGAGATGTTGCACAGAAGTTATAGCCTTTTGTGCCTCATGCAGCTTGGGCCGCCAGGGATTTCTTACTCTGCTGCACAGGGGATTTTGGGCACGGAGCAGACTGGAGCTGAGCAGAAGGATCCATGACAACACAATTTCCTGAAAACTCTCCCGAGTGGAATAGGGGCTGTGAAAGCCATGGGAACCATGCCAGAATTCAATGAGAGCCACAGACCAACTGATGATTCACTCTCTAGCAAAGGAAAAAAGACCCAAACCCAACTTTATTTTAATTCAGGCTTTTCTCCTACTTTTGGCTCTTGTTCTGCAATGCTCTGCATGTGCTGAGTTTTAGACTTGAGAACTCCATGGACTCCTGGTGAACCAAAAGTCAAGTAAATGCATAAATATCCATCTCCCATCTACTCTAGGACCACCCAAATAATTGCAAAGGTGTCTTAAAGACAGAAGTACATTAACTAGTATAAATCAAAATCACATTTATAAATGCTTATTGGATCAGGGCCTTTTATTTGTACAAGAAAAGACAATTGCAACAAAGTAGAATATGGTTTTACTCATTAAATATGAGAAACACTGCTGGTAGCATATGTTCAATTTTTCTTTTTAGCACAGCTTTAGCTACCATATCTTGACGAATCTCTTCTATTTTATAAACATTTGGTACGTGTTTTACAAAAAAGTCTTACTAACAGAAGGTTTAACTAAATAATTGATACATGATTCCTGAACTAAATATTAAATGCACTAGATCCCTTTTTTTCCACACAGTTGCTACCATAACAGTAAGTATCGTCCACAAAGCAGAAAACATAATTTTGAAATCTCATCTGAGCAGAATTATAATTGAGAGTTTGTTCACATACACCCCACATTTATATCCTACCAACATGCCAAAAAATACAGATGTTCATCACAAGATGAGATAAAAGGATGATTGCCAAAGACATAATGAAAATGCTTTGGTTTAATCTATTCATCCCAAGGTACACTGTCCAATTGTTTCAAACATGTTTATTTTACTAATAATTTTAGAAATGTGGAGAAGAGAATTTTACCTACTTACACCCTCTAGTTCCATCCCCCAGTAAAATAGTCTAACGTGTGAAACTTAGAATTAAAAATGAAGGTGGAAAGTTGTTGTTGCTAGTTCTAAATATAACAAATAATGTAGGCTGTGGAAGGCTAATGAACACAAATTGTGACTTCCAAAGCTGTATATTTAACCATTTGCAATGTGACACATGTAGCTAAAGGCAGTAGAAAAGTCAGGACAGTAATTCATTTGCCTAGAATATTGAAGTAGGAGTAATATTACAGGCTTAATATGTGAGCTGGCTGTGAAATACACTTTGCAGTCCATACAGAACAGTTTAAATAACACTGATTATTCAAAGTTTCCTATTGCCTTTGATTCTGAAATATTCTTTGCAAAAGGGTGATATATATAACTGACTATGCCCTGCATGGATTATCATTAGTGAAGAGCAGTATTATACATTCTAATCTAAAATTAATCCTGAACTAAATAATGATGATAAGTCAGACATAAATTTTGAAGTGAAACCTCTTGGCTATAAAATGAAACAGCCAACCATGCTCACTGGTAAAATTTTTAACAGATTTTACAGATGTAGCTCGGATAACAGATACTTGTACTTGGCTGACTTGAACTAGAAGAATATCCAATAATTGAAAGTATTTTTACTTAAATACTTCTCAAACAAAAAATGTATTACAATATAAGAACATTTTATATGTTATAAAACAACCTTTGACAGAAGATAAACCCCAGCCTTTCTTTTTTTCATTTTCTTTTGTTTGCTTTTGAGGAAGTCTGTTATTAGTTTTATACCTCATTCTGCAGTTTTCTAAAAGAGTGTGGAAGACTATAGAGAAATACAATATTTGAGATACTGTTTGGCACCATCAGATAAATGGGTCTCTGTGAAGTCAGCCAGAAGTCTTGATGTTGTTCACAGCTGCCAGGGTGGGGACAGATGTCTCCATGAATTTTACCAGCTCAGTCTAACTTCCTGGGATGACTCAGAGCTGACATAGTTCTCCACCTTCTGCTGCCCCAACAGTGCAGCCCTAAGTTGCCTGGTGGGTGCACTCTCATTCAGCTTCTGTCCAGAAGAGCTGGCTTTCTGGACATGTCCAGCAGCAGCCATAAAGAATGCTTTCCACCTGAAAAAATTAATGTGACCCTTTGCTCTTAAGACTTAGGTATACTGTTAGCATGCCATCAACCTGGCAGAGTGGGTTAGATGAAATTAAAATGACAGGCCTAACCCATGGTGTGGCCTTCTTTTGACCATAGAGAAGATTTGGTCTAGAAGAGCTGCCTTAGGGTAAGGCAACCCGAAGTACAGCTGTTCCAGCATTCCTGCCTACACTGTTAATACCAACAGAGGAATATGGATTGTCTCTGTTGCATTGCTTATGTTTAGGCAATTTTGTGCACCTCAGTACAGCCCTAGAGAAGAAAAGCTGAGCACAGAACACATGAGAAGGGTGGTCCATGCCAAGATGAAGGACGGTTAGCTAGAGCTCCTCAAAGCCTGTCTTAATTCCCGACACAACTGTGAAATCATGGCTCTGTTTCTCAGATCCTGTGCTCCAAGGACCTGATGTGTCTGCATTGAGCAGCCCAGCCTGTGCTCTGAACCATTCTTCTATTCCAAGATCAAAATCATGCCATTAGCTGGGTACAGAGCACCACCTACTTAGTGGATTGCCTTCTGGCTCTAAAACCTGATCATCTGATGTTAGCTTAGACAGCTCTACATGGGACACTACTGGGTACCATGGGTAAAGTAAAACTGTATCAGTGCCTCCAGGATACTTCTCCCTTCACAGAGAGACTGAGAGATAATTTCAAGAGACTGCTGAGGCGAGGAGACTTGCATTTATGAATCCATTTTGCTAGCCCTGACATTTCAAGTAAGAACCTGAAGTCCTCCCTCTTAGCAAACTGCACCTGAAGTTGCATCCTACACCTTGGTGGCACTTCAGTTAGTCCAACAAAGGGGTCAGTGCATTTGTGTATCCTTAAACCTCTTTTGTTCGTTTCTCAAAGTGATTATCTCAATTGGATTAGTAAGCAATAAGATATTAATCTGTGTTGATTAGCATTCTTTGAAACATAGCTTTTACTGGAGATGAGAATAAAACAAAATACTGAGAGCTGAACCCATGCCTGCTCTGAGTGACATGGACAGTGCTGAATGCCTCTAACTTGATGTTGTGTTTTGTGATGCTAACACTGCTAGCCTGGGAACATCTTTTGTAAACAATTGCAGAGTCCTTCCTTCTCTTTCCTGGAGAACAACAAACTAAATTTTCCCAAAGGGCTTCTCCCTTATTATGAATAATGCACTAATATAAACTTACTACTGCTGGTATAAATCTAGAAAGACGAAATCTGTTGTGATAACTAGAAGGGTTTGCTAGCTTGAAAGATTAATAATAATTTTAAATTGGTTTTCTGGTGATTGATATTCTGTAAAAGTATAAACTGTCCTCTACCCAATAAGAGATACTGGTATTACAGTGAAACCAAAAGTATATAAGCACAAGTCTAATTTTTGGGGGGTAAACAAGATTAGGAAAAAATATTCAGTGGATGGGAAAGGACACTGTTTATATATTTAGAAGTTTGGACTACAATTATCTTGAGGAAGTGAATGGATTAATATAACAACCTTTCTCCTTTTATTTAGAAACTGTGGTTTCTTTCTTTCAGTAGAAAAGTTAAAATGGAATCTTAGTCACCAGTATGCATACAAAGTCTTTGGCACACCTCCTAAGGAGCATTAGCACCAGCATCCTGAATTAATTCCAGTGTAGGGCATTTGGCTTATTACATTTAGAGGCAGTTTCAATTAGACAGAGTGTTCTTCCATTTATACTAAATACAAACGTGCTGTTTGTGAGACATGCTGAAGAGTCACTGTGTTTCACCTTTGCAAGATCACAGTATTGGGTGATCTGAATCTTAAATACAATTTGAGTTTACCTTTGTTTATTAGAAGTATCTTCTTCATGGAAGATTCTCAAAAACTTGTAAAATGTATAAGTACAAACTTTGTAATAGCTCTGTGATTAAAAAAAAAATCCATTTTCAATCTAAGCATAGGTGTTAAGTCTGTTGGAAGTTTCACAGAGTTTTTTTGTTGCTGAAATTTCCAATGAAGATTTTGTTTTTTTCTTTTCATCTGTTTCCAGTAAGAAGTCTTTGGACAGGGTTTTATTTAGCAGTTTTTCTTGGATGTATAATCTCTGTCGAAAACACAAATTATCAAGTAGATCTGAAGATGTGGTTCGTCATAAAGACTTTTGGATTTTATTTGTTAAGGAAACATCTGTTTAAGAAATGTCTCTTGAATGCTGACCAGTGCTGCACATCCTGAGAACCCAAAGACATGAACATATGACTTTTAGGGCTGTGACCATACAGGCTTTCCTAGGAAGAACAACCTTTTTCTGACACCATTTATCTTACAAGTAATGCTTTTTATAGCAAGCCAGCATCAAGGAAATATTCCCTCTGTCAGAAGACTGTTGTATGAATCTCCTCGCTGCCATGTGGAACTCTTTTAAGCCTGAAAAGTCAGAATTATCCCCATTTTTGCAGAGAAGTGCCACATATATAACATGTCAAGCACAAGTCCAGGAAAAAAAGCCAAGGAAAAGTTAAACCACCACTGTATTCTTCCTTTTCCCCTATGCAAATACAGCCCTTCTGGCTCCTGGGAGGGAAATGTCACCTGGAAAGAGTGTGAAATTACTGTTAGGAAAGTATACCACTCCTGAGGGATAAGATGGCAGGGAGAGGCAGTTTAGGTAGCACAAAGGTGTGGGCACAGGCATAGGGGCTGTTTACCAGTCTGTGGCTGACCTTCACTCCCCTTTGTGTCACATCCATTCTGTTGCACTCAACCTTGCTTCCTTTCACAAAAAGGGTCTTTTGTGTGCTTATTAACACTATTAGCACTGGCTGTTTTCTAATTCCGAGTAATAATTGAGAAACTCTTAATTACTGTAATTACCATGCTCCTAGGGTGAGGTTTTATTTTTTATAATTATTTATAGTGATTTTGTTTGTGAATACTTTGTTACATTAAAAGCATGATAGACAATCTATAACCACCTTTACTGAATTTTGCAGCATTTTGAAATTTTCAGCATTTATTAATCAGTTATTACTAAATTTCTTCTGCCTAAAGCAAGTGGGAGAGAAAGCGACTACTGAAAAATGACAAATAAGGTGACATGCCAAGTTTGATTCCACCAACTAAGTACTAGTACCAACCCAACAAGAGCAAAGATGGAGGTGACAGCTAGATGGCACAATTGAATATATTCTAAATCTTCCCACCATGCCTCTTCAAGGAAGACAGAAATGTTTCAATGTGTGTAAACAATGAAACAAATCAAGAACCACCTGAGACTTTGGACAGTAGATAAACACTTTGATCACATTCCCATTGCTTTTCTGGGTCTTTGGGAGTTTGCTCTCCAGAGTGGTCTCTTGGAGCAAGCAAGATGTTCTTCTGTGTCTCCTTTATGATCATCCCGTGTGATCATAACATCATCACACTGCTGGATAGAAATTTTTGTTTCTTACAGAATAATCCACCCAATTATGCTAAATCTCTCAAGTAAAGATGCTCCTGTAAATTACACTATCTTCAGTTCCTCTACCATTTACAGACATGGGCACGTAGGCCTCTTGCATTAATGTAATCCAGAATACATTACTATGAAACAGCTTGTTGTCACCCTGACGTAATTATATGAGTCTTGATTCTCATTTATGCTTTTTATCCATTAGTGTGTGGCTTGGAAAACTCTGATTTGTGGTTCATTTCCAATAATTACTTGCCATTTTCTTTTTGTGAACTTCATTGTGCTGTTGATCCCAGCATGAAGAAGATACAGACCTTTTTTCAAGGTTGTTTCAAGGGCTGCTTATTTGTTTAGGGTTTTTTTTGGTAAAAGATGTTATCAATCCAGGCCAATCTTAACTAAGTCCCATTTCATCATCCTTTATCAAAGAACTATTAATGCGACTCAGCAATGCTTTTTCTAAATGACTGTGAGACCTCATTTTGGTTTTTAATAAACAGTCACATTCTAATGAGGTCTTCATAAAACTGACTAAATATGTTTAGAAATCATTAGCTTAAATTATCAGTACAAAAGTCTCCTTAGGGAGCCCTGCAGATTTGGTAAGACTTCTGGCAGATGGATTAGTGTAACAGCTCAAGATAGTTCTGAATTTCCACACAAGCAGTATAAATGTGAGTGACTGGGTAACAGGCTACTAGATAAAGAGCTAAATGTCCCTCAGGTGGGTTCATTAAAGAGAGAAAACAATCAAAACACATTTCAGTGCCATTTAAATACCAGGTGCACAGCAGTCTGCAGGTGCCAGAAACACTGACAAGGGTCCCTCACTGGAACACACAAGAGCTTAAAGGGATGTGCAGTTCTGACAAGTGTGCCTCAGATAATGACAGATATTGGCAGATGTACCCGGACCCTGCTGGAGGGTAATGGGGGACTGAGTCATTTGCAGCAGGTGCCTGCATTAGGGACAGCCTCATGGTGATTCCTCTAGCAGCAATTAAAACAGTTCTGATGCATAATGCTCCAGGGCAAGAAGCAAGTTCCTAGCACTGATTTAATGACTATCCAGCCAGTACTGGAAAACAAATACACATACGCCCCCTCAATGATTAATTCATGAAGGCTGTACATTGTGTGGCAAACCTGTTAAATTTTGAAAATTCCTGTTTCCTGAAAATGCAGAAGATTTTTCCTTCTTGGCTTACTGTGGGTCAACATGGTTAAAAAGTAAAAATAAGAAACCCCTATAAATCTTATAGCAGTGATAGCAATAGAAATAGAAAACCTCAAGTTTGGGAAGGTTATAAAGGTTTGCCCTACAGGAATAGTACCAAAAGTCCATTAAAATCATTACTACTCAAGGTGGCACAGAGCTTGTGTTAGGGGTTGCGGGACAGATGGTGTATTTATAATTTGCCTCCTTGTTGCTGATGATTCCAGCTCTGGGAGTGGCACAAAAACACCAATGGAGGAGAGAGTGCATTGTTCTGTGGCTTATATAATTTTATTTCCATTAAAAGCTCATTTCAATTTCTGCTTTCTGGTTTTACCTGTGCTGGCCTCCAGAGAAAGTAAGAACAAAGTCATTTCTACCACTAAAACAAACAGAAACAACAAAGCTGCAGATGTGTATCTCTTGCACCCTGAAGAAATCTCCACGGTGGCAAAACCCATTCCTTGCTGCTGTGGGAATGTGCTGTGCACCTAAATGCTGTGAGAAGAGGCTGCTAGCACTGGCACCAAGACTGGTGTCTCCCTTGCTGACATTCGACAGTTCACTCTAATTGGAGCTTCCAAATACTGACTTTGGGAAAACAGCATGCGGTTTCATGCAGAATGCTGGTTTTACTCCCAGGCTTGTTTATTCATACCCAGAAAACATCCCCTTTAAAGTTGTTCCTTTGGGCACTTACGAATGTGTATAAAGCTTTAACAAAGAGGTTTGCTGGAGAGCTTCATATTCTTACAAATCCACCCATTCTGAATTGATACGTGACCATCCAGCTATTTCTACCTTCTTCCTTACTCAAGGGATTGCATTTTTAAAGCGGCCTCCACGATCCCTCTTTGTCTCTGCAATTAGTACATATGTTCCTGCAGCAGGTGTTAATTGCAGTCACAATCCCCATCTTTTTTACATCTAAAAATAATACTGGCACCTGATCTGTAAGCAGGCTTGAGCACACAGATTCTAACTGTTAGGATTTATATTATCAGTTCACAAAGGACATAGAGAAGAATAAACTGAAATCGTAAAACTGGACTTGCTCAAAAGGACTTCAACTCACACCACACAAACAGTACTCTCTCATAATGCAAATGCCACAGGGCAGAGGGGTATCAGACACTCCACCAGTGTGAAATTAAAAACA
Organism: Taeniopygia guttata; assembly: GCF_048771995.1. NCBI lineage: Eukaryota > Metazoa > Chordata > Aves > Passeriformes > Estrildidae > Taeniopygia > Taeniopygia guttata. Next base: position 101,387,950 of record NC_133026.1, read on the forward strand.
TCTTTTAAAACTGTGCTGGCTCAAACCAAGCTGTGTGCATTTGACTTCTTATTTCAACAATTTGATTTACAAGAATTGCAGTAGTTCCCAAAAAAGCAGTGGGATTTCTTTTTATATCAAATGAAAGCCAAATTCCTAAGCAAATTTTCTTGAAAAAAACATTCCAGATGAGAACTAAGACAGCAGTGCACAGACAAAGCAGTAAATGAAAAGACTCACTGACATTTGTGTGAAACACAGAAAAAGGTTCCATTCAATACTTGTTGAAAACAAAATTAGCCATAACGACTAGAGTAGGAGGCCTACTTTAGAAGCTACCAAGCAAAGAAAGAGAAGTACAGAGTATCAATTAGGTAACTCAACCTTTCCTTTACTATCCCGCTCCCAAACATGACCTCCTGATCAACAAACAGTGCACAAATGTGTAAAACTAATTTTTTCTGTTTTCGTCCAGAAGACTTTCAGGAAGGAAAACCCAAACCAGCCAGACCAATTTAGACAAATATACCAAAAGCAATTTCATAGTTTAACTACTTTTTTCAGATATCTGTTTCAGAGTGACCCTCCTCCCCCCCACCCTTAACCTTCTTTAAAAAAAATAAAGAGACGATTCCATACCTTGTCCTGCAAAAAAATGATTGATTTTCTGAAGGGAAATGGTATCTCTGAGATATGTACAAACATATGACACCTCCTCTCTTTGTCAGTCTTTGCAGACTCTGCTGTACAGAATGCAGCTTTATCAGCTACTTTTCCATTGTGCTAATGGTAACAAAGCCAAGCATCCAAGGCATGTTTAAAAATAATTGATAACAAACCTCTCAGCACAGGCAGTCATACATATTTTATGTGCTATACTTAGTATGTAAGAACCTTGTTGGTCTGTTATTTAATTTTGAAAAGCAAACACCTTGGATGTCTTTAATCTTTTTAAGTACAAAAACCACTTACCCTTCCCACTTCTACGAGATTAGTAACCATGATTATGCTTGCTGTGTTTTCATGCCATACCATTCTCCAGAAGTCATATATTGTCTCCTGCATTGGTCCTGAAACAATAAATCATATGAAAGGTTACTATCTGAAAGTCTCATGATTGGAAGCTTGTCTCTAGGGAACTTTGTGAAACTGTGACTGTACACAGATATTCGTACCACTATCATCGTATTTTTTATTTAGGGTCGGTCAATTTCCTTTCTGTCATCCTACCTATTTGCATTTAAGTATTTTTCTCCTGAAATAGTGTTCTGAAAGAAAGTTAGTTCTCCAGCACTTAGGTATTTATCTCCATAATACCCAGAAGGGGAATTATAAAAAATGGGTTACATCACTCTTTCTTTTAGCAATTGGATAACTTAGGGAAGGTGGATTTGGAATGAAATGAGCCTCAGTGGAGTATGTGGCCTTTCCTGGTTTCTAATATTTTTCTTAGTATACACTATTCATCAAATTACCCCAGCTCCTAAATTGTAGTTCCTGAAGTGAGACAGAAGTTACAGTTTTTTTGCTGCAGTGTATCACTTTGCAAAACAGTGGAGAAAGCAGCAAAGAAACCTGATGTCCCACGGCAGCAGATCCTCTGCAGTGCTTTCCCTAACCTGTCTCCTTCTGTTCATTAACATACAGGGCTCCAGCATCCTGCTGAAGCTGGGTACCAGCTCACAGGAAATGCTACAGAAATGTAAAATGTTGAGAAAAAACACATCCTTTTTTGTGCACTCAGTCCTGTCTGTTTGTAGCCTACGCATCTTACTCACGGTGCTTGGTGTGCCACCCTAATTTTAAACCAGTGCTTTAAAATCACTGAGCCAGTAAGATTAAACAATATAAACTATAAGCTTAACATCCATAGTGAATCCATTACTGAACTGTCACATTGCAGTAAACAATTAGAGGTTTATTTAGAGGAATGACTTAAATCAGCTAATTGGAGAACAAATGGATAATGTATTACCCTAATGTTTCTCTAGTAAAGAAGGCAATACTTTTCAAGCATTACCAAACCATACATTGACAGATTTGAACAGATTGGCACCCATGTTGTGTACTTTGATCTCCCTTTGAAAATAAGATCTTCACTCTGAAATCAAGCATTTAGTGGAAAATGTAGTCATATATTATTACTATGTTTTCATGACAGAGGGCTTGGACCAGATAGTATTTAAAGATCCCTCCCATCCCAAACCATTCTGTGACTTTGTGACTCTATAATGCTAGAGGCAAGCCAAAACCAATTCACTAGGCAAATAACATCACAGTTATGACATAACTTAGATCTGAAATTTAAGAAAGAGGTAATAGACTAAACCACTTGAATTTTTAAAAAACTGTATTTATTTACAGCACTTCCAAATTATAATTTTTCCACCCATAATTTGCACAGATAATTTGAAGAAGCTATGTATTTTCCCCGTTATTTTATGTCTTTAAAAATGATGCATATATTATGAGTTTCATAGGTCTCCTGATAGTTTTCGTTTCCTTATAGGTTTCTTTGAATTGCTTTCATTATTCATGTAACAGGAGAAAAAGCCATTTAAAGCAAGAGGAAACTATGACTGCTAGAACATAAGAAATGTCAGAAGGTCTTAAGAGTAGAATTAACAGCAGAATCTCAAGCTATAGCTTCTAAAATTACTAAATTCAAGCTAATGTTATAGCTGCAAAACTGAACACCTTTCTTTCCGTCTTTAAATTAACAGAATAGAACAAGTGATACTTTTGTGAGATTTCATTCTGAATTTCAACAACAGTTTAATTGCTCTCTATTGTATGGAAATTTACAGCAAGTATTTTTCTTCTACATAAGTGTCCTGGATATGTGATACAGTCATGGTCCAAGTGCAATTTTGAATGTCACAGCAATGTAATTATTATATATTCTTGTGAAAGTTTAACTTGTTTGTGTTTTAATATTCTAGCATTCAATGTAGCTTTCTTTTGCAATTAAAGTCATGACAGCATTAGAAAGGTTTTGTGCCAGCCTCTCCTACTGATTATAAGGAATCAGAGTATTCCACTCACTCTAGGAAAATACTGCCTCTGTATAGCTTCTTCCTCCCTCTCAAATCTGAAACAAATATTCAGCTCAATTACTACTGCTATTATCTTTCAAGGAGTATAGCTTAAAGTAGGATTAGGGAAAGGTGGTTTTCCATAGAGCAGTGTCCTGGAAAAAGCCTTCAAGTTCATGACACATTATTAACATTACACTTGATCAATGACAAAAAAATAACAACATTATTGCTTCAAGAATCCTGGTTTAATGGAGAAAATCTAGATGGCTCCCCTGCAGTCTGTCTTCATAGGACTATGTTATGTTTCAATAAATTTAATCTGAGCATATTTTTGGTAATGCTGCAGGAAAGGTACACGGCCTACACATCTACACAGGTCTCATCTCCTTGCAAGAAGCCAGAATCTTTGAGAAACTGAGGGCGATATAGCAAGTTTCTTTATATATTAGTGCAGTTTTCTTTCCCACAGATTCACTTGAGATACAAGACAGTTGGGCCCTACATTGTAACAGTAATTTCTTTTTGACAGCTCTGGGATAACCTGCAATAATTTAATCCTGTTTTCTTTTGTCCCTATAGACTGCATAATTTGTGCTGTGATTTAAAGATTCCAACATTTCAAATCCAGAGATCACAAATTACAACTGGGAACAGATCCTAAACACTAATTTATTAATGTAGATTTTGAATTTGTCATTCTCCATAAAGAAAAAAAGACAATAAATTATAAGAAAATAAATCTTTAGGAAAAGTGATGTGGTTTTTTTTTTTTTTTTGCAGGCCAGAGAAAGAGCTGAGCTATAACAAGTTTTTCAAGCTTGATTCTAAGTGTATTTCTATAAGAAATGTCCTATTCTGCAGTGCAGAGTATGCTCTTGTCAATCTTACTATCCAAATAAGACAACCATAATTAAAAGTGCTTGACAGGATTTCCTGCTCTCCCTTCATATTCTCACATGTTTTCTTGCTTTTTGGTTTCAATTCTTACATGTAGCCTCCAAACTTCTTTCAGGTTCAAGACAACAACAACAACAAAAAAAAACAAAAACCACCCCACCCCAAAACATACGTTAAGTGTCAGAAAGTAATTCTTCTGTATCCCATTTTTCTTTTCTTTGTGACATTTAAAAAAATATTTTCCGACATATTAATAAATTATCACTTGTCTCCAGCAAGAATTGAAAAGCATTAGAGGCTAGGTAGGGTTGTGGGATTTATTGTCCTGAAGAACTAAACAATTTGATTCCAGAGCCTTGTGGTAGGAGGAGAAAGAGGCTATAATTGTTCTAAGCATCAGCTTAACAGATGTGTGCACAATAGGCAGAAAGGTTATTCTCAGCAGTTGCCCCCTTGCAGGAGGAGAAGGTCTGAAGAGAAGGTACTGTGCTACTCGACAGAAAGCCTGCGGCACACCCCATTAGCTCCACAATACAGTACTTGGTATCAAAGATCTCTGCTGTGAAAAAAAGAGATCACCAGCATACTGCAACCAGAAGATGAAAAGCAAAGGAAGATAAGAAAAAGAAATCAACCCTCCAAACCCCTAGCTAATTAAATGCATTATTGAAAATACTCAACAGCAACAACTGGTTGTGTATATTACAGCCACTGGTTCTATTACCAGCAGTAGTTAGTTGCTGCTCTGGGAACAAAAACATATTAGGAAATGGAACATTACACAGCTTTTATGAATGGTTTAGACTCTTTAAAGCTGCTTTTTTAACCAGAGTTTTCTAGTTCCTCTATTTCTGCTTCCTATTGTGAAACCCACTTCTAAAAACTGGTATTTCTACTGGGGTATGTGATGAATTTGAATGTGATGAACTAGCCCAGAATATAGGAAAAAATGTTCAGATGTAGGGAAGAAAGCAAGCACATGAAGAAACAAGTAAAGTCTGAATCCTGAAGCATACATAGCACTTACTTACATAGGACTTTAAAATCTGTGGGTAATTTTTCAATTTCTAGAAAAGCAAGCAGTTTAGACAAGGAACAAATAGTTTCTAAAATATTTTCTAGCACAGAGTGTTGAATCCACAAGCTAACATTTGGTCCACCTGAGACCAAGTTCAGTGATAGATATTAAAGCTAGAAATGTGCAGAAAATGAACAGATAGGCTTTAGCTCCAAAAGCTCCCCAGGGATAGTGCATGGGCAGTGGAAGGCATAAATATGTGCTGATAGAGGCAGAGGACTGAGAAGATGCAAGACTTATATATGCAGCAGTTAAATTCCATCTTGAAAAGAGAGCAGAGATACCTCTTACAGTGAGTAGCCACAACCACACTGCATGAGGAGGTGATTATAAAATGGTCCCTTCACCTACTGGTTACTGCAGCTTCTGGTAGCAATGATAACTGCCTTCACTTTTTACTGAAGCAAAACCTGCTGCAGTGACTGCCTACAGCTGGATTACTGAAAAACACTTAGCTAATACACCTACTTAGAGGGAGCTGCATTTTAGCTCTCATTCTTTTACTATGTATGTTTCCTTTAAAATGAACTTGAGATACAGTGAGTGTTTTTCTATTAAGAGATAGGTCTGCACGGCAACAACAATAACAACAAAAGCCCAAAAGCAATGACTCCCTTTGCAACTACAGCGTCAAAAACCCCCAAACCCATTATGTCGCAGAAATTGTCTAAAATACACTCAAAAGCATAAAACCAGAGGGGAATAGACTATTGGGAGAGGACGTAGTAGATAAAAAATTTCAAGAACTCTTGTTTTCCAAATAAACCTTTTGGGACAGATGTAGCTGTTAGTAGGATAATTCATTTTGCAGGAGAAGAAAAATTTAAAATTTATACTGCTAGTCCAGAGATCTGATAATCCATAAGAACATGTTATTAGCTCTTTTAACCACGCTAGAATTTGGAGGTAAATACCCCTTTCAGAAAAAGGTATGCAATAAACTGCAGCTGTCACTTTGCACTATAGACGTCACTGACTGCAGGCATGGGAACATCTCCCATAACCAGAATACATTTCCTCCCTACTCAATAAGGCAATGTGCCCAAGATTTTTACCAAAAGGAATCTGCAGGTGCATCATTACACAACCAAGCTTTCATGACTGTTCAGTTCTATTATTCTCCCAGTTACCTCATGGGAAGCTCACCACTGGTCAGCAGCTCTGCAAATTCGGACACCACCTTGGGTGACCAAGTATAGGCTAAGGAGTCTTTAGATTGAATCCTACTTTTTCAGAAAGTAACTTGTCTTCATCTTTCTATCTAAAATAGTCAGCTTACTATAGAAAAAAGGTACAGATCCCAGTTGGGCTGACTTAGCCACTTGCAAGATAAACTGCTGGTTCAGTATTTTTTATAATTCCATGGCCACACAGTAGTACAGCTGTTGCTGAATTATCTTCACCTTCCCAAATGAGCTGGTTTCTGAATGGAAGGTACTTTTAAGATCTGCTCAATTGCTGATAATCTGATTTGTCAGGGGCAGTCCTCACCATGTGTTTGTTGAATAGTTATGGTAGCATGTGTTGAACTTTCACGCATGCTTCCAGGAGCTCTTAAGGATTTAATGCCTCTGTGAAGTCCAGAACAAAACTCTGCTAAAACTTCAAAAACTCAGGCAAAGATTATGCAATATCTTCTCTTTCCAAATAGGTTTAGACACTTATTTTCTATTGGAACATACACACTTAACTTTAAAGAGCATCTTCAAAGGCACAGTATGTGTGTTCCTATTATATGTACAATTTTGATATCTGAGATAAAGCTGAACTCAAGATATCACTGCACCATATGGGCCCACTGCTCACCACTAGCTATCAAAATGCATACAGATCAGTCTTTTGTGTTTTTAGGTCTCAAGAAATAATGATGAAAGAGAATCAGGTCACATAACCTGGAAGTCTTTTAAATGCTTTAATAAAGTCCTCCCAAGTCTGTTTCAGAAACTAAAAGAGCATTGAGGTAAAAGGTACTGCAGTGCCATCCACTTGTTCACTTCTACTGAAGTCTCCTCCAGGCCTACCACTGTAAGAATTAGCACACTAAAAAGCAACAGACATTTGTAGAGGTGAAACTTGGCCACTAATGCTTGGGTGTTATTTATTAATTGCCAGTTTCTAGCTGTCAGACACATTTTATGTGTTAAAGAATCTCAATGGAATAAATAAAACCCCTGTAATGAGCTGAAAAATCCATGTTTTTTCTTTTATCCCTTTATTTCATTGGAATTCATATTTAATTCCAATGTTACGTGTGATGACATTTGAAAACAACTTTCTAACTTTAGCCTTACAAGTATTAATTATTACATAATCTTCAACAGGGCTATATTGTAATTATACAGCTGTGCTGGATTTCCTGATAAAATCTTCTTTACAAATGTCTCTTGCCTGGGAAAAAATATAAATAAACAAAAGTTGTGGATGGCTTACCAATGAGGCTGGTTCCCTATATGTATGAGACCAGCAAGGATGCCTGAGGCTATGGCTACTCTCATGTGAGGTATGGAAAAATCTTCTGCCCCAATCTTACACCTTATTTTAAAAATTCTTTCATTGTAGTAGATTCAGAGATTGCACAGAGAAAATCCAACTGCTTGCAGAGGCAGTAATGGCCTCACAGTCAGCTAAGAAAAACACCATTTTGTAAGCAAAAATTCTACTAGAACTTAATTCACAAACAAATAGAACTGTTTGTTTTCTCCTAACACTAGTTTTAACCTAGACTTCAAAACACACCATGCATATCAGATATATCTGAGTTGCAGCCAGTCTGCCATTTCTCTTTTGGCCTTTTGCAACTATATCACCTTGTAATGCTTATCCCCCAAAAAGCAGTATGCAGCAACACTGTTTAACAGTAAGTCACCCCAGCTATACTCAAATGGCTTAATCAGGACTGAGATACAAATTTAAAATGTGGTTTTCATTATTTCCTTACTTAGATGGATTGTTAATAAGAAACAGAACTGACTGAATCCTATTAGCTTGACATTTCTGGAAAATGCTGCTTATATAGCAAGCTGAAATGCTTTATTGGGACAAATCCTGCCTAGTGCAGCTACTGGCAATGTAGAGGCTTTCTACTGTATCCTTTACTCTGGAAAAACACAGCTTTCTCTCATTACCAGCCAAGGGACAGCACAGTGAATAGTAATTGGCTGATTTTCAAGCACAAACTGAATCCTACCTGCTTTGAGCTAGCCCTGCTGCCCACACAGCTATATGTGAAAATTGGCTTTCAGAAAATGAAATGTTCAAAGTGCTTTCAAGTCCCATTAGCTTTCAACAAGGCTTAGATTACTAAGTGACTGTGGAGCATGTGGAAATTTTATGTATAGCTCCCACGAGACTGACCAGTGCTTTGGCTGGCTTTCTATACCACCTATTCCTATATTTAAGGAGTCAGCACTAAACCTCTTACAGGAAGAAGAATAGGAGAAGATTGACCTGTAAATTCTCCATCTCCTTCCAAAAATAAAAAGAAAACAAAAACATTGCTATTTACAATGTACAATAGTGGGGCACCAGAGTCCCACTGTTTTATGAAATAATGCAAGTGTTTCACAAATAGCTAAAATAAAAAAACCCTCTATTCTGAATTCCCAGATTAATATAGAGATACATAAAAATATTATTCTTTGAGCAATGATAATACTGATTACTCCAGAGATTTTTTCATTTAAAACTGCTCATTTCATAAAACTAGATAATCAGTTTGAAAATGCATATTTTCTAAATGCATGTATATTCACATACACATCAACTGTTGGCAAGAGCTGGATAATTTTTCTTGTTGGCATTTCCTCTGATCCTCTTCTGCAACGATTATGTGGCTAGTCAGATGGAGGAATGTGGTATTTATTCTCTGGAATATCATATGGCATTTTCTTTATTGCTACAGATCTAACTGGGCCGCAACAGTGCCCATCTCAATGCATTATTTTGTCTGCATTATGGTACTATCTAGAAATCCCAGTCTGGGACTGGAACTCCATTGAAGCAGAAGTGCATCACATACATAATGGCCATGAATACACAAAGGTGTTCATGCCCCTCACAGTCGTAAGAAGCCAAACACATCTTGAAAGACAACAGAAGCAAGGTAGGGTTTGAATGACCTGAACAATCTTGGTACAATACACATCAACCACAACATGACAGCTTCTACCATTCCTGAATAATCTTACCTGCTCCTGCTCCATGTTAGTATTTCCACCATCTTCAGAAACAGGTCATTGCTGAACTTATTTTAAAGTCTGTGACCACACTTTATTTGTGCACTCTTGACAGGTGCTATTTAAGACATTTTTATACCACTACAGCTAATGCTGCCAGCTAAGTTTCCATCTAATAAAGTGTTACACACTTATTGATTGACATTTCTCCACGGTTAGATTTCCAATACTAGCTCAGTTTGTTCTATTTGAACAAAATAAAATGAAAATGTCATATGGTTTCCCAAAGAATAAATAGCACATTTCCACAACATCTTTTGAGTACTCATAGATGTACTGAAGACTGGTAACACAGGAACTGGCAGCAACAGAAATTGTCCAGATTTAGACAGTTAGCCTGAGATGAGACAAAGCTGAATGCAATAAAAGTGGTGTACATAGTACTACTGCCCATGTATGCACCCTTACATCACTCAAGAAAGCTGCTTTTTCTGATCTTAACTGCAGGAAACTAAAAAAAAACCAACATCGAAACAATGTAGCTGTAGTTGAATGTTGCTCATCCAGTCTAACTGAAGAACCCTTTCTTTCATATAATTTGCTTGCCCCACAGCAGAGATGTTAAATGGTCTGTTCCTCTCATTAACATTTTCTCAGACTGTGTAAATCCAGTATCTTCCAAAATCTGAATTACATGTAGCACTCCTGAGGGTTAGGAATTCCCTAGTGAGGGCTATGTGGGATACGTGAATAATGCCAGAGCCTTAATCTTTACCTCACAGCTTTTACGACAGTACTGCTAGACAGTGGCTTGCAGAGAGTGTGTCTCAGGGTTTCTTCTACAAAACAGGAAAGCTTTGAATAATGTAATTCTGACTAGAGGCCTTGATGTATTTTCCAACGCAGTGTACTGGCTACAGAGAAGTAGGCCTCACTCATACATGGGCTTTCTTTCTCTCTATGTACTACAGATATTTTAATTGCTTAGTTATAGTCAAGCATGTGAGAAGAATGATAGGTGATTCATCTGGGAACCTGAGACACAGGTATGAATACATCAGATGGGACAGTAATGAGAGGTATTGGCTCTCTGCCTGAGGTCTCAGCTCTGACTGAAGGGTTCTTGAGAACATGGTTCAAACCTGAGCTGTCTTTGTGAGAGTAGTCCAACAGAAAGTTTCAGTTGCTGAATCAGTGGTTTCCACCAAAAAAGCTGTTTATGTTTCTCATTTGTGCATTCTTCTTAATAAGAGTGATTTGCATCATGGAAATATGAATACCTATTAATCACTCATTCTAAATAGCTCATCTGGGCTTGGAAAGACTAACACATACAGATTTTTTTTTTTTTTTTGGTAAAAAACATGCTGCATCTAACATTTCCAAAACAAAAATCTTAAGTAACTGACTTGTTGGACTGGGCTCTTCATACAACTTGTAATGCAGAATCAATTTTCATGATGGATGAGAAGTTTAAGATCATTTTATCCCCTTCAGCAGAAGGTTCCTTAGGGAATGGACAAAAGAACCTAATTAGTCTTTTGCATTTCTACTTTCTATTTCCATGTTGAGTCAGTCATAAGCATCAGATTGTAATAAAATCATCACTATTCTCTAGCTCAAAAATATGAGTTCATTTTGGCTACTTGTTTCTTTTATTTTTCCCCAAGGACCTTATTGTGAAGGAATGTTGCGCATGCCTGTGAGTAAGATATTCAGATGCTATATTTTTTAAACTTGTATTGGGAGTTTAGGAGCATTTACATGAACACTTTACCTAGATGAACAAACAAGATAATTTAGTCTACATTAAAGCATAAGTAAAAATGCTAGAAAAAACTTCTGTCATAGTTTATTGTCCTGATAAGTATCTCATTAGTGAGACATATCACTTACAATGTATTTTTATATTTAAGGGTAGAGAACATTGGTACATTTATTTCTTCCTCACAGAAATAGTCAGTATCAAACAACTATTAGTCAGATGTACACAAGTCATTAAATACAGATGTTATTTGATATTTTAAAATTATATTTTTCTTTTCAATGTCAAGATAATTATGATTAAAAATAAAATCTGTGTAACCAAAAATTCAGCACTATTATTTGTCGTTATTTTTGGGGACCACCTGGTTATTTTCACCCCTTCGAATAGGAAAGGGCAATGTTAAAATTTTAATTATTTTTTTTATTATATTTTATGGGAGACAGCAGTATTTGATGTACACTGTAAACAAGGAATGCCATTCTAACATGCCAAGTATATTTGTACTCAGTATAGACATAATACATGAAGATGCTTGCAACAGAATGAGATTTAGAAGCAGCAGAGGGAACCTCCACAGTCTACATCTGAATATGCAACTGCATGGAAGAATACAGATGGACAGGGAAAGAAATTAATCTAATAAGCTTGTATCTTTTCTTGTTTTCAAAGGCAGTGCTTCCAAATCACCTGGACTGTCATGTGCATTGGTGGCCATATCAATATACAGATTTCAGTTGCCACCAAAGGATACATAAGAGAGAAAGGACAAAGAGACTTCAAAGATTTGGATATTGTCACAAGACAGAAAACCAAAACAAAACAGAAACAATCAACCAACCAAAACCCACACAAACAAACAAAAAAACCCAACTCCCAAAAAACCCAAATCATCTGAAACAGCAAAAAAACCCAAAAAAACCCCCAGCCTTCTTTCTTGATACATTTGTTTCTGAGATACATTGTGTTTTGTAAACTTGATACATTACTTTTTTTTTTTCTAATCTACCAGATGAGAAGACCAAAAGCCTTCTTCCTCCAGACTGCTGAAGACCATCTGGTGAATAAACTTCACAGAAAAAATGATGCCCTTACTATGTGATTTTTCTGACAAACTGCATTTCCTGGCCTCTTTTCTGCTTTAGCACTAGGCTTCATTGATTAACAGGTGTTTTAACAGGACTCTGTCTAGCACCTCTGGGTGCTAGGTACTCTCCCCACCAAGCCCAATTTATGACTGATTTTTTGTCAAAGATGGAAAACTTCTCATCACACATCAGCTTTTCATAATTTGCTTTCCTCTAAAATACAGTCATGCAGGTGAATTTGTACGGCTGATGCTGTATACATCTTCCTTGAAAAAAAAATGGATTCTAGTCCATAATATAAGCAATTAGTAGCCAGAGCAACCCTAAGAGATGGTCACCTTTATAATGTTCTTTTCGGAAAATGTTTGATTCACAAGGACAGTGTGCTCAGCTCTTGAGTTTCAGAAAGATGACAATTTCCCTGTTTGCAGAATATATCTTAAGTTACATATTTTTGAAGAGGACAAATATATTACTTTTCACACCATCTTCTATTTTCTACATTACAACCAAGAAACATTTTCCTTTTGCCTTATTTGCTCCTAATTATTTACTGCAGACTCTCTTTTCTCTTACTTCTTTATTCTGATATGCAAAGACCTGTTGTAACTTTTCTAGTCTGATTTTCACAACACAGAAATCAAACTAAGATCTTGTCTTTGAGACAGAGACCTATATATGCTCTGAAGTCCTTTATGTCTGATTTACTGAAGCTCAGTCTGTGTGGGGAAGTGAATAGGAAGAATTGCTTTTTCTTCCTCTGTGGCTTTGAAAATGGAATACAGAAAAATAATCATTTTCTCCAACTTTTTTCATAAGCCACATTGACAAGCAAGTGAAAAATCAGCTTGCATGGGATTTCAGAATTTATACTGGCAAATAAATACTAAATAATTATTTATATAATATATAGACCTTGTTTATACTTTCAGAGAACTTCCAAAGGTGTATGAAAGGTGGGCAAAATGTAGAAACACACGCGAAAAATGCAAGTGGATTCCCCTAGCAATGAACCTATCAGCAGCTTTCTAACATTGCTCTTATTTCACTTGGTCTGTGAAGTAAATAAATCTTCACAAAGATCCAGGGAAATGAAACACTGCAACAAAGTCTAAGTCAACTTTATATCAGAAAACCATGCTAGCCCTGTATTTACAGCCTTCCACCTGAATGGGGTGTCTTATTCCCTGCACAAATAAAATACCCCACAGCTGATTATGACATAGACACAAAAATACAGAAATCATGAAAATGGTGAAGGACAGCTGTTCTGACAATTATCATTAAACTCTCCTATTACAGATGAAGAGGCAGAGAGAATTTCTAGTATTGTGATGTACCATGAAGTGGTAACTTGTAAACAGCATTGACTTTGATGGTTACCAAGTTTTTAGTACACACTGTTTCTTTTTGTCCTCAACACCAGTAAAGTACACATTTTTAATAGCTATTCAATGATAATAGCAATCATGAGTCTCTGGTGGGTAATGCTAGCAAGTGAGCTAAGGTGAATTTACCATATGACTTCACAGTATAACCTGTAGATGTCACTTTCACACGTAAAGGGTCTATTCCTTCTGTACATGTTTAGGTAGGGGCAAAACGTAACTTCTTTTTCATTTGTCCCCACTATTGCAAAACAGGTGAACTTGGTTCTTTAAAGCCTTACCTTTCCAAAGGGGGACTGAGAATGGGCTCATCTCTCTGACTGAAGACAGATGGCTTCAACCACCTTTTTAATGTTTTCAAGATTAAGAAGTAAAAACAGCAGCAAAACCAGTTGAATTGTCAAGATTAATACAGGTACACAGAATTCAATCACTTAGTATATATACCAGAAAAATAGCCTGGCTGTTTTCAGTCCCACATTTTGAAAAAAAATGACAGCATCTATGAAACTGAAAAATTGTGGCCAACTATTTTGCCTTGCTGTTATTTAATTCTCCCTGAAGTAATTTCATATTTTATTATTCATCTGAAGGCTAAAATCATAGAAGCAAAAGTTTATTTGTAAAGAGAAGTGTGGGGCTTCCACACTGCTGTAGTTGTGACAACTTTTTGCAACATAAAAAAAAAAAAACATGCCGAGGAAGTTAAGAATATTGCTATTCAATGAAATATTTCTGCTTGAGATGCCTAAAAGGGAAGTTTCAGCTTGAAAGAAAATGTGTTTTTGTTTCTGAAAACTCTTATCAAAATGTTCACATAGCACACAGAGTTGTGCGTGGAAGAAAGACAAGTATTTTGCAGAAAAGAGAAGGAATATGAAAGGGGTTATTAGAGAGGAAACATTATGCTGTTGGTAGTGAAGACTGTAAACATTTTCCTTGTAAATATTTATTTTCAAAAGTTTCAAACTTATACCTAAAACCTCCTCCTGACTGAAACTTGGCTTGATGTCTGTCTCCATAATAAGCAATACAGAAAGCAATTTTGCATCTGCCTTACAACTGGATACAGAGGAAAAAAAAGAGGCTGAAAGGCTACACTGCAACATTGTACCTAAAACGTTTTTATTTTCAAGAATAAAATAGTTTTATTTTTAACTTTTTACAGTCATTAAGATATGCTCTGAAGTATTTCCACAAAACATCTCAGATCCAGCTCCTCTGCATGCTGCATCAAGCAGAGACAATCTGAAATGTGGGGAGCATTCACCAGTCTGAGATGCACTAAAGAACATACTTTATATATAAAGACATACAGCCTGCATGTGAGATATCTGCTGTTTCACACGACTGACCTGCTTGGAAACCTGCCCTGGTGGAAATGGCCATGAGTAATGCTGTAGAACTGTGCTAACATTCACTTGTCACTCATCATTTACAGCTGCTGCTACTGTAGAGGAGGAAGCATCCAAAATCCTTGATAGAGACTCACTAAAAGAAGCTACAACATAGCTCAGTAAACTACCTGAGCTTCAGGAGACACAGAACAAATAAGTACAAATCCAATTATTTTTTTCCTGCTCAATAATCAAGGTGAGACATCCTAGATCAGAAGTCATACAATAGTCAGAACAGCCAGCACTGTGTGTGAGAATAAGCACTGTACAGATATTCAACCTAATGCTCTCACAGAAGAACCAGGTAAAAATTCATCGATTACCTAACTCCTGCAAAAAAATAACTCTTAGCTGCCAATAAATCGAACAGATCATACAAGAGCATGATATTCTCCTATAAAAAGAAGAATTTTATCTGTGGGAACAAGGCATATATAAAGCAAAATAATGAGTTTTAAATTGCACCAGCCTGCTGGTTCTGCATGACCCATTATGCTGGCTTTTGACGAGGGATTCTTTTTAATCATGGTGACTCAGGTGCAGATCCCATCTGTTGATGCCAATTACAGCAGATCACCAAAAGTCTTTATTAGCTGTAAATTCAGTCTACCACTCACATTATATTTATCACATAAAGGAAAATTAATTTAGTAATTGAAATTGCACACTCTGAATGTATTACTCTTAAAAGCTGAAGTAAAATAATTTTTGATATTTAGTTGAGAAAGCCTCCATTAAGAAATTCTTTTAGAAAAACATTTCGTGCTGTAATTCAAGGTAGCAGCAGGATGCTATGAATGCCAAGGTGGAAAGCTACCAGTCTGCACGTTAAACTCTGGTTAGTATGGAAGACAGTAACACTTCAATAAACAGGTGATTAGGCAACTCCCAGCTCTGTTAAAAGCAGATTGGTAGTCTATTACAAACTGATTAAATTTGCCACTTCTTCACTTCAAACAATTATATTTGCTCATTAACACTTGATATGTTGAATGCAGCTTAAGAACATAGGAAAATTAAATATCAATCATTCTAACTCCTCAGAGATTTAAAACTGACTCACATAATGATATTTTCCTTCAAAGAACAATAGGCATGTGCACCTGTGAAAGCTGCTGTGGAGGAGAAAAGGGAGGATGAGAAAAGTTATTTAAAGATTGATGAAAAGTAGATATCAAGGGAATTAAACATGCAGCTTAACTGTCGTGCTGCACTGATGTGTTCGTACATACCTGATGAAAGTGTGTTCTAAAACAAAGCATGAACATCGCTGCCCGCAGCACAGGCTGTGGCACACGACATGTCTGTTAGTAAGGCTGACCTAGAATAGAATCATAAAGTATCCTGGGACCTACAAGGATCATCAAGTCCAGCTCCTGGCCCTGCATACATCAGCCCAAGAATCCCACCATGTGCCTGAGAGCATTGCCCACATGCTCCTTGAACTCTGGCAAGCTTGGTGCTGTGACCACTTCCCTGGAACATACGCAGGCATACTCTGACATGTGAAACAAATGTTCCTTTCATGGTTAGTGTTGAGTCCTAAAGGAGTTCTGAGGATTATTCCCAGTTACTTTATCACCTTTGCAAAACACAGAGACTGCATATTACTGGAAGCTGGGATACTGGAGAATAATACTAACTAGCCTTTAAACAATTGCATCTATCAGGATATGGCAGAGAACCATGAAAAGCAGAAAAGTATTTTTAACCCTTTTGTGATGATGGAAAAGCTGAGATAAAGGAGGGAAAAGAAACCTTCTCATGATTGTTCATCAGGCCACAGACAAAACCAGACAGAACACACACTTTTGAGATTACTGTTCTTCATTCCTACAAACTAGAGGTACAAACTCTCTTTCCAACTGACCTTAAAAAGTAAGATGTTAAAGATGTAAACCACAAAAAACATCATAGCCAGATAATTTTGAGCTTGCTGTAAAATGCATGCTTATTTTAAAATTAATTTTACATTCTTCAGAGAATCTGTTTCTTACTCATTACACCATGGGAAGAAGGGGTTATGCATCCCTATGTTCACCTAGCTACACCTACACAGAAGACATTGATGTGACCAATCCCCAAAATTGACAGCTGCAATAGTTATATATCCTTTATATCTTGGAAGAACATGAGGAAAAAACACAGAAAAGAAACTGTTGGGACTTGCTGGTGGATGTGGTAAATAGACCTTCAGCACATTACTAATACATAATTACATACTTGGTTTTAAGACGTGAAAGTAAAAAACTTCAAACTTGATATCTGCTATTCAAGTATTATGATGAACTTTCTGATGAAAACTTACTGCAAACTACAAGTTAAAGGCCAACTGTTTATCTTTTTATTTTATTTTATTTCAATTAAAAGTGAACAACAACATCATTAGGTAAATGTTAAATGGAAGAAACCATTTCTTCTTTGAAGAGGAGGGTGTAAAAGTCCAAAATAAATAAATCAAATGCTGCATTTTTTTCCTGTCTTCCTGTCTGGCTGAAACCATGACACTGGCTTGTCTGTAGGGACTGAGGACTAAGGAACATGGTGGGTGGGTAGCAGAAGTGGAAGATGAAGCACTCTTACATGGCTCATATTCTAAGATCACAAATTCTGAAAGTATAAAACTCTGGTCCAAAAGTGTAATGTTGACACTAGTGAATTGGTTCTGGAAATAATATCTGTGCCCTGCCCCACTGTCATCTGACATGAAGCACAACCACATTTGAGACAGTGGAATGCTGAGGTACAGCAAGGTATAGATATGAAACCTCCCACTGGTTTAAGTGGGGACTGGAGGCAGCAGACTCTGGGGTATTTAAGAAACAACTTAAATCACAGCAAGGTGCCTTATTTGACATGGTCAACATTCTATTTTCTTTGATAAAAAAATCATTAAAAAGTATGTGATGCCTAAATCCAACATATGTTAAGATTGTTCTTATCATATTATAGCCAGTACTCCAGCTGGGTCCCTTTAAACGTTAAAATAACATCTGTGGGTGGAGTTCATCTTTTTCAGATCCACGGGCAAATGTAGGGAGCTCTGTCACAGACTATCTATTACAAAAAGGATTCCCTCAAATCAGTGGAGGAACAATCAAATTTTCAAACACGCTATCCAAGCATAGGTAGGAGATTGGCATATTGTTCAATATTATGACTAAGTAGTCACAGAAGACTCAATTCTTCCCATTTGTTCCAGCTCTGAACTTGACCAAAAAAATAAATAAGGACTGCATCAGAATTCACAAATTATGTCTTTGAAGACAAGTACAAATTGAAAATTATTTTGTGTGATAATAAAAGAATAGGCTCTTTTTCTTGAGCAAGCATTTAATGATGGCCTGTAAAACTGGCTCTGTAGAACCCTGTGATGAATCCTCCTGCCAGTGTTTAGATGTCTTTTGCTCCTCTACCAAACATTGCTAGCTGAAGAGTTTTGTATTTTAACGACCTGGAGTCTAATTATCATTGAACAATTAAGAGAACATACATTTTCATGACACTATTGTCTCTCTGAACAGGTACAAAACATTTCTACCATGACTCATTTCTTTTTGCATGAGTAACATAATGCTGAGTAAGTTCTTTGAAAAAGGATGCATTTAGCTTTTTTACTCACAATCTGTTTTAACACAAAGGTAAAGGACCGCTCACTTGAAGTACCTGAAAATTCGGTAATAATTCAGTTTCCTTGCTTCTACTGAAGTGATTGAGCCAACTCTACCCTGGATATTGACTATGGCAACAATTCATGTTAGAGAGAATGCACTGCAATCCAAGTACCAAAACCTCTTAGCGTCACATAACAGGAAGGGTGATAAACTTACCTTGTGTAGCAATGTAGTGATTTGGTCTATGATAACCCTAGAATAAATTGAAAGAAAAAAAAAAATCAGCAATTTGCACCTTGGCTATGTTCCTATGAGTGAAACTCCATTTAGGATAGGATTCAGTAAATGTCGCAACAGTACAAATAATGTATTAGATGCAAAAGTTCCTTTCACTTGGGGAAGGGCAATTTAGAAGGGAAACAAAAGCAAATGGGTTTTCTGCAAAATACTTAAGTAGCAGCCTTGTACATTAGGGGCCAGAAGTAATATGTTCCTTCAGTCCCTTGTTGGCTCTGTTGAAAATGAACAGCATGAAATCCTCTCTAGCCCTTGCAGTAAATGGCATCAGGTGCTCATAAAGTCTGAGATATACCTTCACCTATAGATGTTGACTGCAAAGCCTATCCCTTTTTTAACAGTTAAAAATTGTCAGATTTGAATTCACCCTGGGGAAGGCAGGAGGACATGGTGTTCACTCTGATCATGGTGGTTTGTTTATGTTTTATTTCTCAACAGTAAAAAGGAGGATAAGTTCTTTGATTACATCATTTGTTATGAACATACTTTTTCAAGAAGAACATAATGCAACTCTGATGACAAGAGCAGCTTAATCACAAGTTGGCCAAGCAATAAAGACCAATACTCTGTGCATTCTTTGCAACATGGAAAAGGTTGCCAAAATTTAATGATAGCATTTTTATAGTATTTGAATTTCTGATGTGATGGGAGTGCCACCAAATGTTTAGATCATGTACCAGTTGCTGATCAATCCAGTTGTAGGAGTGTTAATATTTGAATAATGGTTATGATGCATTGTCAGTTTTCAGCAGGAAAAACTTAATGCTGTAGCATGCATGCCATTGCAATTTCTTTGTGAAACAGCAATTGGAAATGCAGTGATACAAGTTGGAAAGAATCAAAACAACAGAGTCTGCTTTGAATATTACAGAAAGGATGACATGAGTTACAGAACTGATTTCTTTACATGACACTGAAGCAAAATTTGGAAGTCTGTGAACTGAGAAGTGTTCAGAGAGCTACAGAGCAGATTTTTTTCCTGCCATGTGTTACCTAATCCTTAGTGCCTGGGATCAAACACTTTCATTTCCTGGCGAAAAAAAGCATGGGAAGAAATACATCATAACCATTGTGTCTATGATGGTGCCATTCCCTTATACTGACAGCACAACTCCAGTAATAACTGCATGCAAGAGCAAAATTAATGCTGCTTCTGTAGTAGAAAAATCAGTGTTTCTAATGGAAACCTGACTAGCAAGATTATAAACAAACATGCTTTGTTTTGTGGCAGAGTTGTCTTTGGAGGTTGCCTCTAAGCTTTGCAATGGAGCCATCTGCTGAGGATGAGGAGAAGACATTTTTTGTTCTCGGGCACTGTTTCTTCTAGGACCACATTCTCTCCATGCTTTTGTACTCCATAAGCAAAAAAAAAAAAAAAAAAAAAAAAAAAAAAAAAATAGTTTCTATGCAGATATCTATCAGCATTTTATATGAAACTGTATAATCCAAATCTTTATTTCTCATATCTCATAATATTTTAGAGTAAGATCCAAATCTGACACAAGAACATACTACTAGCCTAAAATGAGAATAACCCTGAATGCTGGAGAAAATGTGAAAGTGAATTTAAATCTAAGTTCCCAGTGTGAACTCTCTCTTTCCTTTCATGACAGATTACTCTCTTCAGAGATTAGTGTGGCATATAACGAAATATATTTCCACATGTGCCTTCACTGCTTGGTGACTGTGCTATTCTTTCAAACAACAAGGGACTGAGTAGAAATTTGGGCTTAGTCTAATGATTCTTGAATGCACTTATTGAATGCTTGTTACATCAGTAACAAGAGATATCTTCAGAAATTTCCCTCAGACTTCATATTGTTACAACTGAAGTGCCTACTTTTCTTGCATAGCTCTAGTTCCTCCATATTCTGAGAAAAAAATATCTGTTACATTCCTGTTTCATACTAGTAATTAAATTTGAACTGCAAAATCTGACACCATTTTTCAAAGATAGAACTGGTGAACAAGAAATCTTTAGCAGACACAGTTTCCCATGAAGCAGCAACTGTTTTACTTAGCCTAAAATCCATGTGAACAGTAAAATTACTAACTTTGCTATCCATAGACTTCTGGCTTTAGACAAATAATATTGGCTTTTTAATGATTTTCAATTCCACTTTTGAGCTCATTCTTTCAGCCAAAAACACCTTGTCTCTTAAAGAATTTATTTTAATGTAAAACATTAAGTTAACATGATGCAGAATGAACAAAGAAGCCACTTTCAATAATTAAACAGCCTACATATTTAATGAAATGTCTTGCTTGCATTAGAAATACTGGTTAACAGCTGCAGAATATACTTTGAAGGCGACTTAAAAGTGCAGAGATGACAAGAGACTGCAAATCTCTGCATTAGGCATTACAGAGTTTTGTCACATTAATATGCAAACAGCTTTCTTTTAAATGTGGAATGATGCCAAGCTGTTGACATAAAGAGAAAATAACATTTTGCCAGCCCGTATAAGCACCAGCAGGCAAAGTAGCCATACAGTGTTCCTGGCAAGGTTTCAGTCTAGCGGCAGTTGGAGGAAATGACTAATTTCATTTACTGACTGACAAATCATTAAGGGTTTTCTCTTCTTTTAGTGCACACCTAGCTTCCAAAGATAGCACTCTCCAGTGCTAAACAATGTTAGCAGCTGTTATTAGTTGTGGTATCTATTATAAATTGTGAATACTGTGAGAATAAGAGTTCCCTCTTTGACTGAACACAACATTAAGCTTGTTGACTACATCAGGATACGCACATCAATATAATTCCCATTGATGTAATCGGAACTTGTTTCCCCTTCAATAGGCTGCAATCTCACTCGAGAATGATCATCTGAAAAGGGAACAATGGAGAGGAAAAAAAAGTAATTAAAGATATATTCAGTAACACAGGCCTAATCAAAATATTCCTTTATAGTCAAACTAAAACCTTAGCAATTGCAACTTCATGCTTATTTTGTCGGACATGAAAACTGTATCTACATTTAATTCTCATTTCAGTCATTCACAGGCATTCCAAATCCCCTCTAGTTTTCAGTATGAATTTCTCAAATCTTATAATGTGAAACTCATTACAATTATCACTTTTGCTTTGACTCCCTGCTTTTGTCAATAAAATAACATTAAGTTTTCAAAGGTTTATTCATTTGGAAATACTTCTGCCAGTACTGAGGAGGAGCTGAAGTCATTCAAGACATAATGCCACCTCAGAGTTTTTGAAGGAAACTCATTATCTTTACAGTAAGAGAGAAAGCAAAACACAGTAATGGCAAAACCCAAGCAGTTAAGACAATGGGTTTGTCACTTAATTTTGCTCCACTGTGGTCATCTGTATCTATCCAGGACTGTGAAAACACTTCCAACTTTATTTTCTAAATTCCATTGTGAAACATCATGGCATGAATTGATCTCATGACAGCTGCCTCATCTTCTCTATGATATAGCAGCTGCTAGAGGCTAGTTACCACTCTGCACAAGAACATCTGTAAGCTGGCAGGGCTCCTTCTTTTCTGAGACTTTGTAAGCTACTCTTGACTCTCTTAGTTCAAAAGCAACCACAAACAATAGCTTTTTCCGAATGCTGCACAATTTGAGGGTAGGATCTCAAGGATGGAGAGATGGTAAGCAGCCACTTTATTGCTGCTTTGTTTATGAGGTACTCTTGTTAATTAGATACCTGTGTATTATGGTTTGCTGCTTGCCTGCTGAGCTAATATTACTTGCAGCTGATGATAGAGCTACATGATGGTTGTTATTGTGTTGTAAATGTAAATAATCATTAAAACACCCAAAACTTGCCAGCTGTGTTCTGAACAGCTATTTCTGAAGCTTTAAAATTTCTAAAAGATAGCAGACAAATGAAAGAGCATGAAGGAGCTTAAAAACCCAACTTCATTATAAGTAGCATAATTTTGGCCCACATTACGGTGGAGGAAGACCAGGGTGCAGAAGCACTTTATTTAAGTGCTTCTTAAAATAATGTTTTAGAATTACAAGTCAAGAGAGAAACTGGTCAAGATGAATTCTTTACCTCTTCCTCTTATGCTCCAAGTCTTAGGAAATAGCGATCTCAGAGCCTCATTTATTTCCCTGGGATTCCCTTGGGAAAGAAAAAGGGTGTGCTACAACCCCAACATAGTAAATCAGAATGAATTAAAATCCCATCTCCAAGTTCCACACAGGTCTTACATTTCTATTTTCTTTGAGTTATTTCATTCAACAGTCTTCAAGAATAAGGTTTTTAAACATGCTGGAATATTTGAATCAGTTATGCCAATCAGGTCAGCCTCTTCAGCCTCTATATTCACTTTTCCAAGAATAAAAATTTATCGAGCTGTGACTTTCCATTACATAACCCCTGCTTGTCTGACTCTACCAAGCTTTGCTTATCCAAGTGCTTTGCTAGTCTATGCTTAATTAAGCTATTTATCAGCTTCTTCAGAACAGAGGTTCGGCTCACAGGATCTTAATCACAAAAATCCATCTTACTTAAGAAAGATACTAACCAACTTTCTAAGCTCCAGCCATGGCTGCTGCTTTTACAGTTTTGGGACCTGATCCAACTTCTGCTAAAGTCAGCTGACTCAGAAGTCAAGCTTGCTTGGACTCATGGTGTATCTTCATCTATATTTTCATGTTTTCCCACAATGTTGCCTTACGGGCATTCTCACCAAGAGAACTCAGGCTAGTAAAGATCTACACTTTCACATTTCTTGAATTACAGAGGGCAAGGTTCAGTTGTCTAAGCACAAAATATCTCATGGCACTTTATACAGCCACCAGGATATACTGCCGGGCTTTCAGCTGCCAGTGTGTAATAGCGCATCTCCCATATGTACTGTGCTGCATTTGTTGGTCTTGCACAGATGTCTCAGGCCACCTGAAACGGCCTAATCCCATGTCTGTATTTAGGCAACTGAAACCCCTGTTTGATCACTTGCCTAGAAATGAGTTCCATATTGGACAAAACAAGCTTAGCTTTTTCACTCTAAGAAACAACTTAAAAATGTAACTTCCTGTAATTTGACTGATTCATACAACCAAGTAATATGCAGTATCTTTTCATTTCCATTATTTTGTTACTTTTCTTACAATAACTCTTGCTTCAGATTAAGCAAAATAAAGAAGTTACTTCATACTGATATCTTAATATAATCTCTTTCCCTTTTATCTTCTCATGTGAATTTTTCTCAGTACTGCATTCTCAGCTAAGTTTCTGGGAATTCTGGAGGTAATGGACTGTCCAATACCCATTTATTTGCAGTGGAATTGGAGTGACTCCCTTTTTTTTATTGCTTTGAGAACTCAAGTTAACTCCTTACTGCATGGCAACACTTGTTAAATAAAAAAGATCCTTATGTCAACACAAAGAAATGTTACTGTAGGCTTTGCTTATGTCAAGCAGATTTAAAACTAAGAAGTACACTAGCATATTCTTCAACACGTGTGTTGATTCTTAAATAGTCTCTAGATTAACTTTATGTTTTTAAGGTATTTTTTTCCTTTATACTCCAGCTGATCTTGACAATTTATACAGCTTTTAAATACTCTTTTTTCTATCTCCTTGTTATTTTGATACCCTTCCATTAGGAGATCTAATTTAACTTTCCACTGATCACTTAAGCTTTTAAAATTATTTATCTTCAAATAAATTTTTCTTTGTGGAATATGGTAATAGATAACAAATATAAGCATTTTATACTCTCTTGCCTCATGTTACCTAAAACATGCATATGCCAGCCTTAGACTGGGATCTCTAACAAATCCCTTGAGCACCTGGTTGATTAACATGCCTAGCCAATGACCCTTTCTTGGGACGTGCATTCCCAATTCAAATCAAACCTTCTATAAATGTCTCACCTAAAATCTTTAGCTGCTTTTAAAAGCTGTGATCAATATTCTCTTCTCATTTAGTCAATATTGAGTTAGGTAAAAATAAATACAGAACCCCTCCCATTCCCTCTAGATCTCTCCTGAGGAAAAAAAGAATAAATTTTATCAAACTCCATGCCTAACCCCACACAGTTATGGCAGAAACATAATTTTTCTTAGGTGATGAAAGATTCATTTATCAGGTTCATGCTATGTATAGTTTGTAATGAGAAAAAATGATTTTTTTTTTTTGTTCAGTAAAGAAAGAACATGTTTTCTGCGGGTGACTGGACTGTGATGATGATTCAACTTTTTGTAGCCACTGCCATAAAATGGGCAGGGCACATTTGTAGCCAATTGAATGCACATCATTTGGGTAACATAAAGCATACTACAATTTTGACAAGCTCCTGCAATGCTGGATGCTTGTTGCTATTGTTTAAGTTCCTCCCGAGAACAATAATGACTACAAGCGATAATATAACAGTAGTATCTTGGGAAAAATTAAAACAAAGAGGGTAAATGGATAGAAAAAAAATGCTATGCAGAAAAAATATACATTTCATTATAATCATGTACCCATAGTTAGCGGCATCTAAACCGCTGTATTTTTAAAGTGTTTGAACATAGCATAAAAGAGCAATTTATTAAAATGCCTTTAAGCTAAAGCATATACTTTATGCAATTATTTGGGACAAATTTTCAAAAGCCGACCATTCAAATTGTACCCTCAGAGTCTGAGAAATGCAGTTATTTATGTAGGAGAAAAACACATAAAATAATTAAAAAGTTCCCTACCCCATTTGTATACACATATTTAACAACAACAAATGACAAATTGAACTACAAACTGTGAGCAATTTCAACTGTTCTTTTAAGATAATGCCTTTAATTCTAATAGATCTTAATTCTATCTTGATAGAATAGATCTATTTAATTCTAATAGATCTTAATTCTAATTCTAGTAGATCTTAATTTTATCTTGAGTTGTCTTTGTTTTCACAGCCACATAAACAGGAAGTGTTATTGATAAAAACTCCGTCCAAATCTCTGCCTCTGCTAAATACTGAGGACGTTTCAAGTAAATTGAGATCTAAATGTCCTGAGTTATATTTCGCCTCTTAGAAAGCCTTCAGTATCACTTGTAGTTGTCATTGATTTGTGTATCTAATATCTTTTATGTGTTCTACTTTGGCTATTCATCACTCGATTACCTCAGACATAAAGCACTAGCAGTTTTCTAGCTTTCTTCAACCAAAGGGTGTCAAAGTTTAAGGCAATGTCTAACACGACACTCAAAGAGGGGAGTGACACACTAAACCTGACTACAAGATAAGATCTATTGTAATTGGCTTGGACTGGAAAAAAAATCATAAAGCGTGGATAAGCATAAAACTACTCTGTATTTCTTATTTTTGACTTTGATATTTTTACTCAAATGATTAGCTGTTACTCATATAATGTATTGCTACATCCTCACAAAATAACAAGTTTTTACACATTAAATATTGCTTGGAGGGAAACAAGCAAAACCATATCTAGTTAACTTATCTGCTTTTCCATATGCACCAGCCCATCATGATAATCACATTTCTCTAGAAGATTTAATTTCCTTTTTCAGTATATAGCACAGTGTACATCCAAAATACACAGCAATACTATCATGTCCACTTAAGACCATGTGGCAGATAGTCTCTTGCTTAATTTGCTTCTGCCTCCATGTGCATTTCCTGTGGATTCTCATTCTGCAGCAAGCTACAGAGCTGTTTTCTCTTTGAAGACAGTCTCGGTCTCTATTCTCATCACTTACTGTAGGCCACTAAGCCGGGAGCTGTTTTCTCTAGAAACATACACTGCAGAGAGGATCCCCCTGAGGTGGTGATTCAGAAGCATACAAATGGGCTCTGTTTCAGAACCCTTTCTCTGGAAGATCTGTCCTTCTCTCTGTCATGTCCACATGGTTCACTGATGAGGAAACCTAGGCAGATAGGTGCCTGGACAAACGCCCAGGACAGGTGCTGAAGTTTGAGCAAATATGCACTACAAACTCCTTCCACAGGTCCTCCAAATGCTCAGACAACCAGCTTGGCTTATTCTTCTCTGCTGGGTTCTGTATGGTATTTGAACTCAGCAGTGTCATTAAATGATCCCTCCTTAAAGACCACCCTTCATTTTCATGCTTACCAAACAAGGCGATGGCTGCTTATTTCTCTGCTTATACCATCTCATCGTTATCTGGCTGGCTGTTAAAAACACATACACTCCCCATCTTAAACATAGATTTTAAAGTGAAAAAACAGGAAAATTATAATCTCCTACATACACACTGAGAACTTACCTTTAAGTGCAAAAAGAGCAGTGTGTAAATAATATAATTTTACTGACCCTGATATATTTCCTGCCTCCATGTTCATGTGCAACACTTCTAGTCACAATGCTTTGGAACTCTCATAATGCAAGATTTAGGGGTCACTCACCATAGTCTGTTATCATCTCCTCAAGTTGATTATTAATGCATCTAATCCTTTTTAAGCCTAGAATTTTTAAGTAAAACATAAAGGTTACCCTTTTTCCTTGGAGTCTGTCTAGCACAAGCCAGGATAGTTGTCCCTGGTTCTGTGGAACACTTAAGCATCAGTACTGTCTGCTCCTAAAATACCCAGAACCTAATACCAAGGTATTGATGTGATCATGGGTAGTCTTGTGCTAAGCTGACAGGAGCAGTTTGGGACCTGTTAGAGCTGAGTACTGGTTAAAGGTGTTGTTCTCCATTAGCCATACACTGATCACAGGATGGAAGGTAGACAGAAGAGCAGTTGAGAAAACACATTAAATCTGACAGTTTTATCAAGAAAAAAAAAAAAAAAAGAAACATTTTCCTTCATTTTTATCTTCTTAATTAGGGAAAAGGAATACAAGCCTGGTGTGAGCACAAGGCTGGTGGTCATTCTTATCCAGATCTGAAGGGAGTTAACGAAGTGCACAATTATGTTGTCAACACTCACATGCAATGATATTCCCATATCTATTTTTCATTCTGTTCTCATCTTTCTTAGCTGAATCCCATGGTGCAGACTGTCCTTCAAAGAAACTCTAAAAAAAGGAAAGAAAGTGACATTAAGAAAAGCATGCAGCAACAGCTACCTTATGGCTAAATGAAAGAGAAAGGCAAACAGTACTTGTGGGTATTGTTGTTAAAGTGTCATTTAAATGATTCATTTATTGAGCAAAAATACGAGTCTCCTGTTTAAATGGTATTTATGCATAGCTCCAGATGTTACTTAAAATTTGACATGATCTGTGTAATAGCAAGAAGAATTATTTGCAAGTGAAGTACTATTAAACCTTTCCAAATCTGTGCTCTTGCAACACTAAGAGTCCTTCACTTGTGCTATCCAGATTCCCCATATAGTTTTCATACACACACATGAAGCTGAAGGAACTTCATCACCAGTGTTGGAGCTGCTCTAGTATTTGAGTGTAGAAATTACAGACTGTACTGATATGTTTTATTCTTGACAAATCCTAAGTTTCATTTACTTGCTGGCAGATGACCTCATGGATCAAAACATACACAGGCATTTAAAAATCATGGATTCAACTAGCACACATGCCTTTTTTTTCTCTTAAGCACAATTTACAACACCACTATGATGATTATTTTCTCAGAGAATAAAATCAATGTGATTTTGTGAAAGGTATAATCTAATATTCACCAAACTGCTGTCATTTAGCTAGTAACTCATGTGAATAAGAAAGTTGAAGGTGCTTAAAGTTTATTTTTACATTAATAAAACACAGACGCTTCCAAAAGGGCAGCAAGCAAGTTGTTATGCCCTACATGACCTGTGCTTTCTGTGGTGTAAAAGAGCATTTGCACAATCTCCTAATTTATGCACTGTATCCGTAAGTCATGATGGAGATACATTTTAAAATTTCGTATCAAAACATTAATCTTCTGTTAAAAAATACTTTGTTGCCAAGCAAACTACTGGAATTACATCATGTTTATGAACAGACCTAACTCAGGTTTTTATCTTTTTGCCAGAATGATTAGTAGATTAAATCTTTTGTACCACACTAAACAGAGAAAACACTGTGAATTTTGTATCTCTTACATGATCTCAAGACATTCTAAGTGGTTTAAAACAGAAAATGCCCATAAAATCGTCTACTATTACTGTCTTTTGCCCTCAAATTTAAAAAAAGTGGTTTTTAGAATCCCAATGATTTCCAATAACAAAGAGCATAAAAGTCAAACCAAACCCTTGATCTCTTGCTGAAGTCAATAGAACATAAGGGTGTTCAGTGTCTAAAATGGCTATTCTTTTCACAAGTTTCTTAGAGTGCTGGTTTCCAATTTATGATCTAGAAACTCCTGGGAATACACGGACTACTTCTAAAATGTTCATAAATAATAACTCAAGAAAACTCTAAACCTTGTCCGTGGCTTCAGTTTGTTTTTCCTTCATCTCTCCACACTTCCTTTGAAGATTTTTCATGGTTTGGAAACTGAAATTAATAAAACCCACTAATACAAACAAATTTCTCCTTACTCATAACATACCATCACTGGGTACAGCTCTGAGAAACACTGATTGCTACAAGGACAGAAGAGTGCAACCCTGTGACTCCTAAGATGATTTACAGCTTTGGGGCTCTTTGCCAAAAAAGGTGTCAATCGTTATCTGATGATAAATTTGCCAATGGAATCCAAAGCAAGCAGGCCCTCCAACTCTAGAGTACTCTCAACTCAGTCTGGATGGAAATTACTTTTCTAGTAAGTCTGACTAAACTGCTTAAGGAATGACTCTCCATGGGCAAAGATCTATGTCTCAATTTCTTGCAAAGTTCAGACTCTCGGACAACACTGGGCGATGAACAATTAAACATGGTTAAAGGCAAAGTAGAAATGGAAATGGTCAGCAGCAAAGCTCCAAAGACACAACAAATGAACAATTCATCTGCTCTAAAATTTGATGTGCATTTCACATTTCAGACAGCTAAGCAGACTACTGAAAATTCTAGTTTTTTTTACAGTCCTTCTCCTAGAGACTAATGCACAGAATTGATCCATAAGACACTACCCAGCAAGTGGTTTTGAGTTTAATTCAGTAAGCATTACATGGGCTGTTACAGAGAAAGAGTCCTGCTGACACAGCTTCTGAGTCTACACCTTGAAATACAGAAGACTCAAATATTCTCCAAGGGACATCTTGTTTCTCTCTGTCCCACTAATGAACTTTTACAAAATTTCTTTAAACCAATCAAATAAAGTAAATATCTGGAGGCAACTGGGGAAGATTCAGGTGGTGTTGAATTCCGGGAAGAAATACACTGGGCAATGTACTGCTTTTGGAAATTCATCTCTGTCTCAGATGCAATGTACAAGTTCTACTTCTCACAAGTGTTTGGAACTTCTGAAAACAATAATAACTTTAATGAGCCTTGTAGGTAAACCATCTTCTAAAAATTTATCTGCAACAAAGACAATTCTGTTCTTTAGAACATATATATACCAAACCTCACACAACAGCAAAGACCAGGAAACAGATTTACATTTACAGCTACTGCTTACTGACTTCACTTTCTTTATTAAAAATGTATCACAGAAAAGGAACTTCAGATATTTTTTTTTTAGTTTTTATCAATAAATTAGTGAATGAAATAAAACATATCACACAGGGAAAATAAAACATAATTTATGTATATCCATTTTTCTTTTTAATTCATTTTGGGATACACACTGGTATTACAGTGAGAGTAGTACAGCAAAGATATTTGAAGGAAGAGGTATTACAGTTCAAAAGCATAAAAAAACCCAGTTATTGTAAAAGACAGCTGGAGTGTCATTTCCTAAATTCCCCGTGTGCTGCCATTACACAAACTGCAACAGAATGATAATCCACAATGTATTGTAAGGAGAAATCTCATTTGTCCCACAAGTAAAGAACAGAGCAGATATTTCATAACAGATGATCTGTCAAGATCTTTCCTTACTTGTGAGAAATACACGTTTCATTACAGAAAATTTTAAAATCTCTTTTCTGACATATAACTCTCCAGGGATGCTGCTGCACATCAGCCCACACATTATCTTTGTGGCTATTCATTCTAATTCATCCTTATAAGTTTCTTAAACCTGTGGACTGTTAGGAAGAAATATGGCCCCCAAACACTCCCACCAAATACTTGGCAAGGGCAATGGAGAACCTAAAAGGAGTATAGGATATTTCTCAAATAATTTAGAATAAGTATTTCTTCAACTCAAAATCCCACAGAACCCTGACTACCCAGCCTCCGTGATCTTCTTGAAAAATGAAATGCTCTTCCAGCCAGCTGTTGTTACAGCAGACATTTCAGTATGCATGTCAACTGCCATTCTGCTAGTAGAAAATATTACAATAATTAGGATAAAAACACTTCCTGAAGAAAAATTAATTACAGAGAATAGCTTTATATGCAGCATGAAAACTGGGTAGTGATGCAGCAGTAGGATCATCTTAGGAGGAATATGATACTTTTGCGTGCTTTAACTCAACACTGTAGTGGTTTCCATTAAAAATTAAGTATTTGCCAAGGGCTCATTCACTGTGACCCTGACTAGAAAAATAACTTCAATATTTCAAATGAAAGAGGGAGATAACATTGCAAATACAGATTTTTTTTTTTTTAGATTATTCCCTTTCCTAATTTAAAATTCGTAAGTCAAAAAAAAAAATTTGGAAAGGACCTATATAAAAGTACAGTTTGAAGAGGCTGGTATGTGGAGAACAGGTGAGATCTTCAGAATAAAATCTGTATCTCTGTTGATTGTCATCTTTGCCAACACTTTCTATCCCAGATTTCATGCTTCCAGATAAAAATACTTTAAAAATTACATATTTTAAAGTGTTTTAAGGTATAAAAATGTAAAGTGTGGAATTACTATTTTTATTACTAGTCAAAAACGAAGTAGCAACTTTTCCAAAAAATACTTCATAGTTGCTAGGTGACAACAGATTACTTTCTTACAATGTTATTTACAAAATGCAAACTCTTATATAAAGAAAGGAGAAATTAAGGATATCATAAATCTCTCTCTGCCTACTTAATAAGCAAGAATATTATTTTTAGGTACAAAGAAATGCTATTGCACTTTGTAACAGTTTTAAGTTTGACCTGCGGATTTGTTTTTAAATGTATCAGTCTTTACGGTATCTGTTTTTCTCTACTGACTCTGAGTTTCTTCACTGGTAACATTAATTTCCCATTGCCATTTCTAAATAACCAGATGATAATGTATTTTAACAACATTGGTATTTGATGTATCCAGTTACAAATACCTCTGGATTTGTTTTTAAGGTACATGCAGAGAGTTATGTACATTGTCTGCTTTAAGCCAGGCCAGACAACTAACAGTGATCCTAATGGAGGTCCTTGTCTAAACTCTATTAGCTAGAGAAGAAACTTACATTTCTACAATAGCCCTTTAAGTTGCAGCTAAATTAGATGCCTAAAATGCCCTGAATTTGATAATGAAGATTCATTACTAGCTCAACACCAATGTTGTATCCATTTTATATGTGGAGATTACAGATGGGAAAAATG
The DNA here is from genome assembly GCF_048771995.1 of Taeniopygia guttata. Taxonomy (NCBI): domain Eukaryota; kingdom Metazoa; phylum Chordata; class Aves; order Passeriformes; family Estrildidae; genus Taeniopygia; species Taeniopygia guttata. The sequence goes on from NC_133026.1 coordinate 101,420,121, forward strand.
CATCCATTAAAGTCTGAATTAAGATCCTAGGGTCACATTAGACTCTTTGTATTTACAAACCCTAGTAAATACACATTTAAGCAAGACCATAAATGTTTGGAGGACAAGGATCTTCAGGCTCATTTAATGAACACTGCAAGATTTGTGAGCGCAGTAAATCAGTCAGTTCATTGGATTTTCAGTATTCAGAATCTGCTAAATATCTGGCATATTAGGATGTTCTTGCGACTTAACAACATTAACTCTTATGGGTTTTTTAAACAGAAAATTGAAATAATCAAGTTCTGATTGCTGGTAACTCAGTATTTAGACTACTAAGGAATTAAAAAGGATGACTGAAAGTTATGTTAACAGAAATCTGCTAGTCATTTTGAGGGAAGCTTTCATCATTGAAAATGCATCATCTGTAGCTAATATATCTCCCCAAGTGTTTGTAAGCAGTGGTAAATTATTTCACTGATGGCAACCCACAGTATGCAAGCAGCTCTTCATACTTCAGTCATTACTTTGGTCACTGAGAGCATCTGTGGATGACAGCCTGCCACTAGAGAATATATTCATCATCAGCTTTTCCTTCTCTGTCAGCTTCAATCACTGAGAATTATGTCCAGTTTTCAAATAATGGAATTTAAAAAAACATTTTACTGTGCCTGCCCTTGAAAAGTGTCTGTTTCAAGAGCCAATGTGAAAATCTATCTCATCAATGTAAACTGGCTTCAGAAGCTATAAAGCACTTACTGGTGTGTTATTGTAGCCAAAGTCTGAACACAGAGAAAAGAAACCTGAAGCCCATTAAAGACGGTTGCAAATATTATGTTATTGCTAAAAATCCTTTGCTGTGTTCAGATTTTTCTGGTAAAATTAGGCTGATAGTTTACATAAGGCTTTCTTATGGTGAGATACAAGATGCAGATCAGTTTTAAAGCAGATACAGAGTTAATAGCCTGACATACATCATCTCTCTGACATTGTTCCCAATGGTCCTTTATGTGGTTGTTCCTCCTTGAACTGATGTACCAAAACCCAAAAATACCCACTCAAGGGTTTGCATAGCCAGAGGAAGGAAACAGTCTTTTCTTTCTCAGGTGAATTTAGGTCAGTCTGCATTACACATGAGAAGAAGAAGAGTAGGAAAGCAAAAGTCCTTCTGGCCTTTTGAGACACTAAACATCATACTCACGGCCTACATTAAATGTTGAAATGGAAGGGGAACTCTTACCTCCTCCACTGACTAACTACAGCATGCCTTAACACTCGGACTAAAACCACACAGGTAAGATAAAATCTGGTACTAATTCTGTGATTGCATTGGTGTGCTCATTTTTCAGAGGGTTTGCTTGCTTTCAGTCAGTGAATTTACTAATATGTTTGTATTTTTAAAGTCACCGGCTTTGCTACTCCCTGGACAATTGGGCAGTCTAGCCAACCTATAAAAAGCACAAGGAAAACATACTAAAATGATCAAATTGCTTCACTATTGTACTATGGATGACATAGGTACTTGCATTACTTATCATGAGTTAGCTCTAGTTGACAATAACATTGGGAAAGATACATGAAATTTAGTTAACACTATAGGACAAGAGAGTAGCTCACCAGCTCACTAGAACAGGGAAGTAACTTAAGTGAAAGTGACTTGTCAGTCACTGTAAAAATTGTGAATATTCAGCAATAGCAGATTTTGAGTACCAGCCATGCTGAAGGCTGGTTTTTAGGTGCTAGAAGCATTTGAACAAAATAATCAAGAGTAAGTTTTTTTTTCCTACCTAGTCCTATATTTGACTGTGTCTAGAGGTGCTTGGGCAAAGAACCCAGGGGATGAAGTGACCTGAGACACCGTAGGAGAACACATGGCATGGCTGCAACCACCACACAGACCCACATGAATTATTTCCTGGAATGTGTCCTCTCCCATTTCCATGTGGAATGGAAGTTGTGCGATTTGTAAAACCGCACATATTGGTGGCTGAAATATTTTGTTAGCTTAGTACATTTAGTCTCCAATAACCAATTGTCATTTGGTCTTAAATCATGACAAAGCTACAAAAACAGAGTATCATAGAGTACTTCTGTAATAACTAATGAAGAACTACTTTCCATATATTTTTAACCCAACCTATCTATGAGATCTCTTGGTGTAACTTATTTTCTTGCTATCTAACACTGAAGATAATACCTGAAACTCACCTATAATATTAAACAGCAGGAATATAAATCTTTAGAGATTCTGCAGAGCAGTCTAAAGATTCACAGATTACCCAGTTTTGATAGGCTATTTCCATTTTACCTACTTAAGTTTTAAAAACTCTATTACTTTAATACCTTTAAAATTCTTTAAGACTACCGTACAAAGAAAGATTTTAGAAATATGGTGAATTAGTAAGAGGACTGCAGTAGAGCACACAATTAAAATTCTAATTTAGAAACTTACTCCCTGGCATACTAGACAGCAATAACTTAACCTCATTAATCTTCCTGATTTATCTCCGGCAGAAAAATATAGTATGCTGATAGGATTTCATGATTCTTTTTTATAGAAAGGACCCTCTGGGTACAATATGCACACTTGTACTGTAGCTAAAGTGCAGGATATATTATTTTTTACTTGTGTGTAAAGGAAAATAAAGCTGGTCTCAAGCAGTGCTTATTTCCTCTTATAAAAATGAATTTCCTGCTTTTGGAGGATTTAATGAATACTTTTTATGTACAGCATGTGGGGTTTTCTTATCTTCCCATTCCTCCCTATCTTTTTTTTTTTTTTAATTTTCTTCACACAGTATATAATTAAGAGTGCAAACCTGAGCAAGACTCATGACTGTAATGTCTGCAAACATAAAGTGAATGAACACAGGCTACTCTGAATACCAACTAGTTCTGTGCTTTGACAGGGAACCAGAGAAAGACTTGGACCACCATACAGGTGTTGAACAAAACTATCTGCATCATTATTCATTAACTGTGCCATCTCCTTGATTCCTCGCTATGGTGTTCCAAAGCATGTAATGACACATGTTAGTTGTACACACATGAGTAAAAAATGGTGCAGAGTCGTTTATTTCTTAATGAGAAATACTACCCACCAGGAAACAGGTATTTCTTCACTACAAGGAGGGTGAGGCCCCTGAACAGAGAAGTTGTGGATGCCCCATCCCTTGAAAAGTTCAAGGCCAGGCTGGAAGGGGCACTGAGAAACCAGGGAGACATGTCCCTGTCCATGGAAGGAGGGGAGGAACAATATGATATTTTATGTTCCCTGCAACCTAAACCATTCTGGGATTCTATGATTTACACAAAAGAGGCATGACTCCAGGTCACATAGAGCCCACTGAATGTGTAGGCAAGATAAATTCTAAATTGACTTCTTTATACCATCTTTGGAAGGCTAACATGTAAATACCTCAAAAGGACTTGGACAGAAAGAAAATACTCACTCTGATTACTATGACATTACTATGAGGCCAAAATAAAGAGGTGTCTTAAAATATTGTATGAAGGCAGACACATTAAATTTGAGCTAATGTAGGTCTACAAGGTACCATTATAATTAGATTTTTCACCTCTTGTTTTGAATTTACAATTTATTCAGGAAATTCTTTTTCAAGTCCTTTTCTGCCAAGGAAAACATTCCTTCCACAATGATACTTAGAACTCAGAGGCACATCACTCCTAGATTTTCTTTAATGTACTCAGAATGTTAGCGAGCAGATGGTTTCTAAAAACTGGTTTTATGTACCTGAAAGCTTTGAGAAAATTATTTGGAATCTTTTTGTGCACTTTAAATTTTAACTCAAAAAGCTAATAAAAGATGTAAATATTTTTTTCTGAGTCTAGCCCATTTTTCCTCCTAAAGATTAGCACTTTGATATTTGATTTACTTTACAAATAATAAAAACTTGCCCTAGGAAATGGTTTCAAAGAGCTAATGAAATATTTTTAAAGTAGAGCATAGAGATACAATGTGCTGTGAAAAAAGAAGGCAAGGACTGCACATTTTTTCTTCCTACAGTAAAGAGAAGAGTTTGCAAATGGTTTAAAATATAACAAAAAAAGAGAAAACAAATGGAAGAAAAGAAAAAAGGAAATTAAAATGAAAAAACCTCTGTGAGACAGAGAGGTAGAGGAGAAGAAAATAAATAGAAAATTCAGGCACCAAAAGAATTCAGGCACAAAAGTCTGCATTTGACTGAAGTAGTAAGCTTTTTGTTGCAGTCATTAAAATTTTCTTTTTACTTGTGTTTTACATAGTGATTGATGAGAGCTATTTCACCTATTGCCTAGATATGCTATGTAATGAACAAAACAAGGCTTAAGGATTCCAATAAACTTTTCTGAAGTGGAAATACCTTCCATGGGAAAATACTTATTTTCCATGGACTTGACAGATGTTGTAAGCTTGTGACATTATTCTTTGAGTAACTATATTACTTGAAAAGAGACTATTTAATACCTGTGAACTTCTGCTTACTGAAGATTATTATTATGAGAGTGATCAACATTAAACTGGTGGACACATACACTGATAAGAAAGACACATTTCTAGGTCCAGTAATATTTTTGTCTGATTTTATCTGAATACATCATTGTAATTGAGACAGTGCTCTGAGTTCAGAATTCATAAGAACTGCCTGACTTTAAATTATCAGCTAACTCAGGCACAGAAAACCTGATACGATCTTCAAATCCCCTGTAAAAACAAGCTGATTGTGATTTAGAACCACACAATTTGGAAAAACCTTCAATGTTATAGAATTCCCTGAAGCAATAGAAAACACGGAAAAACAGAACAAAAGCAAACAAATGTTGAATCTGAAAAGTGAATAAGTCCCTCCTCTATCTTCATCCAAGCTGTAACATACACACAGCTGATCTAACCTTTCTTAAGTGATAAAGCATCCCTCAGATTTGGCTCACTAAGTGGGCCTCAAGGGTTTCCATGAGTGTATCTCAGCTGCTCTAGTTAATATAGTTTGAATAGAAGATAAGAGAGAAACAATGCTCACATAATAAGATTTTAATTCTGCTACAAGGCAACACTGATATCACATTAACTACAAGATAAAAGCCAGAATACACTGGTGTGCACAAATATTTTGCACACTGTTGTTTTTCCCTATAGATAAAATAGAACTTTTCAAGGGAAGTAAGAGCAGTAGGGTATGCTAAAACAGATAAAGGTCAACTTGCAGTGCCCTTTCAAAAAAAGAACAGCACTCCACTGTGCTGGCTCATTACATTTTTTGATCTTCACAGGAAGCTTTGGTGCCTTGATGTCTGCTTTGCTTGTTTGCAAATACACTCTTTGCTAGCATATATAAAGTCAATCAGTCACTCCTCTGGGCTTGACTTCTAGGCCAGCAGTTTTCTTGTTCTAGAGAAAAAGATTTCCTATCTAAAAGCTACATGTACATTTACCACTTTTCCTGGCTGGCATCTAGTCCCTGAGCTGATCATTTGGTACATTTTCTGCCTTGGGGAGAGCAGTGGTGGGTCACAGTAAAGCCACTGAGAACTTTCACAGCAACGGGAGCTCCCACTACTTCACTGCTCAAATATCCTGGCTCTGGGTTTAAAAGTTATGTTCATTTTCCCTCTGCAGGCTCTCACTCTGTAATTGCTTCCTGTCAATCATCTTCCCTTCGGACAACTTCACACTTACTGCAAAGGTGGATAAAACCTTCAAAAAAAATGGTGCTGGTCCTAGACGATTTCCCATCTGTCTGAAAACTACTCAAAGAATAATACAGAGTATTTAACAGCCCATAAAGATAATCAGCATAGAAACAGAAGAGGTAGTAATAGGATTGACAATGATAACAAGTGTTGCTGTCAATTGTTAACCTAATTATTTTTAGTTTGCTCACTGTACACTGACAGACAGCAGACCTTCAATACAGCCCCAAGACTACTCGTTAGAACAAACAGTGTCTGCTTAGGCACACTAATGAAGAGCTGCAGCTCACCAACCTGAATTGCCTTATTTTGATGTTTGAAATCTATATACAGCACTTCCTCATTCCAACAGAGGTAACCCTGCAGAAATTCATCAAGCAGGCTTAAAACCAGACAGCTCATTCAAATACATAATGCATTGAATCAAGACTACTCAAATGACCCAGGCTCAGCTAATGGATAATGTGTAGTGGAAGTACTCTGTGGAAGTTAACAATGAGGGAGTGACAAAAGGGGTTGCTGTTCCTAAATGCTGTTATTTGAAGAGCAGTTCTACATCACTCATCTAACATCACGTATTTGATACTAATATTTTCTCAGTTGAAAATACAATGCATATGTGACAATTCCACTACAGAATGTCTTTACAGGAGCTTATTGATGGACATTTTGATTGTCCAGTTCTCTTTCCATGTAATCAGCTATTATATTCCTGATGCTCAAGAAAGAAACTTTCAAAAGACCTTTGAAAAGTCTTCTGAACTTGTACTGACCTTGTGCAATAATACAATGGGGACGTCTAAATGTCCCAGTGCAAATATCTCATCCTTCTTATTTATCACTCACACAGCTACATTCAGAGAATATACTCTGCAAGTGAAGTGAGTACTGAACTAAGTAACAGAAAATATCTATTTCCAGCAATAATGATGAAGATGGGAATTGGAGTCTCATTAGTTAGTTACTGGGCAGATGTGCAACAAGAATGTCTCTTCTCCTCTAGTTTGGTGGTGTTTTAAAATTGCTATGTACAAGTAACAGCACAGTTTAGTAAATTAACAACCCAAATGTAATACTCACAATAAAAAAGACTCCAGAAAAAAATAAAAGAAAAAGAAAAAAAGAGAAGAAAAGTAGCACTGTTTAACGGAATAGTCTTTTTTCTAAAGGACATGAAGAAAAGAGAGCTAACTGAAAAGTTACCAAGTCTATGTTAACACAAATGGATTATGAGACATGAAACTTAAAGAAGAAATAAAGAGTTAGTCATAAAGAGCAAATCAGTGCAAAATATTCTTTCCATTCTGAGCCTTAAGAACAGAAAAGGAGCAATCATAGTTCTACATTTAGATCATACCTATGACATTATTCTGTGGATTTTTTCCTGGTGTGCAGGACTCTTCTGAACATGTCACCTAGCTACTCTTTTGTTCAGATTCTGATTTTGCTGGGTATCAAAACAATTCTTCAGATGAAGATTGAGGTTTAATGACTTGGTGTGTAATTTTGGCTTCTGCAATCTGCTTCTTTATTTTATCTTTTGCATAAACTGAACAAAACATAGCAATTTATCAGCTATCCATGGACATTGCAAGATTTATATACATTGCAGCTTTAAATTTTTATTCTACATTTCCTTTCATTAGAACATTGCACTCAAGCTAGATTCATTGAGGCAAGCCAACATTGTAACAGCTCTGTTGAATAGCAGCAGATGCCTTAATTTTCTGCATCCCTCTATAAAACAAAACTTTAAAAAATTTGAGCCTCTACATAAATATTTCCCTTAGAAGACAATACAAAGATTCCAGGCATCTGTTTCTCATTAAGCCAATTACTAGTTGTTTAAAATAGCAACCCAGTAAAGTCCATATTTATTAGATTTATTAATAAACTCTGTGAGCCAAATTCTGCAAATGGAACAAGATAAAATGATGGAGAGTTATCTAGACAGACAAATGTGACCTGGTACTGAAATGTTCCAATCCTGACATTAGGTGGAATAATCAATATCCAATCTGAACCTCCCCTGGCACCAATTTGACGCTGTTTACTTTCGTCCTGTTGCTTCCTACCTGGGAGAAGAGACCCACCCCCACCTGGTTACAACATCATTTCAGGTAGCTAAAGAGAGAGGTAAAGTCTTACATGTTCCACTCTGGCTCCCTGCCTTGCCCTATGCCAACCTGAATCTTAGTTCCATAAGAATATATTTAAAAGTATATCTGAGACAATACCTCAAAAGAGTATGGTTTGGTTTTTCTTGTATTAAATACTTGAATTTGGAAGCGTTCATTCTCTATAACTTCACTGTAGTCATAATAGCTGGCAACTAAACTTATCATATCACTTAAAATACAAATACTTAATATAATATCAGATCAACCTTGAATTCAGGCATAAATCAAGTTAATTTTTTTGTTTTTCATTAGAAGATGCTGAAACTTTTTCAGGTGTGGGCAGAAACTGTATGGTGAATGGAGTACTTCACTGCTTCATGCGCATGAATTTCAGCTTAAATGTGGTGTGTATTGGTGACAATCAATATAGTACTTTCTACAGAGTACATTTTTCCTTTTTCTTCATGAAAACAGAGAGGAAACCAATCTTTTTAGGATTTTTCTTTTTCAGTATTATTGCATTATTAAGCTTGAGCACTCCAAAACACTGCTGCTCCACACTAAAACACTCATATGGGTAGCACTATCCAAATATTTCATTACACCAAAAAAAAGAAAATCATCTTACTATTACACTTCCAGATCAGTCAGTCATCTTTCCAGAGACCATGGCAGAGAGTGAGTGTGAATACTGACGAAGCGCAAGCAGACGTCTGTGTCAATGTGCAGTTAGACAAAAACCTAGTCACTTCATTAGTTTAGTGGCCCTTGGAAAAGGACTATTTAAAAAAGATTCAACCTGATCCTCTAAAAGATATTTAAGGCAACTCTGCCATAGCACACTTCAGTTAAAGAAAACATACTCCTAGTTATGTCAAAATGAAAGACATACTTCCCAACTAGACTGTCCTTCTACTTCAGCAATATTCAAGTATCGATTAGGAATAAAGTGTTTTTAAAAAAGGTAATAAAAAATAAGAAACACACAGTCTCAATAGCAAGAAATAAAAAGCAATCCACAAAATAGTTAAACTTCAAAGAAGCTGTAAATTCTGCACATAGCACAACTTTTCTAGCTTTGTGTGCCAGAGATACATGTGCTTAGTAAATACCAGTAAAATAAACACAAATGCTGTGGAAAAAGCTGACAAATGGAGGGAAAATATGTCAATCTCAAACCAGATCTACAATTAAACATATAAAAAGCATGAGCAATTTATGTGATTTTCCTTGTATTCAAACCGTTTTCTATGTTCTAGCTACTGTCGCTTCTATAGACTTGATTCACAATGTAACCATCAAAACTTAAAATTCAAGCTGCTGATGTTGTAAAAGAAGAGACAATTAAAAAGTCAGTGGCAAAACTGAAATGTGTAGAAAACTACTAGGAAAGCAGCAAGACACCAAATTTTCTTAGATTTTAAATGTGTTTCCCAGTGCAAAACCAAAGCAAATGCTTTGGTGTGGTTTGGAAGCTCAATCTGTTTAACTTCAAAATTCAGATAATAGTGCCCCTTTTTCTCTCCAAAATATGAGAAGAAATGGTTTACTGCCCACACTAGGAGTTTCATTCCACTACCTCAAAGTACTCTATATAATATAACTCTCTTGAAAGGGTCTAATTAATGGAAACAAGACACTTTGCAGAATAAATAACTGCTCAGAATACAGGTTCAAGGATTAGGCTTTAGCATAGCAACTACATGCATTTTATATGAAAGTATTTTACAACTGAATTTCTTTTATTTTTCCTCTTTCCCTTTACAGCATCATCTAGCTGCAGCTGCAGACCCCAGCAGTTCTGCAGTCCACCAGTAAGGCAGCAGACCAGAAGAACAGCTAGCAAAAGAAAAGAACTAGAAAACACTGAGGGTGCTAACTGATTAAGAAGCAATTTGTGTTCTTTATAAACTGTAGTGCTATAAAACTGACTTCCAGTATGGGGAAAAAAAACCCAAACTATTTCACATCACACCGTTTGCTGTGTATATACAGGAGCATTGATTAATTTCTTTTCCTTTTGGTGTGAGTTAACAGCCATACTGGGTCAAACCAGAGATCCATACAACTGATTAGTTTTTCTACAACAGAACTAGTTGCAGATGTTTACAAAACAGTATGAAGAATATAGCAAATAGAATCTTTCCTGAGCATACCTTTTTAGCTTCCAGCAATCAATGGCTTTCCTGAGCAATCTCTTCCTCAGCCAGAGACTGCACACAGCCATTGTGTTTAATAATGAATTTTTCTAGCCCATTTTTTAACCCATTTATAATTTTGGCTTCACAGCATCTTGAGGCAATGAGCTCCACAATGTAATTATATGCTGTGTGAAAAATATTTCCTTTTGTTCATTCTAAACCTGCTGCTTAATAGCTTTGTTGGGTGCTCCTGATTCTCTGTATTATAAGGAATAATGAGTAATTGCTGTTAGCATTGCAGAAGTAACACTGATCTCTGGAACAGCTCCGAATATCCTAAGGGGGTATTACAGCAGCCAGGAATGAGCAATATTTCACTGCCCTGGAAAGAAAGTAGAGACTTGGTACTGGACCTGATAAAGTGGCTCTGTGTCACTTTTAAGGATTTCCTCACTCACATAATCTTTACATAGTTTATTATGCCAACCTTAGGGAAGCTGTGTACAACAGTGTTACACAGAGCATAAAAGCTGGAGTTGAAGTATGAGTGGGTGAATGAGCAAAACAACAAACCCAAAATGCAGAGTTTTACTTTAGTTTTCTTTGTCCAGCTTGACAAGAGACACCAATGAAAAACAGAAACTGCTGCAGATAAAAAAAATCAAGGCTAAGCGAACAAAAGCTCAGCAGATATCCCAGACTAATGCAGCAGACACTTTTCTGAAGTACTTTTCCAGCAAACAATACACTAAAATGTTCTGGCAATGACTAATGGTTGACAGCACATGGAAAAGCAATACTGGGATCACAAAAGACTGACAAACTGTTGCATGCAGACTTTCTCAAGATTAAAAAGCATGTGTCTCAACTTTACAGACATGCTTAGATTCAGAGGACTTTGGAAGGACATGAAAAATCTAAAAAGAGCTTTGCACTACAAGCTTTTCCCCATCTATTTAAGTCTCCTCTGTTCTAACTATTCATGTGGGGTTGGAGGTGGCTGCTTTTACTGCTATTTCCTGAGTATAGGATGCAGGATCTGACCTACCTTTCTAACATTTGTTCATACTGGAAATCTGTTGCTTGGCCATCATTTTTGCCAAGGAAAAGCACAGAGATGGCTCATGTAGATATTTAGTGTAAACAATTGGAATGGTAATATAAGTTCTGTGATACAACCAAGTATTTCAGCATCAAAGGCAAAGCTCTCCTGTGGTCATCTCCCAGACTAATCAGAAACTATGCTTTCTTCAGGAACCAATACTGCTCTGTGTGGAAGCTTCCACCATCCCAAAGCAAGCAGTAGGAGGCATTCTATTCAGAAAGGAACCCTTTATGCATAGGACAGAGACAAAGATCTACCATTTCACAAAAAGAGCTTATGCTCCCTTTACTGCAGGCTCCCTTTGTTCGCTATAGCTATGTCTGCATCTGAACAGCCCCAGGCAATGCATCAAGAAGGGTCCTCACTTATTTTTATTCCCTCTGGTGTGTGGTACAAGAGCAGAGACCGCCTGTCTCTTGGAGACCCAGACCTCTCTCTTGTAGATACAAGAACTTCTTTTCTGTAATATATTAAGAACAGTTATTATAGCACAGGCAAACACCTTAAAGCTAGATGAGTAATAACTGAGCTCAGCTGATTTTAACAGAAACATGTGCCATTTATTTTTAACACAGACCAAAGCAGAGCACTGCCAGTCATGAATCTTTTTAAGATCTTAAGGGGAAGAAACTGCACCATTTCTGTGGAGGGATATTCAAGCTTCTTCACCATTATATGAGCATGCCTATGATGTCCCTTGTGTGGCTTCCATTTGTAAACTGTAAAATGTGAAACAGGAAAGAAGGTATATTCAAAGCAACTTCAAAGCAGTCCCTTAAATCCCTTTATAACCAACTGAATTTAAACAGGTGCTTAAGGTCTTCCCTGTTTTGGCTTCCAAATCATGTTGTAGACCTAAACCTTTCAGCTTTTGTGCGTGGATTTATGTTGAATGACTCCAACCTGCTGTTTCTGTCTTGTGAAGAAGTGTCAATATTATGAATTTTTATCAGTCTTAAACTCAGCTGCAAACCCAGTAACTCCAATAATTTTACATGGTTGACGCTGCCACAATATCATTTCTGAAATAGTGACTCTCACTGACAGTATTTCACAAGTCCCCAGAGCCAGCCTGCTTTTCCTTCTGCTCACCTCCTGGGCTGCTTTGTTTCCATGAGTACTCTGGACTTCCCATCAGCTTTGTCCTGGATTTTCTGCCCATTGTTACCCTGCTAATCTTTGCCTGACCAAGGTGCCTGCATCTTCTCACAGCTGGCCACATCCCCCCACCTCTGAAACGACTTGCTGGGCACCCAGGAGACCTCACTGTTAATTAATAAGACAGATGCAGAGCCAAGCAGCTCAGAAAACAGCTCGGCCCCACAACAGTGGAGGCAGGGGCATCACAGAGACCTGGTGTGATGGGTAAACCAGGGGAGCAGCTATCACACAGAGACAGAGGCAACGGCAGGAAACCAGCAAGAGAGAATGGAAGCCTGCCAACCTCCTTGTCTGCCCAATTATGACCTGGCAGACTTCCAGTGGACTTAACACTTCCCACAGACTCTTTTGGGCTCATCAAATCAGTATGTTGTAACAAAAAAAAAAAAAAAAAAAAACCAACCAAAAAAAACCCCAAACAACAAACAAAACAAAAACAAAAAACAACAAAAACAACCAAAACCCAAAAAACTAAAAAAAATCACCCCAAAACAAACCAACAAAAAATTCCTGCTAGAAAATGAAAATGATGAGCATCTGTTCCATTGACAGGACAATCACTAAAGCACTACAGGAAACATGAAAGAAGAAGTCTTGTATTCCAGTTAGAAAATGTCTTAAAAGATACTCTGAGCCACAGGCTACATAAAAATACAAGTTTTCATTTCATGAAAAATTTGTAAGGCTATTTTAACTTATCTAAAAGAAATGCATTATAGAAAATACTGCATATTTTACATAGGTTGTGGATAAACTAAACGAAATGAAAACCCCAATAGCTAAATTATGCTAATTTGATTTGAAAAGTGTTCCTCTCACTTTACAAATAGCTAGCAATAATGCTCTGATCATGAGACCAGCAATGGACTGAAATGCCTAATTATTTGTAGTGAATAAATGCAATCTGTAGAAAACACAGTGTATATATAATTAATAGATTATAATTGCATTTAATATCATCTGCATAATTTAAAATGGAATAACTACATGACTGATTTTTTATGTCTTTTTAAAGGGCACTAATAAAATATGAAGAAGGTAAGAAGGCTTATATGAGTAATGAATAATATCTTGAACATTAAAGCACAATATATTATTCTGTGCACATAAATAGGACCAATTCATTTTTGCAGGTGCAATGGGAAAAGTATGGTACATCAGCACTTTTCCAAAGTAAATAATATGTTAACTGAAGAAGGGATTACTTATTCTGATCAAATATTCAATGTCTTACTTGAATAATTAATAAGCCAGGCTGGTGCAAATATGCAGCAAATGGCCTGCAACATTTCAAAAACTTTTCTTTGTTTCTAATCATACTTGTCACTAGCATTTAGAATGTTTAACCTATCACCTTATTGTTGTGAGCATTAAAGCCATTCTTGCAGATTTCCCTCTGGAAATTCAAACTATGACTGAAATGACGTTCAGTGGCCTCATTTAGTTTCCTACTGTCGTGTTCAATAGCCCATAACAATACATAGATTAGCTAAATCTGAAATTAAGTCCTGATTTCAATAGGTACAGAGAGAGCATAAATTTGATACTAGCAAAAGCATAGTAGCAAGATCAGTTGGCAAAAATGACTTCACTAATGGACAATCAGAGTAAAATACACTGAGAAATCTGCTTAGTACAGTTTGACAGTTTCCCAACCTGTGGCTGCCAAAAGGGATGAAGACAAGACAGGCAGGAGAATAATGTTCAACAGATTTCACATGCTAAAGTAGTGGAATGATGTGTGTTTGTTAATAAGAATATACCTCTCAAACATGCAGGAAGAAAGGATGATGGAAAAGACTAATTCTTTCCATTAATATTATATAACTCTGTTAATTATTTGGACTTATCACATGTGGATGCAGGATTTTCAACGATCTGCTTGGTACTAAGTTAACAATAACCACTGAAACTTTGAAATTATTTCTTTTAATGCTCCAATGTTACATTGCACACACCCACAAATCTTTCCAGAATAAACTGAGAAAGATTTTGCAATGTCTTCAGAGAACAAAAGATCCTAATGAGGGAGTCATAGGTCAGTAAAAAGGGGAGGAAGATTAAAACCAGTTTTGAAAGACTGCTGTGATGGCTGGACTCAAGATGGGAAAAAAACCCTACAACTTCCTAAAGCAAATTGAAACTTTATTACCATGGAATAATGAAGAGCCAGAGGCACATCCACAATGCTGCATGCAACAGTTAAAATTACCCATTTAAAATGCTTATGAAGACTCACTCATTAAAGATCAGGAATAACATCAGACATGCTTATCATGCTTAAATTTGCTTTAGATTTTCATTCCAGCTATGCTGAGATACAAAACAAATGTCTGCTAAATATCTGATCATGGAAAAGACTTCCAGGGCATCTTCAGGACCAAGAAAAATGACATGTCACAGCACATTTTTTCTTGCTGACATATTTTGTACTCATTCATATGTTTGCCTCAGCATGAACCAGGACTACCAGACACAGTAGAAGGAGTGAATGATTGAAACAGCTGCCAGAGTTTCTACATAAGAACAACCTGCACTTGTTTATCCATCCAATCGATCAGCTTAAGAATCTATATGTCATCACTTCTGAGTGGACTAACATTTTTGAGTGGATCAATACCACCAGTCTCTGGTTTAACTGTTTAGAGAGATACAACGGTTATCAAAGATGCACCTCAAAGCTACCAGGTCTTCCTTAAAACACGGTCTAAACTTTACATACAAGACTAAGTCTGGCAGACTTTCATGAAGAAAAACATTTGGCTGAATTAGGTATTCTTGTTCTTGTTAAGTGTCATTGCTGCCTGAGATCACACACAGTTCAGACTGTTTAGGCTGCTGAGAAGAAGAAAACAAGAGGTCCCTACCCAAGTAAATCACAGACTGATCAGTACCAAAAATAGCTGAATCACAGCATAAGGAAAAAGCTGCCTACACCCCACTGAAAGTAATCCCAAGGATACTGGAAGTGTTCCTTGCCATACACCTCTGCAATTTTATTATTCAAAGAGATATAAGCACAAAGCCTTTCTAATGAAGCCATGACCTGCCTAAATCTATTTTCTGTGATAAGAATAAATTCTAATTAAACCTGCTTAAACACAACAAATTAGAGAGCTGTTTCTGCATATACATGCACTTTCATTTAAATTGGAGGAGAATGCATTTAGGAAGAGTGGGAAACTATGTGATTTAGAAAGTTGTGGGACATCTTGATCACTGGGCAGTTAACCACACTGACATAAGGCAGTGTCATGTCAATGGTATTAAGCACTATGACAGCACTTCTCATCCATGTGAAATCTGCTAAGAAAATAAATTTAGGGTGATAAAGGATAGGTTGAATTGCATAATAAAGGATAGACAGAATTGCATAAAACTTGCTGACAAGAACAGGCATTCAGCAAACGAAATGTCCTTCCTCTGAATGGAAAAAAATCCCAAACTGCCACACAGTTAAAATTGCTGACAACTGATTATTGGTGATCAACAACTGGAAGGCACCCATTCTTCTAAAAGACTTAAATGGATATTGCATGCACTGGAAAGCTGTCACTACTAACAAAGGCTATTCACCAATGAATGTCATTCCAAGTTTGGGATTACTTTATTTCAACAATTTGCTATTGATCTGGAGTACCTTAGAATTTACAAACCAAAACATAGTCTGTAGATAAGGCAGTTGCTCATTTTTACTACTTCTTTCAGCCTCCCTACATATGACCTCCACAGTACCAAGTTTTTCCAGTACTCAACTGACTGGGATAATCCCAACCAGGAAAAAATGACCTGGTATTGTTGGAAGGCTTCTGGAAATCCCACAGCAGTGTGAACAAAGTGGTTATGTCTGAAAAAAAGTTCTTTTATAATGGAGGAGTACCTGCCTTGTGTAAAGGACCTCTGCACCCCATTTGCTGGGATCATCCCTTGTTGTGTATGAGAGAAGTTACATAGTAATATATGGCCTAACCATACCACAGCAACTTTCCAATATTAAAGATTAACTATTAAACTGGGCATTCTGTGATTGTTCTGAGCTCCATCTGAACAGATGAAACTTGAAAAAAAATAATAGCTGTGATCTCTTTGGATGAATATTTCCAACAGTTTTTCATGCCATTTTCACTGGACAACTTCACGCTATTTCACTTCTATCTCTATCTCTGTTACGTTTATAATCCCTAATGAGTTTTCTTCTGTAATACAAAAACAGAAAGAAAGAAACAGTTACCTGCTCCTGGTTCTTGAAGACACAGATGCTGTCCTTCCTGTATTTACACTGTGGATTAATGCCCCCATCCTCACCCAGTGTTTCAGAATCTTTCAATTTTCTGTGTAAATTTTGTCTTGCGGGATAGAAAATAACCTGCACCAATTATGGTACTGACTGTGTCAGCTGGTGTTGCAGAATATCAAATAAAATCAGAGAAAAAGATGTGATAAAAATGTACAAGTTGGCAGTGAGAAAGATTAGTTTGAGTCACAAGGAACATGCAGGGGAAAATAGGTCTAGCTGGGTCCTACCAATAGCTATAATAACATAACATTAAAAAGATACTCAATTTTCCTACTATTTTCAAGATTTCATAACAGGGCCCCAGAAGCACAAGTCTTAAAAGTGTCACGTGGCAACAAATTTTTCTTCCAGCTGGGACCAAAGAGAAAGAAAAGATGAGACTGGAGACTGGATTTGAGTGACAGGATTCTAGTCTGTTATGGCTTTGCATGACAGCAGAAAATGGAAATTATGACAGACTTCTTTCAAAGTCAGACATTATTCTAAGAGTGGTTTGGAGAAAAAAAATGTCAAAGTGGGCATCTATGGGGCAAACATCCTCCATGAAAAATTTCCTGCTTGTCTGCAATATTTTCTGCCTCCCCAAACAAGGATCTGTATTTCTACTGGTTTTAGAGAGTTTTCCCCCTATTTTATTTCTTAAAATAATTTTGTATTTATCTCAGATATTCCACAGACCAATAAATTTTTTTCAGTGAGTTGGGTTTTACTGATTACCACATCTATCTTAGCATATCTACATTAGCATACCTTCTGAAGTTCCATTTAAATGAATACATGCTATTAAGACAGAATTTCTTTCATACCCCCAATTATTTTCAACACTCATCTCCAACTTCTCTTTAAATTATCCATCTTTTTATGATATTTTAAATACTATTTTTAAATCCTTTACCAATCTCTAACAGGTACTCAGAAGTGCTAAACTGAAATGAATTGTTTAACACACATTAGATAATATGTTTCATGTTCCTGACCTTGACAGGCACCCTGCGCCTGTATTTCATCTATTTAACTATCATAATTTAGACATTACTAAATTTACATTGGTGCAACACATCAAAATGAAGGCTATGCAGCACAGAAGAAACATATGCAGTGCAGTTTATCTTGACAGTATATAATACTATTGTATTTAAATAGTATTGGTTTAATGATGTAAAATAATTTCCAGACTGAAACAGTTAAGTGCTCGAAAGCTTTGAGAAAGGATGTGTTCGACAGAAGTGGGGGAGAGGGAAGATGAGACAGATGATAGGGAGGAAAGCCTTAAAGATAAAGCTACATGTAGGAACCTTTTTTAAATTCTGTTATTGACACAGTCCTGTTAGTGACAGTAAGTGAGGCTGATCTGAGCAGGACACCTTTTGCAAATCTTGGCTTTTCAAAGGAACCTCTGGTTTTGAGATAATGGATGCTCAGAACTCCCTGTCATGGAACATAATGTGAAATTGATTTTTCAAGGCTTTATCTACACAAAGTTGCACTGGTTTAATTAAAGGTGTGTTTTCAAATCGATTTTGTTAAACCAGTCTAAGCTCCAGTGCAGACACTCTGAAATTGATTTGGAACTGTCTTATGTCAACTAACCTTAATTTGGCAAAGAACCACTTTACACTGAGTAGTCACCAATTTAAGTTGATCAAAAACAGGGTTAAAAATAAAACTTGATCTGAAATAGTAAGACCTTAATGAATTTATCTGTTTCTGCTCTAGCTATGCCTAACCATGCTGACCTCCAGTAGCCTAATTGATCGGTTCAGGAAGCAGATGAACTCGTTACTTGGATTTATGGCCCTTTGACGATAGATGTTTTTGAGAAAGGATATCTCTGTGAAAGTACTGAGTCTAAAACCAAAAGGTGACATATATAAGGAGGAAGACATGATGAATTGAGGAAACCACTTTTCCCTTTTATAGTTACTTTGTTTCTTTAATGCAGAAAGAAGATGAGCAAGGAGGCTCCTTCATGACCAGTAAAAGCTCTCCCATGTTGTAGTACTCGGGAACAGATTAAATAATCCACAATCAGTGTAGGGGTACTTGGGGAAATCAGGCCAATGATATCCTTTCAGTCTAACATCTAACACCACTGGAACCAAGTGAAAACTTCTCCTTTCTTAAGGGTCTGGCAGGGGATAGAAAGGATTTTAAAGATCCACTGCAGACTAGCTAGGTGGAAATTTCCCGGAGTTTCAGGATTTCTGCGCAATCCCGATTGTTCGCACTCCACTAGGCTGCAAATGAAGGTCTGCACTTAAGTCCACAGCTTACAGAAATGCATTCGTGTTCTTTCCACACCCAAGAAGCAGATGGGAAAGCAGCAGTGAAGTCGCCAGTGGTGTGGCCCTAAGGACATGTCTGCCTGTTCTCTGATTCTACAGACAGGCACAGTATCGGTCTCTCCAGCCAAGAGCAAGGGCCTGATCCTGCTTGTGGGAACAGGAGCCTTCTCCCAGGAGAACAACAGGTAAAATCCTGCAAAACAGGGTGTTCCTGCAAGTCCCTGAGCTACAGACACTCAGTATTCCAAGTTGGTAAATCCTATTGCAGAGCTGAGCAGTGACCAAGGAAGAACCAGACTGCCACTGCTTAAAGATGATTCTTCAATATTTATCCTTTGTGTCAGTTATGCTACACCAAAAACATCTGCATGGCACCAACAGGACAAAAAATTACATATATGTGCTTAGATGGAAAACTATAGCCCAAATTATTGAGAATAGTGACCATAATTATTAAGTTTTATTTTAAAGCACTTAAAACTATGCATGACAGCAAGTGCTCTGCATCCTTGCACTCCTCTGAAGAGCTCCTAATGGGCAATGTGCTACTTTACTTTCTGTTCTGTTCCATAGATTTATTTTCACAGTGAATCCTGTGTGAATTTCCCCTGAATCAAACTCTTTCCCTGGTGAGACTATATAATCCTGCTGTCTTGTTAGAGCAAAAACCATCTATGAGACACTTCATTCAAAACAAATCCCCTGTCAAACTATTTCTTCCTTTTCATTTGGATGTTTATCCTTCTGATAATACATAAGGAAGAAATTCTTTTGTTGCCTAGTTCAAATTTGTAAAGAGGACAGTATCAGTCTGACAGAAATGTAAACAAAGAGATTTGCAGCCTTAGCAGTGCTAGAATATATTGGGCAGTCATTCACTGCATATGGAAGAAAAACAGCATTACTGCAGTTCAATGGAAAAAAAGCTCCAACTATATGGCTAGTTATAGTTCATTCTGATTACAACAATTTCCATATATAAGGACAAGTTTTTCAGTTCCAGCTTTACTATTTTAAATCCTCCTTCCCTGCCACTATTAACAAACTGCACCCTGATGTATTGCATCTACTGGCATTAGTCATGACTACACCTACTGTCTGTAATGGGATGACATTCATCAGCTTGGTAGGCTGAAAATTAAGTGATTTTCCTGGAAATTGTTTCTCAGCAGAATAATTTGATACACTGTAGTTAAAAAGCCATGCCATTGGCTGCACTACAAATTCCATTTTACGGTCTTGATTTTATTTTTTTTTAATAAATTAATTGTAGTTTTCCTCTAGGCATAATGCTGGTATAAAAGGTTTTGGCTGATGAGCAAATCTTTTCCAAACACAAGAGTTTTCAATTCCATCACTTTTAAGTAACAGTGGCATAAAAAAACCTCACAGGAACAAACTTCTTTAAGCCAGCCACACAAATGAAAGTTGACAAGTGATTAGGTCCTCCTGGGAATGAATTGTTTTCTACGTTTCAGGGGAAAAAATGTAATCTGTGACTTTGGAAGTGGCCTGAAGCATGAGTTTTGGAAATCTAATACTACAAACACCAGTTTAAACAATTATATATTTAAGCAATTTTTCTAACGTGAAGTTGGCATGACAAAGCGTGAAGTTCAAAAAACACCCGCTCTTGTAAAATGCAAGCAGTATGCACACTGGTAAAATCTCAGCATCGGACACATACAATCAACGGTGCAGAAGACATAATGATCAGATCCTTAGACCTGACACTTACTTCATACTCCTCTTTAAATCCATAGCCTTCTGCACACTTCATCTGAGTGATGTGCTGCAGCAAGTCAGCTACACGGATGGCTGGATGGAGCTGTCCGGTCTGGTAGGGCACATCCACTGGATCTCGCTTCTTATAGGTATGGGATTGGACCAGGCTGCTTGTGTCACTGACCATCGTGTGGGTTTCATCTAGAAAAAGAGTATCTCATCACGTACTGGCTCATTTTCGCTCATTAGAAGAAATAGAAACTACAAAGACTTCTAGAGGAATGGCAGAAATCTGACACCATCAGCATTGGTTCTGTCTGTGAAGGCTACACCAGAAGAACAGTAAATCCATGAGCAGTTTACACACGGAAATTGCAAGACTGATTGGAATGAGGCAAAGTCCATAGTTCTACAATGGAAGCATTGCAGAGCAGTCCAAACTCTAATATTGTTTGAAATGTTGCTAGCTGATTGCAAATAAATTTTAAAATAGGCATTTTGTTTTAAACTGCATAGAAGTTTCATTCTGAAACTTCAACAAGTCCATTGGAATGAAACTGGACTTGTATTTTTCATAGACTACTAAAGTGCTGTATTTAACACTGCGAATTTAGAGCAAATGTTTGGAGTGAGCAAAATAAAAAGATGCACAAAATGGCTTATGGTTTCATCAAGCTAGGACTGCAATGGAAATGTAGATCTGAAAACGACACTTGGAGACAAACTACAAGAGGACAAATGCAAAAGATCATCTGGTAGGGAGAAAGCTCTTGACTGACTGCTGAACATGCTTTAGGACCACGGTGTATCATGAGCCACCACATTAGGCATGGAATGTTATATGTCAACTGACATGCAAGCCAACAAACAGGAGACCCCCGTGGGCTGGTTAAAATTTTTATGAGACACATACTTCTCCCAACCCTCCACATCTCTTCCATGGGGCAAATGGGCAACTTACCATTGATTGGCACTTTTAAGAAGATACATATCAGGAGAAAAAAAGAGGAGGAGAAAAAGGAAACAGGGCATAAGCAACAGTACTACATTAATAATTACAGGTAATTTTATGTTTTTAATTTAGTCTTTACAGAATGATTCCCTAAATGAGTCAGATTCTGATCTCAGTTTCACAGTAGAAATTAGATTTACTAAAACCAAGGTATCATACTGTGAGTCAATTCACACAGATGGAACTGAGATCAAAACCTCTACTTAGAAGTAAATAGATGTGAAACTGCACTCTCTACGTAAGGAGGCAATATGACTTGCTTCCTGTGTAGATGGATTTCTAAAAATTTATTCTGACTTGACAAGAGAAAAAACCCACCCCAAATTCTAAGGTTCAAGAATTATCACAAATATTTTATCTGTTTACTCAAATAACAATTTTATGTATCTGAAAGTTTTTTAATTTTAACCAAAATTGTTAATATGGTGCTTTGATTTATTCAAGTTATTCCTGAATGAACATTGAAAATATACCTACTAAATCTGTATAATATTTATAAAATAAGGCATTTATTTTAAAAATATTAATTTTTAAAATAAGCCATATGAAAGGGAAGCATTAAAATAATATTTCCATATTCATAAGTTAAATGTATTATGGCAGCAAGTTCCAGAAATACTCTGTATGAAAAGGTCCCAGATTCTCATGTACACACCAAAAATAATAAAACACCTTGTTAAAGGTGAGATTCTGGTCTTAGTTGTACTACTAAAAATTGATATTAAACCCAGAAAGCTCAATGAATAATATTTCAAAGATGTTTTGAGGCCCTCTCAATTCCCACTAAGACAAATGAAATCTGGTCCTCACTAAGCATACTGTCAACATGAACTGTGCATTGACACCTAAATCAAAAACAGCAGAGAAAAATGTATGGTTATGAGTATGGCCATTTTACTCCTTTTCCTGTCAGTTTGCTAATGTGGTCTAATACAGAGGAAAGGGATTAATCTTTTAGAAATAAAATTTTGCAACGTCTGTCTGATGTGGTATAAAATTGTACTGCAAAGCACCTCGGGATGCATGGCATGAAGCGTGGTATACAAGTGTAGGTACAGTATGTTGCTGCTGAAATGGCACCTGAAAACTACAAGGTGGCTAAGACACAAAAGACAAAAAAAAGTGTAGAAAGTTGATAATGATTTTTTGGGTTGCTTATTTCAATTTTAGAAACAGGTTAGAAAACATGAGTTTTTTTTTTTTCTTTTTTGCAAACTGCAAAATTCTTTGCAATACAGACTGTTAGTAACTAAGATAAAGGCAAAGCTTTCAAAGTCTTGTACTATGCAAGTATCAGTTTAATAATAATGAATCTTTTTCCTGCAAGCTCCCTAGTTTTAGTCTAATTTTTCTCTCTCCATTTCTTTATCTCTTATAGCGGCCTTAATACAGAAGGAGTTATTATTTAGGCTTTTTAAAATAAACTGGTTTCAATCCTTGGTTTATATAGTACATTAGGAGCCACACACTACAGTTTTCTGTTTTGTCTTTGAGCACTGCAGCACGAGCTTTTCAGGCTGTGAGTTTTTCAAAGGGTGAGCTCCTCCAGATGCACTGTTCATGTGCAATGGGAAGATTGCCTGGCTTGAATTCTCCTACAGCTGCAGTTGTCCTCCTGTACACTTACCCATTCCTGTAGAGCTATACAGAATTTATTAAATAATATCTTTGGCAACAGTAAGACTGCTGTGGCTTTTCTATAAGATTTTGAAAGCTGAACTCAACCATTAACCAGACCCGTACCTTTCCCAGGAGGTCACATTAAGAAGATAATTTAGTTCGCACTACAGGCTTGATCCTGCAGTTTAACACAACTTCTTTGGACAGTGGAAGACAGCAAGAGCAGGTATTACTAATTAAAACTCTGCATACTTTGTTAACAGCAGTATTTCTCTACCAGCTCAAGCATAGTTAATTTGGTTTATCTCAGATACAACACTATTTCTGTACAGAGGGTCATAAACACATATTGGGAGAGAGATCTAATCTGAATGGAACACCGTTCATTAAATGGTACTAAATTTTTAACATGTAAAGTTAAAAAAAATACTTATTTCATGCAGTGAAACAACCTGAAATGTTTACTATTTTCTGAAATGAGTAAGCACAGGTTTGCTGTAGTAGGCCATAAAATACATACCTAACTAACTAGAAGATTTTACAGACTTAGTAAAATCCGAGAATTTATTTTTCCCAGTGTGTGTTTGCCTGATAGCTGAACTACTTGCATAGAGATTATTTCTTGGGGGAAAAATAATTTTACCATTGTTATTATATAGAAAAGGATCACAAAAATCACTAAAGAAAGCATTAACTACATAATACAGACAGGAAATCTCAAAGTTTTTCTCCTGATAATACTACTTTTCTCCTTGCCCACCCACAAGGTCAGAAAGAACATCTAATGCATGAAGTGCTGAATGAATGCTAAAGCACACAAAAAAATCTAACATCTCAGGCAGTTAAAAGGCACTGCAAATTTCATTTGCATGCAGATTATTACATTGTTACAGTCACTACCATTACCTTCTTCCAGATTTACATAATGTATAAAACCAGAAAAGTTCCTTCTCAAAGTTATCACATTGAAGTGCACTGAACTAAATATTCTTTCACAATAACAAATTTTCAAGACCACTTCTTAAACTTTTACTTATATGCTTCACTCTATGTCAATGTAAGACTGTTTAATTTACAGTTCAAGGGCAGGAATCAGTTAAGGGGTCTTTACATTTTTACAGTGATTGGAAGAAAAAGAGAAAAGAAAATACTTGTGAAAATACAGATTGAAAACCAAGTAAATGAATAGGCTTAACACGTAAGGAGTTTGACTTCCTGCTATAGTGCACTGTTATGTTTTGAATTACTATTAAAACACTGCCCCTGTTTAGTTTAAAGTTAGCACAGGAAGGAGGTGCAAATGAATACAAGCCACAAAGGGGTTAGAGATAAGCATTGAAAATGCAATAGTGCCTCATGCTTCTTATCACTGTGCATAAACCTCTCTTTTTTTTGACATTGGACAATAGCAGATTTTCCTACATTCCAAGTGGAACTGCTTTACATTTTAACTATATGTTTTTAACCTAAACTTTTACTGTTTTATTTCATCCCTGTGACACCTTATGCATAATAAACTATATACTCTAAGTGTCATGTCAGGATTTTGCTGTTCTAAAAACCGTCTCCTCTCTGAAACTTCACTTTTTGACAAGCACATCAGAAACTCTGCAGAACTGTCAGAAGCCATGATAGCTGGTAGATGGCCAGAACAGTATTTTGTCTGATTTTCTGCATCCTGAACTGTTTAACTAGGAAAAAAAGTTATTTTGAAGAAGTGACACCTTCAGCTCTGAGATAAAACAGAAAAAAAATGAGGAAAACTATTTCAATTGCTGTGATAATCAAATTCTTTTGTGTCACTCCAAATACATGCATAAACATTTCCTTGCAAATCCACTTGTTAAAATTATTTCTGTCTTTTCTCCTCGGACTTTCATTATGACAGTAGTAATCAAACCTGATAACTGCCCTTAGCATCTCAGTGTAGCCAAGTTTACCACCCCTCCCTTTAGCATAAAGCTCCAGCATTTTGCATACTGTTGTCTGCTCCCCAAAAACTGTAACTTCCGAAATTACTTCAGCGATAAACTTTGATAAAGGGAAATGTTCTCACCTAAAATTGCAGTTGGCACAAATGGATCTGTCATACATCATAAGCAGGTCAATGCAGGAAAGGTAAAAAGAGAGAGAACAGTAAATGATTGATACAAGTTCCCGAGTTTTCTTACAGAAAGCTGCTGTTAGCAAATGGTATGTTTCTTATATATACATTAAATGTTGATGGCAAGAAATATAATAACATAAACATGTATGCTTTTATTATGGAAAGGTCTATAGAGGATGGAAACCAAGAAAAAAACTGGTTACCTGGGTAATAAGAATTAGGCACGGTTGTGCTCAGTGTGTTAGTTTTCATTGTAAATGAAGATGGTGAAGATACAGCTGCAAAGAGAAACAAAGCTGGTTAGAGACAGAGATATGATAAGCAGCTACTTAAGCTGAGTGACACAGCAGATGGTATTGACTTGACTTAAGAGTTCATCCTGCTGTGTTTCTTGCACTGGAATCAGGACCTAGGGAAAACCAGGCAAGTCTAGTAAATGAAACAGCTCACTGAATTTGATCAATTCTCTAAAAAGAAGTGTCGTTGGAGAAAGCATTTTGATTGCTGATGGGCAATGTACTTCTTAAATCACTAGATTAGAATGAATACTGATGCTTGAAACAACACATCACAGCGACAAGAGGTGTTTTTGACAGAAGCTTTGATCATTAATAAGTTTTCCTTATAACACTGTAAATGTCTTATGCAAATATTCTACTGTAGTTTATTTTTTCCTCTCCTTTTTTTATTTTATTTGTTTAGACAGGTGGATAGTATACATAGAGATTCTAACAGACTCTGAATATTACTCTTTGTTTAAAGGTGGTTTTCAGGGAGTGATATATGGACCAATACTTACATTGGTATTTAATCATTGAAGTATTTGTAAAACCAATGGGAACAAATTAAGTTCAGTTTGCCCTGTTTAGTATACAAATATCATGCAAATTACCATTGTAAACACAGATACATTTAACAGGTAGGACTTAATCACAACATTTTACATGATGTTCTGCCCAAGAGTCATCAGAGGCTTTTAAGCAAAGCTCTTTGCAAGTTCCACCTTAGTTGCTTGTCTACACATCTCAAATTCAGTCTGACCAGTGAATGTAAGCATATTCTGGATACCTGTAAACAGACTAACAGGAATGTGTGAAACAAAACAGAGTTGAGGAAGACAGGATTTAATGGATGAGGAGTGAGATTACTCCTGCTGGCTTTCATCCGTCTTTTTTTCCAGTTGATCTTTCAGGGCAAACAGTTACTAGCCCTTGTTAATATGAGGATATCTCAAAACTGGTTTAAATAATGATGATAGTTATCCTTTATCATATAAATTACTATATCTGAGACCTTTGATTATGTCTCCAGAATGAGGAGATTACATTTCCTTGATGTTCAGAACAGAGTGATATTTCTTTTGGGTATGGATACAGAGATTAGTTGAAATCAGGGCTGCTGCAGGTAATAAAACTTGCTAGGTAGAAAATGCAGTAAGGGTAGTGAACTTTCATAGGAAGTAGGAATGTTCTAAATCTCTCGTGTACAAGGTCTTACACAAAGATTATGCCTCAAGACTGTCAGGGTGCATCTTCAGGTGACCATGTTTCTTATGGAAAGTCTAATTAGAAGTTCTAGCCTTTGAGCAGCATAAAAAACTTGTTATGGCAATAATTTCAAAGAGGTTTGAGGTGGTTTACATAAAAAGAATTTAGTACCAGGAACTCAATGCAGCTTCATTTGTAGTTATGGCCATTCAGTAGCACCACTGGAAAACTGTACTATGATGATAGAAGATGAAGTAAACCTCTTGATCTCTTCACAGAAATAAACAATCTCATTAACTGCAAGGGTATATTCTCACCAGAAAGGCAGGTCTGATTTGAAAGATCTATTTCAGACCAATTTCAAATGTAACTCAAATGCAAATTAACATTGCAAATTCTGAGCCTAATGCTGCTGAGAAAAGTCTCATTGTATAAACCTCACAGAGTGTTTGTACAATTGAGCTCATCAAAAATAAATTCTTAAGCATATTATTAAAGTGTGGGAGTTGGGCCTTGCATACTGTTAGTACTTGAAAAAAATTTAATCTTTGACAAATTCTGAAGATGCTAAAAAACCACTGGCATACAAAAAACCCTGAGATTCCTTAAGAACCAAAAATTAAAAAAAACTTTTTGAACCCAGCCATTCTTTTAAACAATTATAAAAATCTATTGTTTTTTCATGGCCTCTTCTTAGTGCCAATCCTCTGACAGGGTGAGACCTTGACTAAAATTCTAATATAGGAAATTTTATAACCCAAATCTTATTTATTTTCAGGGTAGATCCAAGAAGACCCAGGATATTAGAGAATCTTATGAAATTGCAGAACAGGTAAGTCCACTGAATTCTTCCTTTGTACAAGCAACAGTAAGAGCATCATCTAGAATTGCAAATAATAAGACAATCAGATTATCATTATTAAGTTATTATATTCAAAAATAAGTTTGTACTGTCAAAAAAATTGTGAGCAAGGGAAGCATTTGAAGGACTTGGGACAGCATGAGAGATATAAAATTTTCAACATAATGGAGAACTGGAGAAAGGTAAAACTACTGTTTCAGTAATGTCACTGCTCTTCTGCAGAAGAAAAGGATGGACAGAAAAAGGCTCAATTATCCTTATTATTTTTAAAGAAGTCTATACTTGATGTCTGACTGTCTTGCTCATTTGAATAGACACTGTAATGTGCTGCACAGTGGGAAACTCTCAGTCCCATGGATTTTCCATGACTGAGTAATGAGGAATATTTTAAAAACCATTTGCACCTTTCTTTCACCTTTGTGGAAAAAAAAAAAAAAAGAAAAAGAAAAAGAAAAGGAAGGAAAAGAAAAGAAAAAACTTACATCTCCCATTTAGATTGTGCGTGTCCATGAAAGAGAAAGCTTCATCACAGTTGGTGCCTTGCTCAGTGTAGCTTTTATCCATTGAATTCACCATCACTGTCATTTCCTGCCGAGTACTACTCAATGTCTCTTTCCTCTTTTTAGCCAATTTTCTTAAGAAATGAATGATGAGGAAAAAAAAGGGAGAAAAACAACTCTCAGTAAGCAGACATAGTTTTCATGTTGTTTACATCAGTCCTGTAGTTTGTGACTATATTATTAAGTAACATTTACATCTGTTTCTGCATTTCTGGAACCCTAAATTAATTTTACTCTGATCTCTTTCAGTCTGATAATCAAGGGATAGTTGCCAGTGCACTGACACGTGGTCAATAGCACCTCAATCCTGGGGAACCACCACTGAATTAAAGGGCACTACTTGGATATGAAGGTGATGTGAACTACAGTATCAGAGGCTACATCTGATTAAATATATAAATCAAAATGAAATGACAGATTTCACTGGGACTGACAAATCAGTGCCAATGTTCACATGCATAGAAGAGTCTGGAGAGGTTTTATTGAGACCCTGTGTAACACAACAATCTATTTTAAATAATACTGTATAGTCTATGTTGGAGCTCTAATACACACTGCACACAAGAGACATTTCAAATTGACTTGTATTCTTAAAGACTATTTTCTGTTACTCCTAGTTTCAGGATAATTAGTCACAAGAATTAGCTGCTTCTCAGCAGGACTGGTTTGTCAGAGACAAGACCTTAAATCTGTTACTACAATAGTGATTCATTAAACTATAGAATTACCTTGGATGCATATACTTCTTTTTTTTTCCAGATCTGTCTGCTTCAGTCTAAAGTCTCACTGTCTTCCCCTGAGTAATGCTTAGCTATATCACAAAACAACATATCCAAAACTCTTGCTTTTTCCTTCAACCGGTGTGAGGCATCTGTGATCCTGATGATAGTGGATCCCATGACTATTTGGCTTGTTTCCTTGGCCCAGGACTCTGTCTGAGACCAAGCCTTTCTCCAAGTTCTTGCCTTAAGCCTTAATTTAAATTTTCCAGATTCCTTCTGAAGAGTATAATCAAGGTATGGGTTTAAAAAAACCACAATTGCTCCACAGACTTTACCTGTCCGGTCTGTTAATTTAATGACTTTTCCTCTGTGGAAAACACAATGAGACAGCTCATATTCATCTGCCAAAACAATCTTTTACATATCTTCAACTAGAAGTTATAGGAGCTTATTATGTCACCTAGGTTCCTTCTGCTTCTAGAGGTCGAATGTATCAAGCATAACCAACTTATGTAAACTTTCAAAGCCTTTCTGTTTGTTAACCCTTATTCAGTAAGAAAAGATGGTTCCCGCCACAGGCAAAATTTTACACCAGACTCCCCTAGATTTTCAAACTTTTGTCTCCTCTCACGCTACACAGGAGGGGCTTTCTGTAACTCTCCCGACTGATATCTCACTCTTCCACTTCATATTACTACTGCCTCAGCCTCCTCATCCTCCTCATCTATCCACCTGGTATACCCTACTGAAGAGAAGCCATTTGGGCAGGAGCTGTGGTTGTGTTCTGTACCAATGTAGTACCAAGCCCAGCAGTACCTTAATCCATGAATAAAGGTCAAAATGTCTTTGAAATTAAAGGTTTGATAACAATAAAAGCAGGAATAGTAAGTACAGGCAGGATATTGAATCACTCCACAGAAAAGTATTAAGGATCACATTTGGCCCTCAATAAGCTGACAGATTGCCACCCCATTCCCGAGGGCATGTCCCCATGACTGAAAGCAAATGAAGACACTGCCATAAAAACCTGCTGCAACACATGCAGCAATAAGCAGCGTTATGCCTTTGCCCATCCCAGCTCAGGAGACACCTGTACTTGCTTGAGCCTTTGCTTGCTCTGCAGACATGATAACAAAATGGGTTCTTTATTACTCCACAGTGCATAAATGCACAAGGGAGCATGGTCTGAACTCTGTCATATCACAGACGGTTAAATTTAATTAAAGTACCATAAGTAAAACAAAATGCTTAGATCTTTGCATACTTCAATCTCCCCCCTCCTTCATATCTAATTGTAATGAATAAGAAATATATTATTCAAAGTAGAATCTGAGACTTATCACCTAATACATGAATAACTTAATGGAAGTCCTTTGTAAGGTCAGGCTTATCAAAGTGGTACCATGAAATGGGTATTTTTTTCCTCTTTCACCCTTAGATGGCAGTACATTTAGACTGCAGTCATGCATGACTCTCCTTCCAATCCTTGGGTCCTGTGATCAAGCTAAAGAAGATTTATTTTTTAAGACTGCAACAACTGTACAATACTCCTCAATTTGAATCTAATTCTGGAAATAGGTCTTGTGGGAAAAGTTCAAATCTGAAACAACTTACAGCAACAGAGCAATACCAGCCAGACATCTGTACTGTGAACAAAAACACCCACTGGACTCAGTTAAGTTAACTTTAGCTGAATATAACATTTCTAGAATCTGCAGTTTTTAGATTTTACTGAAAGTGTTGCCAGTGTTGCAGTCTCTGCATCTCATCCATTCCTTGGATCTCTCAATCCCCAAGAGGGTCTAGCTATACAAGATTTAAGGAACTCATAAAACCGTGGTACCTCACATCTCCACCACCACTCATACTCTTATATTTGAAGTAAATTTTTGGGGAAGAAAAGGTTTAAATATTTGATCATCCTCACTCATGGAAAAGACACTTCATAGCTACTATCTGATGTTTCATCCTTCTTAAAGGAAAAGAGATCTACAATCAAAGGGAAAACATAAAACAGATGGAAGTTCCCAGGATGATTACCTAGCATGAAATTTTTTTTTTTTAGAGAAAACAAAAAGATCAGCTTATCACACAAACAGTGTTACCAATACTATATGAGGAAAGAGAATGTGCTATCTCAGTCCCAGGAAAGAGGAGCCTGATATTCAGAAAGATCTCAAGACTAGCTAGGAACTGTTGGAATTTCAAGGCACAAGAAATAGCAAGAAGTGAACTGTGCAATGATTAAAATATGGTAGAATGCAGACTAGACAAAATATAGACTTCCCCTGCAAAACTGGGTGGGATTTTGTGCATCATTTACTCTGCTCCATTACCAATATTAATAAGAACAGTCCAGGAAAGTATATAAGCTAAACAGCTCATCACAATCTGTCCCCATTTTATCTACCATGACGAAACTCTCCAATGATGCATCTTCTCCTGTACAGTGCCTCCTTGTTGAAAGGCCCACTCTGTAAAACCTGTGCAAGCCTAGCTCGGTATCTCTCTCAAAATCCTCCTCAGTGACTTCTCCCTCAAACCCTCCAAGGAACCAACACCAATAACTGCTAAGTTGCTACTACATTATCAGCTTCTATCTAGCTCATTTTCCATCTCTTTTCCTGTATCCCTTTTCTCTCTCCTGTCTTGACTTAAATACCAAATTCATTTGGACCTAGCTTGCCTTTTCTCTTCCTGCTTAAAAAGCAGTGGGCACAAAGAATGAGGCACAATGGGACACTGCCATAGTTAGAGAACGTAACAACATAAAAATAAATTTTTTTTAAAAATTGTGACTGGGGTTGAAATGAACTCAGGCCCTGCCGGAAACGTGCCTTCCATTTTAACGTAGGAACAATGAGAAAATCATGTTAATTTACATCTAACAAAAACTTCCTGTTTCCCCATTCCACGCCGAGTGGTAGTCTCCTTTCTGTATCAGTATACCTCCCTTCTCACCAAGCAAAGAAAGGAGAAACAAGATGCTTGCACTTTCCACAGCTCCAGCAACACATTACCATCACCAAGATATTAATAAACGAAGTGAGATGAAATTTGTAATTGTGCTTCTTAGGGAATTGAGCTGAATTTATTCCACTTACTGTAACTCAAGATAAAATAGCTGTTTCTTACATACTTATTGTTTCAAATTTTACTTCTCTGCTTGTGGAAAAATCACAGAAATGGTTCAGATGAAGAAAGGACTGGGGGCTTCCATGTAGCCAGTAGTACAGTGCACTTATAGTTGCAAAAGCCTTTTAACAGTTTGCTCACTAAACCTCTAAAGGTATCTAAACTACAATAAGAATGATCTTTTAGTAAAATGCTTTAGCAGCTGGTTAGAAAGATGTGATACCAAGGGTAGGGTTAAGTGGTCATTTTTTTCACATTACTAGTGGCTATCCTACATAAGTGCATGTTGTTATTTGCACTATTTACCATATACACTCTGACCTAGAAAATGCCCAGAATATTTTTCAACAAAACACGATTTTTAAAATTGTAGCAGTAATTAGAAATAGGAACAAAAAGTTCCAGATTTATTTCATGAGGCAGAGTGATTGGAAATTCACTTAAGGCGAAATTCAGTGTTGAAAGATACAAAGACATGCATATGGGAAAAATAATCCTAATTATACACACACAATATTGCATCTAAATGACTTCATAAAACACAGAAGAAAGAAATCTGATAGTCACTGATTCTCAGAAAACAAGAAATTTAACACTATGTATAGTCAAAAAGGCAAAAAGAAGTCAGACATTACTATGTAAGGGATAGAGAACAAATTGGAAAATGTGATTAAACAATTGTATAGATCAACAGAGTTTCCACATTTTGATCACTGTATGCAGTTCTGACACATGCCTATCCAAAAAAAGATTTTCACGAAGTAGAGAACATATACAGAGAGGTGATAGGAAGATCAGGGGGGCATATCCTACCAGAAGAGCAGTAATCTTTCCATAGATAAGTAGTCCCTAGTTTAAAAAGGATGCAGTTGAACTGAGAATATGACAGAAGTATATAATAAACATGAATAAAATTAAGAGATTACTAAAAAAATTGTATTTATCAACAATGAAAGAACCAGAAGCAGAGAGTATATAGATTTTTTAAAATATAAAAGTAAATATTTTCACAAAACCCAGAAAATGCTCTGCTCTACCTTGCCTTGAGTCCCGTGTGTATTTTTGGGCACCACAATATAAAAAAGACATTAAGCTATTAGAAAGTGTCCAAAGGAGGACAACAAAAATGATGAAAGGCCTTGAGGGGAAGCTCTGTGAGGAATGCCTGAGGTCACTTGGTCTGTTCAGCCTGGAGAAGAAGAGACTGAGGACAGACCTTATTGTAGTCTGCAACTTCCTCATAAGGGGAAGAGGAGGGTCAGGCACTGATCTCTGCTCTGAGCTGACCAGTGACAGAACCCAAGGAAATGGCCCGAAGTTGTGCCAGGGGAGGTTTGGGTAGGACATCAGGAAAAGGTTCTTCTCCCAGAGGGTGCTTGGGCATTGGAATAGGCTCCCCAGGGAAGTGGACACAGCACCAGCCTGACAGAGTTCAAGAAGTGTTTGGACAATGCTTTCAGGCACATGGTGTGACTCTTGAGTGTCCCATGCAGGGCCAGGAGTTGGACTCGATGATCCTTGTGGGTTTCTTTCAATTCAGGATATTCTATGAAAATTTTGTAACATATTAGCACTAGGACTCATGAGATATTGAAAGATAGTATCGGTAAAAGAAAATTTGATTAATGGCTGAGTGGAGGACAGTGAATGCATTATCTTTATTTCACTCTGTTTTTGTATTCATCTAAAGGTCTGTCACTGGCCTGGTCACAGACATAGTGTGGACTTTTTTTCCAAAATTTGATTCCACAATTTTTTTCTTGTATTAACAATCCCTTCAACAGATAATGCAGGAAACAGGATTTGAATATATTATTTGCTTCTCTAACACTCAGAATTACTCACTTTTAAAAAATTTCTTAGTCTACTCACAATACTATCTGTATTAATCAACATTATTATTATTATTAGTAGTAGTAGCAGTAGTAGCAGCAGCAGCAGCAGCAGCAGTAGTAGTAGTAGTTGTTGTATACAAATTAAATTAATTACTTTGCTCATCTATTTTGGCTTCTTAGGATATGCTAAAAGAAAACTCATAGATAGTTTTGGGAAATGTGGTTCAACATGAAATAATTTAATAAGCATAACTGATTCAGTAACGTTCAGCATGAAGATGCAATGTGATGAAAGTTCTCCATAGGAAGTGGGTAAAAAAGTGCAAAGAAAACAAACTTGTTCCTTGTTTATTGAGATTTATACATCTTTCCAACTTATGTTGAAATTATTTTCTTGAAAAAACAAAACAATTCTCAATAACTGTGATTGCTTTCCTGTCTTCAACAATGAGTCCTCTAAAGCAGAGACAAACCCACACATCACATATCATCGTGAGAATTACATGAGTGTGAGCTGGTACATATTTGGTAAAACTGGGTATTATTCTAATCTGTATTAGAAAATGCAAAATGCTACTTTCTATTTTTATAATTTATTTTTTTTCTTTTTCTGGGGATCCTTTGAATTCCCAAAGCCTCATTTGTACTCTTTATGTTGCTTTTTATTATTAAAGAGTCCTTTTAGAAAACAAGTTTTCAGAACCTGAACATCAAATCCAATTAAATCAAAATGGTGAATTTCTTTAGGTGTTATTAAATAACTGTAACTACAAGTAATTAGTATTTTAGTCTACTTTACATTTCTTATCAAAACAGCAACACTCTGCACAGAACCCTTTCTATCTCCCCCAAATGGACTGAGCCACAAATATGAAGCAATTGAAATGAAATAAGGAAATGAAATAAAACAGTACAGCATTACTGATAGTAAAGTCACCAGAACTTCTGTCATTCAATTTAACATTTATATGTCTTATGTATATCCAATATGCTCAAGACTGCAATTTCACAGTGACATTAAACTGTGTTCTGCCCGTATTCTATCAGACAAGAAATAAGGTTTGGAGAAGTATTTTTAAAGGCACTACACTTTGCAGCAAGAACTAGAGAACACTTAATAAAATACTTAACAAGCTCTTCCCACTTCAAGGACTAGCATTTCTAGAGAACAACCTCAGGAAAAATAACTGCTAGGAGAATTATAAAAAAGCAAAGGGTGGGAGGATAACACTGAATTGTGTAGTTCCTTGCTTATGATCTCTTAGTATGCAATCCTGTATTAGATTATAAATTATTCTTTGTCCTAAGAAGTTTAACATCTATTTTGTATTGACATAGAACAGTATGGAACATTGATTTAGAGATTACAAATATTTTAATATAGCCAAGGGCGCATAAGCCTTTTCACTTCATGCACAAAGGGGTAGTTTATTATAATTTCTTTTAGGTGCCTTCTCTTTGTTCTCATTATCAGCTTCCTGCTTCAAAGCAAATGCTAATATTATTCCTTTCATTTTCATCATGCTCTTCCATTTTCTGACAAAGAAAACAGAACAAACTTTAAGAAAATGCTGTGATGATGCTCAAATTTTGGAAATTCTATGGTATCAAGAATTTAATTTTCATCCCTTTCATTCACTGTGGCTTTCAATTTTTTGCCACCGGGACATCGGATGAACTTTCAGACCAAGAAGACATTCCAATACTACCAGCACTGATTGTAAAGAGAGAAGGAGAAAATAATACAAATAAAGGGGCAGGGGGAAGGATTCCTTTGACTTACAGAGCTAAGGGAATTGAGTGCAAAAGAGTGAAAATATTTTACAGTAAGGTGGAGGTTAACAAAAATGGTTTTGATTTTAATTAGGATAAACAAAACCAGTTTTGATTTCTGTGGTTCTTTCTGAACTTGGCTTTTTACTCGCTGACTGTAAGAACTTCAGTGGTCCTTTTGCACTTTTTTGTTACTTGTAGATTGGTTCATTAGCACCACAAGAGATCAGACCCAAAAAGAAAAGTTATTTGGAAAGATCCCAATATCACTTGTAGCTCACAGGAGAAGTATGGCATAACTTGAGAAACAGTGGCTGAGAGTATGGAAACGAGTGGAAAATGAGGAGGAAAAGATGATGGAAAAGTAGGGTACGGCTGCAGTCAGAGACACATATCTCATCTACTTTTGCTCCTAAGGGTTCTTTCTAGAATTCAAGTATCCAGCACATGCTTTGAGATTTGCTTACAGTGACATCATAAAAAACTCTGCTTACTTGTTACTCAGTTTCTGCTTTGTATGAATTCCACATCAGATTATCTGAGTTTCTGCAAGTGAGGGTTATAGCATCAAACCCAAGAACACCTCAGGTCAAAGGAAGTACTGCACTGAGAGGTCTTGCTGACGCAGAGGAGGAACCCTGGTGATTGACCGACTGCAAAAAATGGAGCTACGCCTTGGTGCACCAGATCAACGTAACAACATTTATTTGAAATGGGCTGACTCTTGTCTTAGCCCTCAGAGAAAGTTAAAGATGTGGTTACAGTTTAGTTCTTGCATGTCCACCCAAGAGGACCTCAATGCATTTTAGCATGATTGATAGGTTCTTCAGGGAGGCTCTAGGCTATGGCAGTAAAAGGGAATTGGAGAAGCTCTGGCAGAACTCTATGTCTGCAAAGCTGCTGGCTGCACTATTTTTGGCTCAAGTTAGTCTCTGCTCTTGGTCTTCAAAAAATGCACCCACACACACACAAAAAAATCCAATAACCTTCTGCCTCCCCAAGAGAATAAAACAGTAATGAGATGTGAGCAGCAATATTTCCCATAATTTACTATTATCTAACCTTGACCACGATCTTGAATACTGTAAGCAATAAACTGGGCAATACATTGTCCCATTGTTAGCCAAATTGAGGAAGGAAAACTGAAAAGACACAAATTCTCTCAATTTGTTACAAGATTTAACAACTTTGCAATATGAATTTTTAATTGTAGTTTGCTTCTTATGATCCTCAAATTAAAAAAAGAAAATAGTGAACACAATGATTAACTGACCTATAGGTCCTCCTGAATTATCGGGGTGTATAAAAAACCCACACAGAATATTAAAACTTGTTTTTTTCCCCACAAACTTATTACAAGGCAAATGCTTATGAATCTGTTCATTTCACTAAAGATTTATTTACTCAAGTGATTAGAGCAGCCATATGGAATTATTTGCAGGATGAGGATCAGGGTGCCACTTAGAATATGGAGACCAAAGTGTGGCAAATCCTTTATGAGCAGAGGGAAGAACCCAGTAGCCCAGCTGCAGCAATTGAAGGCCTTTTTGCTAGAAAAGGAAATGGACTTTTAAATGTTACATGACTGAGCAGGGAATTCAGCCTGGACTTCTCTCAATAGAGAAATCCTGGACAAGAAGTGAGCTGTGCTAGCTCAGCCTGGAGAAGAAAAAGCTCACAGAGGATTTTAGTGTTATTTTAACAACCTAATGGGAGCATATGGAGGAGACAGAACTAGACTCTAGGAACAAGGTGAAAAGACAAGACATACTGGACAGAAGTTGCAATTTAGGAAGTTCCTGTTAGAGGAAATTTTTTGTCACCATTGGAGTAGTGAAATAGTGGAGCAGGTGCTCAGAAAGATGGGAACTCAGTCTTTGGAAATACTCAAAACCCTGCTGGACAATGTCCTGAGCAACTTGATTTATTCTAAGCCTGCCTTGAACAGGAGGTTAGAAAAGATGACCTCTGAAGTACCCTTCGGATCCAAATTAGTCTAGAATTCCCATTAAGTGTTCTAGTAATAGGGCTTTTTCATAAAAAGGAAGACATGGGGATTTAAAGCATTACAGATTTGAACACAATCCTCAATCGAGCCTTTTCTTTGAATATTACTACATGTAAGATGTAGTCAGAACCAATATAGACTAATACTAGCAAAATTACAAACACTCAAATAATTAAATATGATGATCGATATTAGTTAATGATTTCATTCTTTCAGCATTATTTTCTGCCGCTTGTACTAAACCACCTTTCTAACATAAGGACTGAAGCTTGTGTAAATATTTTTATCAATAAAGCTTTTTCATTAGAGAGCTAGTTATATTCACATTGAACTGCATAATGAGAATGTAAAAATTTTCAATGAAAAAAGACAAATTATGTTTTGATTCTCTAAAATGATATTAATAATGTGTTCTTATTTAAATGAAAATGAAATGTTCAATTTTCCATTATGTTTTATTTGTATTAATTTCTGCTACATTAATTGTACATCAACGTAAAATGGCATTACACTACTTTACAGGCTTCTATGACATTATTTCAAGTTTA
Source organism: Taeniopygia guttata (assembly GCF_048771995.1). Classification (NCBI taxonomy): domain Eukaryota; kingdom Metazoa; phylum Chordata; class Aves; order Passeriformes; family Estrildidae; genus Taeniopygia; species Taeniopygia guttata. The sequence goes on from NC_133026.1 coordinate 101,458,294, forward strand.
CTGAAATTACGTCTTTGAAGTCTTTGAAGAAATCCTTTTCTGAAATGTATGGTCACAGGAAAATTACACACCCGACCTTTCCTTTTGCCTGAGAATACTTTCTCCCTCACAAAAAGAAATTTCATTCTCTTCAGCTAACTCTGTTTGAAGAACATGAAATGAAAATTTACACAGAACACACACTTTCTCTCTTGTTACCATATATGGCATTTTACTTAGACTCACAGAATCATTAGGTCAGAAAAGACCTCCAAGATCATCAAGTCCAAGCTCTGACTGACCACCACCCTGTCAATTAAAGCACAGCACTAAGTGCCACATCCTGTGATTTCTTGAACACTTTCAGGGATGGTGACTCCACCCCTTTCCTGAGAAGCCTATTCCAATGCTCCACCTCCCTTTCAGTAAAGAAAGAAGGAAATTCTTCCTGATGAAACTGAACCTCTCCTGGCACAGCTTGAGGCTGTACCTGTTGCCTGGGATAAGAGGCTGAACCCCACCTCACCCCACTGCAGGGAGTTGTAGAGAATGACAAGGTCTTCCCTGAGCCTCCTTTTCTCCAGGCTAAACCACCTCAGATCTACATTTAAACAGGAGTACCTAAGTTCTTTTGTATGCAAATTAATATACATTCTTGATCTTGTTTCAAAAGCTAAAATTTTAAAGGAACCTATGTAGATGAATGAAAGGTGTGTATATCATATTGGGCTCAGAGTATTTTCTCCACAGTAGTGTGTAAATGCGTATTAGAGATAGTTCATAAGGTAGAAGAATACCCTATTTATAACATATTGTAAAATATATATTTTGCAATTGACATTGCAATTCCGCTTTGTCTCAACAGCTTTTCTTTTTCCTCTTTGCCCTCATCACATTATCCTATGATTGGAATTAAAGAAATTAAAAAGATGACACTGGGACCGACTTAGGAGGAGGTAGTTGTGTGATGTGTAGTGCCAGACAACATGAACATGAAAGCTTTTCACAGGAACACATCCATGACAGATTTTGAAATTCTCTTTCTGAAACTAATTACCATTTTAGAAAAGGCTGGCTAATGATGAAAGAAAACACCTTCTTATCCCTTCTTATCTTATAGCTGTCAGGTTTAAATAGAGTCTCAAACAGCCAGGCATAGTATGCACTGTAGGTGTCCAGAATCCCTCTGCTTTCAGAAACCAAAACAAGAGGCAGTGTTAAGCTAATGCAAATTTATTTTGGGATGGTTTTGTCCATACCAAATTTTTACCATATTTTCTGAAGTGGTGTAAGCATGAGGAATATGAGGAATTAAAGAGATGTATGGGAGATGTGTCTGTTAAGATACACTAGCCTCTGTCTATGAGGTTTGCTATGATATTCTCAAACTCCTTAAGCATGGCCAGGCAAATGTCTTTCTTTAGAAGTCTATCTGCCACATAAGCATTTTCTTACACAAAGAGAAAATCTCTAGTCCCACGGTGCATCACTACCTGAGGCTGATCTGGGTATGGAACAGGGGTCTTAGGTGAAATATCTTGTTACTTGTACTATGGGGTTAGAAGATTTGTCTTGCAAGTCTCAGTGGAGGAAGCATATCCCTGGATGTCTACAGCATCCAATAAGTTAGTTCAGTGCTTGCACAGGCTCAAGTTCACAGAAAGCAATAGCAACTGTGACAGTTTTAAATACAGGAGACGTTTTTTTTTTTAGGGTATTTAGGTCTTTATACAGATCCCTCTCTCACTGGCCAGAAACTAAAGCATTTGAGGGCAAATTGTCTGCTGGGTATACAGCACAAGAAGCAAGCTTGTGATAGGCATGGTCCTGTGAGGCCAGGCTGGATGGGGCTTTGAGCAACCTGATCTAGTGGAAGGTATCCCTGACCATGGCAGGGGGTTTTGAACTAGAGATATTTAATGTCCCTTCCAACTCAAGCCATTCTATGATTTGGCTTTATCAGTATAAGGACATAAAACGTCATCAAAATAAATAACTTAAAGTTCTCTTAAACATCCTTTAAAATGGATATTTAGCATATTTTAAAAGGATCTTTAGCATATTTTCTAATTAGGTATATGTAAATGCATTGTATATATTGTATCTATTATATAAATGCATGTTGATATGTAAACATATAATTAAATATATCCACATAATTAAATATATGTAGTGGTGTACTGCAGAATCAAAAGGAAAGAATTTGACAGCCTTAACCTATTACAACTCATTCACTACTTTGCTGATCCCCAGTAGTGGGATACAAAAGATCAAAAGGCTTTCTGCTGCTGAGAAATTCTGTCGTGTTAGTCCAGATGTTGGGGTAATCAGATAAGCATCCTGACCTATCTCCTGCGCAAGTCCTGCAGTGGGCAGGCACTTTTCAGTTCAGGAATAAAATGCCCTCTGTGAAAGACAAGAGTTCCTTGCTCATACTGACTTTTGATCCACAGCCCTCACTTGAATAGGTGGTTTTTGCCTCTTTGTGTCCTAATACAAGCAGCAGCCTGTAGAACATACTTGCTAATGCTGGAACTGAGCATTCACAAACTTGCACATAACTTTTTCTGTACTACCTACACTAATGCCTTTCACTTTTCCAAGCAATTCCCTTCTTCAAGACTTCTGTAATATTCAATATACCTCAGCAGTTCAAAATATCCAATGCACAGGGTTTTAATCAGTCTTTTAGGAGCCTACCTTTCTTTGCTTCCACAAGAAGTATCTGTCTCAATGAAAGTCGCTGACTAAAAGCTCAGAATAGGCAATATTCAGTCATGTAAAAAAAATTCCTCCTAAGGGGCTGCTGAAATTGGGCCATCCTCTTAGGGCAGGTAGAATAACTACTGGGATGCATGAGGATACACCTGGAGTATTTTTGGAAGTGCACTAATGCACCAGTGCTTCGTGCTCACTGTGGAAGGCACTAAAGAGTGGATCTTTAGCAGCATGTCGCTTGTAAACCATTCAGTGCTCTCCCAAGCCATGGGAATTTAATTGGCAGTGGGAGCGTGGTGGCAGATGGACTGCTGCTAATCCGAAGGCACGACCAGAGGAGGGAGTGCTCCAGCTGAGACCTTGTGTGGCTGATACTGTTTGGTCAGCCCAAGATGCAGCTGCACGCTCAATCCAGTTTTATCCCACACAGCAGAATGTGACTACTGGGAGAAACTGTCATCTGTCCCCTGTATAAAATGCTAATGAAGTTGTCCAGCCCCTATCTCTCTTTTAGCAGGTATGTGTGCTGGGGCCTTCTGTGCAATATTCAGTGGCTCATTAGGAAGATTTTAATGTGAGGCCTGTATGGCAAGGAAGGCTGATTAATCCACTTTATGGGATCTTTACAGCATGCTGGAAAGGGCAGCTGATACAGCTGCATACCATGGTGGCTTTATGTAAGAACATTTCAAATATTTAGATACCTTCATTTTTAATTCTGGCAAACTTGAACCTATTAACACCAAAGGCTTTCTTAATTAAAAGATGTGAGAAAGGTGTCAAGGAAAGCTTCTCTAAATCTTTCTAATAGAATTTCATCTGAAAAACACAATTGGTTTTCCAGCCACAATAACTTTAACATTTGAAAAGAATTTTAATTAATGATTGCATATAATACAGGATTTTCACTCAGAGCTTTGCCACCCACAAGCAGAATGATAATCTAAAGACTTTTGAGGAATCAAATTTTGCATGGAACTGCACTACCTTTAAGTCTATACCTCTGTCACAGACACACAAAGGAAAAATGAATGCCTTGTACTCATCTAATTCTAAATCCTATGAAAATACACTTTCAAAGGCAGAACAACATCTTTTATCCTTGGAAAAACCTGAAACTTTTAAACAGAACTTGCATGGCAAAGTTTCTTTGAGCAGAGTCAAAGCAGAAAATAATCATACCCTTTCCCCTGACAAAATCATGCATCACAAAAAATACTATATGTAAAAAAGAGAGCTGCTAGGTACTGTGCTTTTCTTCAAAAGGCAACAACCTCAAACAACTAAAAACCTACTGTATCATTAAAAACATCAGTCAATTAGAATTTGCAATTTTAAGAATAATGATAGCTGCTGGTTTTACAATATGCAGTCCAGTACTTCAAATATACTGAAGTATTACAGTTTACAGTAGTGGTGTAATACAGTAAGTACACTGAGAATTACAGATACAGAGAACTGTCTGAAGGGAGGCGGCCCTGAGGCCAGAAGCAGAACTAACAGACTTTTGTGTTGAAAATAACAAACTATTCCTTTGCAATAATGACAGCGGTGAAGTTTCTAAGCTATAATGTGTTAGTGCTAAAATTAACTCTCCAACTCATCGTTTACACAGAAAGGATACAAAGTGGGACAGTTGCAAAGAAAATGGCTTGCTCTTTATTAAAAGAAACCCTCAACAAAAAACCTCATCGTAATTTGTTAACAAACAAAGCATACCCCCTTAGCAAAACTTAAAAGAGTTCAATCAAAGTGATTCTGCACCCCTGAAGAATGTAATGGTTAATAATATCCTTTCTGAGATTTTATTGAATAACATAGCACAGAATTTGCTGTCAAAGCTCTTCATGGTTTGGGAGTGGGTACTTGAGAGGGAGTAACTTAGTGCTTTTAATAAACTGTAGGTTAGGTCAAGAGACAGGTCTGGGAAGGTGCCCCATTAGCAGAAATTAGGAGAGAGAGGTTAGCAGGAGATTAAATTCCAAGGCAATACTACCAGTCAATAACATTTGAGAATATGTGGGTATTTTATTCTCCTGGAGAACTTACCAAATATTTCTCTGCATTAAGAACAAAAAGTGAGCAGGAATGCTTCTACAGTAGTGTAGCATTTACTCTGGAACAGGTTCTTTTCATGTTTTGGCACAAGTTTTGGTATATTTTCTAACGAAACAGGGTAAGTAAGCCATAAAAGAATATATAGCTATGTAACAATAATAAAGTACCTGAAAATATCTGCAGTGTTGTGACTATTTTCCAGACCTAAAGACATATGAATACACAATGGCAACTTTCCCCACATTCATAAGCTAGATCACAGCAATTTCTTTTTAACATACTGTGTGATTCAAATTATAAGTACCTTAGGATCAGATGTCAAACAAATGTTTTGAATAGATTGACGTTTACCAGCCCATCTAGACCATTTGTTAAAAAGGAGTGTCTTCCAAGGGAAATTACGAGACTCCTTAGAGCCGACTTCAGTAGACGGGTACGTGAACAAGGAATTCCGAACAGCATATTCCACTCCTGCCCTTGGAGAAAGGAGTGCTCTTTCAAGAGGTTACCAGGCTTCCACTTGCCAACTTTTACTTGTTTGAGACCAAATGTAAAAGCAGGAGCTCTTGTACATCCATTAAACTCAGACACTTAGTAAACTAAGTAATGGAATCCTCTCAGTGAAAAGATGACCTCAGTGCTGCACCATGGGTACTTGCAAGAACATTATAGTAATTAAAAATTACCCCCCGACTGAGGGTAATGTGGTTTCATGCAAGTCACTGCATGGAATGACATTACCCTCCATCAGGGGGTAATATTTAACAGTCATTAGTCATCTTTAAGCTTACAAACACTGGATAAAAAATAGTACTGTGATAGTTTCTTCAACAGCAAGGAAATAAGCAACTTGAAAACAGATGAGTGGACATCTGTGCAATTCATTAGGGACACATGTTCACTATTTAAACAGTACCCTCCTTTAAAACACTGCAACACTATAAATAACAGTAAAAAAGGGCAGTGGCATTGCAGTAGGATTTTGGCATAGGTGAGGAGACTCTATTTGAATTTACATAAGAAGTTATGGCAGCAAGAAGCTAGATAAACAACAGCTTTCTCAAAATCCAGACTCAGAAATGCAAGCTGAAGAAGATACACAGACATCTAGATCGAACACTTGGACATAAGTCTGGGTAGAATTTAAATTGGCAGGAAACCAGTATTTTCTCTACTCTGACAGCTGATTTCAGAAATTAGGTAAAGTTTATGAACTATTGCCATGTGCAGGTAAAACTTAAAAAAAAAAAAAGACGCTGTCAGAAGCACACAGAAATGTTTGTGTAACTTGGAAAATTATGTATTGCATGTGAAAAGACCTACAGATAAGAATGCATTTATATTGTGGCTTGAATCTGACAAGGACAGCTTACCGCCCCTCTGCAGTCCCAGCCTGAATTTGCCACTGCCAATTATTTTTTTTTTTTTCCACTAGGATCTATGAGGTCCGTGTTCCTACACAATAAAAGACTCTCATGCTATTTTTCCACTTTGCTAATATCGCTCCTTTCACCTGAGGAGTTTTAAATATTTAATGGAGTTTTGCTAATTAAAACTTACATCACCCTGTGTGAAATATGTATGGCAAGGGGACAGACAAAAACCACTTCACTCATCAGTAATATGGATCTCAGAAGGACGTTGGCAGTAGGCTGACAGCAGTGTTATTCTTTCCACAGAAGATGGAGAAGACTGTTCCGTTCAGCCGACAGTTGAAAGGATTTCAGCAGGATGAATGTTAGCACCTAAATGGAGGGTTGGTCCCGGAAATGGAAGCTCTGCATTTTAAAACAACTCCATTTTTGTGCACTGTGGATTCAAGTTTTCTATGAATTAATGTCTTGTGTTCCCCAAGTACTGTGTTCCCAGATCTCCTCTGGGTCCACAGCACCTGCTCCCCAACATCTCCCAGCTACCTCTCCTATTTATATAATGAAGTAAGTAGCACTAATTGCTAAACAGCAAGAAGGCTAAAAAATGGATGAAATTTAAAAGTGCCTCCAAGTATCTGTAAATTCCTCATTTAAGATGATCCAACAGATGGGCAGCGTCCCTCAGCGCTGCACTGGGACAATGATTCAAAGCAAATTTATTTTAAGCAAATTCTTAGCTTAGAGTTTAAAGAGAAGTTTGCAACTTAAACTCAATTCGGGATTGTGTCTGAAAGTACTAAGCTTTAAGCAATCACATGATGACAAGGCTTATGGCAGTCATTGATCACTCTCACTGACAGAGTGGGAGCTAATAATGTCTTGCTGTATTTATTATTTTATCCCCTCCATCTAGTGCTGCTCTCTTAGTTTACCCTGCCCACTTTTTCTGCCTGGTATTTTGGATTTCAAGTTCAGCAGTGGTACGATCTTCACTAATTAAGTGTTTGAACACCTAATGTAAAAGTGTGACATGAATTAGCTTGAATGGTCTTTAGGTATTTTTTGCTAACAATTTAAAATTAAATAACAGGCAAAAATATCACAGTATGCAAGACATAAGCTCAGTGCCCTCTGGAGGTTCCCATCTCTCTCCAATATCTTACAATGGAAGCCAGGGATAGGAAAATATTGTGTTTATTTATTTAGGATTTAAACTAGAAGGAAATAATCTGACTCCAATGACTCTAGCAGTGAGGGGCACATTAATGCATCACTTCTTACCAGCTCCAAGTAGTTCAAGTCTCAAAGTAGTTTGGGGCACAGACAGACTGGCAGACACATTCATAATATTTTATTTCTGCACTGATCAAAACACTTTAAGTGCCAAATAAATTGCAATGACTGGCTTAGGTTCACATGCCATACTAGTGCTTTCCTGCTAATAAACCAGTTCCTAAAAAAAATCAGGCAGAGTAACCTCCTGGTAATTTGAAGAACTATTTTGCATGCATAGCCACATGTGAAATATTTTTATTTGCTTCTTGGATCTAATGCATTTGTTACTTGCAGGTACTGTGAATACCACACAAGTTACTAAGAAGCAGGAGGCAAAAATAAAAAGAAAGAAACTGCTCAATTTCTTCTTCACTGTGTGCCCTCACTGTATTGTCTTTCTACTGGTTTCATAAAGAAAGAGAAGGGGTGTAATAGTTAATCTATTGTTTATTCAAAACCACCAACAGAAGTTAATAGACAGTTATAAACTAATTGAGTGCGTCTGTAGTGCTATCTCCTCATTCATCGTGCTTATTCGATTTAGCTCTGTTAGTGTTCCATATGGTACAGTGCCCCTGCTGCTAGGAACAGTCATTCATCGCAAAAAAACACCCCTGTAACAACAGGAAGCTAATAGTTTAACTGTTCCTCTAAATTTGTTTGACAAAACTGACATTTAGTACGCCACGTCACGTTGTCAGTAATCTGCAATTTACCCTTAGGCAGGCAGTGGATGCTCATTTTATTTACCTCTCGTAGTTAAAAGCATAATTAATATTCCACTCTGAAACAAAGATTAGAGATTTGACAAACATTGCAATTTAAATTCTCCATTATAGCAAACATTAAAATCAAACATCTTTCACACACACCATTGCATAAAGGACATGTGTAGCTGTAATTTAACTTTTTAGTCTTTAATACCACAAACTAATTTCTGCTGTCAGTTTAATGAGGTGGAAAACACAAATCTTGTTGCACTCTGTGCACACAGGGCTGGGACAGTTAGACTGCAGAGAGCTTGAATCAGTTTGCCTCACAATGTTTTAGTCAAAATCCCCAAAGTACTGTGAGCCTAAAAAAGAAATAATCTAAAAAAAGACAAGTCTTAAAGACTTTGTTTAACAAAAGGCTTCAACAAGTATTTCAGGAGCAAAAATAGTGCAACACCACAGCAGTTTTGTGTAGCATTGCTGAAAAATTTTGAAGACCTGTGGTGAGGGCTGTAACTTTGCATCAGGGCTACGCGCAGCACAAAGCCCAGCTAAATTCTCCAAAGATTGCATAAGGCTGCATAAGGCAGGTGTCCTTCCCTCCCTGCTGCCTGACTCCTTCACCCTGCTTTGCACACAGCTGAGTTTAGGCAGCCATTCAAGGCATCTCATCACGCGTTTAAGGCAGAAGCAGCTTGCAGTGATTCCTGACCTGGGTCAGCCGCCAGGCTGGAGGCAGGGGCTTGGCTGGCATTGCCCCTGCCCCTATCCCAGTACCTTCTCTGCCAGGCTGGCATACTCCTCCTCCTCATACTTCTTCAGCTTTTGCTCTGTGCCCACAGATTTTACACATATAGAAAATGCAAACCCAACCGCAGTGCCTGCTGCTCCCAAGTAGTTAGGCTCTGTGTGTAAGTCCCACACCAGGCTGCTCGGTGGCGTCTGTGGAACTACTGATTTATTGTGGCAGATTCTGTGACAACAGGGCACATTATCAGACTGGCAAAGCAGGGGGAGCTCTCAGAGAAATAAATGACTGAGGTTTTAACTCATGCTAATTTCAATTGAAATTCTAGCTCCATAAATTCTGTGTGACTGATTAAAATTATTAACATGTAGAACACCTTTAGGCAACCATGCTGGCTCATTAAACATGGAAGCCTAGAATTATCTTCAACTGTAACAAATGTGCGTGCGGATGTCTGTGTTTCAGAGACATACATCAGGAATTTAAAATTTTTTTTTGAGGAGATTTTCTTCACAGAAGCACTGCTTATGCCAAAAAAAAAAAAAAAGAAAAAAAAAAAAGAAGGAAAAAAGGCAGCATAAACTCAACAAAGAGGCTGCTGTTACTGTCTTCTCAATCCATCCTATGTAGTAACCCACTGACTCCTGACTCCTTCACAAGACTTCATTAGTCACTGCCAACTTCAATCTGCTTCAGTTATTTTGCATTCAGCTCCCAAAGGAAAGGCACTCTCCCCACTGATCACAGGCTAAACTAAAGATAAACTGGCTCATTTTATAACACATCAAGCTAACATGTCCTGAATCACACTAACATTACAAACCAGGAAAGAAATCTCTGAATACATCTGACCATGTCACAATATTAAATAAAAGAGATGCACATTTCTAACACTGGGTCTCCAAGTTTTAGATGCAGAGAGCTTGATGTCAGCATATTATTTCTCTCCTACATACCATAATGAATGTCTGCATGTAAAAAACCAATCTTAATAGTAGTATTATGCTTTAGAAAGCACTGCTGATGTACTATCTGGGATTCTGTGAATCAATTATTTGAATGAGCAAATATTTGAAAAGGCTATAGTAATTGCATGGAAGTTATTTAGTTTTTTATTTAATTCTAAATGAGATGCAGGTTATGAAGATGTATAAATCAGGAGATAAGCAGCAGAGCCACAAAGGTCAGAATCACAGCTGTTGATAAAGGGAACCTCATTAATCATAATGTAAGAATTGCCATGTTGGATTAGACCTGAGCCCAACTGTTCTTATATCCTGCTTCCATAAAGTTGTGGGTATTTTAGGGAAAGTGTAAGAGATACCATGAAATGAAAATGTGGAAAAAAACTGATTCCAATCCCCTATCAGCAAGAGCTTGTTCTAGATTTTGAAATGTCAAGTTTTACATGCCTTCCAAATGGCTTCTTTTAACAGAATTTACACCTGAATTTTAACATGTTTACCTCTAAATATTCTACAAGTCTACAAAGATGTCCAGTGCACCTTTGAGTCTTACTATAATCTTAGCTCAAGCAGCACCTGTTTCACAGTATAATCAGTTTCATAGTATAATTATGTTTTCCCTTCTCTTTTAAATGCAACTTAATTTAAAAACTGTTCTCTTTGTGCTCTCATTAGCTGACTTATGGAGAATAGAAATTACCGGTACAATTTACAATTAATTGATTTGTTTATTTTTACTGTGCCTATTTTTAAGTTTTTCCTTTAATGGTCAATGTCCAGTGTTTCAGTCCCTGATCATGTACTTTATTCTGTGCCTGACTCCGAAATTTCTCTCCTCTTTCATTATTTTCTTTTGGATGAAGACTGATCAAATTATGAGCAGGTTAGAGGTTTACAACTCAGATGCTCATTTGGTCCTTCTATGTTGAATTCTTTCACTATTTTGTTCTAAATTGATTTCTTCCACTTTGTTATGAGATTGATTGCAACACAGAATCTGGAGAAGCCACTTGAAAGCCTTTGTGTTTTTGAACTGGTCTAACGACAATGGATGGATTTTACAAGAGCAAATTAAGACAGAAACTTGCATGACAAGAGAATGTATTTCTTTCCAAATTCTAAGTAGCAACACTTGACACTGTTAACCTTTCCAGGTAAATGGAAAGACAAGATGGCTTTCAAAGAAAATCAAAGAGGCACAAGCACATGTTGGCAGCTCTCGCATGTAATTAGTGTGTTCCAAAGGCTCAGTATTACCATAGCAAGAAGAGGAAGGGACTTCTTCCCTTGGGAGTGTCTAGAATGACGTAAAATCCATTCCATCCTCAGGGCTTCAAATTTTCCATAGACAGGGGAAAATGGGAAAGCCTGACCTTCATTTGAAAAGCTAATAAACATATAGGGAATGCTCTCAGCTTTCTTACTTGTGTCAAAAGTGAAGTCTTTAAGTGTCAAGGTATGGTAAAATCAGGTTTGTATCTGTGGTGGAGGTAGAGATAAGGTTTTCTGTAAACTATTCAGTCCTGCTTTTGTTTGCCATTTGAATTGGCCCCTAGGGTCAGTCAGCCTAGCAGACTTCAAATACAAAAACTACCAGTGTTTTTACCAGAATCTTTGCGACTGTGTGGCGAGGTTTGCTCTGTGCATCAGAAAAATCACTGCAATTATTTTACTTGGGCTTTGGATGGCTTTCCCTCTCCATTAACTTCCTTGCTCTGATTATTCTACAACAAACTGGACAAACCAACACAGGTTGTCTTAGTCAGTCGGAACTTTTCTGTAGCTTCATAAGAGGAGGAAAAACACTGAGAACATTGCATGCACTTACTTGCTTTTTTCTCCTTGCCCTACTTTTAAAAGAGAAATAAATATACACAACAATTGCTGAGGCAACAGAACAGCAATAATTAAATCCCTGGCATTTTCATGCTCTTCTAAGTGATACGCTCTAATCAAGAGACCTTTAACTTCTGTGAACATGGTCTTCAGAAGAGACAAAGACAACTGTAAATAAAACATCCAGTTTGAAGGTTCTGCTTGAAAAGTTCCTATCTCTGAATGATGCCTAAAATTTGTTTCAACATTTGCACTCTAAATGCTGAGATGAAATTTATGAAGAAAAGTCTAGTGGATTCTAATTAACACAGATTTCTGGGATTTGTTTTTTGCCTAATTTAAACAGCACAACAAAAGCACGTCTTACTTCCTTAGTCATTCAAAAAGCTCTTGACTCTACCTATGCCAGTCTTTTAAGGCATAATCGACAGAATTCATGGGAGCTCAAGAAATCATAGAATACTTACTGATAGTGTCTTTTCAGCCTAGTATGAAGGAATCTACCATCAAAACTTTCAGCTTACTATCTAACTATGAGCCATTGCAAATGTTTTGCTAAAACTGACAAAACTAACTTCGATTTCTAATCTTTTGCCTTAAAGGGTCTTCTCAAAGAAATGAAATTTTCTCAACATGGAAAATGTCACCTAATATAAGCTCCACTTTTGAAACTGAAGTTCATTATACACCTAAAATGAGAATCTATCGTATTATACAGAGTCTACCAACATTATGTCCACAGATGACTAGGTAGGCAATTAAATATGGAAGCTAACTGAATAAACAGAGGTATTTTTGGCAGTCTAGATCACAGCTAAAAATGTCTTTTTTTCTGATCTGGCAAATTATTTTCATACGTATATATAATACAGATCAGTGTACATGTATCTTTCTGCATTACCAGACTAATGGTACAGGGTAACAAATTATAACAAGGTTTTCTGTATTTCTGTTATATACCCTCTTAAACAACATTTTCCAACTATAAACTCACATTATATGCAAAAAGACAGTTAACTGACTTTACCATTATATGTTTAATTTGATGATGCATATGGCTTCTTTTTAAAACCTTTCCCACTGAAACTAATTCATTCCATAAACTTAAATGTGCTCTAGGACATTGATGAATTGTAAATAGTTTTTTTCCTTCACAAAAGTTTATTAAAAATATTTTAATCTGCTCTGCCATTTACATTTGGGGATAATGAATGAAAATTTTGCATTGATAACTAGCTATATGAGTGGGACCTATGTGTGTAAATGCTTGCCACATCTCAGGAGTCTGTACCTCAAATCCTTTGTGACAAAATTTGCTGTTATAATAGGTATAAGTTCTTGAACTGCTCTTACAATACTAAATTATTCATTCATCCCACTTACCAATTCTTTTAAGAGCATTTAGGAATTTAGCATTTAGGAATGCCACAATTGGAGCCATGGTATTATTTTAAGACTTTCAGAGGTGATTTGTGTCAGTACAAATATAAACAAAAAATCTTCTTGATTTGCAGTGAAGGTGGAATTGTACTGTCTATCAGTTCACTGCTTTATCCCAAGAAGGGTGTGAATTGAAGCTGTGCTGATTGGATTGGCCACAGATTTGCAGTAGAGAGCGACATAGATAAATTTTCTCATCAGAGGCCTCACATTTCTGTTTTATCTCTAGGTATTTCTGAAGTTCCTGGGATTCTGTAGTTTTCTAAGATGCTTGGCAGCTAGTTGAAAGCTGGAAAAATTGCAGAAAGCTCTTGCTAGTAAAGTCCAAGTGTGTTTAGGCTGTGTATAAACTGTGGGAATGTTTGTGTGTCTGTGATGGATGAATCATTAGGTAGATAAAGCTAGTTGAACAGCATAGAACTGTTGTGCTGAAAAAAATTAATTTTGCCTGTTTCAGATAGCACCTAAATGTATTTCCTTGACAAATGAGTACAACTGTGATGGTTTGGTGTACAAGGCTCCTGCCAGGTTTCAGTCTTTAAGGGATGCTTAAAGTATCTCAGTTCTGTGAATGCAGCAACACTCAGCATTTGAAAATAATCACTACATTCCACTGGGCAAGTAATGAGGTTTGAAGTCCCATAATCCAGCAACAGAGAGCCATTACAGGCTCCCCAGCTCTGAGGTTCCCAGTGTAAGAAGGACCTGTAAAGTGAATCCAGAGGAGGGCCACAAAGATGATGAGAAGGCTGGAGCACCTGTCCTATGAAGACAGGCTCAGAGAGCTGGGGCTGTTCTGAGAAGAGAAAACTCTAGGGTGACCTCACTGCAGCCTTCTAGTACCATGGGGAGGGGAGTGCGGGGGGTACAGAGAGCTGGGGCATGTAGTGATAGGAAAAGGGGTAATGGCTAAAAAATGAAAGAAAATAGATTAGATGTTAGGAAGAAATTCGCCACCTAAGGGTGGTGAAGCATTAAAATATATTGCCTGGAGAAGCTGTGGATGCCCATCCATGGCAATGTTCAAAGTCAGGCTGAATGGGGCTCTGAGCAATGTGGTCCAGTGGAAGACGTCCCTGCCCCCAGCAGGAGTGTTAGAATAAGATGATTTTTAAGGTCCTTTCCAACCCAAACTATTTTATGATTCCATGATTTTGGTTTTTTTTTGGCTAGAATACTTATCTAATTGACAAGTAAATGTCATTAACTCTGAAGTATTTAACTTGGTAGTATTTGGGTCAATAACAGCAGAGAACCCATTCAATAAAAGCAGCAGTAAAGTTACAAGCAGTACAGGTACAAGCAACCTCAGAAATTAGGTACCTTTTGAAGTTTTCATATAGTCTTTTTGAACACTGTAGCTATCTCCATTACTAGACTTGAGCACCACAGATCACAAAGAACTAAGGGAATTCAAAGGAATAAAAGTAACTTAGGATGAAAGAAAGTTGAAAATAATAAATCAGCATACATGGAATAATAAACTGAAGATGATGTATAGATATGGAACTTCCAATCCAATAACTCTTCTGAATCAGATGCAAATACAGTTCAGGTAAGTTTTAAATGAACTGCAAGGACTGACCTTTCTTACCACACCTTCCATTCAGCTCACTTCACCGATGCAGATACCAGGCTGAGAGTCATCTCCTTTCATCTCTGAATCTTTCCCTCCCTCCTTTCTCCCCTCCTGTACACAACCCCAATCCCAAAAAAATGTTACTGAATCAAGGTATGCTTGTCCCTTTTTTCCGCCGTTTTGTAGTCTGTAAGCAGTCACTGTGCTTTCAAAACTAATCTTCTTTCTATTTATATATCAATAAAAGAAAGCCTAGACTGCAGCATTTCACTAAACAACTTCAGGGATTTGAAAAGAAAACAAGCCTATTTCACTTGTCAAGATTCAAATGTCAAGATGCAATTCACCCTACCATGCTATTCAGCACACACAAAGAAGGGATAAAATATATCCTAAAGTGTCGTGAGTAACTACCAATCAAAAAGTGTCACATTTAGGTAGAGAGCTATTGATAAACCTGGGGGAAGAACAGGAAGAAGTGGGTACTAATGACAACAATTACACACATACACACCCCTGAGGGGCAGGAAAAAAAGCGATAATTAAGACTGTAATCTGTGTATCTACAATAAATATGAAGTGACACTAAAGCAAGGGAAATGAGTTTACTATTGTCTTTGTTAGCACCCACAATACAGTGATAGCATTGTCTGTGTTCTGTTCCTACAAAAATAGCAATGGCAGTTTAAGTAAATAGAGAGACTGTTTGAAGATTTTTCAAGTTTTTTTCTCCCTTTTTTCTTCTATCTTGGAAGAGTGTCTCTATTCTAAGGAGATGATTGCAAAATAATCTAAGGAGGACACTTTCAACTTCAATACCAGCCACTAGAATTCCTCTGTGTCTTTTTTTCTGCTATTTTCATGACAGTATGTTTACTAAGAATGAATTCACAGGCATAAGCCAAGAAACAATACATCACTCCCATGTATATAATGAAGATTGGTCTTGAAAGCATAATTTTGAACAGTCTGCAAGGAGCTAAACATTAGAGAAATGCCTCTCAGCTATTAAAGGTATGCTCTATATAATTTGCAATATTTAATTAGTTGCTTATTTGTCACATAAAAGATGCTAGCAAAAACCTCTGCTCTTTTAATGCAAAGATATTTTGATCACACAACATGTTTTCAGTACACATATACTGTACAACTCAGTGATTTATTCTATTCTTGTTTGCATGGTGTTGTAATGAATCCAAGCAGTTCAAAGGAGTAATCTAAATACTGCAAAGCACATAGAGATCCACAATTATTTTCTGCTGTCAAAATATCTACCTTTAACTTAGCTTTAGATTAGCACAAGACTTTATGTACAGCCAGGAGAAACAGGAGAGACCATCTGGAAGAAGAATGCACGTCAGCTAAATAAACAAAGATGGAATCAGTATAACTTCCTTCACTGAACCAGTTATGCCTCCTTCTCATCACTGTGAAACCTTCATGTCTGCGTGAAGATCCAGGACTGCAGGAACAGTGATTATAACCTCTAAGAACCCACATATCAAAGAACAACACCGACAACCAGCATGCCATGCCACCTCTTGGTCTCCTAGACCACAATTACTATGCATACTGTGCATTCTAAAAAGCATTCTCTTTGAGATTGCCTTTTTCTACTATTAACCTCCACCATCTCCTCCCCAGTACTATTGTCCCCACTTCATCCTCATTTCCCTGTCCTCCAGGATATTTATAATCCTTGCTACCCATCAGTAAACTTCATTAGCACACTCCTGGGTTTTTCTGTGACATGAGGAATAATGGCAGATTAGTCTTTAGAGCAATACTTAAGAAGATTCTATGTCAAAAAAAGGGTTTTGCCACTAGTACTAACTAATCATTGACATCTCTCCTTTGATCACTTTCTGTGATTCCATTTCTGTAATAATTGCCATCCTGCCCAGTTTAAGTAATACACATCCAAATGGTACTGCACCTGTTGTCTTACTGAATACCAGGCAGACTTACCAATTACATTCTTAGAAGGAGATGTGAAGAAGATAATTTATACTATTAGACAGAAATATCCTATTAATTTAGCATGACCAGATTTGGAAAATCTACTTTCATATGATTTACCTTTAATTTATTTCTCAATTTATTTTATTTAAAAAAATGCCCTAAGGTCTTGAATAAAAGTAGGATTATCTAAGAATTTTTTTTTTTCTTGAAGACGGGCTACATTCAGCATTTTCCACTCACACACTACCATTCTGATTCACTAAGTCTATTAAAAACTTTTGCTAGTGGACCTGTCATTCCATCTGACACTTCTTTTGGAATTTGAGAAGGTGCATCATTTGCTTCCTCCAGCTTGGGACTCTTGAGTTTTGCTTCCACCATGCAGGGGTAATTTACATTTTAAAATTTATTTTCTCTACTTTATTTTATTTATATGTTAATTTCCATACCTTCATTCATGGCAGTCATTCTTCTTACAGGCATTTATCCCCAAGTTAACCACAATCATAAGATAGAAACATAACCTTTGTTCAAGAAACTCTTTTCAGCATGGATACCAGGAAGAAATAGCATAAGAAAGATAAATCATGCATGCAGAACAGATATTATGTTGTATGGCTCAAATGATTATACTCACATCTTTGATGATTTGCTTGGTGAGTTATGTAATACTTGAACGTTATGGTAATAACTTAATTCACAGCTAAAAGAAATTATTTTTGAAGAATACTAATTGTGCTCATTTTGTGGTATCAATCATCCCTATGCCTGAGTTTTTACTGATTTTACATCAGTGATGGTGCTCTGATATAAAATATCACACTGCTCTGTTCCAGAGAGACACAGAAAGTCTGACTTGTCCCAGGACATGCAGGAAAGGTTTTAACAAAGGCAGGAATTTTAACACAGCCTTGGGATAGTCTTCCTATTCTGAGACCTGTCATTTAATATGAAGTTACACACTTACTTTAGTATCAAGAATTTATGGCAATAGATGAAAGCACACGTAACAAAGAAGTAAAAAATCTTTGTATATTATTTATCATCAGATTATTATAATCCATCAATATGATGCAGCCTTAAAGAAGGAAATTCAGTTCCTGGCTGCAACAGGACAGACAGTTCTAGAGACAGAGAAGCATTTATGTCAGAATTTCATCGTACAAAGCACTGGCAATAGCTTATCTAGACTTTTCAGATTGAAAAAAAACCCCCGAACATTCCCTCAAACAGGATTAGATACAAAGAAGGGGTTCTGGGTTATCCAGAGCAGAGACCTTATTTAACAGAGGAAAATTTTCAGAAAACTTACGTGAAGAAATGAGTTCCCCCTAGGACACATACAGATATGACATAGGACCACCTATATCTCTAGGAAGAACTTTATGTTTTTGTCAATTAATAATGTGGAGATAAAGACCACGTAAATTAGCGGTCAATCTTGTAATAAAGAAAAAAAATTCTTATGAAGTGTATGTGCTGGAAGTAGTCAAATATGGACCAAAGTGGTCAATGTATGGACCAAACTTCAGGGCAGAGGAAGCTTCCCAGTACATATAAAATTTGAAAGCAATTTTATGACATTATTATGAAGAAAGTGATTAGATTTGATGAGCCTTCTAGTATGAAGTTCCTACATTCTTAGAAGTTTATGTTCTGTGCTAATCAGAATAGCAGGAGCAAAATTTTCGTGCATGACATTGTGCACATGTTTTTTTACTGATTTATACAACTCAGCAAAGTAAGGCATTCCATATAAAGATGAAACGTGCAATCTTTCTGTACACAAATTTTTTTGGCAGGATAAATTGTATATTTTTCTGTTGGAATTTCAGTGGGAACCAGGATTTGGGTATTAAGTAACCATGTAAATTTCGTGCATTTTAATGAAGTTTTTATACTATTACAAGTTATTTTCTTTATAAATCAAGAAAAAGCCACCCAACATGGGCCAAGACTTGACAGTACATAACTAATAAAGAGGCAATCAATAAAAGTAGAAAGAAAGCAGAACATATATCACATGCTAAACTTAGCTTTCACTCATCATCAACAATTTTTGCAACCGAATTAAACTGAAAGTAAAAGAACCTAAAGGAAGAGTGGATGAAGAGTACATGGATTTGCCCATCCTGGTTAGGTTTACAAAGCCTTTACAAAGCAAGGGCTGATGCTAACTGCTCATCCTGTACTTGCCTTGCCTGATTTATTCCAAACAGAAGACTTGTAGTATGAAGTTAGTGAGTACTACTCTCTGTGACAGATTTCAGCAGAAACGTCTGATCTTCAGACAGATGTAAGTGCCAAAGAAACTAGCAGACATAAACAAGGCATGAGTTAGGCAATGCTGATCACACTTAAGGTTCAAATTCAGTTCCATTTGCTGCATAAAGATGTAATTTAATGTGGTACATCAAGGAACATGTTATGAACTATGCATCTCACAAATGCCCTGTCTGAAAGGTCAGGAAAACAATCTCTACTTTTAGAATGGATCATACTGTATGATACTAGAATATGATCTGTGTATTATTAATTTAAAAACAAGTGCATATGAGGCTGAGAATTGCATATTTACAATCGTCACTGACTTATTACTGAGAGTTACCCACACTCTGCTGCCTGAGATAGAGTGTGAAGGGAGTTTGCTGATTTAGTAATACTGTAAAAAGGAAACTCAACACTGAATCCAGCTGTAACTGAACAAGAATGTGCTTCCTAAGCTGAAGTTTTGGTGTTTGGACCTACTTCTAGAGTTTTGTGCCTGTATTAAAGGGTTAAAGTGGATTTGGGATGCATACAAAGATGTTATTTAGGCCTTCCATGACTAAGCTGGCTATATTTTAACAGGAATCAAGGAGAAAGTTCCCTTCTCACTCCTCAGGAGCAGAATGAGAGGATATTAGAAGCAGAACAGAACTGTATTTCCACTGCCTTTGCAGTGGACAAAGATAATCTCAGATAAGGCTGGTTGTAAAGGCTTTACTTCTGAGATACCTAATATAAAACTGTTAGATCAATACATTTTGGGTGTGTTTTTCTGCTTTCACAGTGGAAAACTAACATAAAATTGACTTAACTGGGTAGTTAAGTCCAGTTAATGGCTAGTTTGAATCTCCAAAGCATCACAAAGCAGTTGGAGTGCACTACGGAATCTGGCATTTGCAGTTTTATTTTGTCTTTAATAGCAACATGCTAATGAGGTTCTCCTATGCCTAAATTATGTTTGTTTTTAACATCAAGTCTGTCTTGAAGTATTTTGGGATAAATGTATGATGTTAAATTGGATTTTGTGATTTAAAAAAATCCAATTAACAAATAAAATTAGTTTTCTCCTATGAAAAGGAATTCCCCACCCCCCCCAATAAAATTACACAGATTATATTTTATATAGTTAATATGTACACAAGGTCTCTTAGTTTTTCAATTTTTTTCCCCACCTCTTCACACTAACAGCAGGAGCAAGCAGCTTTTTTTTCCAGATGCTGCAATTTAATGCTGAAGAATATATCAAGTGCTGGATTATGAAGTCTGGTGATTCAGATATAAAATGGAAAATGGTTTCTCATATGTATAATTAAGAGATGGTCAAAAATATCCCTTAATAGAGGATTTATTTTAAAATTTGCCTGAGTTATGTACTTTATTTTAAATAGGACAGTTTTTAAAGGTCAGTGAATGTTGGTCTTTAATAGGTTTATAGCAAATGGGGGCAAATTGCAGAGGCAGGTCAAGATGCAGGAAATCTGCAGCACTGTCTGGATGATGTACCCTGAAAACATCTTGTGAGATGTCTGCTTACATAATGTATTGCCATGCAAGGGTCATTTGCAAATTAAAAGCATGAAAATGCTGATGCTACTCAAAACCGTATTAGCAGAACCACAAGACAGCATGTGGCCCAATTAATCTTGTGAACTCGGCATTAACATATTACTAGATCACAATGTAGATTACACATTTATGGGCATATCAACATCCAGTGCTGAGTAAAGTATGCCCTGGAGGACCTCTGAGTGTAATTTTCTTCTTCAAATAAAAACAAAGGTTTCAGAGCAATGGCCAGTAGCCCCTTCAGGCTCAACAAGAAATAATGTGATCATATTACTTCCAGTTACCAGCCACAAATAGCTGCTTCAAAATTCTATCTCCAGTTTCAAATCAAGTCTATGATTACAACTATTGAAAAAGAGAATCTATCTAGAAGGAATTATTCAAAACATTTGGAATTTAACATTTACCATGCACACATGATGGTGTGTCGTTGATCATTGAAGGAAAGCATGTGCATATATACATATGCTATTTCAATGGTCATCACATTCCAAATTAAACAAACAATAATGACATCCTGAATTCCATGGCTGGGTCCTGTGATTTCTAACATTGCCAGTAAGAGTGGTACTGCCTAATATTACTTTCCAACTTTACTGTTGATTAATGAAATACTGAACTGGGTCCTGAGATGGGTGACAATCAAATCAAAGGCTGAAAAGGAGCACAATGCATGAGTCTGGGATCTCAGATCATGCTTGGTATAATCTTGATATAATACTCTGACTATACCTCAATGCAAAGATACAGTAACTCTTTCTTGCTCTGAAGTGATTATCACTAATTTTTTTTTCACTATTTTTTGAATCAAAGAGCCTCTGTGCACTACATACCTGCTTTGGGAGTGGGTCACTGAAAAGAAGACGTTCAGCTTGCCTTTGAACACAGACCCACCTGACCAGTTTTCAGGTCCACAGCCACAAAAGGCTCCAAGATCTGCCGTGATGAACATGATGAACACACCACTTGCTCTGTATTGCACATCCCAGCTGTGATGCAATGGACTTACTGCATGGGCAACAATCATGCTCAGTGTTATAGAAACCTTCAGGCAGTCCAAAGAGCCGTGAGACAGATTTGCCAGTGTCAGAGAGTCTGACACAATTTAGAGCACCGAAATTTTGTCTTGTCCTTAATCCAGTTCAGCACTAGAAGACCACAGAGTATCTATGATCCTCTTCCATCTAGAACTGGTATCAACTACAGGTAAAACAGGAGACTTGGAAACAATTTTAGGGTCCTGTTTTCTTGTGCAGATATTGAAACTATACTGAATTGCGCCAATGTAATTCCTTTCACTCGTTGTGAAAGCAGGTTTCATGGAAAGGGAACACGGAAAGATCTGGGTCAGGAGCCCCGTATTATATGCTCCTTCAAATCAGCTTATATATTGCCAGCATATATAAGCTCAGACTCAGGATACATCCAGTCCAGAGCCATGGGGATGAAAAGATGTTCTTTCCAGCACACCTTCACAAGAGCTTCCTTGAACACATAGAGAGGACTTGCCAAATAACTGCAACACACCTGATAAGATTTTCTACATTTCATTTAGTGAAAAAGCTCCATGCAACTCAGCTGTAAACTGATGACACTGCCTCATTATCCATTAAAAAAAAAAAAAGTGAGGAAGTAAAGGTAAAAGGTACTCTTCGGGAGGGACAAGCTTTAAAATAATTTTTGAAAGGTCATTTGGAAGGACAAAAAGTTGCTGAGGTTATTTCCTACTTTATTTCTAAATATCTTAGGATGTTCTGCTTACAAAATACATATCACAGCTGCTCCTACCTTTTGTCAGAATGATTTACTGTGCCAGATTCCAAACACCTGTGATTGCTCTATCAAATGCATTTCTGAATATAACAGGACATTTTGCTAGAATGGACCCAGTGATTTCCATATGATGATGTGATGTGTGGATAAGTGTCATCAGACCAGCTGTCTTACAAGGTTCCTTCCACCTTAAATTATTCTGTAAGCTTGTATCTGCTTACCTACTGATACCTCTAAAGCCCAGAACAGGCCGAACTTATCAAAAAAACAGCTACAAGTAAACCAAGAATTATAAAAAGGCTTATCATGAGTTTCACTGCTCCTCTCTAGAGGTCTGAATATATAGTAGGAATTTGTACATAGCTGGTACCTCTGACACGGGGAAGAAAAAGAACTCTGAAAAAAATTACACATCATCTTTCTGTTAACTACAAACAAATGCCTATGCCATTTTCAGACTGAGCAAACAATGAACAATTCCTCTGCTGCAATCACAGCAAAGAAACAAGGCCTAATAATTGATACTTTAGCAATAAATAATAATATTGCTACTTTAGCAATACATAATTGCTTATTTATACCATTGATACTTTAGAGAAGTCAAGGTATTCCTGTTCACAAACAGTTGTTGTATATTGTTTCCATTATATTGTGTCCTTGTAATTCATAACAGAACAGAGAAAAAGCATTCTATTTTTTGCTTTCTTACTTCCTGATGGGATAGGTGTTAATTGTGGCATTACATAAATTTATGAAACATCATAAATTGATTTGTTTTGGATTTCTCTTCTTTTTGCTGTACATCTGCTGACATTCAACTCCATTATTAAAATTCAGTTTCCACTTGGCTGGCATAAAAAATATGAACATATTTGATATGAAAATACCATTTACACAACTGATCTTCAAATAATTAACTGTTTTCCAAGCAACAGAAAAATAATCTCTGTGAAAACACACTGCAGCTTTGCCACATCACCAAGTGTTGTGAATATCTCCAAAGTGAGGGGTTTAGCAAACAAAAAGGAAAAATACTGAGGACTAAGTCTAGCTGAAAGATGAGATACAGCCACATGACTTTAGAAATAGCCTATTAACTGTGAACTGTATAATGAGTAAATATCAGGTGAACACGAACTCACTGGCAGTTATGGAGAGAAACACAGTTGTGTCAAAATAAACGGGCACTTCAAAACTGACATGGTAGGCTGCTTTTCTTAATAAGTTGTGCTGGCTGGATTTAGCTTTTCTACAATTTACCAGGGCTCTTCAGAAAGACGGTCTGTTTCTTTGCTAAAAGTTACCTAGCAAATAGTTGCCTGAATGTGAGGTTCACCTGCAGCTCTGATTTATCTTAGATCTGTTTGGTATAACTGCATATGAGAGAGTAATCATTAGGTGCCTGAAACAGTGCTGCATCTATGTGAATGGAGTAAAAGGGAAGAACCACCCTTAAGAAAGCGAGGTACAGTACTGATAGTCAAAAATCCTCTGTTTGTGAAGCCAATGCTCTTATATTTGGATGAAGGTTGAGCATTGAATAAATAAACTTCACTATGTGCAAGCCACGCATATGTGGAAAAAGAACACCTAATGGCCGAGGGACACATTCAGCTAAAGTATTTTTTCTTTTTTAATGTGAAAAACAGACTAAGATACAGAATTCTGTTCCTAGTTTAGCTTCTAATACTCTTTGTGAAACACTATTATTTTTAAAATCTTTCATGGAATTTCTTCCTGAGATGCAGCTTTCTATACTGCTGCATCAACTCTACTTCTGGAAGCTCATTCATCTATCACACTTTTAACCTTGTTATCACATGTAACCAAGTAAAGGTAAGAAAAATGCATTTTCTGAAAATGAACATTATCTTCAACTCCAGGACCACTAAAAGGCTCAAAGTACAGTGCTCTTTCCTTTTCTTATGGCTGCAGCATCATTTTCTTGGGAACTACTCATCCTTCTTGTTCCTTGTAAACTCATT
The DNA here is from genome assembly GCF_048771995.1 of Taeniopygia guttata. NCBI lineage: Eukaryota > Metazoa > Chordata > Aves > Passeriformes > Estrildidae > Taeniopygia > Taeniopygia guttata. The sequence goes on from NC_133026.1 coordinate 101,482,532, forward strand.
TAACACCTGAAAATGCCACAAGATTACGTTTTTTTACCATTATTTTTCCATGTTGACGTGAAAATGCCATTTCCTTTAACATTGTTGCAAAGAATGAAAAAGATTCCAAGGCCTGGTTCAGTATAGAGTGTCAGTATTCACATGCACATTTCTGGCAGAATTTGCTGCAAAATTATGGGTTGGTTTAATGCTATGGAATAGAAAAATGGCAGCTGCTACAATAAAGGGCAGCAAAAATTCCAGCTGTGGATATGCAGAAGAAATGATATTTCCTATGACTAAATGCAATGTGCAACTTTGGCTTGTTTCTCTCTAATCTCATGTTTTCAGCTACTTAACTTTCTTCAGGACTGAAAAAAACAGATGCTCAATGCATCACTCCCACAAACAAAAGTATCCATGGAATAATTAATGAAAGCTGTGTAATTTCTTTTTTCTGTTTGTGAATCAACCCATAATTTCAATCTCTTCTGATTTCTGTATAAACATTTATTTTTAGCTTCAGAAATGAAAAGCTGGCTGGCTTGGTAAAGAGACATTCAAAAGAAATAAGGCTAAGAAAATTTAATAGCTATTAGATATAAGCATAAAAATGCCATCTGTATATAAACTCCAAGCAGCATATAAGAATAAAAAAAAAAAAAAAAAAAAAAAAGCAGCTGACATGTTTGAATGTCTATATGTCACTGGTAAATTAGTTACTGTAGGAATTTTCCAGTACGAGTAATAAAAGATATGACACTGTCTTGTAGTGGAGCTGATAGATGGTGAAGAAAACATAACACAGTCCTGGCCCATTAGATTTGCAAAGGCAGAATTTAATAACAGAATGTCTTGTTGCATTATGTTACAGACTTAACCACCAAAAACTGCAATTTCAAATCTGGACCATCCTAAAGCTTCTGTGGACTTCTGCCACCTCCTTCTTCCAAGCTTTTTATGCCATTTATGGAGTAAGTTACATTATCACAACAAACCACAACAGGTGACAGGTCTCAAGTTCCTGCTGTAGCCATCTCCACTTCAGCAATACCAGAAGGGTGACTGTCTGGCACAATGTTGTGACAAGGTGTGTGGCTATTGCATCCAAAGCAGAGAAAGATCACAGTTACTCCTCCTCACAGAGAGTACCTTTGCTGCTGTGTCACCAAAAATTACAGTCCATGTGGTACCAGCTAATTATTTTTCTGGTTGAATGGATACATGTGGATGTTAGGCTGTAAGAGAAATTTGTCAGCAGCTGAGGCACTGTCAGATGAGGATGTCAGATGAATGCATTTCCTTTTACTGAAACTGCTACCTCTGTCTCACAGATATTTTCCTTCACCGGTTTGCCTCCTGGGATGTTTCCTCAGCTATTCCTTCTGAGGGCACATTTGTTCCTTGATGAAGCATATAGCTGTGTTCCAGCTTATGGCTAAACTGAGGAAACCAGGACTGCTCATTAGTCCCAGCAGCCTGGTGCATATCCTGACTTCATCCTGGCTCTTAGGTGAAACTGAGAATGATCACCCAAATGTCCAGAGCATTTGGGATCCCAATTAACCAGCATACCCAAATCTGTCCATCTGTCTTGCAGTGGAGCTCCTGCAAGAAGGACTTAGTGGCCAAGTACGCACTGGTCTTGCAGGAAAGCAGCAGAATGTGAGTAGGATGATGTGGCCCATTTGTTGTTACCAGTTCACAGTCATTTGTCTCAAGTCTCACTATCTGGTGCTCATGTGCTGCTTCAGCTGTCTCCTGCAGCAGAGATGTGGAGCTGTAATTGCCTCACCTCCTGAGATTTGTTACAAGCAGAATGAAACACCCTGAGGCACCCTAGCACCAGCTTCCAAATTTTCTTCTCAAAAAGTTTTGCTGAGTTACAAAACAGCCATGTGAAGAGCTAAACTGCTAACTTTTTAAAGATCATCCATGCAGAGATACTGACTAATACAAAAGGAGGGCAAAAGATGGTTTGAAGATGAAGTCATAGCAGGCCATGAGCTCTTCTGCAGTGAAATTTTATAGCTTGTTACATCATCTTAAACCCATAAAAAGCCCACTTCAGGACAAGAGAGTGAACATCATCATACTGCATTACTTCTATAATAGTCTGTAAAAATGATGTTATTAGAGAAAAACACAAGACTACATCAGCTCCCTTAATTTTGAAAGCTCATATACATGGATTATCAAAATGTTGGCAACTAGATGTTAGTAAGACTTCATCCAAAAAAAGTCTCAAAGTGTCTTCTTCAAAGCTTGATAAAAAGCCACAGTTCAAAAATCAACAAATGGAAAAGACTCCAAGGAGGCACTTATTTACTAGGTATTGGGACAAAACCCAGAGGAAGTTGATTGTGCAGAGCACATGTGCACGTATGCTTACAGAGCTTCAGCTTACAGCTTGCATAGAGGGACAGAGGGATGAAATACCTGATACCAGTACTCTGGCACTTCACTTCCTTCACTTCACATTCTCAAATGATATAAAAATAGACTTGCATTACTTTCTGACATGACCAAGGTTCCTCAGTTTTGATCTACATACAACTACATTAATAATAGATTAAGGGCTGCTATCAAAGCATGATCACATGCTCCAGAAAGAAGAAACTACAAAGTACAGCTGTCAAATCACTCTCACTAGCTAAAGCAAGGGCAAACTAACTGCATCTGAACTTCTAGGACATTTGCTGGTCTATTCAACCTCTCTTTAACATTTCATTCCTGACTTGCATGCACATGACACCAACTAGCATTCTCCTTCTTACCGACCTTGGATAGATAAGAAAAGCAAAGACTTTTTTTCTGTAAAGATGACAGGACCATTTTAGGACATAATTCAGTAAAAGAAATGCCTGCAGAGAGCAGGAGAAATTGTGATATTAATATTTTGTTAGTTGATACTGAAGAAGTAGCAAGTGACAGGTTTGGTTAGTATCTCAATTCGTTTCTCAAGGATTACTCAAAATTGAGGGGATGGTATCACTTCAAAATGCAAAAACTCAAAGTAATCAATTAACTACTTATTCTTTCCTTGCTAACTCTGCTGCTGTCTTAAATATACAAACTAGTCTGTTTAATCTGATTTTTAAAACAGCTGTTTTGATTTAATTTCTGATAAGCATCCAACAGCAAAACAAGCAACAACAACAAAAAAAAAAAAGACAGTCCTTCACTGTCTTTCCTTCTGCCAGAGTTCACTGTAAAGTCTGCAATGTGGACATTTCTCAACACCAAAGAGAAACGAAGTGCACAGAATAGCTAAAATATGCATGGAGATCCCCTTTGTCACAGACATGATCTGCATCAATATTTACAGAGAAACACAGAATTGTCATGCTGGGAAAGACCACTAAGATCATCAAGTCCAATGGCAAAATCCTTGATCACAGGTACTCTAGAGGGCAGTGAGATATGGGCAAGATGAAGACAGGCCAAAATAGATCCAAGCTTTTGGTGACTCATCAGCAGTCATAAAACAGGACAGTGACCTTTCCTGCTAAGTTTTGTTCCTGGTTAGCTACCCAATATATACATTTTTCTTGGGTCTCAGATGATGCAAGACAGAAAAGTATTTCCTTCAAAGGAAATTCACAAGTACCAAAATAACATCAAATGACTCTTGATAGTGTATTACAACTTCCTGGACTGCTGCAATTTCTCACCCATATTAAAAAAGTTTGAAAAAGAGAACTGATTGGAGAATAAAAGTCTAGATTCTCCATGAGTAGACAAATACAAGAGATATATTGTGAAAATTATACCCTATAAATTAAGCCTGGATTTTCACTAGACTCTGGCAGGACACAGCAGAAGAAAAACCCATTCTCCCAAGAAAGTCTACAAAAGGAAAATAAACCCAACATAAAAATAGGAGAAACATATGACCAAAATTTTAACCTGTTGTCATTATTTTTAACTCACCATACAATAATGTAGTGATAGGAAACACAAGAGATTAAATTACATGGAAAATGGCACTTCTCAGATGAACCTGTTTACAACAGAAGAATATAGTGACAAACCTGGTATAATATTAACTGCAATGAGCACTAGGACCAAAGTAGGTATTTCTTGGGTTACTAAACAACAGTGTGAGTCAAAAACAAAAGGAAAATAAGTTTTAATATTTGCATCCTGTATTAAGGATGTGTGTTCCTTTGTAAATAATCAGAATGGCAGTTAAATGCAGATTTTGTAGCTGAAAGTGAAAGATGTGATTAACCAAGAGAGGCGTATTGTGGAGTGCTCATAGTGGACAGTAACCTTTCATTTATAATTGAGGTTAACTTCCATTTCTGAGGGTCACTAACTTAATCATATTTGCTTGAGTTAATGTTGATCTTCTATAATCATAGCAAAAAAAAAAGTAAGTAATGCCTGTCTGAATGGAGCTAATTTAATCATATGACCTTCTCCATCTTATTTTCACCCTATGGCTACATGACTTCTTCTAACCAGACAGCAAATTACTGGACTGTAAGTGGCACAGCATGCTTAGCTAATTTATTCATACATTTCTGAATATTATGAGATGCTAAATTAGTACATTATGCTGTTTTACTGCTTCCATACCTTTATCAAAAGGAACCTACTATTGCAGTATCTGGGCTTTACATAATGAGATAATTTCCTTTGTCAAAAGAGTAATCCAAATGCCGAAGAGTTCAAGCAGTAAAGCTTGGATGCTGATTATTCCTACTGTGGGAAAGGCTGCAGCCACTGGAGTGTCAAAGCAGCTACTGTCAGAGAAAACACTACACCTCCCCTGGTGCTTTTGCAAGGGCTACTCCTAAGAGAACATGTGTTTCTGCAAGTGTATGTTGGTAACCCTGACTTAGCTGGTGATGTCTCCATCACTGATTTTCAGGTACTAATATTCCAGCAACATATATATTCTGGCCATGCTGCCTCCCTGTTTAGAAACATAAAGATCAAATCTTCTCAAATCCAAATGATGGTAAAGGAAGCATGAATCACTTAGCCTCTCTGACTATAAGACCTCTGATAGCTCTGATATCACTGCTTTGCAGCAGTTAATAGCAATCAAAATGTAATTAATCTGGATAATATGGAACCTAAAGAACTTTCATCAGCACTGGTAGCAGAAACCAGACTTCTTGACTCCCATGCTCCTTCCATAACCTATTTGGAAGCTTTTTTAAAAAATCGATTGCTATTAGATTTTTATGTCAGAAAGAAGCCTTCTGGAAAGAAGTGAACAACAGGATTTCTGAAAGGATAACTTCAAACAATTGCAAAGCTATAGACTGAATACTGGTCTGAAAAGTTCTGCAGAAGTATTAAAATTACAAAACCTCTGGAAATTGGAGGGGGGGAAATAGCAGGGCAAAGACAGACTTTCACTGAACAGCCAGTTTTTTATCTGCCACCACAACACCCTCACTCCTCAGTTCATATTGAATGCCAGCAGTTATGGCAATATTTAGCAATCATAAAAACTCACTTTAATCAGCTATTAGATATAGTAACAGCAATAATGGTGACTTTATTGCCTTATCAGAACTGTATCTCTCTTTGTATTTAACAGAAAAAATGTACAACCAGGCCATGTATAATTTTCAGAAGTCAGTATGTAGGACAAAAGAAACGTCCCTTATGAAATAAAATCTACATTCTACCCATGTGTGCCTTGCAGCATCACATATTTATACGAAACACAGTAAACCGGCTAATTTATTACAAAACACAAGACAGTGATTTATTGGTCCTTTGTCACGCTCGAGAAAATCTGGAGTCTCTTGAATTTTGTTCTCACAGAGTTAGGTTTTGCAACACCCTAGCAATTCTGTCCAGTTGAATGTTACACCTGATTCCAGGCAGAACACAACCCTCTAATCATCAGGCACAGGGAAGATGGATCCCTATTCTTTAACCTTCAATTAGCACTTAGCTACATTACTCATGCCGAGGGCAAAATTAGCCATAAATGCTTCCAGGGGCACTGTACCCTTACTGGTAACCTCTGCACGTAGAAAATATGTATTTCACTCAGAACCAGCAAGTGGAAAAATATGTAGTAGGGAGGGTTGGACAGCATGTAATTAAACCTGCTTTGTGTATTAGGTGAGCGACCAAAATAGAAGCCATCACTCTCTGTCTGCGAGGCACCTCCAGAGGCTGCTGCGGCAGAACCACAGAGCTTTGCAACACCAGGTAGGTACAGGCTGCACGTGAGCAGTGAAACACAGGCTTTGTGTTCTGGCAGGGCTGAGACATCCAAATACATCCAAATATAGGACCAGATTCTGCACAGTGCTGAAGTCAATGGCAACTCAGGGTATTCAGCACTTAAAGGAATTTACACAGCAGGCTATCAGAATGGGCCTTGTTTTAGCTATTTTAGGCAATCAAATTTAAGTGGTTATGCTGAGTTTGTTTTACTCATTTCATGTTGGCTTTATCATTCCAGGATTTAAATGCAGTCAAGCTTTCCACTGCCTAGTCAAATTACCAGATATAATATATGATATTTTCTTTAAGGATATGATTTTAGGGAGCATGCTGGTTTCATTACATTATACAGTGGGGAAAAATACATATTTGTAATCTTAAAAATCTCATCTAATACAAAGCAATCACATCCCGAACAACTAAAGCAATATGCTTTACTGAACCTTTCAGTGTTTTTTTTTCATGTGTATGTCAGCATGTAAAACTGCATAAATCATCATGGACTCACGCTTACTCAAGCTCTGAGTGTTTTCTGTGAACAATACTTTCTATTTCTAGATTCCATGTCACTGAAAAGTCAACTAACAGTGATGCTTAGAAATTAATTTATTTCAGGTATGCTGTAAGAACCATAATCAGCCATAAATCCTTTTGACCTATTTGCATTTGCTGAATTTGCCTTAATTATACTGTTGCCTAATTATGAAGCTCAGTCTGGAGGGGAACTTGCAAGAAGCAATGATGCAGAAAGCAGAGGACAGATTATTCCACTTCATGGATTTACAACTTTTTGCTACTGCAAACCATTTGGAACAGACTCTATTTGTGAGGTCATTAACATGTAAACAGTGTCACACTGAAGACGCATGGCAATGACCTACCATGCTAATGAAAAGTGATATTGAGTTTGCTAATTCAGATAAGGGTACACAGATTGCCTTTTCTCTAATGTGCAAGGGCCTGTCACAGAAATAAATGCATGGTCCTTGTTGCAATTAATTTGATTCTTGTTCTTTTAAAGCTTTACTTGTAGATTTAATTAAAGCTTTCATGCAGCACACACTTTCAGGAAGTATCTATGTTTAATGGCTTTTTCTCCTAAATTAAAGAAATGAGTGAAGGTTAAGATTCAAAGAAGCACAAGACAGCATAAAATAAAAAGCTGTGTTTAATACAGTAAGTGTTACCTTGTTTTGACATAAGCAAATATGTAGTATTTATATAGATTTCTAAAATTAATGTTATATTGAAGCATTCATGGTGAAATAATTTTCAGTTGATTAAGATAATTTTTAAGATTTTTAAATACAAAATATTGCACACTATGTTTCAATCTGGGGGTAAATATTTTAAAAGCCTGTATTGGTTTTTAGATAAGAAAAAAAGAAACAAATAAAAACAGGATACGGTTTTCCCAGGAAACTAAAGAAACAATCCCCAATGCAAAAATCTCCAGAGAAAATGTAGAGCACAGAAAATGAAAATAAGGCAATCCTAAAGAAATATTTTTCAGGGCATGACAGACATTATAGTATCTGGGGCAGGGGTAAAGGGGTAAAAGAAAAGGGGATGAAGAATAGTAGTAGTAAGTGAAAGGGGGACCAGAGTAAGAAGAGAAACAGATGAAAAAGTAAATGGCCAGAAGAACAAAGAGGCAGGCTTAAGAGCTGGGCACATTACTGTTGAAAAAGAAGTTGGAAGAAAAACAACAATGGTAGGATCTAAGGAGTAAGTTAGGTATAATACTTTTTGGACAGATGTCTGGATAAGTTACTTCCATGAATACTCAGTACTACTCCCACAGAATAGGTTTATGGTGCTTTGGATTCCATCAAAAGTTGAAGCTGCATTTACCTTTTAATAAAAAAAATATTCTCTCTGTTGTTGCTGGGAGCATATATGCCAGCAATGAATTCTCTTCCCTAATTTATTTTTTTAGAGCACAGAGTAGGTAATCCTTTTGGTTTACTAACACTCTTATATGTTTCTCTTCTTTTGTTAGTTTAAATTATCTTATACAACCTTAATCTTATATAACCTTAAGTGCAGACATAGTTCCTCTCTATGTAGGTAAGCAGAAAGGAAAGTCCTTCTGCAAGGAACACCTGGATATTACAGCTCAGGAACAGAGCTGTAATCTACCATGTATCACAAACATGACAATCAGACCTGAAAAGATCAGTAAATACAAAGCATTCAGTATTTCATCTGCTTTTGAAAATACACTGTAAATCATGAACTTAGCTGATCAGAAGTGACCTTTCCATTGACAGTTTCCAAATAGGACCATAAATAGCAAAATACAAGCCTTTATACCTAAAATGTAAGCAAAAACTATGTAGCTGCAGCAAATATTGTGAATTGCATTGTTATACTCAATAAGAATGTGTTGATGAAATCCATACCTGAAGGTTTTATTTTGGACTACTGATGTCAACACAGAAGGAAAGAACACCATCCCTTTGAAAGAACACTATCACTTTGAAATAGGAGGTGCAGAGTGGCATAACTGCTCTGATCAACTGTTAAATGCACAGGTTGGCAAATGCTTTCTTTGCCTTTCCTTCAGATAAGACACATCTCTGGTACCTCCAACTTTTGTTTTCATGATCAGAGGAATCACGGTATGGGAATGAAGGAGAGAAGCTACCTCCCTCTGCAGGTGAATTGAGTATAATCAAGACACCCACAGACATTTGGTTCCAAATCTCACCAGGAGATCTCAGTTTAAATGCAGAAACAGCCCTGAGCTTCAGCCACTAAAAAGAAAAATAATTGTGCATCTTTATGTTCACCAGCTCAGTACTCACAGGAGCAGATCTTTCACAGCACAAGCCCTACAACACTCTGCTCTGCTCAAACTACTGCTTCTTTTTATTTGGATCACTGTATCTGGTTGGCACAGGAACTGACAGAATCATGCAAGACTTTCTTGACAGTCCTATAGATTTCTCTGTAGCATACACTAAATGTTACAGTCTAGTAATAATAGCAGTAATAACAAATCCTTTCTTGCACATTTGTAAATGAAATGGAGCAATGATTCTAACATGGTAAGATAAATCTCATAAAAGATACATTCTTTTGCAACAGGGTGTCTGGGGCTGAAGAAATGCCAGGCAGGCTTTGCTAGATGTGCAGGCACACAGCACAGTCCATTCCTCTGGTTCCTTGCTTGATTTTGTGATGTTCAGTTTCAAAGCTGAAGCAGCCTTCCCAGCTACACTTTGCAAGTGCAATATTGCCCTGAAATTAGGAAGGACCCTGGTCACACAGAATCTTTGCATAGACTCTCAAGTGGAAACAGAAGGTAAGAGTCATCAGGAGTACCCGATGAAAACACCTAAGATATGGCTTCTTATTCTCTTATGCCAGAAATAGGTAATTAGTGCAGGAAAATAATGACCAAGAAAAATGACAGAAAGAAAATTTAGAAATTAATAATGATTTTTGTGATCTAGACATCACTGAAAGTAAAGAGCCACTGTTCTTTCCTTTGGAGACCTATCAGTCTACTCTTCAAGGTGTACTTCAGGTAAGAAAGGAAATGTAAATGAGAAGTAGGAAAAGAAGCCAAAACTAGAACATTTTCCTTGTGAAATTAACACTCAGGAGTCATGGATGCTGCCTTGAGGTGGATCATCATTAACCTGGCCATAACTCTTGCAGATAGGCACAAGAAATATATTTCAGGTCAAGCATCTCCCAGGGCATTCAGTGATAGAGAACAGATTTCAGACAACAAGCTCAACCAAAAAAAAATATCACTCAGTAGAAGCTATCACAATACTAATGACTACAACACCTCAGTGCCCTGTGCTGGCATCACTCAATAGGCATCAACATCTTGTTACAGCTGTTCTTATCTGCACCACAGAAGTGACTAAACCTGTGGCTTACTGGAGCTATGAAGTCTTAGGGTTAGATTCACTGTATGATTTCTTCTACCCATTTTACTTTAAGCATTTTTCTTCTGTTTTTCCTCCTTGAGACTAGGAGAAATACAATGCATCCTTCACCTTATTCCCTGTAGTCCCATCTTTTGCTGACACATTCTGTCAATCAGTTCAATTTTACATAATGCCATTTTGAAAACTAACACTTCAATCTTTTAGAAAAAATACAGGCCAACATAAATTATGTAGTGAGTTTTGGTCTTAAATGCAGCATAAATTCTCTACTTTCTGTTAACATATTTACAATCACATAAACTGTAACTGCAGGTTTGGCTTTTAGAGAAAGTAAGATTCCAACACCATTACTCCCTCATAAAATAAATAGCAATACTAAAATATGAAGCTCATCCTCCTATTTATGTATTTAAAATAAAAGTATTTAAATTTATTTTTGAGCTGTGTATACAGAAATACAATACAATTGTACAATACAATTGTACAATACAATACCATTTCACAGTAAAAAACACAAAAACAACAGCTTTTTTTCCCTGAGGGAAAAGTTTGTAACAAAGTGAATGAAAATTATTCACCTTATACTGTCTTTGAAAGTATAATTCAACAATGATAATAGCAAAATCTCATTGCCTAGAATGACTCCTGTTGACAGCAAACATGATTGATTTGGGATTCAAATTTTTGAGAAAACTAAAACCCAATGTCAACAGGCTAATTAAAAATGTATTCAATACATGGTTTTATAGAGAAGACAGGCTGCTCTGGTAACAGTACCTCAACAAGAGTCACATGGGATGGCAACACAAATACTCAAATACAATGGTAACTTCTTACATACACTTATCTGTCACTATCATCTCTTTCTCTCCCAAGTGCATGTATGGTGTCTCAGTGTTATATATAAAAAAGGCAGGCTTCATTTAGAAAACAACAAAAAGTTTTTAACAGCATGGAAAGAACAGAAATGTCTCTAGGCTGCATAAGTATTTATTTTTTCTATAGTTACATTGTTTCCCTCACTAAATGTCTGGTACCTTCACCAAATAAGTAGTGAAAATAAGGACAGAAAAATATCCAAACCTCAGCTCATCTGCAAATGTTTTGCTTGACACTAATGCAGCACAGAAGTAATTTGTGTCGTGGTTTAGGAATGCATTCTCTAATTTAGCGCTCCCACTGAAACCACTCCAAATCAAAGAGACACAGAGGCACTCCTTCACTCCCAGCTCCCCCCTCTCTCTCCCTGTGGTGGGCAGGAGAGCAGAATTGGAGGCACAAAAGGTAAAGGTTGAGATAAGAACAATTTACTGGAAACAGCAATGAGATAAAAAAACAAACAGTAACAGCAACAGTACTAATGACAGAGGGTACAAGAAAGAAGAAACAGAGACATGCCCCTGAAAACACTGGCTCCCTCATACACTTCAGAAAGAGACAATAAAGTTAAAAAATATTACTTACAGTGTTTATTAACGTTTACGAATGTTTACTTACAATTTTTTCTACAGTGAAATGGGAATTTAAGCCTTGGCTATAAAGCAATACGATCAGATCCAAAAGAATCAGAAGATAAAAGGATCAGTGTAAGAAATAATGACTTTAGATAGATTTAAAAAATGTATGTCATATATTTTAATTAAAAATAAAATCCCAATTCTGACCCTGCTTTCTATCTGTGCATAAAAACTAGATATTGCATATCTGTACACAAAGCATACACCGCATAGCACAAAAATGTATTATTTAGTAATGGTGATTTAGTAGAACACCCTCCTTGCCTTATTTTGGACACTAAATATTATCCAAAGATTTCAGTATGTCAGCATTGTAGACTTTGCAACATGCAACGAAACTCCTGGGATATTCCCATATCAATTACAGGACAATTACAGAAATCCACCCTTATTTTTGGTTACAGGGTTCTATGATACAAGCCTATGTAACTCTCCATATTTAAAGATGCAGAAGAGATCACAGGTGTAGTCTAACAGTTCAAACACATTTGTGTTTTTCTGTTCAATCTCTCCTCCACCCACAAGATACAAACATGATATTGTTTCTGGAACCAGGAGCAGCTACAGTTGAGGAAACAGGACTGTTTCTAACATCTTTCACTATTTTTTAATTACTACAGAAGTTTAAAACATGACAACTGCATATTCTCTGGAATTATCCAGTAATCACCCTTAAGAGTTTTGACAGTACTGATTTTTTTGAAAACATTATTAATTTAATTATTAGGATCATTTTGCAAATCTAACCTTGTCCTTTCTGCTCTAAGTACTAGGTCAGTGGCAGTGGGACCAAGCAAACCAGCTAGAAATTAAGTCTCTGTACAAAGATACAGAAGCCAACACTGAGTATTTGCTAGTGAAGCAGGAGAACTAAACTGAGAACACACTGCCAGGCTCCTGAGCTCGAGCTAGATACAAAGAAAAGCATACTACAACTGGGCTCCAACCTATCAAATTCTCGTGAAAAGTAGGATATGTTTTCATACACATCTATATAAAAAGCTCAATGTTTGTGGAATTAGCTTTCATGCAGGAGGAATTTTGTCCCCTGTGTCACACACCAAGTACCAGGCAATAGAACCTCTAGTCCTATACAGTCTGTTATATCAATATTTTAGTATAGTATTAGGCTTTGGGATTGAGATTTCCATACAGATGATGCACCTGTGATACACTTCTGTTCTAGGGCACCTAACTAGATTATTAGTGCTGGGACACATAATAGCAGATTCCACACTGTTAAGATCTTAACATGATTAGCATAGTATAAGAATATTGGGTAATAATTGTCTCATATTTCCCTACTTCACCTTTCACAAGCTGAAATGACATGTGAAAAGGCACAAAATATAATAACATTATGCACGTAACTGCTGTGCAGCACTGTTGTTGCATAAGTACTTAATTTCAACCATAATCATAACATATCATTTTTATATCAAGTTCAAACTGAGGAACAGCATCAAAAGCTGCCTTCACAACTTTGCACTTTAATTTTTGTACATCCTACTCATAGCAATATAATGAAATCTTTTATAGAAAGGAACTTAAAAAACTACAGTCTGTAACTATCTGCCCAAGAATCTGGGGTAAATTGAACTGGCCAAACTATCAGGCAACAGTGTCTGGAGTAAACTCTGATGGTCCAAGCACTCAGTTTGTTTTTCTTTAATTTTCATGACCTGTAGTTGTTAGCTCTTGACAAATGATTAATGACCTCCAAGGGCAGAATCTTTATAAAAAATAAAATCTCAAATACAAAAAGCCAATGGTCTGCACAGTGGCGCTCATTGTCACCTCAGCAATAGGCTTGCCTAATCATAATTACATAACAAAATACTAATGCACTTTTCCTTCTTCAGCCCATGGCACAGGGTTTTTTTCCCATCAGAAAATGTGTCAGGAGCAAGCAGTCATGCCAGTGCCACCTCCCATGCTGAGAACATCATTCATTGCCAGTGTAACAAATGACACCATCTCCATTCTTTTTTTCCACCTGGAATCAACTGCCAAGCCAAGAGACCTGCACAATTAATGAGTGCTATGAAATTTGGTTTAATCTTAAGAACAAAGGAAGTCATAGAGGACTAACTATGTCCAGAGCAAAAAAAAAAAAAAAAAAAAAAAAAAAAAAAAAAAAAAATATCTGCTGCCTGACTGAGGCGAAAGGTAAAAAATGCACCAGATGTCAGGAATGCAAGAGTGGGAGGAAAGACTGGCAGAGGTACTTAGGCCCATTAAAAAGAATTCTCAATAGCAGTACTCAACTCTTTTTTCTGTAATATCTATTGACTGGCTAACTAGTAAACACAAGATAAAATAGAAATAATTCTCTGCCAAATATGCACAGCTGTAGGTCCACCTCTGATGATTCATCAGCAGCTCTAGGCATCTGCCAATTTTTTCTTTTTAAATTTTAATTTAGGATGGATCTAGAAGTGGCAGAGATTGCAGTCTGCTAGGGAAAAGGAGCCCACAGCACACAAGGAAAGCAGCATACAAGACAATAGTAACTATTTCAGTGCATAGATGCTCACTTGGATGTTACAGCTTGCATTTACAATGACTAATCAGTATATTTGAATATGATACTCAGTATAGAAGTGGTAAATTAGCAGTGGCAGAGTACTTGAAATTATGTTTCTCAAAATATAGAACATTTTATAATCCATACCAACTTCCTCAGCTAAAAATAAAACTGTAATGAATACTGCATTCATCTAAGATTTCCACCAATTTCAGTGAAATTGTGTGATGCGTAAACAGGTGGGGAATTTGGTCCAAAATATTTTCTCCTACTGACAGCCAATCTTGACTGCACTTTTCAGGGCTCTCACTTTGCCAGATGGGGAACAAAACACTAAGAGGTCAAAATCCCATAATTTCTTCTGGACGAGTTAATCAACCCAATCTACAAAGTTACTGAATTTGTATCACACTAACAGAAAGAGCTTTTCTTGAAGTCACTACAAGAGTACTTCAAATAATCCTGAGATGTCCTATTCCATCTACTAGTAACAGTACCTGTGATTGCAAAACTAGGGATAAAACCTGTTTGCAAAACCTAAAGAAACCATTTCAATTCAGGCATTTTCCTTTGTCTGTGGAAAAAGAAAAAAAAATATAATCCAATTTATCTAAATAATGAAACAGTGGTTAATTTAATGTTCAATTTCTTTCAATTTTGTCTTTGACTTAGCCTTGAGACATGAATCATATTAAAATATAAACTTATTTACTTATTAAGGCAAGACCATGCTACATGGCTTACTCTATTATATTCATATGACATTTTGAAGAACTACATTTAAATGGTCCCAAACAGAATTTATTTTTTTTTTTAAGGTGTATTTAATGGAAAATACGTCTTTTCATCTCAGGACAGAAACAAATTTTGGAATACTGTATCTGTGGAAGAGCTAATTTTTTCTGACCTCCACATTAATACACTGCTTTAAATTAGAGTTTAAAAAAATTGCACTATACATAATGTGTCAAATAAGGTAATATGAAATCTGAATTACCAACCACATGAACAGTTTCCATATATTGTGAAGTCTTAGTCTTTTAGGAATGAGGTTTAAATTTTAGCTGCTTTAATTAATTTGAAGAATGGTTCTGCTTGGTTTCTTAAAGACCAAGATAGAAAGCATTTAATAATTTTTCCATACATTCTATAAATGGATGTTTGATGCTTTTTCAAAATATAAACTGAAAAAATATGTATTTAAAAAGTTTGAAGAGCAACTAGAAGGAACATGATAAACTTTATACTGCATTTAAATAAAAAACATTACTGAAATGTGATCCTTTCAAGAGTATGCTAACACCGTATTTACTTAAAAACTGGTACTAAAATTTATCTAATGTAAGTAGCATCCCAAACTTCTGTAACTATGTAAAAATATCTCATAGGTTCCTGTCACTCTTAAGTTTGAGGTTTAAAGAAGACAGGTAACTGCTGGACAGCTGATTTTTGCTGCTGGCCAACAGGATTACACAAGATTAAATGCAACTCATTCTGCAACTAAGCAAGACCCCTAGTATTTTGCTAATCTCCTTGTACTGTACTCCTTGTACCTGGAAAGCAAGAAAAAGTGAATAGCCTTAGAAAGGGATTTTTGAAATTCACAGAAGAACCCCTCTCATTAATCAGCTGCTGACAACAGGGAATGAAGTGAGGCTTTTGGTAAATAATTTTGGTAAATAAAGAAGCATATAATGGTATTACTAAGGACTGTACCAAAAAAAAAAAAAAAAAAAAGTTAGTTAAAATTATTCTTCATCCTGCCCTCATTTTTTTGTGCTTTCCCTTTGAAATTCACTCCAGAAATGGTAACTTATGATGTTTATGCATGATCAATTTTTCATAAAAAAGTAGTAATATGTACACAGCAACAAATGGAAATGCTTGTACATGTCTAACCAATGCTGTAATTTCAATGGTACAAATGAGAAAGAAACTACTAAATAAATTCTAAAAATAGATTTTTAGGCATGAAAATTTCTCATTGACATGGTAGTGATAGTTATACCTCCTATTTCTCAAATAAGAAAAATTTTTATGTTATTTAAAGGACTCTAATGCACAGTATGAGACATGAAGAAACTCTTAAAAAGCTAAATATTTCATTACATTATTGACCATGTTGTTTTTATCTTGGTGAAACTTTTACAAGTATGTTTTTATAAAGGAACTTTCAGCATTAGCATTCACTACTCAGGCATGGAACAACATGGCAGATAGTGTGTCTCTGATGACAAAGAAGTTACTTACAGGTAATAAGTGTAGGAGTGATAGCTTCTTCTGCCATGATGGTGGAAGGATTAGGCAGTGGTGGAAAAGATGAAATGGAAGGAAAGAAAAGTCAAATATTAATGTATGAAAAATCAAGATGAAACTGAGACCTGAACTGGTGACACAAATGAAAGGTAGCAAGAATGTATATCTGGGCATATCATGCAATGTTTCTGGAATAGACAGGTGACATATCTAATCTCAATAACACTTTGAGCAATACAATATATAATGCATCTCCAACTGTTAAATCAAACCACCTTCAGGTACACCTACTAAGCAATGTTACGTATTTAATGTCCGTTCATATCTGCACATGCTACACACACAAATATTCCCAATTAAAGTGCTAAATCACTTCTGGCTACACCTCAGCTGCATTAGGAATAAGCATACAGAAATTCTAGCATGGTTTTAGAAGCTTAGGAATAAAGAATTTCAGAATACACTTTAAGCAGCTCCTCTTCTGTCATAGCACTGTAGAATCTTATCCCATCCCTCTTTTTTTTTTTTTACTCAAGGCAGTCAGTTCTGCCTCTGAAAGGACTTACTTCCAGAAAGGGAATATCCATGGCCACAGCTCTTTTAATATTTCAGCTTTTAAACAGCCTTTTAAATTCAGAAGGAAAAGATACCTACTGTCATGCAAATAAAAAAATCTATCCTTGTGGGCTAAAATTGTGGTATTTCTCCACATGGCAGAGATAAAAATAAGAACTGATCCTGTACCCATGTTATTCCTGCCCACGTGAATGCCACAAAGAACAACCTGGGAGACCTAGCACCACCACCTTGACAAATATGGGCTCTGTCAGCCTTGCATAATCTCTTGGACAGACATATACTCCACCTAGACATGCTCTGTGTGAGCACAAAGTATAGAAGCCCTCCAGCTATGCTCTTCTGCTTTATGTCCTTCCCTCCCTCCCTCAGTTATGAGCCCACTACAAGCCGCACTGCAACTCTCCAGAAAGGGCAAGTTTCAACCCAAATGAATTCCATATATTGACTGCAATTAAAAGAAGGCTGGAGATCTTAAAACATCTCTGAGCATAACGTCAAGTAGCATTCACATGTTGGTAAGATAAAAGACTGAAAGGAACCATGTAGGCATTTGTAATTTTTACAGCACATGCATACAGCCCTTTGACTATAGAGGAAACATGTAAACAGGCCTTGCAAAGGACTATAACTAATGTTAACTTGCCTCTGGCTACATGCTTCAGGCATTCCTTTGAAAACTAGGCTTTCATCAAATTTTCTCTCTCATCTTCTTTTTGTGAAGATGCCGTTAGAAATATTTCCCAGCTTTTATTCCCATTTTTCAGATGCAAACAGTATTGTTCAAACACAAGACACTACACACTGCATATTTAATCACATGGCACATCTGGAAAATATATACCTGCTAAAGTTGAGTTTTAAAAGATAACTAAGAATCAGGTCCTTACTCGATTTGCAAGCTGTAAAACAGTTGTAAGCCTCTTTGCATTCCATAGGGACCATGGGATCAGGTCCTATCAAAGCACTTACCTGCATTATAAGCAAGTGGTTGTTTTCCAGTTCAGTCATAATTGTATTTCCCCTTACCTTTCTTTTCAGAATTACTTATTCTCTCACTTTGATTTAGAATCTCATGACACTGCCAACCCTGTTTCTTGCCATATGTTTCCATGAGAAAGATTTAGTACAAATGTAATTAGTACAAATGTTCTCATACTTCTAAAAGATGTATAATAATTTGAAAAACAACAATAAATACAATTAATCAGTGAAGTACTGCTGGTACTTATATGCAGAATTCTGCCAAATATGTTATAGAGATAAATTATTCCTTATGAAAAAAATGCTGAAAATCCAGGAATTTTATTGAGTGTAAATGTCCCATTAGGCATTTGTGTAACATGAGAAAAATTGGAAGTCTCAAGCTCCAGCTATTTTTATATTGCTACAGTTGTGAGATTTTCCATATAAAAGTCCTTGAAAAAGAGTACCAAGGTTTTGACTCTCAAGAATACCATACACTGAAAGAAACAGGTAAAAAGAGTATGTTAAAATCCTGCAGAAAGTTTTATACTTGCAAGTTTTATACAAGCATTTCAGGCACATGCTAAAGCACCATCCATAACTGAATGGATTTAGGTTTTTTAAGAAATATGGACAAGTTCCACTCTCCCTCATACACAATGAATACAAACTAAAGTTTCTATCTATGTGTGAAAAGTCTTTTTAAAAAGACTGATGCAAAGATTTTGGCCAACTTAGGCTGATTTTTCTTATGAGCATAGCTCTTCAGTCACTTCCCAGTAGTAAGATTATTTTATGTCAATAAACTTTTTCTGCATATAGTGGCAATATTATGCACTTTTAACTCCTTTAGGACTGAATACATAAATTAATTTCATGAATGCCACTTGAAGAATAAAGCCCCACTAAAAAATCTAACAAAACCAGCACAGGAGGCTGTCTGCAGAAGGATTGACCCATCAGAATGGAAACTTTTGGAACTGTGTCATTACCTCAGTGTTTTCTTCCATCATCTCTCATTTATAGCTGGCCTACAGGGGAAAATACGGTTCAGGGAGAGGAGACTGAAATTTTTCTTCAGCCTTATTATCTTCAGTTTCTCTCCTAAGTGTTTGAAATTATTGGCAAAGGTGTACGTATTACTGAACAGCCTGATTTGCTATCAGGGAATGGGAACAATGTGTTGCCAGCACAGCTCCACTGAGTGCAAAACCCTTCCTTATCCACGGCCAAGAACCAAGGTCTCTGACTTAAACAAATGCCACAATTACATACATTAGAAACTCGTGGAAGGCTCAGGCACAGAGGCAGCTGAAAACAGAAATTAAAAGCAGGCAAAACAAAATAGCCTTTTTATGATCAGAAAAACTCCATTCTACAACTGAATCAGAAGCCAATGGAATAAAATTTTAGTAACAGCTTTGTTACTACACTTCCACTGCAGCAACAAAATGGCAGCCCCAATGGAAACAGCTGCCCCAAAGATATATAAATGGTCTTTAAGCAAATGTTGGAACACTAACTTACCATCTTAGGCAAAATTTTAGAATTTAACTTAAAGAGAATATAAAGAAAAAAAACCAAACAAACCACGAACAGAGAAAATAAAGCAGTAAGGGTTTAATTTATGCTAGTCTTGATGTAATTGCTATTGCTTTTCCAAAGGTTGTAGCAACAGTACTCTCATTTTCACTGTTCCACTTTAAGCTGACCAAAAGATGAAGTTACTTGGTGCATTCTTTATTTTTAATGTTTTTATAAAATCTTATGCAAGTACATGAAAGACTGGGTCTTGCCCAAGATTTAACATTTAGGATCAGATTTAAAATCCACTTTATTGTGGATCAATTTTGGGGCAGTTTTTGGAAGTACTGTATTCATCTAACTTTGTGTTAATTCTTACATGAGAGATACAAAGCATATCTGAGGAAGCTGAAAGCCTACTGGCACTATTCTAACTTCACAGAGAAGAATCATCTCATTGATATGACCATACCGGGGTTAGGAACAGCTTGGAGGTTCCTAGACTACATTACACAACACCTTTATGCAGGAATGATAATGGATAAAGAAAAGATAGAACAGAATGGATAAAGAACTATGAACAACCAACTGGAGAGGTAAGGAGGAAAGCGCTAACAGTCCTCCCCTAACCCAGGTGCCAAATTTACAGATTTGGTCTACTTTAGTCAAAAGCTGAGTGTCCCTACACAAAATGCTTCAGCATCCATGATGTTTCTACCCTCACTAGTGATTCCAAACCACGCACTGAATTTCTAGGCCACCTAATCTCCCTGGTTTATGATACAACTGCTTCAGAAGACAATTATATAGTGAAATTAATAATGCTGCTTAATGACTATTAATATTTGCAGAACTTCTTTACATACTACTTTGGTAATGGGCATATCCAAAGCATATCCTCCTTGAATGTTGGTCTTTTCTACCTGGCTACTGAATTAAAAGCTCAAGAGACTGATATGTGAAAATCTGTGGTGCCTGGCACCAAACAAGCAAAGAATGGATTTTGAGTGAAATGAGGTGGCTACTTAAGGAATGCGCTGGAAAAAATCATGGTTGTAACACAAGTGAAACTGCTTTCCAAATCTCTTGACAATGGACATAAATGGTTTGATATTAAGTTAATTAAGTACTGTGAAGCCCCAGGGACGGTCGGTTTCATCTACTGGTATGATCTGAAGATCAAATACATAAGACTCTTTTCTGTGGAAGAATGACTAACACATTTGCTTTGGGATATGCCTTGGGATAGCAGAATGTGGATGGAATTTTGCTGTAGCCAACTCCAAGCAAGACAAATTTCAAAGCACATAGTGCAGTGAAACCCACCATTGTAGCCCAGAGAGTCTGCACATAATAGTGCAGAGAACAAAGTGCTTCTCAGGGGAAAGGTGCCACTGAATTACAAGGTGCTATTTTATTTTTCACTCAGATCTTTACACCAGTAAAGCTCCTGATAAAGTAAATGAAAAAAAATGATCAAGTGCAGAAGTCAAATGGCTCACTAGCTTGATAACACTGTTTCCCAAAGTAGCACCTAAAATATCGCAGAACTGCAAAATCACTACAGCCAGACTAAGCCTGTGGCATTATTTATACCTTTCCTTCAAATGCATAATGTATACACAGTAACTGAACCACGCTGAAACCATAGGGGCCCTCAGCAGCCTAGTGAATTAATGCACCAATAACAATGTATTGAATAATCAGTTAATCTTCTGCTTAAGTCATGAGTGTAATTGTATTCAAGATCTTCTATGCTACAGCAGATGCTTTAAGAGGCTTGGGACACAATATACCCACCTCCCAAAACTCTCATTAAAGCCTAGTCACATCCTGTTACACAAATGAACCATCCTTACTTTTTAATATTCGCTTCAACTAATTTCAGTTTGTTTTATTCAAGGCTGCAGCATCATTCTGGGACATATTTAAGTTATTGGTATCATTCTTTCTGTACTACACAATGAAATTGTGTGTATCTGGCAACAGAGTTTCCGGACTTGTATTTTCAATAGTTTCATCTCTGTCACAAGTAGTTTTATTCCAAAAACCAAGGAAGCTCACATAATGCACTTTTTCTCTAACAACAGAATTACTATGAATAATAATTACTCCACTGTGGTAGACAGGAGGAATCAAGTATCCTTCTGCATTAATGCAAACACTTAGGATCTGAGCTCTCCTGCCTCTAATAATTAGATTATCAAAGAGTGTTTCTCTAGAGAATTAAGCAGGAGCTGGCATAGCATCCACTTAGCCAGAGATCCCAACACCTTATTCACTTTGAAACTATTTGGATAATTTTGCAATATTCTCCCTTCAAGATTAAGAATAACTTGTCTCCCTTGGGTGAATACATTCTACCTTTGGCAGAAACACTTAAGGAGAGGCTCAGAACTGAACAGAGAGAATAATGAATGCTGGTCAGGAATTGTGTGAAAAAGGATTGGCCAGAAAATCCAAGAAGCCTTCCCCCCTGCATGCCAAGTGCTGTGTCTGGCCCTAGGGAGGAGTTTGAGAGTTCAACTGTTAAAATTGAAGGTATGAATGATGCAAGAAATCGGAAGTGGGAAGAAAAAAGTACTGCAAAGTCAGAACAGACTTCAACTCTGCTACACTGTACTCTATTGAGCAGACTTGGTTACTGGGTCAACTCCAGTGCCCTAGTCAGACTCACCCTGGAGCTTAAGTCTCAGTCTCTTCTGTATGGCAGCTTTTGAGTGCTTTACATACCCCTTGTCACAACCTGGCCCCCAGCCCTGGCCACAGCTCGCCTTTCTCTCCATATAGACTTTCTATCTCATGACCCTGCCTCTGTCTTCAAGGAGAGTGAAAAGCAGCTACTTCTGTTGCCTGCCCGGAGGCACTGTCAGACAGCTGCCTGCTTTGCTGTGCACCTCCACTGCTCAAATTCTGGAAGAAATTCAGGCAGCTCAGGGGTTTGGACTATCTCAGACCTGCCAGACTAGTTAACATACAATTAAATCACACAGGGTTGGGATGAGCCAAATCAGGCCAGGATTGCTCTCAGAGGAAAAAAGGGGGATAATTCAAGGGGAATAGCAAGGAGGTGAGGGGTTATGGGACACAGTAATGAGACCGTGGCAGAAGTGGAAGGAGAATTTGTCACTCAGCCACTTTACACAGCACTTGCACATTCCCAACCCCACCTCTAATAGGGGTAAATCTCACACTGCTCATTACAGAACTGAAAACCTTACTTCTATTTGCTAATTAATTTCTCCCAATCTAGACTAAGCTTCTAAGATCATAGGGAGTTTTTTCTTTTCTGTGCTACCTCCCTAGCTATATTTCTCCTGTTACTATTTTATCTCTTACAGTGTTGAGAAAGACAGTTTTAAAAGCCTTACACTTCTAATAACGTAGCAGTTTTCATATTATATTCAAGGCAAAACAATCTCAATGTGTGAGTGTGTTGAACCAGCATTTGGAAACATTTAGCACCACTGCAACATTTTCCACAGTTTCAGGAAACAAAGTTTATGCAGAACAATACAGACCTCATTGTCTTAGCTCTAACTCCTGTTTGTGTAAAGATTTCTTTAACATGCAAAAGTGAAACTACATCTAGCTTCCAGCTGATTTGTCAAACAGGGTGGAGACTCACACAGGACCAGATACTCTCTGATTACTAGAGTCCATCATGCAGTACTGACATAAGAAGTTCTAGAATTATTAACCTCGAGCTGTTATGTATAAAACAAAGACGCAAACATTAATTCTCTATGGGTACGAAGGTGGCTGGATACTTTTACCAATACCAAACTGAGTACTGCTGTAGGAGATGCAATATGAATATGGACATAGAAAACATTCAGTAATTGCTCACCTTTTCTTCATTACCAGCACGACTCCCAGAAATATAATGACGAACAGCAAGATGCCTGCAATGACTCCAGCAATTTTAACAGTATGGTCTGTCTGCTTCTCAGGCTCTGGGTCTGGTTTTCGAGTGGCAGCCCCTATGGAATTGACAAAAGAAAAACAGGAATGAGGAAAAGAATAAAGGTGTTACTCTTTTGATGTTCATACACTTAGCCTACTAATGTCATTAATCTTATCCAGGGCCAACAGATATGAATGCTTGATCTTTTAAGAAAAATTTCTGCTTTCATATGCATTGCCGGGTATATAATTCTTTATATTGTTCCAAGACATTCTGCAGGACTACAATACAGGTGGAATACCACTGCCAGCCCTGACCCCGCACAGGAGCCTCTTCACAGATTCACAAATTTCTATATTTTTATTATCTATGTTGGCTCCCTTTTCTTTCTTCCATTTAGAAACTTGCTAACAACACAATAACTATACTAAGCCTTTATCCAAATTTGATGTGCTGGAACATTTTCCTCAATTATTTTTTGTAAATGAAGCTGTAATTCCATAACATATTAGCTTAAACACCTGGAAAAGTGAGATAAGCTCATTTACCATGCATTTTACCCACAATTGTTTTTTTTACACAATAGACTTTTTTTTTTGCCTTTGGAAATCTAAATCTAGGTCACATCTGGTAGGAAAAAAGACTCCTTCTAAGCAATTTATTCACAAAGTGGGAAGCAGCTGATGATCACACCACTGGCACCTACATTTAATATCTGTTTAAATGAGATAACCAGTGCCTTACAGCAGCTACTGTCTTAGCTCCTCCAGCTTCTCCATTTAAAAAAAATAACATAATTTGTACTGTTTACTGTATAATGTGATGGAACGTCAAATCCATGTCTGATGAAATATCCATTTCCCCTACTAAATGAGTTCAGGATGAAAAAACGTTAAGGAAGCAACATTCAATTCACTAAGCTGATTTTATTTTTTTATAGACTTCCATTTTTTTCTTTTTAAATCAAATTGTGTCAGCATTCATCATTTGAGGCACCATGCCATAAAGTGGACACAGGGATTTATGGATCGCTTTTCTGCTGTAGCTTTTTTGGGAAGGGAGAACGAAGAGTAAAGCTTAAGTAAAGTGTAATCTTTTAAGACCACATTCTTGTACCACTAACTGGGTTTCAAAGAGGATTCTGACAGCACCAACTATATTTTACTTGTTTCTTCACTTTCTCTTTCTGGAAAGGAAGTAAATTAATGGCCAATCTACATGAAAAGCTATCTTCTAAAAAAAACAGAATGAAAAAATTTCCAATGTTTCTTCTGAATTTTAACCAGGATATTCTAAAATGAAGTGTGCTTCTGAGTGACCACAGTTACACTTTTGGCCTACATCTTCAAAACTCCTTGCCAAGAGGAATGCCAGAAAAACCTGCCAGAAAAGGTGATAACTATTAATCAAATAATATCTAGAGCTAACTGTAGGAACCAGGTTCTTTGGAAAATTCTGGCCAAGGTACTTTACATGAGTGCTAAATCAGAGAAGATGATGTGCTTGCTGTCCCTGTGTCCAGTCCCGCAAGAATGCTAGTTTGATAGAAATACACACACACTTTTCCAAATCGGTAAAATCCTTACTTTGTATGAATAAAGGATGATTCATACTTCATATGAATAAACAGTTCTCTTTTTATTTTCCTGTATCCTATACATAAAAAAAAAAATTAAAATTCTATACTGCTGTACTTTCCACAGCACTCAAAACTGTAGTAGATATTTAGAAGACATCTAGAGCATATTTATGCATAAAGCAGCTATTGAGCTGCACTTGGCCATCAGGAAGCACTGAATCAAGAATGATGTAAACGGTAATACATATGGAGTACTCCAAAGCTCTCTTTTAAATCTATAACCCAAGAAAGGAAGAATATTAAATCAATAGCAAGTAGTATCTTTTCAGATGTAGCTTCTAAGAATAGTTCCTTCCAAAGCCAATTCTTCATTATTTCCTTCAGGTTACCCCAGCCAACTGGAATACCCATCAGTAATGACTTCCTAAAACCAGTTTCTGCCTTATGGTTAAGGCTTCCAGCATTAGTTTTGGGAATATGAGTGCTAAACAGTGAAATTAAGTAAAGACACTATCACAGTAGTATCCAATGTGTTCTATCTCAGTGCCATGTCTCTTTATAGCATATCATGGTCCTCAGTTAAGGGAACCAGTTACACTTAAACTACGCAGAGGAGATAAAATCGTATTCGAAGCACACACATCTTCTGCATATGATGGAGCACAACATTCATGAAATGCCTTCCATCACACAAAGCACTGTTGGGAGTACTGGACAAGCTGGCAAATCCACCACTAATACAAAATCTCTAAAGAAAGCCTACACAGGAAATGGCACAGAGCCTAACATCAGGACACTTAAACTCCCATACTGCATCATTTATTGATTATCCAAATGAGGAATAATCTCAAATTGTCTATGAAAAGAATTGTAATGCTGAGTTAAAAATAGGATACAGCTTCTCACAGTGATGGACTCAGCCTTACTCACAATAGAGGTTGCCTTAAACTGGAAGCATGATGTTTAACAAGCCTTTTAAAAACCCCTATCCTTAATTATTGTAAAATAATATTGGCATTACCTCAATTCTCCTTTATTTCCATTCAGCAACTTATTTATTCGCTGACAAAATGTTGCTCCACTATTGTTCTTAGTGGTTTCCAAAATCTATTTGGGTAAATGAAAAGAACTTTCATCTTTCTTGAACATTCCTTGAGTCATTTAGCATTAGAAATTTGATATTACCTTTCTGCATTTTATTTAATGCTGCTTATTCATTTAACATACCTCAGTTTTTCTACAACTGGATTTTAGAAAATTGCTGTGTTCTAATCTACTCTATATACTCCTTAGCATTCCGTTTAGTTTTATTTCAACATCAGATGGACACTGGAAGTTTTTTACTGTGTATTGTTTACAGTAAAACATGCATCCCTTTCTTCAGTGCAATGTTCAGCTTTGAACCCTTTACAAGTTAAAAGCCATTCAAATTTACATTTTAGCACTTATCAAGACTGAAATTTGAGTTGGTGCTACCTCTTCATTCAGTCTGCTTTTGTCCCACTGAAATTCTTCATAGTCCCATGCAAATTCTGCTAACTCGTACCATCTAGCAATGTAATCAAGAGCTGCTGCCCTGACACTGATTATTCCACTCATTTAATAAACATACCATACAGCATTTAGCATTAAATACTAAAGTGTCACTTTATTTGTCCCATGTTTCTGTCTGATAGGTAGATGTTGATAGAATGGTATTTGCCTCTCATCTCGTAATTACTTCTTAACTGACTTTTAACCCATGTTCACACAGGCAATTGCACCAGCACCATGGAGAGAAGGGTGAACTGTCCAAAAGGGGACCAGTGCAACTCAGGGCAGTAGTTCTGAAATTCATTTTGTCTCCTGATAAACTGCAACGTCCATTTGTGCATTTGGTTTTGTTTGTATGCTTTCAAGAGAGATGTGGAAAAGTACTAAAAAAAGTCTAAAAAAAAAAGAGGTGCTTTGATTTCTCTTTTACTCTGCTGTACTGACAGATGCTAAAAATATTGAGTGAAATGTAAGCTTGCATTACAGAACTAGTGTTACCAATACACTATTTTATCAAGATGATCTAGTCTTGGTGGTTTATTTCTTTATTTTATTACTGTGCTTGCAAACTCTTTGTCTGACACAGTAATTTTTAATGTCCTTCATCGCCCTGGAGCCTTTAAGAATATATAGCTACAAGATTAATTCAGTGCCTCCAGTAAAATACCTGTGTTTAATGAAAATGAGTCATGAAGTTGATGCCAACAAGTGAGTTATGCCCACTGCATTTTCCTCACAAAACTGAATTTTTGGATTTTTTTGTTTGTTTTACTCTTAATATTTTGATTCTACCCTTGCATATGATGATTGATATCAAGCCTTGCATAAAAAACCCCTCACTTCTGTTTTCTGAGATTGTCTGGGCTAGTGGATCTGCAAGAATCAAGGCTAAACAAACATATACACTGTGGTGCACCTCTGGAAAGACAATAGGTCACTAAAGAGCAGTGAGTGCAGGATAGCTCAAGGGAGCTGCTTAGAAAATGAAAGGACAAGGAGATGTTTCCTGCCAGTTTAAAAAAAGATTAAGGTGCTGACTTTGGAAAGTCTTCACTTGATGAAAACAAACTAGAGTGCTTCCTGCCAGAAGTGAAAAACAGAGAAACATTTAAAGATAAACCCTAAGGAGCTGCAAAACCCAGCAAAGCATTTGCCCACGCTTCCTGTGCTGAATACAGTGGAAGACAGTCACATTGCTTGGTTCCATACCTTTAGATATTTACTTTTCTAGTTATTCTCAGCAACTATATTTTCCCTTTTACTGACTGATTTCTCATACTTTGTGGCTCTCCCAACAGAAGCATTTAAAATGGGAAATGTGTTTCTTTTCCTTCACTTATAAAGAATGGCATTCAGCCTGACTTTTCCACATAGATCCTGTTTTGTTGCATACTTTGCAAACCTCAGTGATAATATTTTTAAGTAGTACCCATGAAACATCCAAAGATAATGTTTCACTTAGTTTTTACTCTCAGACCTATTCCATTAACCTTTTCTTAATATTGGAATATCCTCTAAAGTTTAGTCATTACTCTGCCAGTTCATGGCATCTTACTTCCTCTTCAGAACGAGAACTGAATTATATTCTAGTTGTAGTAGTAGTGTTTGCCAGAGTTTGAATTCTTAAATGACTTTGTGTAGCTAAATTTTTATTTCCACACAACAAGTTAGAAGACTGTTTAAAAGAAATTCCTACTGTCTCTGTGAAGTATTTATAGTTCTACCACTTCCTTTGGTGGAAAATTTTCCTTTCCTTTCTCACTCAGAAGGCACAAGTATCGCGTTATCATCAACCTGAAAACTTCATAAAGAATAATCTCTTGCAGGTAGCTTATGGATAGAAAAGGTTGTAGCATAACTACTCATTACTAAAATGAAAGCTAAGGTGAACGAATTATGTGAGCAAGATAATAATTCCTTCAATTCTGAGGCAAGCACTATCCTGTTTTTCAAGAAAAATGAAAATATTTTCCACTAAAAGAAATGGACCTCTACAAAACGGAATAAACCCGCTTTCTCCTTCTCTCTTTGTAAATGAACAAAGTTTGGACTTGCTTTTCAATATTTCTTTCCCCCCAAAAATGTACTTAGAAATGACTGACCATTTTACAGAATAGAATAACCAATTAAATAATCCTGGCTCCAAAGTCTAGGCACTGCTGGTTATACTTACAAAGAGAGAGTTAAAATTTAAGCTGCTACTAGTAAAAACTAGCTAAAGGTTGATTCCTCTAAAGCAGTCTTTAAAAAATCCAGATGTTTTTTCTTTTATTTGAGTAAAAAAATAATCCCTTCCATTAATTAACTAGACCAGTTTCATTTTATTTCCCCCACTCAAGGCTGACCATAGTTCCTACCTTTTGTACTTCCTTTCTCCAGCTTTACACTCTCAAAAGGTACTTGCTTGGTAAGATGCTTGAAAGCCTTTCCAGCTACATTTCATCCACAGGTGTTCCACTACCTGATGTCATGGGTAACCTTACAAGGCTTTAAGGTAGTAATACAGTTAGTCCAGATCATCCTATTTTCCAGTCAAATTTGAAACCAACTTTTGAGTTAGTAACTACCCGGTGATTTTTTTATGCAGGCAGTGAGATTCAACTATCCCATCTCAGCACCTACATTCCACAGAGTGAAATGAAACATTATACCACAGTGTGACAGCTGCACCGTGATGAGATGGCAGAAATAATGCAAAATGGTACAAGGCAGAAGAGAGGCAGAGAGATATGATGCTTCCTTGGAACACTCATCACTAGGCTCCTACTGTCCCTGCCACAAAGTGAGAAGACTGAAAAGAACGGAGAACTTGGTTTTAAATTAAGACTCTACCCATGTTCTCCTTGGACAACATGAATTGCAGAGGCTACTATCATTGTAACTTCCTATTATTTTTATGATAGCAGGAGCTAGAAGCTATAAATCAGACTGAGAGCCCCACTGTGCTAAGAACAGGGCAGGCACACAGCTAAGTAATCTTTGCCACTAAAAGCACAAAACTTAGCTGAGCTAGGCTGTAGGAGGCAGATGTAGCAATCACAGGAGGAAGGGAGAGCAAAAACCCCTAAAAATAGGAATTTGCAATACCCAAATAGTTCTACCCTTCCTGCTCTTTTAACTAGCTGGTATCACTCAGCATTTCCAGTAAGTACCATAGCAGAAACTGATCTTCAGAAGTGATTTAAGGGACTTAAAAATGTTTTAATTGATGATGTTAGTTGGGGTGTTTCATGGAAGGAAGCAACATAAATGTTCATTAACATAAAGGTAGGAAAAGCAGTGTTGCCAAAAGTAAATGGCTGAGATAAAAGGTAGTATGACAAAGCAAGAAAGAATGCTGATATGTCTGTCCTGGTATGAAAACAGGTGCTTCACAGAGGTAGGTCCTTAAAAATGTCAAATGACCAAGAAGAAACCCAATCCTGAATTATGAAACACACTGCAACAGAGCAGCAGTGCAAAATCTCCCGTTTCCTCCAGAAACAGTATTTCTCCATCTCACCCATGACTACAAAAAATGGTACCCTTATTTATAAATCTGTAGCAGCAGCATTACTGATACTGTGAGAGACAAGCCAGTCTGACACGTTTTCAAGTTCATTCCAGACGCCAAAATTTGAGCCTGTCTTGGAGAAGACCCAAAACACATACAGATCTGTAGATGAAATGAATTACCACACTGGCTCTTCTGTTTATACTGTAAGTGACTGGCATTCAGTCCTCATCTGCTAGCCAGCACGTATTCTGCTAACAAAGTCTTTGTTTTATTACTCTTGGTAGAAATCCAGCTAGGAGAGTGAGTTCTCCCTTGCTATCCTCATTGTTGGCTTTCCAATCAGCGCTCCTCGTTCTCCTTCAAAACTGCAGATTTTTGTCCATATGGTAGAAGTTATGAGGTGCTGTTGGGCAGGGTAAACATTGTGCCAGAAGGTGGTTTTGATCAGCATTTTTTAAGTTTACTCTCTAGCCCATGTCTTGCATATATTAATTTGGGAAATGTCACTAGAGTAAGGTCTGTTTATTTCCCTTACAATATTCTTCCTTTCTGTTCCTGGTTTTTCTTGGAAATCCTCATGTATAAACTGCTTTTTCTACATGGAGGAGACAATGTTTTCTTTCTATTCTGTTAAGCACAGGAATCAAAGTGTTCAAGTGTTGATAGTCTGATTTTCCCTCCTATGATGTGCCCACCACTCTATTTTTTTTAAGTCTGGGAAGGAAGGCAAGCAGCACTTGCATTTTAGCGGGATAATATTTTCTTTTTAATTTATGATCATCATCACAATACATATTGCTGTATACAGATCCTGTTTTTCCAGAAAAAGGTTTTTGTATTTCCCTAGGACTACCATGTTGATTTGATATATTTTTTATTTGGTGTTTTTTAAATACAGGAAAATACAGACTTGTTAGAAGGTCTGTGGTAAGAAGGGAGTATCAAAACAAGGCTCTGCTGTGTAACAATACTTATGAATTATTAATTTTGTTTGAGATATTCTTTAGGAAAATGTAAATATAAGTGACATAGAACTGCATGAAAAGAAATGCAAATAATTACTTCACTGATGAATACAACTCATTTAACTGACTATCACATGAACTTTGTCTCTCACTGGCAGATGATTCATATTGGTGCATGTGAGCAGAAAGACTTTTTTGGTTAAACATCTGCATTTCTGGTTGTCAGGAATAACAACATTATTTACAAAACATGCCAAAAACAAATAAAGTTCCCAGTTTGACTATTGGTCTCATCACAATCTATTGATCTCATCACAATCTATTTTTAACAGAATTTTAATCCAGACTATTTAGACTGGATTTTTTATGGAGGCTGTTTTTCTTTTTTTTTTAAAAAAAAACAAAAACGTAAGCAAGCAAGTGTTGATAAACAGCTTTTATCAAGTGTTGATAAAATTTCTCTGTTGAAACACAGCCATCATCCTTTCAACTAGCTCTTCTTTGCCTTTTTCTTTTAAGCAAAGAAACTTAAATAATTAAAATTCAGAAAAGTTTTCCTCTCTAGTGAGCACTCAACGAATCGGAAGCCCTCATTCATTCAGGAAAAAAAGCGTAAGCCCTCACACTTTAACAGCACTGAGATCATTAAGGGACGTTTAAAGCACAATCAATAGCTGTACCATAACCAGAAATTATTAACAAGTCTCAAATATATTTTCCAGGAAATAAATAATTTACTAAGGAAAAAATTAAAAAGTCTTTGGAACTTCAAGCTTTCAAATGGCTTTAAATACTTTAAAGGGTACTTCCACACACTTTGGTCTATTTGATGAAGAAAAAAGGATGGTTACATATTTATAAGTACTCACTATGTGTGGCCAAAGAAGTGGCCAGAAGGGTGCATATCACAGACCTCTATGCCAACAAATGGAAAAACCATGGCAGCATATCTGAAAACTGCTCCCACCACTAAAATAAAAGTTGAAATTCCCCTTATTTCTGTGGAAATATGAAACTGGGCTTCTTTACCAACTACTCTCTGACTACAATACACAACAATGACCAATATGATCAGGCACACATTTCTAATCAAGGTTGACTGAGGTTTAATGAGAATATACTTGCATCAAATTAGCTGTATGCATGTAGGTATCATACTGAATAAGGCTGAGGAGGTCTGAGAAAAGAAGCACCAAGAAGGGCTGAAACTGAAGGTACCAGTACTTTGAATGTAGGGCTTGTTCCCAGCTGATGCTCTGTTAAAGATGTCCCAGTTGCAGCCATTGGAAGTGCAATTGCATCTTATAGCCCTGACTTCTGTGAACAAGACTCAGAGAGGCACACAATGTAGAACTAGGGTAGCCTTTAGTCCTGAAATATTTGATTTTATGGTTCTCTACACAACCTCAAACCAACAGTACTCATGGTAGAAGAGTAACACTCTCAAACTAGCTCTAAGGAAATGAAAGCAGACAGTCTGGATTGATCCTGTCCATACCTAATACATTTTCTAAGCAAGTCAGCAACACTTTTAGGCCATCCCTACAGACGAAGTGGACAATTTATCATCAGCCCCACCAAGGGTATTTGACTTTCACCCATTGCTGAAGTAGACCTTTTGTTGACTCTCATGCTTTCAACACTAGATCTACTCCTGAAAGTATATTGAGAAATGACAAGAAATATCAGACACCACTGAGAATTTATTTCAGTTGTTTTCCAGAAATGGAAAGGTGTGGATTTGAAGGCTGAAGAGGACTCTACCCTCTTAGGGGGAGATAAAATGTGGTTCTCTAGTACTCAATTGGCTTCTATCAAGCAGGGAAGATGTGAAATCAAATCACAGTAATGTTTCTGGAGCTGACCTACTCAGGGTGAAACTCAGCTATAAAACTGGATGCTTTTGGCCTGGACAAACACAGCTGTTTTATTTCCCATCCCTGAATGCAAGGGATCACATCCTGCATGGGAACAAAGCAACCTGAAGCTATGGGCAAGAAGTAGCAGAGTGAGGCATCATCTTCTGGTCTCACTGTCAGCCAAGGACTTAAGCAGAGGAACACAAATGAACAGTTCCAAATGGAAAGCCAGTGAAGGCTTGGTTACTTTGCCATTAGGAGGAAAAGGACAGAGGGTAATACCCTCCTGTCTGATCACCCATGGATGTTTTAGCCTGTGCTGCCAGTGGCTCACAGATGAGGCTGACATTCCTGGTGACCTCCACTACCAACCTCCCTTCACAGTGCAATCCTTATGAAGGATTCTTCAGAAATCCTTCAGAAACAATCACACTTGGAATTTACTTCGAATTTTTTCAGTACCCACACATTTTCCTGGAAGAAAACATAACATAGTTCATTCTACTAACAAATAAATGGAATTATACATGTTATGATACATGAAGAAATATAAAAATATGTTTGTGATAAATTTATAAAAAGTAGGGAAAAGGATTCAGAAGTTTTTTCTTTTAAAGCATTTCAGAGTCAATGCTGTTTTGGGGCAGGAAGGTCAGCTAGAGGAGTTGGAAAGGAGAATTAGCACAAAAAAGGAAATATAATTTCAGAGAATTCTAAATCAGTCTTTGTGCCAATACAGTGTAGCAGTTCTTTTGTTCCTGATTCAGAAATTTTTACAGTTTTGCCAATAAAAAAAACCTATTCAGACTGAAATAATGTTGAATGCACCAATATTCTAGTACAGGGACAAGAATAGACTAGGCCTCCTCTGAATACTTATCCCTGATTTACATTTTGTTTTTCATTTATTTCCTGGAGGTTTTAGGGGTTAAAGGAAAATCTCCACTTGTCCTACTTGATTAAGAATGACAGTAATTTTTATTATCAGCTCTTTTTACTTTTAATTATTGACACATTTACTCATAACCAGAAGTAGTCTAATTCAATGACAGCATACTGAAAAGTGCAACTTTCACTTCAAAAAGTTTTATAGAATACTTTGTTGCTTCTGACCAATTACAATTAACTATTTTTCCTGTTTCACTTTTTGCTTCCAATGTGAACTCAAAAGTTTAAACAGAACCTGAGTACTTATTTCCCTTCTTGACAGCTTAAAACCAAGCAAGACACCAACTTCTGTTCACTTTTATGGAAAACTGAGACTCAACTTTCATTTGCACAGGAATTTTCTACGTACACAAAAATTTCTTAGTGCTCAGCACTGACAGAAAATCAGATGAAGGGAAGGAAATGAAAATTCAAAATTTTTGAACAATGAAGACTTGAAAATGCACAGATACACCTGAGTGCCTTTCTCAGAGCTCTAAAATCATTGGTTCTTACAGTCAAACTCCCATTACTTAGAAAAGAACATTTTCAATACATTGTCTGAAGAAGGTGTTAAAAAATTGTCAATAACTACAGTTACAGCTTGCACAGTTGTTGAATTGTTACTCCAAGCAGACAAATGTAGCTTAGATACTTATTAAGATTTGAGTTATTTCAATGAAACTAAACTGAGTGAATTGCAGAAACATTTTTTTGCCCCAAAAAAATGTTCTGTAACTTTTGCTTAAAGTTGACAGTATTACTCTCCTCATTGCTGCACTACTCTGTATAACTGCAACACATTTGAATGCTCACCTATACATTAAAACAGAGGTAATCCACATAATATTGCCTTAAACATTTGTCAAACTCTCCAGGGGTACAAACACCAGATTCGTAGACTCCAAGAACTACAGATTGTTTTACTTACAACTGGTCCCACATTTTATTTTAACTTAAAATTCAAATTGCATAGCATTTTATGAATACAGTCAAAAACTACAGATGGGAAACACTGAAATTCACAGTTTTTTTTAGTTACTATTTATATCTCTGAATTTCTTTGTCTTCCCTCATCTCTCCTTAATTTTTCATTGTGATACATACAAAAGATGTTCTGTTTCAAATGTAAAAATAAGAGGCATATTTTTTTTAATACAGAAATGAAATAACACACTATATGACAGCTATGCTCTAAAAATTACCTACTGTTATTTTTGCACTGTTTCAGGTTTTATGTTCCCTGTACATTGTTGATGTTGAAACATGTTGAAGTAGGTGTGATACTGACCAGTACCAGTACTAAACAGATGGAAGAGAGTCCTTCAGTTTTTAAGAATTTATCCTGGTCATTTCATTCATATAATTACTTTCATGACTCGGTTTTATGCTTCCATTCTCTGTAATGTGATTAAGAAAAGCTCCCTCTCCTCCCAGCCCAACCTCAAACAGCCTCACTGATATCCTGGAAGGAAGATTACACATTACTAAGAGAATAGATTATTTTTCAAGCTAGGATGAACCAAACACACCCATCTTTAGTGGCTTACATTAAATTTGGATGAGTCTTGTCATGAAAGAGTTATTAGACACTTGGAATCATATTTTTCTCCCAGGTATGAACTGGAATACTCAAACTTCCAGATGGGTTTTTTACTTGGGGGTTTTAACACAGCTCCTGCAATGACTATTACTTCTGTGGCAACCAACTTTTTAACTCCCCTGAAAAAAAGACAAACTGTTTCTACAGTGGAGAACACACTTAATTAGGCAACTTGTCCTTTTTAAAAGGTAGGGAAATGTTGATACTTTCTTCTAGTTCATAGGATCTACTCCTGCTATTCCTGTCTCACCTCTGTAACACAGTGGCTCTGGTGATGCAGCACCAGAACAGCTGAAGAACCCATTCCCCCTTGGCCAACCAAGCATCAATGGGCAGAGAAAAACGGCTGATATTACCCTCTGTAGTTTCTCCTCCCTATTATCCTACCTATGTACGGGAGTTGGACAGGTCCCACTTCCAGAGAACATTAACACAACTATTATTTTAAAACAAGAAATTGAATATTTAATATAACTAATATACACACTGATAACTGACTCCTAATCAGATTTGGCTCCTAACTGTGTACAGATGGCAATGGCTTGTATTTGTATTATGGATTATTTCAGCATTTGGGAAATGTTATTAGCATTATTTTTAGGCCTTCTTTGTCTTATTGTTTAACTTTAGCTCTTCTTCAGTTGCTCTGTGGAAAATGCACTTATGCTTAAAAGCACAGATGCTTTGGCGGCACTGCCTTACAGAAAACCTGACATTTGACTCTGTAACATACTAGGGGAAATAAAAGGGAGAAAAGGAAACAGCAGCTCCCATGGCACTCCTGTATCCTCTTAACATTTTCTTGTAACTATACTGTTTTATAGATGAAACTGTCACTGCAAAAATGACAAATATAACACATAAAAGAACAAAAATGGGCAATAAATCACAAGTGACACCTCAGCCCATTGAAATGCATTCATCCAGTGCTGCAGAAAGTAGGAACAGTTCCTTGTTTTGCATTCTGCCCAGCTGAGCAAGAGGACCAGAATCCTTGAACAACCGGCACAACAATCGTTGGGGCCATCACATAAAAACAGGCTCAGAATTTCACTTTGGACAGTCAGATCCATTCTCATTCTGCTTTCCTTGTTACTTGATCTTGCAACAGCACTGCAATATGGCTTTGACTTTACAGCACACAGGTGCTTATTCTCTCCTGGATAACTATCCACACCTCCAACTAATGCAAATGTTGCCCAGAAGTAGCAAGACAAGAATAAACTTCTAAAATAGTGTATTGAACATGCAGACAGGCACGTCTGCACATAGGTTTGTTATTACAGATTCAACTAGGAAATTGTCTGAACTAGGAAACAGCGGGTTCTACATTGCCCAAAATAGCACTTCAAGTTTTAGCATGTCAGAATACATATAAATCAATGGTCCAGGACGGAGAAAAAATTAATGTGAAAGTCTGTCCAGCACATGTTTTAATACCTCAGATGCATTATAAAGCAGAACAATCGAGGTAAATAGCAAAACACTCTTTCTCAAATTTATGCTGTTGGTTTTTTTGTTAATAAACAGTGTTTTCAGTAATGCCGTACAAAACTGGAGTAAATACCTTGACATAAAAAAAAGTACCATGAAGCTGTGATTTAATCAATCAAAGATTTCAGTTTATTTTTTCCACTTTTAGAGTGGAATAGCTGGGAACAGAATGT
Organism: Taeniopygia guttata; assembly: GCF_048771995.1. Taxonomy (NCBI): domain Eukaryota; kingdom Metazoa; phylum Chordata; class Aves; order Passeriformes; family Estrildidae; genus Taeniopygia; species Taeniopygia guttata. Next base: position 101,519,528 of record NC_133026.1, read on the forward strand.
GGCCCAGAACACTGTAATAAATCTTGCTATGTACTGAATGCCCATTTTAAAAAAAGGGGTATATTTTATTATAGTGCTAACTTCGAAAGGGAGAAGAAACTGACTGGGCTTATTTTATGACTGCTTTTAACTTGTTTATAAAATATGGTGATCATCTAGACTTTAAGGTGTGCAGGATAAAGCTAATTTATATTTTAAGCATTTACCCCTATCTTAAAAAAAAAACAAAAACAACTGCCCAATTGTTAAGTATCAGTTACGTTACAAAACTTCTGACAGATCTTGCTGCATTTGATTTTTACCAAGAATTTCACATATGAAGAATGTACAATACAGAGCTCTCTCTTGCAGCTGGATGTGTAATTACAACGGGTCGTAAAAAGGGCGTTCTATGGAAATCAGTCTTAATAATATTCAGTGAAGTAGTGGCTGCTCCACTAAATCACAAATGGAAATACTTTAATTTAAATACAAGTAGCTCAGACATATTTCAACAATTAAGAAAATGCCTGACAGAATGGAAGACCCTAATCATGATTCCAAGCATGCTATTTTATCAGAACACAGAGAACAAAATATATGAGGGCCAAGTGAATACCAAATATGGCCAATTTAAACCCATTAGATGAAGTGTCTCTTACAAAATACGGAAACAAACTGCAAATTATTTCAGTCTTTCTCAAAAAGATGGATTTTTAAATTTAACTTTTAAGTTAAGATCATACAATTACATTTGTGTGGGCTAAGTTTTTTAATAACATTCTACATTATTTCAATTGCACGATAAACCGTATTTGTTATGAAAAATGGAGATAGTATCATAAGTACTGCTATACTTCATGTATACATAATCTTTTTTCCTCATAGACAGGTGTAAGATATTAGATATTCTCTGTCTGTTGAAGGACAGAGTCAACTGAGTAGATTTCAAGTTAGTTACTTTTTGTAAGGTAACACTGAAAGTTAAACACTATCCCCCAAATTTGAATTCCTTTGCTACTACATTATTGGATCACTGATAATAATGCATTGACTAAGCACTAATTTCCCTGTTTTGGCTTCTAAGAGTCAAAATCACACAGTTGCTTTTACATGAGGTTATCTTATGCTATAACCCAAGGACAACAACGCTGTATGCAACTGCATTTAGATGCAACTGCAAGGAAAAGTTCTCTTAGCGACAGGCTGCAAAGGCAACCTGGAGTGGCTGTCAAGATATTTAGGGCAACTAGCTGGTAATCCTATAAATGGAAGACCTTTTATTTTTATATGAAAAAGGAAGGAGAAAGGAAGGACAAAGAGAAATTAATAATGCATTGTTTATCAACTGCACCAGTAAGAGGTAAGATGAATTGATGACGAGGATGGAGGAAATGAGTGCAAGTAGAATTGGCTTGAAAGCAGAGCTGTATTATCATGATATTTGTGAAGAGGAAGACCTTTCAAATTTGGTAACGATATTCAGAAATGCAGCCAAGATTTTAAATTTTCATTATGCAAGAAGCATCAACTTCCAATGTAAAGAAACCCGAAAATGCCATCCTTGACCTTCCCACCACCGCTTACGTATCTCCTCAAATGCTAAAAGATGAAAGTAATTTCTTCATCTCAAATATAATTACTTTGGTTCTGAGCAAAGAAGCGAGGAAAAAGCACTGAACAGAAAATGCTAAGTGACATTTAACAGTTACAGCTGTAGGGCTTGTGGTAACTACAATTAGAAATAGCCCTGTACTTTCACATAAACAAATGCTTTTACATGTAAATCCCTTCCACAGTCTTGAAATTTACAGGAGAGAAATGTGGGGACAATGTGTAGCACTCTCAGCTCCCTCATGTGTGGTCCAGTTTCTGTAAACCTCCTTTAAGAAAACCTTTGTGCTTCTCATGGGTACTGCAGTACTGCTGTACTACCCTGAAGTCAAAAAGCCTGCCCTAAGGACACCTAGACAGGATGTCTCCCTAGAAAAAGAGGAATTGTCATTGCTGTCATGGGACAACCACATGGGCTGGGTGAGGTTTCTTTGCTTATTACTGCAGTTGTGGCAAACAAGGAGGAAGATGTTCCTTTCCTTTTGAGCACAGTCTTTCAAGCATGGGGTGGGGTTGGGAAGATGATGAGGGTATTTCAAAGGCTCTTTAATACATTTCACAAATAGCTATAAATGCTGTTGGCAAGTATTATCTGATATGTTCTTTTTCACTACAAAATTAGATTCTGGTAGAACATTTTTATTTTCTTTTCAAGAAAAAGGAAACAAATTTCGCAGATCAGACAGATAACCACAAACTGCCAATGCCACCAGTGACAAAGCAATGAAATAAATCCTACGTTAGCCAGCTATCCTATGCTAGCCATATCTCTTTTCTCTCATTGTTAAGTACTGTAGCCATCTTCTTGTGGAACAGGCATATCTCCAGTGTTACCTATAGCTATCCAGTTTTGCACTGAAACAAATAAAAAAACCCAAAAGATGAGAAGAGAAACATTTCAATCTCCACATGGAAAAATACAGAAGCTTGCTTGAATCCTGAGATAAAGAAATCAAAACTTGCTGAATTTCAAGGATATGGAAGAGATCCTGTCTGTTCAATATTTTATTTGAATTGTCAAGTAAAAATTAACTGAGGTATAAAAATGTATGCAGACACAGCTTCTGCCAAGCAGCAGTAACAAGAACAAGCTACTTAATGGCATCATATAAGCATGTTATTCTGGTTAGTTCATACATTATTAGAAAATAAAAGTATACATGCAGCAATTTTGTCTTGATTGACAAGGTAACTTGGGCCTTATGGATCACTCAGCTTTGTTATTATAACAAATACCACAGAATTAAAAGCTAGAGCAGACATGTCACTAATCCTCTTATCTTAAGCTGGATCATTTAACTGCCTCTTATTTACTGTAGCAGTATCCAGATACCAGACATCTGAACTTTTCTCTTACACACCCTGGTAGCAACATGGTAACAATGTGCTTTCCCAAGGAACTATGCCAGTATTCTTCAAAAAGGCAAAGATTTATCATAAGCTAAAAGATGATGGACTAGGTTTGCTTCCCTCATTAGATATTTAATCACTTCAGGTTCTAGAGTTTTTAATGCTCTTTGGTTCTCTTTGAAAATAAAAATGTTTGCAAATCCCTGAAAGGTTTTAGGCACAGGTTTATTATGCTGACAAAATCAATAATTTCCCCAGGTTCATAAAGGTTTTCTAGCATATTCTGAGCCATCCTTCAAGCCATATACAGCCTAACAATAGCTCCACTTGAATACTGAGTTTACTTTGACAATTAGATTTTAAATTCTTAAGTCTTGCTCATTCTCATATGTCACATGCTAGGTTGCTTTATTTTAATCCTAGAACTCATGTATGTCATAATAAAAAGAAATATTTTTTATTTCTTAATTTTAATTTCTTTCATATTGAAATTTTGCCAGAAAACATGATCTTCCTACCATTACACAGGAAAAAAAACCTGAATCCGCTAATACTAGATCTTTGTCCTAACTTGCACATGCAACTTTTGAGCCTTTATTATTTAAAAATTCTAGTGTCTTGATCTAATAACAGAGAAAAAAATAAACAGGTACACAGATATATATATATCTATATTCAAACTTTCATTTAATTTATGGATGGAGCAAGACAAGATCTCTTTACAACATGAGGCTTGAAGGAACATTCCACAGATCACACACAATGGGCACATGCAGTGGGGTCGTACATACAGGGACGTGTGTGTGAGGAAAAAAAATTATAAACAGAAAGGAACTTTTAACACAGGAAACTGTTTATGAGCAGAGAAGGAAGAAACTGTCAGGGAATAGAAGCTAAAGAGAAAGAGACAGAATGGGCATGGTGACTTGTCTGTACTTGAACATCTGACCTGTTAGCTGGTCGTCGCCTGCAGCAGGGGCGATGCGAATGTATGGTGTTGTAAGCTGAGTCACGATTATCGCAGCTAAGGCAAAGGAAGAGTTCCAGGTCAGCATGCATGAGGGAAAAAAAAGCCAGACTGAAGCTACGCCAGCAAGAAGAATCTTGGTCAGTTGTTTATTGTCTGAACTTCACAAATAAAAAGCAAAAAACTCCCACAAATTCCTTTTCATCTTCAGTTGTTAGTGTGGTTATTCTGCAAATTAGTAAGCTGTTGTGTGTGACTTTCATTCATGAAAAGGACTTAAAGCACATTATTTACTGTATTTGAGGAAACTGGAAACTCTCTGGCTCTGCTAGTCAGGGCACTAATTTTTCTAAGTGAAAACAAGCTGATTATTCAGAGTACTCTCATATCAACTTCTCTAAGTAATTTAAGCTAGTTTCATTTTTATTTTCCTTTTTCATAATACTACATTTTTTCTACAATTTTTTAAAGACAGTTTTTATGTAAAGCATTTTTCAGCTAGTTAAGATTAATTTTTCTTGTACCCACTTGGGTCACTGTTCTAAAAATGCATGCACTACACTACCCACATACTTAATGTTCAGCATACAGAGAACGACTGCTGAGACGTGGCACACTTTTATTGGCTAGGTGTGTAACTGTCCCAGGTCTGAGTTTTAAGATCACAAGAAAAAGTTGAAAATCCTGACTTGTTTGTGCCCTGAAATATCCAGACTTTTCTAACAGAGTTACAACCACCACTCCCTGCTACAGACAGTATTACTGTGGCTCACATTAATAAAATTTGTTATTTCTTTGTTTTCCAGCAGTTCTATGATTGCCTCTAAATGGTTAAGCACGCTGTGATACATATATATTAAGGAATATTAAAAAAATTAAAAGGTCAGATCCAACACGATGCAGCTGGAGAATGATGCAAAGAAAAAATATTGGAAAATTAAGGACAAAATTATATGAAAGATCACTCATTTACATAGAACAGCCTGGGTGCTATTAGAAATGTGGCAGTGAGAGAGGAAAATAGATCATCTACCATCTGCAGACAATTAAACTCCAAACTGCTGCTGCATAATATTTGGAAATATCCCTCAGCAACACTGAAATGCAATGTTGATAGTAGCTTCTAGAGTACTGTTGCTATTGGATTTAAAATATTATAATATCCTTTTCTCTCTCATAATTAATGAAAGCCGTCCAATATTGCAAAATTAGAACAATGATGTCTCCCTCTTGAGAACCGCATTCCTAGGAGATAATCAAGATGTTTCTATCCAGACAGTGTTGTAAGTCTTATCAGGAAATATAGTCTTAATATAAATCACAAACCACCACAAAGTTGATAGCAATAAACTTGGAGGAGTTTTGGAATGTTTTCAGCTTAGTCTGTTGAGATTTTACAGTCATTTAGCTTGAAGAAAGAGTAGGAATATGAAAGCTATATTTCAAGCAATATATGACAACCTTTATTACCACTGGTACAAAAAGCTATTCCGGATTTTTGTTTGTTTGTTTGCTTAATTATCTTGTCAAAAATAATGGGAGTGGAAAACCTGCAGTCTCCCCATTTGTATATACACCAAATAGTCACAGAGGTCCCAGAAGCCTTTCTCTACAGAAAACTGAGATCAGGAGACTCCACATCATAATAATGCGCTCTGTGATCCTTCTACTAACAAAGTCACTGGAAAAGGCTTCCTTTGACTTCATCACAAGCAGAAGGAGAACTTTCAGCTCTACAAAATCAAACATTCTCACCCTAATTTATACTTGTAATCACTGCAATCAGGATTTTTATATGATCTCTAAAAGAACACATTTAACAGAGGTTGTGTTTGTAAAAATGTAATGGTCATAAAACATGATCATTTTTTAAAAGGATACAAACTGAGGTTGTTTAAAATACACTTGATGGAATGAGAAAGTATTATCTAGCTACTGACCCCAGACATACATTTGACCCAGTAGAATTAGGCTGCCGTTTCTGGAGATAGGCTGTAGTCTTCTAAAGGAAACCTGTCAATATGATAATAAGCTATCTGCTGCACTTGGTCTCTGATACAGCAACAAAGGTTAATGTCTGCTAGTTGAGCACATGCATTATTCCTGTTGACATCAATGGGAGGGAAGAGGGTACTCAAGGTACAGAACAGTTCTGCTGGATCTGGGACACGAACACTATGCTTATATTACAGTTATGTAATTTTTTTTTTTTTTTAAAAATTAAAAAGTGTATGGTGGGCCATGGAATGAACACTGCATGACAGTGATAAAACCAACTCTCAATGACCTTAAGAAGGTCTTAAGAGCACCAACAACTTTATTATCTGGAGGTGAGATAATTAAAGGGAATGTAACAAGCAAGTGACATAGCTCTGCTCACGATATGTTTTGAATCCATATATTGGTCCTCAGGACAGACTTCAAACAAGCTAAACACAATGAAGTGGCTTGGCCAATCTCAGCTGTCTCAGTGGAGCAACTTGAAAGTTGCCTTGACTGACCTTGATCCTACGAATGGCACAGGCCTTTATCCAGTAAAATACTTACATGTCTGCTTTAAGATGGAATAGTTGTGAAGTAGTCAGTGAGATTATTCTCTGTGTCCCAATCAACCATGATTGATTTGATTAGGGCCTAGCTGGTCAGGGGATGGTGCTAAGAGCACCAAGGTTGTGGGTTCAATCCCCATATAGGCCATTCACTTAAGAGCTGATTCGATGATGCCTTGCAATTCAGAATATTCTGTGATTCTGTGAAACCATATGGCTTCTCACATACATAGTAAAATCCACAGTGTGTCTACTGATTCCAGTGGTGTACACAGGCTGTAGGTATTTTCAGGATCAGACCTTAATTCAAAAGAAGATTGCACCAGTTTTATACATGAATGGTCTGAAACACTTCCTCTAGCTTTAAAAACCACTGAACATAAACTTCTGAAGATAAGAGAAGCCCAGATTACGAATATTTCAGGAATGTTACTAGTACATGAAAACTAGATGTAGTACTGGAGAGAGTTCCTTATCTTATTTGTCAGGAGCACTACAGCACATAAATAGATGGGCATAACAAGCACATAGAACTTAAGTGGCTGTCTCGTAGCTACACTGTAGTCTCAAAGCTCAGAGGAAAATGGTGCAAGTCTAAGAAATCTGGCAGAGTGGTCAGAGCAGCTGCTGCTTTCTGGGGTACAAACAGTGTGAACGCACTGAGCTGTACCAAACTGTTCATGGGGATTAAACAGAAGGAGAGGAGATTGGTAGAGGATAATTTTGTCTTGTCCCAGTGCAGGTATAGTGATTTCTGACCTACACACACAGAAAATTTTTGCTGTTTTCTTCTAATGCAAATGTGGGAGGTCCAGAGAGGGCACAGAATTCTGCTTTTCCCTTAAGTATCTCTGTTAGATCCAAAGGGAAAACATCTGTGCAGAAAGCTACTTTTAATACCATATTAAAATATGTCATGGTGTCCACTTAATCTTTTTAAATTAATACAGATTAAAAACACAATACAAGCATTCAGTTCAAAATAATGAAAATCAGTGCTTTACTGTAGCCCCCCAAGAAAATTTTGCACCAGAGACTAAAAATACCATCAAGGATACCTCTGGTTAAAAAAAAAAAAAAAAGTCCTCACAGTAACTGCCAACATTACTACATTATTTTATTATGAAAAAAATCTAAAACATGCTTTCAAAACAGGAATGTAGGAAGAGTTTTTTAAAAATAAAACCTGCATTTCTCATATCTCCATTGCGAAATGGGTTAGCTCAAAGTGGCTTGTTGCTATGGGAGCTATTCCAATCCACAAAGTTACCCTCGCTACTCAAATGAGAAAGTAAAAATTTTCAGTCAGTCAAGTAATTTAAATAGTTGAACATCCATTAGTGATCAGGAATACAAATCTTCAAAAAATTTAAAATCCATTCCTCTAATCGTCTATTATGATTTCTGATGTAACCTAGTTCACTCCTGATATCTCTGAAGCTACTTGAAAACAATACATGATTTCACTTGCATCTAGAATTAAACTCTCATCTGTATTATATTTGGGTTGAGTTCAGATATTTGAAAGATTTCTATGGTTTAGTACCAGTCAGTTAGTAAATTAAACTACTTCCTTTGGTTTGTAAAAGAAAAGAAGCCAGGACTCAGTTCAAAGAGGCATAAAAATGTATTTGTCACAATAGGGAGTATCCAAACTTTCAATAGGGGTAACTTTATGCTAACATTTCTGTTACTTTTAAATAATGACATTCTCATCCCATTAAGACTTAGAGCCGGTGATGAAATTGTTGCCACCAGGTAAAGGTACAAAAAAGGTGAGACTAGATATAGCCCCCAAAGATAAGTAGATCACCGATGTGTTTATGTTTCCCTGTTTGGAGACAAAACCTATAGCCAGTACTGTCTCAATTATGCATACTTGTCTCACAAATAGTAGTATCATCTTCTGACAGTCAGGTAAATATAGCTGATCTGTCTCATTAAAATGAAGAACATGATTTCTCTACTTCTCTTTTACACAGCAATTAAGTTAAGGCAATTGCTTAAAAGTGAGGGGCAATTTTGCACTATGGATGTATAAGCAGCTGGTATGTACTCTGCAATTGGCAATTTTACAACTCTATTTTATATATATATGTATATCTATATATGTATGTATGTAAGAACAAAGTATTTATTGTGAGATCATATAAAAACCCACAGAATATATTTTAAAAGCCCTGTGTTCAAGCAGACAACCAAAAGTAATTAATACATTTATGATTACAAACAAACAAACAAATTTCCTAAATCTCAGCTAAGAATGCAAATGATTCTATGAAAATTCTATAATATGTTTAGCGATCTGTTTTAGCAATAGATACACTTCTGGAAGTTTCCAAACACCATGTGAGGGGAAGGTCAACAAGCTGAAGTACAGAATATATGACATAATACAAACATACCTTTTGTGGCTACCCTGACGCAGTCAATTTTAGTTTCCTGTGTCAAACAAAAAGGGAAAAGGTCACATCTTGTGTTTCTAGACAGAGAAAGTCATCCATTATTCTAGTCCTAAAATTACTGATAAAATATCAGAGCAGAATGTGCCTCATTACATATTTAACTACTTATTAGCTAACTCCAAAGTGCATTCATTATATGGACAAGCACTGCTTGGGTAAGGTACATACACATTTCACTTAAGATTCCTCTAAAAGTAGAAAATGTGAAAGATATTCGCAGGAGCACAGGCAAGTGTTCAGGTTGTTAACTCTGGCAACATAATGACCTTGGGAGATTTTTCTTTTTCTTACAGAAAGTATAGTTTGAGGCATCATGTTAGACAACTTTAGGAAGAAAAATTAATCAATAGTGTTTCACATTTGTGCACTGTCGGTGCACTGTGAATGAGGGAGCATTACGGTTTCTGGCAGAAAACATTTCCAGGCTGTCAGCACAGACAGCCAAAGCTTATCAAGAATTGAAGGGCTCTGGGTAGGTCTGTCCAGGAAATGAAAAACAATTCCAGGAAGAATTAGTCTGATGAAACATGATCTGTGAGGATCTTTTTACACACTTTTCATTTCAGTTCCATCTACTTCTTTTTCCTTTTATTTTGTTTGCAGAAAGGGACAAAAAAAGTGAGTGATTTGTAATTCAATCAGGGCAACCAAGTGAGAAAAAGGGAGATCAAGATGTTACAAACTAAGGTAACAGGACTGGACATGCTAAGACAGATGTGCTAAAACCCACAATTGTTTTTGGCTTAAAAGTAACAAAAAAAAATCACATTTTCTTGTTCAAAGCAAGAAAAATAACAGAAAAGAAGAAAAAAAGCCAGTCAAACACAGTCACTGGACAGCTTTTAGCTTATAAGACAGAATGGTGACTACTTTGCCTGCTAACTACTGACAAAATGTGTGGTTTTCCCCTCCTCTTTCCTGTAACCTTTAATCATTAAGCAATATTGTGTTAGGAAAACTGCTATCTTTTAAACTTAGTGTGTAAAATTTCACGGTTACTTCATTTTCTCATTAGCAACTAAATTGGGCATCCTGCTAGTTGATGCCAATCATTTATTTACAAACAAACACTGTATAAAATCACGTCTGTTGCACGACCTACCCCATTGGCTCTGCTGGCAGCTTGGAAATAGATGCTGTAGCTCTTATGAGGAAGAAGAGGAGTATTCCAGAAACCACTGTAGGTTTTGTTATCACCAATAGTAAAAGGCTGAGCAGCTAGTAAACCATTGGCTGGAATCTCTGCAGCAAAGTAGTACTGGGAATTCAAGAGTGAGGCATTCTGGAAATGAATGGGCACTGGGTAGCACTTTAGGATTTCAGTTGCCTTTTTGGTTCTCCGTGGGCGCTCTTCCTCAACAACGATTTGATAGACACTAAGAGTGCAGAAAGGAGAGAACAAAAAAAACATCATTAATGTTATTTTAAAAGTTGGGAAGTCAAACCATCCTAAAACTGGAATAGTGTACCAATATTTACTGTAAAAAAAACAACTGTCAAAAGCAAAGAACACAGAAAAAAATGACATTTTATTATGCAGGTGTATGAATTTGTGGAACAGATTCATGCTTTCAAATTCATTTTGTTCTGGAGAAACAAAAATATCCATACATACCATAGCTTTTGACACAAGTGAATGCAAAGCACATTTTCTTGTTCAAACTCTTGTACAGAAAAAGTGTGTTTAATCAGTGTAAAATGTGGAATTAAGTATTATTTTGCTTACAAAAGCGAGCATAAAGCTATAGCGTCCCTTCTCTAACCTGTTATCTTACCTAAATGAAATTAAATTAGTACTAAGACAAAAATGAAGACATAAATTACAGAGACAGGGACCAGTATTCGCTTAACTGTTGACATTTTAAGTATTTATAAAAGCACAAAGTAAAATTTCAGTGGCATATTGACTATTGCTGAGCAAGTATAAAACACTTTTTGATGGAAGTTATCACTCAGCAAAGCACTTTTGCATATCTCATAGATAATCATATTTTTCAGTTTCTAGCAAGTCAGTTTGCACTTGCAATCTCTGCTGTACTGGGACCTACAGAGAACAGTCCATCCCTCTCCACTGTAAAGGTGCTATGGACATTCAAACAGGAACAAAGAAATTGCAATTTCTGCTGTATATGCAAACAGTGTAATCATTATACCCTTGCAGTTGCTGTGAAATACTGAGTCAGTGCTTTTAAATTTGTGATGTGGGAAGTCCATGTCTCTAAAGAGGACTGGCTTACAAGTTTATTGCTTCACTGGGGACCAGTGATTCTTAATCAGTATTTGTCTCCTGGAATCTTGAATCCCAGTAAACAAGTCAGTCTAGGTAATTGATGTCAAAGTGGCAACGTGTCCATATTTTTGCATTATCATCTACATCCAGTAACAATTTATGATCTTTCAAGTGGACAGTTCATAAAAATCAGTAATCTCTGCATAGTAAGTTTCTTAAAGATTAAATATCCACAGAGTCTTCTGATGTGCTACTGCTCCATCATCTGTAGGTAGAGAATTATGTTTACAGAAGATTCTGCCCAAAGTACAGGGACACGTGGGCTGAGCTTCTGCAGGACCATCTCAGTCTGGACCCAACAGGATGTATTGGCTTAGTCATATCCTGCACAGCTATGGCTACTTCCCTTCTGATGGCAAAACTGGTTTAGAAATAAAGGGATGAACTGTCCAATGACAGGAGGGATGGTGCTTCAAGCAACCTGGAGGGGAAGGTGTCCCTTGACCAGAATAGGGGGTCAGGCTAGATGATCTTTAAAGGTTCCTTCCAACACAAACTATTCTATGATTCTGTCACACTATCATTTAAGGTCTCCAGAGTCTTTATAGTCAAATATCACCAAGGGGCAGAAAATGCCAATTTTCTTGACCATCCTACTGTTTTTTTTTACCAGACTTACTCATCATGTGCCACAGACCTTGTAGACTATATTTTTAAAATCTAACATCTCCAGTAGGAGATGCTGGTCTTCTATGTTCACAAAAAATGCCCAGAAAGTTAACACCCAGAATGCAATAAATACCTTTCCTTCTGCCTGATTTAGACTTTTAATATGGTGGAGCTTTAGTTCAGTGTTAACACACTGACACCTATCTGCCTTCACAAAGATGTCTACCCATCTACAGTTCTCAGAGAACTGAGCAGAAAGAAGGTGTCCACTTTTAGGTCAACCTAATTGCTTCCCAGACTCCATTGATTATAGTAACTAAATACTCAGCTCACATGTAGACATTTAGAAGTGGACACTCAAATGTAGATGTTTTAATTTAATGCTGAACTTCATACAGAAATCTAACCGTGCAAAAATTTAGTACAGCCAGGGACACAGGAATGTCTTGAGGGATCACTTGAAGGCCCCTGCTTGTACATTTTGCAGCTCTGTGCAACAAGAGATATTCTGCTTCATATCAAGCAGAAACATTTTCATTAGCTGATTAATTCCATGCTGAGTAGTAAATGAAGGTCAATCCAAAGCAATCTTTCTTTGATCCTGTGGGAACTGATTTGTAAAAAAAGTAGCCATGGAATATCTACATTACAATCTTGTTTTTTTCTTACAAATCTATTTTTGACATAATTTTCACAATTAATTTTCTAGAACAAAAGAGAGTTACTTAGAACTGCGATTCCGAGCTACTTGGAAGACAGCATGTTGCCTCCTCTAACTATTAATTTGCCGTGAATCTACAATAAATACCATTTGCAAACTTAAATGGAGTATTGAAAAAAATTCAGAAGGTGAAGCAAACATTTATTCTTACAAGTTAGTGAAGCTGGATATGCTTGCCTAATACTGCAGCAAATTTAAGAATCCTGCAGTTTCACTATAGCATGATGGATAGTAAACTAAGTTACTTCTTTCTTGCAGCAGGCCTGAATATAAGAGGGACTTCAGACCAGATGAGATAACATGACTTGTTTCAGTACTGGATGAAATGAGGATTCACTTAATTTTTCACTCAGTGATTAAAGCTGAAGACAGTAGACATTTCAGAAACAAATTTGTCATTAAAATGCTCCTTTTCCTACGGTAAATCCATATTTATTTATACTACATGCACTACTCCTTGTATACCTTTTAGATGCCTACCATCTACTCATTTTCAGATACTTTAAAGAAAGAAGTAAGTTGACTGGAGCAATTTCAAACTCAAAATGTCTTTTAATCCTTACTCCACAAGACAAATTAGATTTGCAAGCATCTAGACCTCAAATCTATTTGCTCTTTAATAATTTAAGCACTGAAAGGTCAAACAACTCTTTTCTGTTCCCCTTCATCAAAGTCCAAGTGCTAATGAAAAATAACTAAATCCTATCTGCTGGCCAATTTCCACACACTGCTGTTTCTCTGATGTAAATTAACACATTATGAGCACCTGGGTCAATGGAAGCCTGACAGAATTTTACCAGTGATACTTTTTACATTTGTACAAATGAGATCATCTTGCTAATGAATTTTACAAAACTATCCCAATTACAATTATAATCCAAAAGCTTTCTCTAGGTCTTACAATTAATAGTACTTTCTTTAATATGTAACAGCTGGACTACCTACTATGAAAAGGGTTTAAGCTCAGTGAATTGAGCACTGTGCCATGACTCTACTATTCCCCTTACGTGTTAGTTAGATTTCTGGCTTGTCTGAAGTTGAATTATTCCTTTTCCACACCTTTACATTTCAGAGAATAAAGTCTTCCTACCTGTAATCCAGAAAAGAAGTACTACACTACAGTGAAATGTGCCAAAAGCGTATTGGTTATCGGCAGCATTTAGACTGATTTTCCAGAAGGAAAGAAATGTAATTTAAGTATAATTCATGTTATGCAGTTCTACTATAGAATTTCAATGCCTTAGAAATTAAATAAAAAATTTATTTTTATAAATGAATAGTTCGCTGTTGCAGTGAGAAAGGAACACATTGTAATTATTTTTAACCTAGGATTCAAATGCTTCAAATTTGGGGATTAAAAAAGGTGTATGGAAAAAGAAAAAAAAAAATTATATCACTTTTACACTGCTTTCTATTCTAACAATTCCAAATACAGTTCCAAATTTAAATTATTATGCAGAAATACAGATTTGAACACAGTACTGTAATTTTTGTTACATTTTTGATACATGAAAGCAGAAAGAAAATGTATTAGCACAGTAATAAAAGATGCTCAGAGTACTTAAGACAAATGACAATTTCAAAGAAGACTTAAATATATTTACTACATCAAATGATGGGTTTTAGTAACCTCCTGAATCAGGACATTACTTCACATTACTGGAATGCTGCAAATCAAATTTTAATTAATTGAAGTCTCATTCAAAGTTACATAATAACTTTCCAAGAAGGACCTACTGGATGCAAACATGGACTTCAGAAGTCTTCATACAGGAGTATGTATATACATGTATATACTTAACACGTACAATCTGGGCATTTATTGAAACTTACTAATCTATAATTATACCTAATTCCACAGTAATTCCAAATTACAATCAAAGGGAAAACAAGCTTGATTACTTAATTATTGAACTGTCAGCTCTATTTTGTCTCTCTAAAACAGTCTTATACTTCATGTAACTGAAGCATTGAAGAAATTTTTAGAATTAATTTCACAGAAGGGAGATGGCCTAAGGAACTGAATATAGACAAAGACTATCTGAATTTATTTACTAGTCTTAAAACAGCTGCTGTGTGTGATCCTAGCCAAGTCAATCAACTATTATCGTCCTCAGAAATGTGGTTGTAAAATTAGAATAAGAAACTTTCTTATTCCTACTTCAGTTGTTTAAAATATCTTCAAAATCTTATTATCCTTGGGTTTTTTCCCCCTAAGAAATGCACAAAGCCTGCAAAGCTCTTAAGGTCCACTAAGAGTGCCCTAATGAGCTGTGTAAACTGTTGGGATACCTCTGTAGACTGTCATGGTAACACTCTTGAGCCTAATTTGAAGTTTTCTGCTCACTGTTTTAAGTTCATGCTTTATTAGAAATATAGCAAACCAGCACTTTTTATAAATCTATTTCTGTATTTTGACTTGCATGCTTACTTTGTTTTAATGCTTACAGATTCAAACAATACACTTTGTTTTAATGCTTACAGATTCAAACAATCTACACACTGACCATTATTTCAGTTACTCATTCCCACAGCCCTATTTATCTGCATGTTAGAATCACTTTACTGCATTTTTCTACAAAAATATCAGTTGCAATAGAGGGCAAAATTAAGAAACCCAAACCACACCCCATAACCACAGCCCTAAGCCCATGAAGAACCTGATTGCTCAAACTGTAAGGGTCCACAGTTTATAGGGTCCCCACAGTTTCAGCGAATCTTCTGTAGACCCTGAAAATTCTTCTATCGTACTGACATTAAGATTTTAAAAATGCATCAGTCATTTTGTTCATGTTTTGCATCTAAAACATCATATATCTTTGCTCATCATGTGTTATGCAAATTTATTCCCTAATATTGCTTTCTGAAAAGAATACAGCCTTTGGACAATTTTTTCTATATAATATGCAACTTAACTTCATCTTTGTCAGCAGTTGTCTCTGACATGGTCATATCATATTTACATGGATTAACATTCGAGATACATATCTATTTCTATATGCCCTTAAAATGCACTAGATTCTTGTAATTCATCCTGTATCTTCAAATTTTAAAGTTCTAGAAATTATATGCAATTATACATATGTAATGCACCTTGAAATGGAAGAGGGAAATTACTCTTTAAAGGACAGGAATTAATAATTTATGGTTAGCAGGCAAATAGAAAAAGGCTACAAGAAATTGCCACTAACTCTCCTCCTACTGTGTAAGAGCCTCTATATTTATTATAGGTGGATTAAACAAAGGTGATGAACAGCCCCTGATTTATCAGGTGTCTCACCATCACAGCTACAGAGGCCTTGCCAGTGGGTCAGGAGTTCTAGCAACACTGAATATACAGTGAATAAAATATACTTAGTGTGCAGTCATTTCCAGAACAGATTCAACGCCAGAGAATCAGATGAATAGCAGTCCTGTATGCTGACCACTGTCCCTGTGACCACTTTGCATATTTTATCAAAGGGGAAGCACACATGGTTCAACTGTAGACTAGAGGTAAGACCAGGGAGTTTTTGATTAGCAGCAGGACAAATGAGTATACCTACTAATGATGGAGAAGACTGTTTAAGGTAGACATCTCTGTTTCAGGGATATTTTATCTGGGAGATCAGAGGTTTTCTGGGCTTTATGCAAAATACAGCATCACTCACTATAGCTTCTGAAAAAAGGTGAAGAACCTTAAAAAAATCCCTTGTAGGAACATAATGGTCAGGTATGAAAATACAGAACTGAGAGTGAAGAAAAACAAGCAGACTAAACAAAACCTCCAAACTGATGTTGCTGTACCAATGCCAACAACAATGCCAACAAGTAGTTTTAAAATCACACATTAGTATGTAATTTATACAGGGGGGAAATAACTGATTTAGGCAATGCTGCAAATAATATTCGCACAACACATAATCATCAAAATTCTTGCAATGGTTCCCATTTAAGCCCTTGATGTACCAGTGTTAGAGGTGTATTGCCTGTTTCTTTGGGTGAGCAAAGGGAATCTTAAATCCTTATCTTAAAGCTTTTCCAAGGGAAGGGAGTCTTAAATCCTTCTAACTTTTTGTTTGCATCTTTACTTGAAGCTAGGAGGGGTTCCATGTAAACAAAAGCTTCACCATTCCTTTGGCAGGTTTCTAACTCTGCAGAACAGTTGTTGTCTCACAAATGTAGAAAAGGTGCTAAGTAAACAAAACACTTTGTGCTACCAGCTTGTTCAAACTTGAATGGAATGATTCTACTTTCACACCTGCCTTTATTTACTAGCTTTGCAGGTCAAGAGATAAGTCTGGTTAGATTCTCCAAGGCAATGCTGTCTTTATTCTCAGGAAATACTATTACTGGCACCTGAAATTTTCAGCCCATGGGGAAAAAATAAAATTCAAGGAATCTTTTGGAATCAGACCTGGCGTGAACACAAGAGAGACTAATATTATACGACACCTCCATTGTCATGCAAGGAGCCCTACTTCTCAGATCAATCACAGCAGAAATACCTAAACTGCTGTAAAGGAGGAGATAAGACAGCTTAGGTTCAGTCCCTAGAGATAGTGCCAAATGTAAACTCTCAGGTGTCGTAATAAGCTTTATCTTCACAGACCCAAGTCCACTGGGGAACAGTATCTGGTTTTTAATGTAAAACTCCTAAGCTGCTTTGTGACTGCCCAACTCTTTTGTATGGATGGTCTCAAAGACTTAAAAGTCAGCATTTACAAAGGAGATTTTCGGGGAAAAAACACATCCAAGCAAATCTGTCCTTAGCATTCCTATGGAAATCCTGACAATTTTTCAAATGGAAAGCATGATGTCACTGGAAGTTAAAGCTATTTTGCTTGCTCCTTCCTCTAAGGACAGTCATCAGGGAAGGATATGACAACAGGTTCAATTCTCTTGAGAAGGAAAACACCTGCTACATAGTATGTCAATTGCAGAAGAGACAGATAGGCTGTGAAAACGGTAATTAAATGGCCACCATAAATTCGTAACACATTCAGATTATTTTCTCCAGGTGCAGAAGAAAGAATAAATTTCTTTTTTTTTGCAAATGTGGACTCCCTAGGATTGAAGTGACACATCAGAGCTTTTGCTCAGAAAATTGCACAAAGAAAATCTGCAAGGAAAAGGAGAGAGTGATGCAAGCTCCTTCCATCTTCCAGTGGCGAGATGGATGCCACCTAGTCCTGATGACACTGGGTGTTTGACTTCTTGTCTTATTTCCTAGTACAGAGACTAATTGTTTTAGAGACTCTAAGCACACTTGTCAGAGGCAGAGAGTGTCCAGCAGATCATCAGCCTTGTAATTGCAGGCAACCATAATACCACTCATGAAACCTTTGTGAAATGTTTCTGCTTTTAGATTCAGTTATCACAAATGACAATCCAAAATGCAGGGTTTTTTTGTTAGTAGAGAAGGGGAGAGAGAGAGTGAAAAATCTTACAAGGATTTCAGTTGTAATACTTTTTTATTTAACAGGACAATAAAGATTGTGGCAGTAGATAATTTGTGCTTGGTTTTACAACATATACCCTGCTGATGGACTGCAGTTTCAACTTTGTCCCATCCATCCTTTGCAAAAAAATCAATATATTCAATACATATGCTAACCTACACTTATTCAAAAGAAGTATTAGTTTACTACTGGAACAGCATATTAAAATTTATAAGACCCATTTGCCCAACAAGTATATAAGTGGTGGTTAGACATAACGCCAACAATAATTGTGGCACAAGAGACTACTATGTTGTTAACTGAGATTTGTGAACCAGCAATGGAATCAAAACTGTTCTCTCAAACCTCCCAACCCCCATAATCCTTGATAAAATGACAAATATTGATTACATGGTATTTTTTTCTCCCTGGTTGCACCATTGCATGGTTAATTATTTGTAATTAATTTAATACTGGTGCCCAACTAGGACTTGGGAATGTTATTAGTACACTGGCCGACAAGAGTGACTGTCATAATAACTAGAAACAAGATGACAAAGATGACAGGATGCAACCATGTTTGTACATTGCTACACCTACAATTTCTTAATCATCAGTTTTCCTACCCTTACTCTCCCAGAGGCTGAGTACTGCTCTGTACTGATATGATCCATCTGATGACACACAATGTCTTAGAAATTCTGCATACTTAGAAACAACCATGTAATTCTACCTGGCTTTTTCTTCTACAAGGTAATAATACACACATCTTTGTTATTTTGTAGGGGAAGCGTTTAATTATTGTTTCTTATGCTGAAAAAATTAAATGTTCTAAAATATTGCAGTCCACAAAACCCCCCTATGATCAGAAACATGCTTTTTCTGAAACACTTAAAACTTCACCGTGGCTTGTACTCTCCATGCTTAATATAGACTTACGTATTTGGCTGCTTTTTCTTCAAACTCGAAAATGTCAAGAAAATACATAAACTTTGTACATAATGTGTAGACTTGCACAATACAGAGTACAAAATGCAAACAAAGTTAAGCCTGCTCAAAACAGTACTGTTTCACAAGGAGCTCAAAGTCATTTTCTACAGGGGGGAAGTAATATGATAAAAGAGAGCATTTGGCTCCATGTTCATAATTTATTTCAGCTATTAAATGCTGGACAAGAAAAGGACATCTCTGACTACAGAGCTCCCCAAATGTGCCCCATATAGCATCAATGAGATCAATCTGCTAAATACAGGCTGAAAGTGTCAAACTAAGAGGGGCACCAGAGACCTGGCAAAGTATTTTGGTGATGGTGTTTTCCCCCCACCCCCCGTGGGTGTTTTTGGGTATATTTTTGTTTGACTGGGGGTTGTTTGGGTTTTTTGTTCATGGTTTGTTTTTGGTTTTTTTTTTTAATTTTGTCTGGTTTAACTTGTTTTTTTTTTTTTTCCCACAGACAGAAAAAGAAATGTTGCAGATAAGCAATTGTGCATATGAAAAGAGAAAGAAAGAGACAAAACAAAGCTAGGAAAAGATTGAAATATTCAAGAATACAAAAGCTTACACAAGGCAGTAATGTAAAGAAGAATAGAAGAAAATAACAGATAATGTAGTGAAAACAGCTTGACATGTATCATCCTGTTTGCTAAATAAGAAGTGAAAATAAAAAGCAGTAGTAGGAAAGAAAAAATAAAAATGAAGCCTATCTAATATAGATACACTTTAAACAAAGCATTTTTAACAACTTACACCCAGCTACTTTTTTATAAATTACACACAGTATGTTTGTAAAAGATGTTTGATTCCACAGCTATATTATAAAATCAAATACCCTTTATAAACAAATTGTGCATAATTTATAAAATTCATTTATTTCCTAATAGAATTTAGAAATCATATTATGCACTTTCATAAGATTGAGGGGGATTGTTATCCAAGAATGACTGCCTACAAGATCTCTTTACACTCATTATGATCTACTGAGCATTTTTTAAAGTTGCTCTACCAACTGACACTTGGCTTCTTCTATAAATAACTCTGGTAAACATAACCTTAAAATCTTTTTGGTAGGTATGTCACCATTAACTTTTTGGCAACAATAAAACATCTCTGCTGACAGCTCTTTCATGTTTAAGGGACAAGAATATCCCATTTACATTGACCAGGAACTGGGTTTTTTAAAGGCCATTTGAAACCAAAGATGCATCAAAGCCTTATAAATAGACTAAGACACTACAACTTTTACTGTAAGAAATCCAGAATGTTGTAATCCCATTTCTATTCCACATGTCATCTGTGATACCCAGCTCCCACCTTCAATATGCTCAGCTCCTTTTAGTATCTCCCAAACACTGGCTGGAAAAGAGAAGACACATGCTGTGGCTGCTTCTGGGCTCCTTCCTGACTTGCTGGTATGTGAATTGTAGCTCGCTGCTGATGGCCCACATGAAATCAACTAACTCATACTCTAACACAGCCTAACCCTCCAGATGCCAATCTGGGTCTTCCACAAAGATGCCAAAGGATATGAGAAATCTCACTATTTATGCAACATTCAAACTATTGCTTGAAAATTTCCAATTTTCCTCTATTAGTGAGGGAAGGAAGGAACATACAGGCAGATGAACAGGATGATATTTAAGACTTGTTTTCTTAGGAAACCAGTAAAAAAGTCAGGTGTAAACTTTTAATTTATTTATGAGTCAGAAAGTTTAATTCTAATCTTGGACATGTAATATAGCACACAGAAGACAAGGAGTACTTCCTTTCTTCATTTTACCGCTGAAAAGTTTTATTCCTACTGAGTAATGACTCAGTCCCTCTAGGAACCAGATACTATTGATCTCACTTCACACGGCTTTATGCTCTTAATTTAAACCCAAGCAGCAATATCACTAACTTCAATGATGCTGGTCTAAACTGAACTAACCTAAAGCTTGAGATCCTCCAGGGCTTTGAGACTGACTTCATTACCAAGCAGTACAAAACAGGGATGCCTCCTACTTTCTTTCTGGTCTTGTCACAACTTGCCTTCAAAATGAATGCAAACCACAGAGAGATTGTGAGGTTACTAATCCCACAAAATAGTCCACAAAGGCACTATTCTGAGATCTTCTGGTAGTCAACATGGAAAAACTGAATAAAAGACAAATAAATAATTTTCGGAGAGTGAGCTATACATTCAGCTGCGTATTACAACACTCCTCATCACTGTCAAGTTGTTTACAATCATATATAGGTACTCTTTTTCTTTAGAGTATTTCCAGTTATTTTAACTTGAGATACAGAAATGGAGAAAGCACGATATATTGGCTTGCAGAAAGCTAAACAGATTGTCCCTACCTCCATCAGAAATAAAACTGTGCTCTCATTTGCATCGATCCCCAGGGCTTGACCTCCTAGGCCATCCTTCCCACCACTACTTTTCTGTAGCCAGAAACACACTGCAGTTCCTCTTCTGACCTTGTGAGGAGGCTTAGCTCTCCTTCATCTTTGCAACAGAACTCTCCCTTGGGGAAGAAGTGCCTACTCATTCTCTAAGCAACTGCGTTGTGTATAAACAACTAAAAACCATTTAAAAAGAAAGTTGCAGGTATGGATTTCAAGAGGCAATTTCTGCTGTTGAAAAACAATGAACAAACCATTTCAAGTGCAGAGCTTGTTCTGTACTATCCTGCTACTGATCTGTTCTTAATTTGAGTACTTTCTTCCAGTAATCACCTATTCAAAGCAGTGAGGGAAGAAGGAAGAGGGTGAGAGGGAGATGGGGAGAAAGAGGGATGCAAAGGAAAAAAGGTACAGACAGAGAGGGAGAGGCAGAGGGGTGGGAGATTTCTATGTAAAATCCTGCTGAGAAGAGAGATGCCAGTTAGTCACAAATTATGTGGGAAGTTTTTATAATGAAAACCACCCATCATCAAAATTATCTAGGTTTATGAAATATTTCTCTTCAATCTTGTTTACAGATATTTATATGGTAAAACTTTTTCCATCTTTCAAAATCTGTATTAAAATACCTTATTTCCATCAGAGTAGCTTAGAGTAACACCCATTGGTATGCAGTGTAACACAAAGAAATAATTTCGATTTATTTCAGTTTAAAGGACAAATAGAAAATCAACTTAGATGTTCAGGTTTTTACATTTGTCATGCTGTGGAGGTGTTTGTGCTTAGCAGAGCTCAGAGGACAATGTGTAACTCCTAGTACAAAGAGCTTGTGACCTAAACTGGTCTTGCTCATAAAATATAATAATGAAAACAGTTAGTTAATAGCTGGTCTTGCAAAGACCATTTTTGTTAGATGCCACATGTCTGATATAACAACACAACACTGAATATTTCAGTCTTGTAACTTTAATTTCTGTCCTGGCTTGATCAAGATAAGATCAGTTCTAAATTGCTTTGGAATATTAGCTGGGTACCGCAAATTTATTTTGTATTCTCTCAACCATAACTCATTATATGGAACTTGCTTGGCATCAATAAGTCACTACGGCTTTTGTGTGCGTGTGCGTGTGTGGGAGCGTGCGTGTGGCTCAATACCCTGCTGCTAGGCTATTTAGTGATAAAATCTGATATAATAAAATATTAATTACAGCTGAAAGGTTGGGTGAGAAATATGAACTCAATTACAGTCCCATATTGTGAACAAAGGGCATGGTGAAAAAATCCTTTAGTTATAGATGTTTGGGATAATAAAAGAACAACTTGAACATTAGACTCAAACTGAGTGCTCCCTAAAAGGCCACCTGTTATTAATCTTCACATCAGGCATAGAATTTCAAGTAAATTAGGTCAAGATGAAAGACTTTTGCTGCTAATTTTTTTACTTAAGTAATTTAAGGCTTTATCTGAGTATTTTTTTCTTTGATGTTACTGCAATTTAGTAATTAGAAATTTGTTACAAGCACAAGGACACAACAATTGTAATGAAAGTTTAGATATCATATATATAATATAAAATGATATTGTGGCAAGAATTATATTGTGGCAAGAATTAGCAGTTTATTTGAGAAGTCTTCATTTCAGTCAGATTGCCAGTTTCTCAGAACCAAATGTAAGCAGATGTGGTTATACCATCTTAGAAAGCCTCTTTTTTTTTTTTTTTTGTTTGGGTTTTTTTTTTTTGGTTTTGTTTTGTTTTGTTTTTTCAAAAAAATACCAGCAGTGGAATGTAAGTTATTCTAAGACTTCTTAATACATACATTTTTGTTCATCTGTTTGATTTACCTGAGTGTGAAATCAGATGCATTACCAAAGACCTAAAAGAATGTGACAAGATTACAAACAAGCACAACCATGATCCAAAGTTAGTGCAAATCAAATAATATGACCTTGAAATCCTATGCTTAGTAGCGAATCATAAGAACTAAGAAATCCTATCTATTACTGCAGGCTAAAATGTGCCACTAGATCATAAAACAAGATTCTCATTGTCTGATGAACTGTGCTCTCTATTAACATTGTTTTGTATTTCAACAAATTTTACTGAAACTACAGCAATATATGTTGGTACCAAGCCAGAAAACAGACTTCCAATGAATTTACATTTATGATACTTGGAACAATCCAAAGACCATTTCAAAGCTTCTTAATCAGCTTTATGTTCTTTGCTTAAATTCTTTTTAAAAAGAACACAGAAAAATGATTAGTTCATAAGTATAAGATAAAAGTATCTTGGTACAGCAAGCAAAGTGCTTTTATAAGCCAATATTACAGCATTTAGCTCACCAGTTTTCAGGTTGCCAAAGCCAATTTACAGAACAACAGGAAAGCATGGAAAAAGGAATAAAGTCTTGTCACAGTTTAAAATAAATTAAAGAAAGCAAAACTGTCTAAAAGAATTTAGTCTAAAAAAGAACAAAGTTAGAGGGGATCTGAAGGAAATATTCAAAATGGAAAGCAATGTCAGGGCTGACTCTTTTCAATCTGTCACAGAGAAAGGAAATTCTGATGCACGATGGTACTGCAGTAGAGATCAATGAGGAAGACACGAAAGGAAATTCCAGGAGTCTGAATACATGCAAACCAATATGCAACAATCTGCAAGATCACACAGCCCATCTTATCAGAATCAGAAGTATCACTTCTGCAAGTGTATGCCTAACTTTCTGATACTCAAAAACAGCTCACTGCTGCTTGAAAATTGCTTATGACTGGAATGCAAAGATTCATTACAACACAACTTCAGCTCCAGAAAAGTTGTTGAAGACACCTAAACCATCAGATTTCACCTGGTTCCATCCTGCTGTGTGAGGCAGGAAGCAACAAAGAAACAGACTAGGTATTTTTCTTATTATAGAATAAGATGGAATACTGTTACCCTCTCTTCACAAATTATATAGAAAATAGATCTAGCAATGTCTGAATGACCAGTTTACTTGGATTCTTAAGAAAAGAGGAAGGCGAATTCCTACCTAACAGAGGCAATTGTACTTCTTTAAGTCTAAATGGGATGAATATGTTATGTCATCTCCACTAAACAGTTCTGAGATTCAAGCATCTGTTTTTAAATTAATACTATAATATGGTATTTTTATTCTACAGTCTTCAGGGTAGATACAATAAAATAGATACATTCTACAGTCTACAGGGTAGATACTGGATATGATACAATAAAGTACTCTACTGGAGTTAAAAGACATGGAGTAACACAAAAACCCAGCAGTCTTCATGCAAGAATCTGCCCAAGTAATAGCTACTTTCAAAGAAATCCAGGGTCACTTTCAAACAGGATTTCTTCCTCAATAGCCATGAAGAAGATCAATAGCTATACAAAGTTAAATCAGAAACGCAATGAAAAAAACACCTTGAGAAATGATGTGATGTCCTTAAGGAATAGGAACATCCTTCAGATTTAAATCCATGCATAAATGATAAAGACACACTGTTGCTCAGCCTCTTGTATTCAACTCTCAGTTTATGCATGTTATATGTGATGCTGCCTCCTAGAGCAGTGGTTTTCATTCTGTTCTCCACAAACTTGTAGAAAATACAGTTTGCAGAAGGTAAGAAAAACATATAGCTTAGGGACTTCAAATCGCAACAAGTAGATCTGCATGTACACTGAAATATCTTCAGGGTTTTATAAATTAAAAAAGTAATTTAATTAAGAGAAACTGATTATAAAGATTACAAGTAAGTGATATTCTAGTTCAATGTTTTCTAGTAAACAACAGACTACTGGAATGCTGTAACTATGCCCTGGAGAGCGTCCATGAGGGGTGGACAGTCTGAAAATGCAACAATGCTCATGGGCATGACTATGGCCAGTTGCAGAGCTTTTATTTGTGAATGTGAATTAATATGCACATGCAAATTGATCAAGAAGCCTGGATATTACACAGAAATTAAGAAGTAGGGTTTAGAGCAGGAGATCTGCTAATGGATTAATAACACTTAACAGTAAATATATCCTACATCTTCTACAAAGCTGTGCACTGGAAATTGACTACTGAATTGAGCTGAGGAATTAAGAAAATATATATATTAAAATGAGCAGTTTACAAGTAGAGGGAGAATGCTTATTTTCTCCCTTTATTCAAGGATGCTTTGCAATCTGCTGGTTTGTGTACAGTACAGGAAGAAAAATATTTGCTGAGGCAGCTGACAGAACACACAAGCCAATTTCAACAGGTTTTTTGATTCAAAGCTTGAAAACTGTTTACTGCTCATTAAAGCACTCACACTGGATATGAAGTTTTTAATCTATTCATCTAGTGAGGGGATTCAAAGTAGAGCATCGAGAGACTAGCTCAAAGAGATGCACTACAGTTGTTTAAGATGTGTCCATTTTCTCCTGGCCATTTTCTCCAGATGCTCTGTTTACATGGGAAAATTGGTGGGAAGCAGCACATGCCTGTGCTCCAGCTGCAACTGCAGAAGCCAGTGTTATCACTTAAGCACCCAAGGCACAGGCACATTTTCTCCTGCCAGCTCTTCTGCAGCAGAGCAAGACCACAACAAAAATAACCACAGCAGAATTCTCGCCTCTCAATGCTATCGTCTCTTTCCACAACTTAAATGCAGTGGGTTCTGGTCCAGCAATTTGGAAACGGAGATTACTGTGTTCATTTTCATTCTTTCTTCCCTACAAAAAAGCTCTGCAGGGTACTTAAATCAGCAGCGCAAAATGATGCACAAAAACAAGTCAGTTTTTGTGGCATTGTCTCCAGCTTTCAGGACTTCTGTGGATAAATACAAGGCTGACCTTCTATTCTGTAAGTGAACGTATAACTCTTCCTCCTCCCTGCACTGGGCATGACTCTGGTAGGATTAGGTGGCATAGAAACGTTGGCAGCATGACATTGTACATCTCTTCCCACAGGAAATCTGGCCGTAGATAAAAGATTCTGCACAGTTCAGGATTAGCACAACTGTTAAATACAGATGAGATTTTGGCCTTGTGCTTCTACTACTCTACGAGGCTAATCTTGAAAACAGCTTCAACTCCAGATGGGACAATGCAGTTAATTCATCTGTCCTCATCTGATTTCCCCATGGAACTTTGTCCCTAAATTCAACATTTTTATAATGCCTTACACATCTATCCTACCACTGTCTGATGCTGTTTTAGGCTGAGGCTTTTACATTTCTCCTGACTAAAGAGCTGCTGCTCTCAGTTGTAGAGCCCAGTAAGTGACTCTAATGTTTCTTTGTGTCATTTAATGTAATCCAGTTGAGCAGATTAGCTTTTACTTAGCAATGCTTTAGAGTCATGATGCTTGTTGTAAATGCCAGTGATTTCCTTTCCTACTCAAATGAACAGTATAACAGAAAGTTTACATGTTAATATTCAGCAAAATGAATACTCCTTCAGCATCAAGTATGGGGAATGACAGTGTTTCACTTGGAGTGCATCTATAGCTTTCCTCCTCTTGCCATGCAGCATTCCTCTTTATCCTTTTGTTTCCTTTAACATTACTTACTATCAAAAAAGCATTTATTTGATTGCTTGCAATGCGTGATCAAAATGCTTTAGTAAAAATGTCTCAATGGTTCAGAATGGTTAAATTAAAAATTTATACTGAGAGCTAGGAATTGCCCTAAATTACTTTGTTCTGAAAACCACAGTCCTCCTACTGTACATTTAAGTATTAGCAGCATATTTTCTTTTAATGCAACCATTTAGTGTTTGCTAGTGAATAAAGGGCTCATATAAACTTTCTCAAAATGCACAATATTGAAGAAATATTCCTAAGGTCAATGGCAGTATGGAAATGAACCATTGTCAAAGAATCTGTAGAAAAGCCAGTTAAAGGGGTACTGATTACTACTGTGTTGCAACTTAAATTATTAGAAAAATCCCATTGACTTTTTGCTCCTTTTCACTCAGACAACTCTGATCCATGTGCTAATCTTGACAAAAGTTTGTGCTTTTCTGGGGGTTGTCATGTACAGAACACTGGAAAACATTTGGTGCCATAGTGCTATGTAACTTTAACTAGCACCACCTTCCTGACAGGTACATATACCTGTTTTAATTCACCACTGCCTAGAGTTGTATATATGGTCTCTGAACTAAAATTTCCCTCATTCCCCTCTGAAGTTTATTCCTCTGATGCATTTTTAGAAAATAACCATTTGTTCTCCTGGTCTCAACTCGCTAATTAAAAAACAAGTTGAGTTCTTTCAGCTCCTCCATATGTAACACAGGTTTTCCGTGATCATTTATGCCAAAACACTCCACTGTTGTGGTACAGAACTTATATTTCTCCATAGATCAGAACAAGGTGTAGGAGCTCACACGAGGTCCGGCCAGTGTGAGCTCCTATGATGCTGATAGCTTGTCACCTTTGCTGAAACCCCACCTGCTGAGCACAGTCTATTTGCCTATTTCACAGCCATACTGTGTTTTGATGATTCACAGTCATACTGTGAGCCATACACACACACTTTCTTCTCCTCTGTTATTTCCAAAAATGAGCCTCAATCTTACAACATGCATCCTTCTTATTAGCTCATAAAAGGCAAACTTTGCATCTCATCCTGAAGGCTATTCAGTATTTTCTGTGCAAGATTCCAATCCAGTGCTGCAGGCAGGATTACTGTCAAATGGATCAAAATGTGTTGTATTTTAGATCTATAAACAAAACAGGCTTGTTGTCACTTCTCAGTTGATAATTCAGTATGTTACTATACAGCACAGTGAACATGGACATGTATCACAGTCTCTGTTTCAGAGCCCTTATGAACACTTAGAAATACATATTAAGTTCAAATACTTATGAAAGAAAAGGAACCTAATCTTGAGAATCACAAAAAATAGAAAGTATATGGCATAGCTAGAGCACAGAAATATTGATGTGCAACACTGCCAAGGCTTCAGCACTAGCAGAGGCCAAGCAGATAGGGCTTCCAGTATGACCTACAAGCCTGATCTGAGAGTTCATTTAGTCAGACGGGTGAACGAAGACCAAAGGTGACACCATACTTTTCACTTGGGACACCTCACTTTGGCATCTAGAATTTGAGAGGAAAAATACTGGTGGGATTCAAACCTTCACAAAAACAAAGAACTGAGGTAAGATTATAGGCTACAGTAATTTCACATGGATATGGGAAGTGCACATACATAATACACATTAAGGTCAACATTGAAAGCTCCCAGAGAGAGCAATGGGTTATACATTCCTGACAATTCCTAACCACAGTTTTACAGGAATTCAGAATGGGTCACTCAGCATTGTGGGTACAACTAACATATATGTGATGTGATGCTATCAGAAAATTACTTTGAAATGTCTCCACAAAGTACATCCCCACATAATCCTGTTCCACAACCACCAGGGTAAACATAGCTGGCCCACATATTACGCCTTTAATCCTTCCACAGCACACAGTAAAATGAAAACAAATCCCTGGAACACTTCAGTAAGCACAGAGCAATAGCACCTCTTTCTCACATTTTTAAGGAGTGCTCTGGTTGTTCTGCATTTGAGCTTGGATATGTTTAAACTGAGTACTCCTTCAAAACTCATGCAATGCAGTAATTTCCACTGGCGTTCATAATTCCTTCACTCTGGTCCCTACACTGAACACCTCCTCACAAGGCAAGCACCCAGAAGGACATTTGAGTCCCCTACACACTCCGTGGGAGAAACATGTCTCTACAACTCCAGAGGGCTACTCTGACATAAAGGTAGGATTGTACCTCTCACACTGTCTCTACAGGATGACCAATGCCCCTAATCAAGGACTTCCTGAACTCTGACAAAAGTAGATTATTACATTTAAGGACCTAAAATACACTTTATTTGGGATTTTTACTGCATAGGTCTATATCTGCTTAAAATACAAGTGTTTGAGCTCTCTCAGGAGAGATGTGACATTCACACCAGCTTTCTCCAGCCAAACGACTCCAGCAGGTTTGCAGAAACCAGAGGCTGGAGTTAAATACTGTTTTCAAACTAAGAGACTTTCACCACACTGCTCCCACAGCCCAACCATCTGTACAGCATTACTGTGGTCTCATGCTGAGGGTGCCTAGCATGAAAACACAAATACAAGAAAAATCAGAGAGCCAGGAGAGTGTACATGATGAAACCTTTCTAACCGAATGGAGACTCTCTTTCTTCTGTCCATTATTTTTGTTTTTATTTAAATACCATCTAAATTGTAACACACCAAAAGTTCATGAGAAAATAATATGGCCCTTCAGGTCTCTTGCTTGCCTGAGAGGAGCTTCAGGAACTCTGTACTTCTAGTTAGAGGTTTCTGCTGCTTTATTGGAAACATATGATACTTGAGAACAGGTTGGTGGCTCAGACTTGCTAACACTGAGCTGCTTAAAATCCATCTAAGCTATTTATGCAACACTGTCCTCCCTGTTAAATTGTTGGAAAGGACTCCAGCAGGGCTGTGGCACCAGCCTGCTACCACTCTCCCCAAAATTCCCAGACATGAATCAGGGCCCATTCCCAAATGGCAATCTGTTAAGGGGTCCTAGTGCCTGGGAGCTCTGCAGCATGAATACAGACTGGTTTTAGCCAGTTGGCCTCAGCATGAGAGAATGGTCCTGGACACACAAATTTCACTGGTAAACATGCATACCTAAGTCTGAGCCCAAGTACATATATCTGAGCACTGAGCAGCCATCCCTCTCAAAGGGACCTGAAAATATGACCCCGTTCTGTTCCTTGAATACTCAGAGACTGATCTGTTCATTTGAGTAAGTAGATTTAAGATAAATATGTTTTATCAATTCTGACTTAAGCTGGCAATCCAGAGCCAGCAAAACAGGTGTGAGTTCCACGAGTTAATGAGTCACGGCTTGAACTGTTGATGGACTTCAGCCTTCATGAAGGAGATTGCAAAAACCTAGTGCTTCAAAGGATCTTAGCAAAGAACTGGTATAGATGAACTGGACTATCACGCTGTCAGAACGAGAGGTAAGCAGTATAGAGAAGACTACCATAAGGGATTTTGCAAATATATGGTCTCCACTGCAACCTACTTAAGGACAGTATGTAGAAGGAATGTAAAAAAAAAAGAGCAGAGCCTCCTAACAGTGCAGCAAATTTTTAAGTTGTTAATTAGAACCAAAATCTGTGAGAAAGTATTAGTGAGTTATGAAACTGAAATTAATCTCTTAGCAGATATGGTATAATCTTTTTTCTCTTTTATTCTTCAGTTGCTCTAGCTTGCTTTACTTATTATGGATTAATTTCTATTCATTACTAAATGACAGGTGTTATTACATGCTGAGTTCTCAGTGAGACAAATTGGTACTTGAAAAAATCAAGGATCAATACTCCTTTTACTCAGGGACTATGAGAGAAGTCACAGTAAAAGGACCATGGAAATTTCTGAAGCAGCTAACAGGACATGTGAAGCTGCACCACGCATGTCCAGGCAACAGATATCATAAATTGTAGTTCAAGTCACAGTAAAAAATCCAAGGACAAGTTCTACTGCAATAACATAACAAAAAAGAATTACAGCATTTTTATAGCATAAGCAATTACTGCACTGTTCCCTCAATGAAACATAAATTGACCCTTCTGCTGTAAATAATTATACTTGTTGCTATAAAGAAGTGACAATTATGGGCATTAATAAAATCCAATCCCTTCTCTACCACAGACATCCTCAAACAACTTTACTGGCTGCCTTACAGGTTGTAAAACTATGATTTGGAAAGAGCTGACCCTACAGCACACAATTCAGCCCTTTATGTTTACAGACCCTTAAGAAATAGAAAGGATGCTCACAGCAAGCAAATCAAAGGTTCCCTTCACACTCTTTAGAGCCGGTAGTCTCAAGTAATTTGAAAGGCTGTATTTCGAACATGGCATTCCAGAATATTATTAAGTTAGTAATGCTACTTAAACATGTATAATTACATTATTTCAACATGCCCGTTTCTTTATCATAAATACACCTAATATCCAGACTGTTTTATCAGTGAGCTCTTGAAAGGCCAGAGTTCACTCTTCATTTTATTGAGAAGCTTTCCAAATTCTGCTGATTAATCTACAGTTCTGATACTTCTCAGCTGTGCCTACATGGCTTTTTTCTCATTACTGCATTACCATTACAAATTCAGGAAAGAAGGAAATTACAAAAACATGCCAGCATTACATAATATGCAAGGCAGGAATTGCGAGAGGATATAGCTAAAAATGCAGATATTGCAGTGTCCTTATTGGCATTGTGCTGGTGCCATGCTTTGCCTGCACAGAACACTAACATCACTTATTGTGCCAATCAGCATTCTCCCATTTAAAAACTCATTTGTTCACATATCCTGAATTTGTAATTATACTCATGATGTCTGCCTTCGGAATTCATGCACAGTAACTAATTCTTCACTCTTACTATGCAACACAGAACTCAGAGAGAGATATCAGGAACTTTAAGAAGTGGATTGTAACTATGAGGCCCAGGTCTGTGGCTACAACATACTCACAAGAGCAATGCAAGTGTCTCATGGACTTTTCACAGTAATGGAAAGTATCCTGAAACTTTGGTATTCAGAGTGTTTGAAACCTTGCTACTTTCTGAGTTCCAATGATATCTGCATGTGTTTCCAAACAACCTGCCTGGCTTGCTAGGGTGGTGGTTGTTTTTTTTATTTATTTTTTTTTTTTCTTGATTGACAGTGAAACAAGCAAATCTGCTGATCTCCTGACCAATTACTCCTGAGTAATTTTTGTAAAGCTAGTACATATCAAGAATAAAGGTAGGCAGTGGCTTTTCTGGAAGGCTCTCAGATTGGAGAATCCTGAAAAAGCTCTCTCAGGCTTCAGATGACTCCATTTCTTCATATGGAAGCAGATGGACAATGCTGCATGACCTAACTTATGTGGCACAAGAGTGCCAATGCCTCCTGCCAGCTTATGAGGAAGGGAGTGGACAAAGCGACAGAGAAGAGGTGATGGCCAGACATGTGGAAGGCTGATCCTCACAGCACCAGTCATACTGAAGGAAAGAGATGAAGCCCTAAGACAAATCCTCCTCCCCTGTCATGTGTGTGGCAGGCATGGGAAGGCAACTGTGACCTCTGCTTCACACATACCATGAGATGGTTCTGTGGGGAACTGCTGAATTACATACGAGTCTTTGCATTTCAAGGTGACCCCCTCAGATTAACTCACTCCATCCTTCCACTGTCAGTGGGTAGGAATTAGGTGTCCCCCGTCATTAATTTAAAAATTATTACACTCTGAGTGCTGTTAAAATGGCTAAGCCACATACAGATTAAGTACTCCTTGAACTTGGGCTGACAAAGGTTTCTTTACACCATTTCAACTTCCTGTGAATCATGCTGTTCCTATGTCAGCAACCATGTGCAGACAGCCTTCATTCCAGCTGTGACAATGAAACAATTATTTACATGATGCCTTTTCAAGGTCTGGATAAGCCAATAAGAAATGAACATTTCTGTGAAATTTAGGCAATCTCATGTGTCCCTCTGATGAGGTAGTAGAAAGCAGTGCTTATCGCTTTAGATAACATGTAGTTTGAAATTTCTATGGTACTTTCCAGTTGTACTGCAAAATACTTATTATATTATTATGGCCTTTTGAAGTATAATAAATGCTACTTCTTTGAGGTAGAGAGATTAAAAGTATGTGTCAAAATTAAGCACTTCAAGTAAAGAGATGTTTGCTTTATTTTCCCAGTAGAGTTCTTATTTATGAAATTGGAAGAAGTTGGGCACACAGGTGATAAAGGGCATGCATGGAGATTACACAGATTGAATTCACTCTAGAATGCTTAGCTTTCAGCTTACCATAATTCTAAGTTTATTTGCTTCCTTCTGCATGTTTTCTTTAAGATACTTAAAAATTATATTACCTGGCAATTGCTACAACTCTCTCCCTCTCATTGTGTCTGGGTTTTGCAGCCCCAGATGCAGCTGGACTGATCCCATATACTCACAGCACCTGGAGCAGGAAGTACTTTGGTGTCCCAAATGCCAAGTATTGCATCCACAGGGATTTGCTAGCTGACACATTTGGTCATCCTGTTCTTTCATTTCAGACTGGAATAGGAAAGTACCAAATGTCTGTGGTGTCTGTAAGAATAGAAAGGCTGGCTAAATGGGCCATTAACTGGCCTGAAGAGTTTAATGGGGCAAATCCAGCTGAGCCAAACTCTGTAATAATGTAGTATGAAAAACATGATGAGGCAGAGTAGAGTCTGGATGGTCTTGCCTTCTTTCTTATTCATTTTGCTCCTTTTCCAAGTCAGCTCTTCACAGAGACTTGCTATCACCAAGTAGTTCCAGTGTTATTTGAGCCAAAATCTTTGGGATATTTACTATTACAACTTTTTGAGGATGTGGCATAGAATAGCAGGAAGAAGGTGGTATGGGGACAACATTTTGCTGCTTATGTAAACAGATAAAAGTGGAAATACTTGACCTTTGTCATGACAAGACTGAATAGAAATAGGTGCAACAAAGAAAACTTCATTCTCCTGCTGAAGTTAAAACCTTGCAAGACAACTTTTTTCACAGGAGGTCACAAGAACATTTTATAATGCAATGTGACAAACAATCTAAAGTTCTTTCTAACATAGATGAATATATAATAGCACTTATCATTCCTGTGTATGAGCCAGATCTTTGCAATAAATTAGCATTCCTTGGTTGAGTATATGGCACTGACCAATTTATACATTTGCAGAAAATTTGGCCCTAGAGTCTTCTAAACATTAGGATAACTTGCCCTGGAGAAGTAAAATATACAAACGGTATTGCCTTGGAAGAGTGAATCCCCCCTCAACAGATGTTGAAGAGCCCTCATAGACAAAATATATTTGCATTTGTATGCTTTTTTATGCAAATTCTTCAAAACTTTACAGACTCTTAAATTCAAATATCTGTGAACAAAAAGATTATCTGCAATAAGACATATATTACACAATTTCCATAAAGGGATCATCTAAAATTAAAATTTTTTTTGTTTCATTTAAGCCTTGCAAATGACAATCATTCTAAAAGTCAAAATAGCTTAGCCAGCTGTTAAAAAAGTACATACATTCATCATTACTGAAAGCATTACTGCTTTAAACATATATAATTCCAAAATAATCTCCTTGAAACAAAGAGAGCAACAGCCATAAAACATGCTGGACCTGAAACTGGAGACAAAGCAAGCAGTATTTGTTGTATTAAAAATCTGACAAAATACATTTCAATCATGTCCAGTCCTATGAATTCTAAAACAACCTGGAATGCCATTTGGCTTTCATGATTATTGTGTACTTAATCATTGTAAACAGAGCTTTCCGAACATTTCCATAAACTCTGGTTTTGTGAATCAACATTTAAGCAATCAGCATTACACCTTCTCTCCTTTGATGCTGTGCTGCTTGTGTGCAGCTTCTAAGTGGCATAAAATATCAGGATTTTTCTTATTTAAGAAGAGAAAAAGAATTTAATCACAGGAAAAAAAGCTGGACTTCAGAATGACCTCAGGTATCAGCTTTGTTGACGTGAATGGCAGAATTTGTGCTCTCCTTTTCTGTCTCAGGAATTGAAGAATTTTATGTGTCATGGTTGACGTGTTGATCAATAAAACAACAACTGTCTTTTACACTGAAAGTTTAGAGCAGTTTCAGATATCTGCATTAACCAAGCCAGTAGCTGTAGCAGAATCAATAGACAAGGCATCTTGCCTAGTGGTGTGGATAAATGAAGTATGACTAAACTTTCAACAGCCAATGAATACAGATTAAGATGATAAAATCCATATGCAGAATATGTTTTGCAAGCAGTATGCTTGGGAGTGGAATGTACTATAAAATGTTAGAAGTATTAAGAAATTCTAACTTTCATTTCCACTCTGCTTCACTCAGCATTTACACGCTAAGTTTGCAGTCAGGCTTCATTTTATTTTAAGACCTGTTGCAAACGACCTCGGTAAATTTGCTACTCTGTGTTCATCTGTCAGTTCTATAGCTTCATGTCACTTTAAATCTCTCTGCCTATTTCCCTAACCACTCATCCACATATTTAGCACACTTTCATCTCCTAATGAGCCCCTTTCTATTGTCAGTGAAGTTTCTGTTATGTCACTACTGCTATAGGAGCCAATCATCTTTAGTTCACGATGTAGATAAAAAGAATGAAACCATTTTTTTATTAATAGCCTTACACATTCATGTTTAAACAATGACTCCAACTTGTATCCTTTTCATCCAGATGCTTGAATTCAGAAGGCCTGCACTAGAGCTTTGTGAGATAAAGTCAGACAAATATAAAATAATTCTGTTTCTAATCCAATCTGCTAAATTAGTTTCATTAAATGTGCTCTAATATTTGCTGCTTTTTCTCTTGGGTGGTTCAGACTTCTGCTCAACTTTCTTTGTAAAAAGGTGTCTGAATGAATGACTGGACAGCATTTCCAAAATGCAGATTTAGGTACATATAATATATATAATTAATACTAAAAAGTCTTAATAATATTAATAGTATGAATATTCTGAAGAAACCCAAAGAACATTTCTTTCATGCAGATACAAGCATACCAGATCTGTATTTCCCAGATGAACAGAAATTATCAAAAACTTCAGCATCAGGATGAAAATATATGATGGCCAGTCAGTATAGATGGAAACACTTCCTACAGTAATGAAAGAATTAAGGAGGATACGCAATTGGCATACAAAAGGAAAAACATCCTATACCTGTGAGTCCAGAACTCATTACTGGTTCTCAGTTAAAATAATCTAACAATTTCCCTCTCTTCCTCACTGAAAATCAGGCATCCTTTATATTAATCATGAAGAACTTACACAGTACCATGCATCAGGCAGGGAGATGAACCTCTGAAAACTGGAAATTCATTAATGGATACTATTTAACAATGAAGAATCCAAGATACTGGTCTTAAAGGTTGCTTGTTTATATTATTATTTCTGATATGGTCAAATAATGTAAATTTATGAATGTTACAGTACATACTGTTTAAATTGGCTAACTTAGTAAGAGTTGACTAACTTAAATCTGTGAAGTAAACAAGAGACTGAATATTAAAGACAGTAGCTCAGCATAAAAAATGTGATATGCCCTTGAACTTGTAACACTGCAGTAAGCAATTACCTTAAAGAAGCCACCCACACAACAGAACTATGGCTTTGTTCCTTATCTTCAAAGAACAAGCCACTTGCATCTGGATCGAATCCTTTAAACAATACATGAACACTCAACATCAAAGCACTTTCATTTTCTTCAGTTATTTAATTTAATTAGAGCTAATACAGACATGAATTTAGACATTGATTGCTGTGTAGAAAATCCCCAGAAAATATGTTCAAGAAATCAATCAATTTGGTTTTTAATTTCATAAAGAATATTTCACCCAGTACCTGACAGGAGCGCCTCTGCTCTGTGCAGGTTTCAGCAAGACTGTCACAGTGCTGTCAGTTTGATTCAAAGGTGTTTCAAGTTCATACGGTGGCATAGAGGGTGCTAGAATAAGAAAAGAGGCAAATAAAATCATTATTCCTGTGTTTCTTCTTTCAAGAGCTGTATCTTTATTTGAATATGCAATTTTAATGGTTTCTTCAAATACTAAGACCATACTACAAGTCTAAGATGCTTTCTGTTACAATGCAAGTGTGAGACAATTGTTAAATAGCTTCAGGAAAAAAGAAAAAAAAATCCCAAATAAAGAAATACCAGCTCACTCCCAGTTTCAAGATAGGAAACAGATACTAGTGGGAGTAAGTTTGCAGAAACTATTGAGAATCCATGACTTGGAAATGAAAAGTTATCTTAAGAACAGCATCTGCAAATGTGCATGCTGAAGTGACTATTGTTTTTGAAACTTAGCCCAGCTTTCTCAGTATGACAGCTGTATCAGGATGTACTCTCATAATTTGTTTTTCCTGGAATTTTAACTAGTGCTATAACTGTCTTGGGTCTATTGTCCACCAAGACAAAAGTTCATCTTAGTCTGAAGCCCCACTCAGCACTTTTGCAAATTGTCATCATTAAAGATTTACAGTTGTGATTAAACAAATGATGCCTCAGCTACTGCCTTTTAATGTTGCTGCTTTCTTCACTGCTATCATCTACTCACATTTGTATCATTACAATGGAGGGAAGGCTACTCAGTTAATTGGTTATTTGACAGGCTGCTGTATCCTTACTGCTCACTTGTTAATGGTGATGCAAAATTAACAGATTTAAAGGCTAGAGAAGCAAAAAGTGGTCATTGCAATGGTCTCTTCTAACTCCAGGAATAATGCAGGGCAATAAACTCTGCTAAACTAATTCCCACTTGAAAGTGAAAACATGTTTGGTGAGGAAGAAGACCTTTTCCTTAGAAGGTTCTTCCAAAGATTGATTTAGTTAGCCTCAATTAATTCAGTTTCATCTTACTGGATACTTTGCAGGTAACATACCAATAGAGTGTATTATGCCCCACATACAGATCGCAACAACCTCTAGGAAATTATTTTCAAGTGTATTTTCCAATAATTTTCATTTCTCCAGTATTATCTATATCTACTTGAAAGGCAAATTAATTTTTCTCTCTTTA
Source organism: Taeniopygia guttata (assembly GCF_048771995.1). NCBI lineage: Eukaryota > Metazoa > Chordata > Aves > Passeriformes > Estrildidae > Taeniopygia > Taeniopygia guttata. Next base: position 101,557,486 of record NC_133026.1, read on the forward strand.
TCCATAGCATCTTACATATCCAAGTAAGGATTGCGTGAAGAATTGCACTGGACTCCACAATTCCTCAGACTGCTGGGAAAACATTAAAATCTTCATTACTTTGCATTGCTATTCACCAGTTTCGAAATGTTTCACAAATAAAAAAAGTCAGTCTTCAAAAACCTCCTTGTATGCTGAGAAGGTTTTATTCTGTTTACAATCCTCAATATAAGGCACAAATATTAAGACTAATAGTTTTAAGTAATTTGGGTACCACTTAAGTCATACTATCAAAAACTACTTTAAAGGTTCAGGCACACTCTGCAGATTTGAATATTCAGAACTTGTTCATATAATGTCCTATTCTCAACCTGACCATCCTGAAAAAAAGAATGGACAGGAACTGTATCTCTGAAAGCTGTACAGTTTTTGAGTACTCTGTCATTTCTTGTCCTTGTTCTACTACCCACAACTTAGCAAGTCTTTTGATTTTCCTAATTTATGCACCCTAAGTCCCTGTTTGCTCTCCTTACTAATTTTACTGTCCCTACAGAGATCAAGACTGTCTTCCTGTCCCAGATATGAGTTGTGGTTCTCCCAGTCATAACCTTTAGAGTCCTGGCTACTTTTCTCTTCTTCATTTTTCCTTGTCTACTTTAGAACTCTTCCTCCTCCACACTGCCCACATGTAAAGAAGGAACTTATTAATAAACAGAGAAAAACAGGAAATATTAAGGTAATAGTAAAATAAAACACAGTAACTATTCCCAGTACATAAGAGTACTATTCAAAACCATTGACAGGAAATTTGGAAGTTTATATTCAGAAAAAAATGCAGTCCAGAATTAGTCAGAGTAAAATGCAAAAATTGGTCAAATTGCACCTAATCTGTTCTAAAAAATAGCGAAACCTTTCATCCAGAAATATTCAGAAGTTCTATTTCACATCTGTACAAAATGGAGAGCACTGTCTACACAAAAGAGCCTCAAAAATTTCCAGGGAGACAATGAGATCACAGCCAATAGCACTGCAAAGAGGGCTCCATATTCAACAGCTAAAATGCTGTTGGAACTTTTCAAATTTATTAAAAAATTCAATTTTATTAAAAAAACCCACACATTTTGTTTCTAATTTAAATTCATCAGAGATTGGCTTTAATTACTTAAGAACAAGGCAAACACTTCTTGTCAGTACAGTAACTGAGGAAGCAATGAGAGAGTGGGGTGCAGACAAGACAAGTTTGCAGAACCTCGCCACATGGAGATTTGGAGATTTCCCTCATCCTCAAGCTCTCCTGAAATGCCTGTTCCCACTAGTGAATTTTTGCTGATGACATAACATTTTAGAAAACAACAATTTAAGATCCAGTACTATTCCCAAATGTCCAGATTCTCATCCATACTCAGTAGTCTCCATTCCTCATTCTAATAAGGGGTGGTATCATCCTCCTAACTGATATAAAGGTTTGCTGTGTCAGACATTGATTTTCAACACAGAAAATTTCTACTCGTTATAGGAGTAAACTCCATCTTTACTGATCAGTGTTACTTATGTTTCATATTTCATACAGAGTTAATTATCTAACCTGAAAATTAACATTTTTGTTTCTCTACAAACAGCTGCTTTGGCAGTAACTTTCACCTTGCATTAACTGTCCTCTCCAATAATAAGACAGGAGAAATAATTTTATTTCTGGTAAACACTTGTCCATTTTTTTCATTCCATTGAAGACAGAAAATGAGGGATGGGGGAGAAGAACAAAGAATGACAATAAGAGAAAAAGAAGATTTTGTACCCAAATGCTTTCTGGAAAGCCCAGTTGCCCACAAATAGGTAAGGCAATTTTCTGTAAATATTATCAAGGGGACGGTTAAAACACTTTGTCATGAATTACATAAGCATCTTGGAGGATGCAATAATATTCCACCCCCTCAATGAAAAGTTCCTCTGCCTCAAGGGAGGGCTTGAAATATTGGTCAAGGATCTGCAGAAGTGACAGAGTCATGATGCTGCTATCTGAAAACCACTAGTCCTGATGTTCTTATCTAATACAGTTTCCTATCCACTTCAGTCCCCATGCTTGTTAGAACACAGGCAGCCTGGCAGCTAACTACAATTTCAAAGTGAGCTCTAGATGTACAGCATCTCTGCTCTACTCTTGATTGTTCATGGCTCATTAAAGAGATTTTCCAGCACTGTTACTGTTCTAATTTAGAATCATGTCAAGGCTGACTAAGCTCTGAATGAAACCCTCATCTTCAGGTCCAAAAAAACCCTATGCTAAATGTTGCAAGTGCAGCTGGCATTGGCTGCAAACACGTAATTCACAGGGGTTTCTTGAATGATATGTTACAGTTGAGAACAGGAATTTCAAAATACTAGCTAATATTTAAGCACTTAGAAGTTCTTCAGGGATGACTTTGACATCTTCAGGGATGAACGTGTTTCTTCCCTTTTTCAATTTGCAGCTTGTTAAATTCTACAGAAGTAAACAACAAAAGAATTACCCAACTCATTATCATAAGGAAATAATATTCTTTGATCAAGTACCTGATATCTTAGTAGTGAACTGATTTGTTATTGGCGGTCCGAAGCCTTTAGCTGTACTGGCTCTGATGGTGAAAGAGTAGGTAGTGCCAGGATACAGTCCGAAAAAGAGATAGTGCGTTTCATTTCCTAGCTTTGAGACTCGTCCACTTTGATTGGATAAATCTATTTCTGGGTCAAAGGAACTGACTGCCTTGTAGGTGATCTGCAAAAGAATAAGAAAGTTATAAACTGCCTTAGAGCAGATGGACAGAGATTGCATCTTTATCCAGTAAACCCTTCTGATGTATGCGCTGTCAGACATTTTATGATAAGCTATCTTACTCTCTTATACTCTTCAAATCCCTAGTCCCAGGAAGGGGTATAGGAACTGAGTCATAACTTGTACGAGTTATTACTTTTATAGATACAGAGATTTAGAGGCAGCTAGATTACAACTCTAAAGGATGGGATCAGGCTTATGTTAATTCCCTCAAGATGCTGCTTTTAACAGTGCCACATTTTGAATTCGTCTTAATGTTGGTTTTGATCAGCACCAGTAACAAAACCAAAACAAATGGGTGAAAACTGAGAAGTGTCCAAGAGGGAGTGCAGCCCCCCAGATACAGCTGACTTTACTATAATTACACTTTGCCCTGAATGAGGTTATCTGTAAAAGATGATAAGGGCAGCTTAAAGCAAATTTTTCAGAAACTGGGTAAAGCTTCTATTTTAGTCTGAAGCTTAGTTATTACAATTGCTAATTTGGAATTTTTCAGGTTATCATATTGTACCTAGGTCAGATTCTCATTTGGAGGGAAGAAAAGATAAATGTTAAGTAATATATGCAGTGTATATTGTATCCTCAGTTCTTTCCTTGATTCAAACAGTATTTTTAGTTTTCATTATAAATGTTAATGTAAGTTCACAGTAAAACTTGATCCAGACTTCTTCTATTAATTACTGATTTCTATGCACTGTAATGAGAATTTAAAAATATGAAAACCATTTAAAAATATGAAAGCCATTAAAAAAATAGAAAAGTAAAAATGACTCACCCCTCCTTTTTGCTTTTAAAGTTTCATTTTCATGTGAGTAATTACAAAACCCTTATTATATAAAAGTGATAATTGCCATTCTTTTTGCTAAACTTATTCAATATAATTTTAATTAAGAGGACCCATAATACAGTATATAGACACATCCAAGATGTTACACACCTTAAACACTTGCAATTTCCTAAAACTTCTGACCTAATGAAAATTGATTTTTATATGAGCCATCTAATATAACATCAATGAAGGGCTGAAAATTAGTAATAAAAACTTTCAAACTATTCAGATAAACCCTGACCTTATTACAGTAGATACAGGCATATCCTCTACAAATCCTCATCCATAAACTGAACTCAAAGTACCTTAAAAAGCACCCAACTAACCCTTCTAGTTCTATCAGATGACGGAAGATTAAACCACCAACTGTCTGAACTTTTATCAGTAAAAAAATTAAGGTAACATATTGCTCACATGAATCTCCCTATCTCAATACAGCTGATGGAGTCATGTGTGCGTACACATTTAAGGATGAACTGCCTGGATACAGTGGGTGTTCTCCTCAGCAATGGAATTAGACATGCAGGCATGTTCCTAGGTAGAAACCAGATCCACCACCGTGTGTTTCAATGCACATAAATCTAGCAACAGTAACAATATTAACACTTAATTAAAACATGCTGATCTCTGAACACAGGCAGCTGTCGTGGTAGCTAGAAAGTTGTTAGCTTTACAAAAAAATCAATTCATACTTTTTCATAACATTTTATCCTCTTACAATAAAGAAGTTTTCAAAACAGTATCAATAGGTTACTATTCAATTTAACTTTTCTTTTACACTGTATTTAGGTGGGTTTTTTTAAACAAAGCATTTCAATACCAATTTTGTAGTAAGGTCAGGTAAGAAGCTTAACAGTGATTACTGTCTGACAGCTTAATCTGTGCAGCCTTTTGTCAATTTTTCTAAGAGGTATTCAGGCAGACTTCCACATGAGAAAAACAAGTGATTTTTAGACATCTAACAACATACAATTTTGTTGAATTTGCATTTTTAAAAAGCTAGATTTTTAAAAAATTATTCCTTGCTTGTTTCTGTTACAATAGGCTTCCTATAATGATGCCTATCTAAATGTGACATTGACTGTAACCACTTATGTCTCTAATTTTTTAAGGAATTTGCTAATATCTGTCTTTCAATCTTTTAAATATTTGATCTAGAGTACTAGATAGAATGCTATGTCATGGTTCTAGACATAGCAGGTTTCTTAAAGCTGATAACTTGAGGACATGCTGCGTCCTGTGTAATTTACTCCTGCATTATATTTACTTTTAAATGGCTACCTTTAAAAAAAATTAAATTAATTTTACATAAAGTGTAAAAACACATTAATTTTTTTTTTTTGATTATGCATGTTGGAAAATCAAACTAGACATAAAACGTGGCAAATTTCTAGATACCTCATACAAAGTAATCACACCATATGTTTGCGCTGGCTCCCTCCACTGAAGAAAAATCTTCTCTTCAAAGGTACTTCCTTGAATGGATTCAAGTGGCACAGCACTCGGGACTAACAGATTAAAAAAAAGAAGTGGTTTCAAGAAAAATCTCAGAAGGACATGCTCTGTTTAAATATTTGTACTGCTGAGGCATAAAAACCATCCCACCATAATTTCCCCAAAGACTGAAGCAAGGGCCAGGGTAGCTCAGCAGAAGAATGATTTATTTAACAAGACAGTGCCATTATGTGACACCTTCAGTGTAAGAATGAATTAGTGAGCATCACACATCTCCTGTAAACCTCTACTGATAATTTTAAAAAAGGACAAATCAGCTTTTTAGAAGCTGATTCTACATAAGAAGCTGAATCTACCCAAGTAAACGCAAGTAAAGAAGTAAAATATTCTTGTGATGCCTACTTATTAACAGTGTTACTTCCCAAAGTGGAAAACATATTACATATATTTCATATATGAAAATGGACAAGCATTGAATAACAAGATACAGTTTCACAGAAAAGTTATACTGGAAAGATGAGCCACATATTGCATTGGACAGCAATGCTCACTGACAATAGGCCTGAAAATCTATGACAGAATGGACATAAGAAAAGTATGAAACAGTCAAAGTAAAAATCTGACATTATTAATTTTTCTAAAGTCTCTTAATATGGGAGAAAGACCTGTGAAGAGTCAGGGATGTCAGAAGGTTCTGATGAAAGGTATGCAAACTGCTGTCAGGTATCTGTTTGTGTTTCCCATTTGTTCTGCAACCATTGCCTTATCCCCAAGACCACACAATTTTTAGAAGGGAAATGTAAATCGCACGTAGAATACATCTGTGATTTTATTTTGTAACAACACTGGCAAAGTAATGCAAAAAAGAAAAAACTCCTAAAAATGCACAGAGGAGTGTTGTGAAGCAACAGGCATTATGGTGTTAGCACTTCAACACAAACTCCATGTGAAAATTCAATAGAAAGATACACATAACATTTTCTACTTGGCACAGAAAGAAGGTGGAAGCCACTTGCTGCAGTGATTTAAAAAACTTCTCAGACTGAGATTTACTCAAATGGTTAAGGAATAGAAAAATCTGCAAGCAAGACATTTGGTTACTCCTTCCTGTTGGCACTTCTGGTACAGAACTTTCTCTATATTTCTGCTACAGAACTTCCTACTGCTCCATGCTGTTGCTGTGGGACGTCTCAAGGTTTAAGGCTTTTTGATCACCACTCCATAGCTCTCCAGAGAGCTCCTTGCTCTATCAAATGGAAGCTTCAAGGACACAGACTGTGAACTGGGTTACCAGTCCTGTGTGCATTAGGACACCTTTAGGGCAATCTTAATTCTGGGCACTAAATCTTTCTTCCAAGTAGGAGAACTGGCAAAACTCATTTGGAATCATGAGAGCAATGATTTATGTGTAAAGGAAGAGGAATTAAATATAGTGTAAATAAGCTGGAAGTAGAGCAAAGCACTGTAACCTCTCAAATAATCTGAAGGTCATAAACCCTGAGCAGCTGTGCCATACAGGGCAGGTTCAAACACTGGCAGAGGTCACCTAGAGACATACTCAAACTCAACATTACAAATTGAGTTCTGTACAAGTCCCTTGCTACCAACAAGATTATGTGATGTGAAAAATTATGATGATTATTTGGGTTAGTATACACTGTTGTTTAATATTCAGACATATATTTCACTGAATGTGTACAGTACACTAAAAAGTTGTAATTTTTTTCAAGGTATTCTCTCAGACAGTGACACTGGTTTTTAATAGGTTCTGAAATAACATGAGGTTCCAGAGAGACAGGAACAAGAAATTTTAGGTAAAACACATAAACATCCCAGGCAACAATAAGCTTTTTAGTGCTGTCATCCTACAATTGAACCGAATTAAATTTAGAGCATGACAGCACAATTAATTCTAATTAAACATTTCTTTTTGTTAGCTATGCTTTGCTGTAAATGTCACATTAGTAACTATATATTTCTAAATTGTTTAATTTATTCCCTCATATATTTTGATTAGAAATTAGTACTACATAAAACCAATACAGCATGTATTAAATAATTTAATAGGCTTAAATGACAGACTTCAAGTATTTATTATAAAAAGAGCTCATCACTGCTTAAGTTTTTACTAGAAATGTTTCCATCATGTTTTAAGGAAATCTATAACTGATGTGGAAGAAAATACAAATCCATTCCTGTTCAGATTTCAGAGGATAAAAATGGAAGGTGGACAGATCTGTGATAAAAAGCAATGCCAAGTCATTTGACAAGGTTCCTTTGAATTGTATGCATTTAAAAGAACCAAAACCAAGGTCAAAAAAACTAAGGTACACTTGTAAGGGGCCATATATCAGCACAGAGTATTCTGGAAAGATGAAACTGATTCCTGGTGCTTGACGAATTCAACAAGGAAGTTGCATTTTGGTATTGTAGCTAACAGAGCTGCAGTAACTCTCTGCATGTGTAATCAAAATAGTATCACAAAAGACTTGGGAGGATGGTATAACCTTTTCATGCAACATTATAACAGCAGTGCAGAGACACATTATCCAACTCTGCTGTCTCTGTCTCAAAAAAGACATTAGCTATTTAGATTATTTACTACTTATTATATTTAATAATAATCTAAATAGATAAAAAAAAAAAAAGAGAGATCTGAAAACCCTATAGGAGGTGAAAATTATTAAAAGGAAGGGAATATCTGTATATTTCAATGCCTGTATATGGAATATAGTGTTGAATTAGCAACTAACAGTGTCCAGGGGTTAGAGAGCCAAAGACAGAGAAACTGAAACTGCAAATGAAGAACAAAATGCAGAGCACATCACTCATTAGAGAAGCTTCCATGAGGATACTGCTGACAATCACCTGGAATTTCTTCAAACTGATACTGGAACTTTAGACAGGCAGAACATAGCTCAAGCAGAAGCTACAAGTTTAAGGATGAAATGATGAAACTGTTGTGGGATGTTACAATTTATGTGAAAGATCACTCTAATAGTGGAGCTTTACTCTATTAATGGTGAGGTCGGTGGAAAGTCTGTTGCAAATTTTAGAGAAAGCAGAACATGCACTTAAACAGAGAATTTATACTATCAGGTCATGTGCCATGTATATGTAAATACAAAAACTCACCATCTTCATCAGTTTGCACGACAAGTTCTTGGCTTTCTTTCCGTCCTTCAGGATTCATTAATACTAATTTGATGCTGACATTTGTGTATGGTGATAGGTTGGTAATTGTGTGCTGGGGATGTGAACTTTCTGTATCCCAGCTGACTTCCTCCCTCACTTGCTCCTGTCCTCCAGCCTGGTAGCGGTAATGGACTGTGAGGTTGTAGCGATGGCAACGTGTGACATTATATCCAAAGGGCTCCCAGCAAATAGTGATCTGTCTAGATTTGATCTCCACAACCTCCAGTCTTCGGGGTCCACGCATCGGATCTGCAAATTGCCAATATAATTCTGGTGTGATTACTTATTCATAGTATAACAGTGACGTGAGAAACAACTTGTACAGTTCTACAAGTGCACCAGAGAAGCAGGAACAGACATCCACTGCTGTATAGAATCATAATATAATAGAAGTACAGTCTCTGAAAAAGCAGGGAAAAATGGAGAAAAGAGTGAGAGGTGTCTGCTGAAAAATGAAGAGCAAACAAAACACTAAGAAGTTCTTATGATTCAACTCAAATTGCATGATACAGATGAAATGACACTTTTTAACCTATTTGTTGCTTGCCAATAGTAAGCATGTCTAACTTCTTTTGCACAAGTTATTTTTATTAACACTTTTAGAGCAATAACCTGCACAAAACAAGTATCTAAAAAAAATTGTAGTTTCAGAATAAAGTTGCAAATATACGTTGATTTTCTTGCAGGACTGTTTATACAAAGGCTAAATGGTTTTTCGGCTATTTCTTATTAATTTGTTTTTAGGTTAGACTGAATGGAATTACTCAATCTCTATTTGTCCATGACATTAAGTTAATATTCCAATTTCTTTAAAATAGACCATAGGGTTGTTTTCCACAAAAACGTTAGCTGTTAATAGTGCAAACACCTTGATTTGTTATAGTGGTTTAGCAAAGATACAAAATAAACAAGATATTCTCCTGCATCTGTGCTTTTCTAGAAATCTCCCAGATGAAAACGAGCCATCAATCAAAACTACAAAAAATATATACACAAGCACCAAAGACTGTGGTCGATAAACTTAAATTTTCTTCAATCTGGCCACAGCAACTGAGCTAGAAAAGTACATTAAAATTTCCACCATATTACAGCAGAACCACTGAGCTGACACCTCCCCATATTTTCAAAACACTGTCATTAACAGAGCTATTATAGATATTTAGCAATAATCAGGGTTTTTTCATATTTGAGTCCTCAAAAAGATTAAAGACAATGTCAGGTTTTATCCACTGCTTCACTAGTTAAACACTTAGAAGACTTTTAATGAGTTAGAAGACTCTTATACGTAAACAAATTAATATGCATCTTCCTCCTTTTATGTTTATTAATCAACATGTCTTCACTAGGAATGTTCTAAACAATTTACACAGGATTTCATCTTTTTACTTTTTAACATAATCCCCGCATGCTTGAAATATTTTTTCAAAGATGTTATTCATCTTAACTCCTTGAAGAAAAGGTGTTAAGAAATTGCTTGTTCTAATATCTACAAAGAAGTTATTTTCCCCCTCTTTTAAATCATCCAGCTGCTTTTTAATTTTTTAATTAATTTTCAGTGTCAAACAATGTTGATAAACACTATAGAATATTTGGCAATTGGTGAAAAATGGAAAAACAAACCAAATTTTGATCCTGGTCTCCTTCCTAGCAACTTAACTGAGAGGTAAAAATGTCCCCACTAAAGATAAATTGCTATTGAGCCATTTATCTGCTTCCATTCCCAGGCATCCCAGATAAGAATTCTGGCATCTGGGAACTTTGCCACATTTCTATTGCTACAACCATTAAAATTAATATGAAGCAAACCTCAAGGAGTGGTATACAGACTCAATAACTTCCGAAACATTTACTTCTGTGTAGTTCAGACATAAACTTCACAGAAAATGAGTTTTCCTGTTCTTTTTTTAATTTCATTCCAGCCTCTAAGAATTTTTTGGTTAAGGTGTGATGATGAACAGAAAAGGACATTTGAGAGGTATTGTATAATTGTAATCGTATCTGAATCGGCTAAATAGAAATAAAAACCCAACAAAATTGAGGTGACCCTGATTTACAACATTAAACAACTGAACAAAGCTCCTCCTGCAAGAATATGGAACAGCCTGCTTAGTTCCACAGTGGGCACATCAGAAAATTCACAGGGGAGCTGAGAAATCATTTTGAAAGACATAAACCTGATTCATAGCATTTTAGAAGAGAAATTGAATGGCTGTACAAAATACCTGGATCAAAACCTAACCAAGATTTTTGCCTGGGAGGAAGGTATTCTCATGTCATGTTGCCTTAAGAAAAAGTACAAGTAAGCCCTCTAGTTAAATCTGTGAGAATGACTGATACATTTTCACCTCCAACAAAAGAGACAAGGGAAAGAAGAGTTTAGATTGAAAAAGATAGAGACAATACAGCTTTCCTTGCTATTCAAAGGACAAAGCTCATCAGACAAGGCTAATAGCCTGGTTGCTTTGGCTCCTGACTTGATTCTATAACCCATAGCATCTGTCAGGTACACAGCTCATATCCATTTTTCCTACCATTCATTCAGAGATTATGCAACTAATAGGGTCCTAATGAACCCTGTTGTCAATGAGTGCTTTAACAGCCCTACTTTTAAGTAGGAAAAAAACTGGATAAGGTAACAATGGAATTTTGGGATTAAAAAAAAAACCTTTGTGGCTCAAAACAGCCCTGAAAAACAGCAGTTAAAAAGCTAGAAAACGAAGTTTCCATTTGATCAATTTAGCAACTAAATTGAATTTCTCTGGAGGTACCACTGTAGATGACAGGGGAAATATTTCACAGAATAGAATCACACAATCATCAAGGTTGGAAGAGATCTTTAACATCATCAAGTCCACCTGTCAACGCTGCACTGTCACTGTAACCCCTAAACCACTAAACCACCTCACCCAGTGCTAGATCCAGATTCCTATTAAGCATCTTAAGAACCTCTAGGGATTGTCATTCCCAACATCTCCCTGGGAACCTATTCCAATGCCTGACCATCCTAAATGTGAAAAAAAAAAAAAAATCTGATTATCTATCTATCTATCTATCTATCTATCTATCTATCTATCTATCTATCTATCTATCTATCTATTTTAATGTAATATGGGTATGAGAGCATAGTACCTCACTTCTAATACACTGGAAGGTATATGCTCTTCATCAGGAAGGACACAGGATACTTGGGGAAAGGAAACTGCTACTCAGCACTAAAAGAATGACAGCTAATGACTGCGATTTAAAAGGGAAAGCTGAATTAATTACTATGGCATGATGATTTCATTCAGTTGATTTTATTTTCTGCAGAATTTATCACTTTCCCATGGTGGGGTACCAACTTTAAGTGAAGAAGTAGGCATCCTTCAGAGATGCTGCTATTGTGCTCATGAGACTTGCACTACCTATCCCTGTGAAGTGGAAGGCTGTCATCCCAGCAATGGTCTGGGTTGGTAATGGCTGTTGTTACCTTGCACCAGGTATGGTAAGTGATAGCTACACAGAGAGGTGTCATTTCACAGTGCTGCTGACCACAGCTGAAATCACACCTTTTACAGCATAAGAATAAGGAGTTCAACACACAACACCAACTGTATTATATACAACATATGTACTTCATAGCACGAGTGCTATTTGCTAAGCCTCTGACTGCTCCTTACTCGGTAAATGCCCACCTCCAGAGGTTACACAGCCAAATCTCTCCACCCACCACAGTTTTCTAAGTGAACCAAGCCTCTGCTCCTCCTCAGTACTCCAGCTATTTTCTTACTTTTTACTGGTACAAATCATGAAGCAAATGGGGAAAATGAGGCCACCCGACTCATAAGAGAAGAGGTTTTCCTCCCAAAGGAGCACACTGCCTGTCAAGCCTGAAGTCTAGCCAGGTAGTTCTTTATCCATTCCCCTGCTGGTGCCTGCAGCATTTTTCATACAGCTCTCCTTCTGCCAGGTTCAGCAGGGAATCAGACAGTGAATTCTGACAGTTGCAGCTCTGACCTGAGGGACCAGCAAGCCTGGTTCTAGCCCCTGGCACTTTAGCATCCCATTTAATCGGTGATCCTGGCTCCTTCTCTGCTCCACTCTGTTTTCCTGAGAATATGGAGCACAGACTGACAGACAGGATCAATTTCCATTGCAGCTGCAATTCACAGCTCATTTCTCTGGAACTTCGCTCTTTACCTTTTACCACAAGTACAATGCTTTTTCAGAAACTCAATTTCAGAATCACAGAGACATTTAGGTGTATTTTTAGCATCTTGTCATTGATCATCAAAACTTGAGTTTGAGATGAAAACTCAAGACTGGAAGTTTTGTCTTTTCATCACAGCCTGCACAGACCTACTGAGTTAAGAACAAGAAGGGAATGGCATGGTGATTTTCTGCCTCTCCATGGGTACTCCAGTAGCTGCAGACATCTGGTCTGTGTTAGATACTATTTGAAAGGCACCTAACAATAGGAATTAAGAATTTATTTCTTGTCGAGACAAACTATTAGTGGAGTTTAGCTATGCAACAACTCTCAGGACTGAAATTTCACATCAGACTCTATTGTCCTTCCACAGGAAGTATGGGATAGATAGAACAGGAAAATAAATATATAATGAGAACTGAATATTGAAGATATTATCCACAAAACAGCTTTTCAAAACATAATAGTTAGTTAATAATAATTAAAAGTAAAGGTTTCACAGATTGCCTAAGCAGGCTTGTTCAAAACACTTAATATCTTTTCATATCAATTCCCTCTGGGTAAAGGGGGAGCCACAGTACTCTAGCATCAGTATCCAGTGGTGTCATAGAGAATTTCATGAATGCCTGCAAAGAACTTGCACATTACAGTGGTGGAGACCACCTGCAGGGAAACAGAAAACATGGCTTGTGAGCCAGCTGCTATCAAAGTAACAACATTTGGTTTCTTTCTAGAAAACAAATCTCCCTGTTTGTATACATCTACAGTCAATGCCAAACAAGAATATAGGTAAAATAATTTACTTGTTTGGCTTGTCCTCATTTGATTTGAAATCTAATCTACACATGACTACTAACAATTTGAGGCTGTTTGCAAATTTGGTAAGACAGTTGTGTAAAAGATCACATTTAGCTGTGATGGTGGGATTTTTACACTGTTATTTTTTTCATCTGAGTTCTTCAACAGATTGAAGTTCAAAAAGAGCTCTTTGCTCCAAATGCCACATGATTTATCTGAACTGATAACAAAGCAGGGTTTTTCAAATTCCAGTTTCAAAAACTGCAGAATGCAGTTGATGAAAGAAACAATGAGCAAGATTTTGGGTGGTGCAATTTTGCAGTTTTTTAACACATTTTTATTTCAGTCAGATTTGTTAATACAAAGAACTGCTTTGCAGTTAGGATCAGAGGAAGAAAAAGAACACTTTAACCACATGATTTTTCATACTGTCCATTATTTGAGTTATAAAAGAAAGTATTCAAACAAAGAAACAAAGGGACAAATGACTCATGAACAGAATCAAAATCCTAATATAATGATGGTGGTGTGATTGTACTGCCTAGTCCCACTATTTAAAAATGAAAACAAAGACTAAGATGCCAGTGTGCACAAAACTGTTGAAGATCCAGAAACAACCTTTGAGTTAAGAGCAGCACATTAGAAGTTGGTCATTTTACTCATCTAAGAGCACAGCATGTTCAGGAAACAACCAAAAATGCTAAAAGCCAGGCCAAAATAATTGTAGATTTGTGAAACACTGGTGTCATATGGAATACTTCTACTTCCTGTCATGGAGCAGCCATGGACATTGATAGCAACAGCTACTAAGGTTATTCAGGAAAACACAGAAGACCACAGAAGATACTCAGCATCTCCAGGAAAGATTCCAAATTATTGTATTTAAAATTCTTACCAATATTTCATAATACTAACTGATACCATTTCCAAAAGAATACATTTCTACTTTTGCAAAACCACCTGCCTCCTGCAGAAAAGCAGCACTTCTATCAGTCCCTGACATTTTAAAAAATGTTGGGATCCAAGACCTGCAGAGTTTCAGTGCTAATGAAAGAAAGAACAATGAGACAGCAAAACAGAAATCATAGTCACCTGCAATGCCACAGAGGAAGGAATAATCAGGTTTTCTTATATATATAAAATAGATGCTGAAAACTAGACTATGACTGTTTCTGCCAATTCTCAGTAAAATGTCTTCTTTTTAATTGTATTAATTTTAGAAAAATTTTCTTATGTTTGATTATATTCTTTCAATTATATTATGTTCCACAGTCACAATGTCAGTGAAAAAGATGAACAGAAAGATGTACATACTCTAAAATTAGTGTACTAGCTTTGAGCAGTAGCCCGTGAGGATCCTTTTGCACCCTCGTTATTGCAGACTTAAGAGCACTGAGAAGCAGGAATAAGCCTTCTGCACACATTTCCCTCAGCAGCTTTACTATCATGATCAGCATCACAGAGTCACAACGGTCAGAGAGATGGTATCAACAGGACTAGACTGAAGTAAAAAAGAAAAAAAAAATCTCAGTGCACCCGCTACCACAGATAGTTTTCTTTCTCTGGACTAAACCACTTCCCATCATCTGAGAGCTGGAAGATTCACATTTTTGAGCATGTGCCCATACTCAGCCTCTGCTTCCTTGTCAAGATGCCAACAGTCTACCAGCTGAAAGAGAAAAGCCAGTATCACCCAAAGCAACTCTGCCGTGCTGCCAGATGATTATAGCTAATGCCATTCTTCTTCAGTATGGAAGCAGATGCAAGATCACGCTTCCACTGATTTTATTATTTATTATACACACTCTTAAGTAGTGTGTAGGTAAACCTTATGCATCTGGATCAGGTATGACAAAAGCAAGTTCCCCCAGTTTATATCCAAAGAAACTGAAACTGAGAAGAAATTGAATTGCCTGCTGAAGGTTGCAGTTCAAAAGCCATGGAATCCTAGTTCTTAGTCTCATTTCTAACTCATTAGAACACAACACTGATATATGCTTTTTTCCTCTGTACTTTGTGGCCAAAAGAAGTTAATTCCAAAATGTGTGAAATACTCGCAGCTCACAGCAACAAAATGAATAGGCCAAGTTCTTGTAATAAGCCAGCCTGAATCCTCACTCACTTCACAAATTCAACCGTGAGATATAGTAGAAGTCTACTTTTACCAGGAAGGATCCTAAATAATAGCATCACATCATCACTAAGAGAATTTTTTCTGTGCTATTTCTATATAAGACACAAGCTAAGATATAGGAATTGTTGGGAGAGAACCATGATATTTAGCCAACTATAGAAGATTAATGGTGAGCAAACTCTAATAAGCATCTAAGGCATCAGCTCACTGCTTACAAATATTAAGTGTAGCTGTTCCTTGAAACCAGATCAGGAACTTTATTTAAACTTTTAGTAATATACTATTACAAGCACTTGACACAGAAACATGAATGATTGATAAAATAATGCAGGAGAATTTTCTTAATGTTTTATCTCTTCTCCAATTAATGGCTACATGTATTCCATGACGCCTATGTCTTCAGGCTGACATTCACAGCAGCAAAATATATTGGCCTAATCAATAACACCCTTGTAATCATCCATTCCATCCTTTTAAGGGTAGTAACATTTGTTGAAGTGTTGGTTTCTATACAGTATTTTCTTTCAACAGAGGGCTGATATGAATAGTTCACTTTATAGTAAAATTTAAATCTGAACCCATGTAAATTTAATCTAATATTTCTTTATGTTGTCATTTTATAGGTATACTCTAAATGGTAAATCATTTAAATTCTAATACATTTAAATAAGGTATGAAAAAAACCCATAATTTCATATATTTTTGTCGAATTACCTACATTACATGATTACTCCTTCACAATCAAAATCAGATTTTAAGTATGAATGATACAAACAAGATTACATTCCAAATCTGCAACACAGATTTTAGTTGCTTGTTTAAAATGACATACCTAGCTATTCAGTAATCACTTTATAATAACCCCTTTCATTTCTAAATCTTCTTAGCCATCAGGCACTAGTGAGGAAAATGCTGGCAGTGGTTTTTACAACTACACATTAGTTTAATATTTCATGACAAGCTAATTCTACAGAGTTTGAAAGACAGACAAGCATGTGTTCTTAAGGTATTCTTTCTTTTGCATGAAGAAAGCACACATCTAACTGAGGAATGAAAAATAAAGAGTGCAGACATATACTTTCCACTTCACACACATGGCAGTAACAATTTATCCCAACTTCACCCTGGAAACTTCCATGAATATGTAAATCAAGAATTAAAAGGTGGTGACAAATAATTATCTGAAGAATTACCATATTGCAAATGAAGTGCCTACCTCTGGTAGAAGCTGCCTTTGGTAGGTCTGCCTTTGAGAGATGCTGGATCAGAATGATCTTTGAGGAAAATTGAAGTCAAATGAGCTGTGATGTATATACTGTCCATCTCGATTGAACCTATCACAGGCATTTCAATTTAACCCTTTGAGTTACCACATGACTGCTTTACAGTGTCATTATTGTCCTTTTCTATCACTTCTTCATAATTTTTTAACACAGCACATCATCATCTGCTGATCTGACACAGACACATTTAGGCAGACCTGTGCACACCTGTGGCACCTTTCAGAAGCTGGAACAGATTTACAGACCAATTTATACAGAGTGCAGATCAGATGCTGTTCATATTTGAGAAGATGCAGGGAAAATGAAGCTGAAGACCTGAGGAATTGCTTTTGTGGCCACCTTCTTCACACATTTACCATGACACAGAACTGTGTTCAGTGAACATAAGACCATCTGGTTTCCTTGGTCGATACACAAACTTTCAGATATATTAAGGAATGGTGCAGGTGGATGGCTCATAATTGAGCATATTCATGAGTACACAGGGAGACACAACTTGACCAAACACTGTAAACAGGGGAAATTACATGAACGTAACAAACACTCTTCTTTTCACTTCTCAAAAAATGGGATCCCAGGAGAACATTATAAACATTTAGAAGTTATAGTGTGAGGGAAGAATCCAAAAGAATTCTTCTAGCCCATTTTCCTAGAAATGGCTGGAATACATCTAGGGCATTGCAAGATGGTAAAGCATTCTTTCCATACGCTAATACGGCACATGTGTTTTTTACAGTGCCCCAATCACCTTCTGAGTGTGACTGGTACTAATAGCAATGCCATACACTGTTGCTCTGCTGTGTGACATGATTAGAATGCTCAAAATCCTTACATTTTATGGTACAGCTGCCTGAGTTACCCCTAAAGCCAACCAGAGAAAAGATAAACCATTGTGTAAATCAGTGAAGGTTTCAGCTGTTCAATACCTGCCCTGAAAGCAGAAGCCCAGAGACTGTTTGTTATGTTGCACAAAAGAATAAATGGGCAATGCTGTTTCACAGATCAGTCAGAATGAGATGTAGCAGTGTGTTCTGGTTATCGCTGTGGCCTATTGCCACTGACAAATCACATTATCTTAGACCTGTTAAAGACAGTGGTGGTAGCTAAATTGGGGATTGAAAACAGAACCTAGATTGAACCTTGATGACAGGACAACATGGTCATATAAATCTATGTACAAAAATCTACGTAAAATGTCACCAATCAATGTTACTAATCTAAAGAGAGTATTTACCATTCTTTCTAATCTGACATGTGCAATGAACCTTAACCAAATGATGTACAGTGGGATCAGTTCCGACAACTCTCAAATGCATAAACCTGATAAATGAATCAGATTCTCTTAATAACTGGTAAAAGAAACTTTGAGCTTACATACATGTCAGAGGGGAAGAGAATATTCTGTCTACCTACTACACTATTATGTGCTAGTTACTATAAACATGTAAGAACTGTAAAGTTGATAAGATAATCTGTTTAATTTGTGACAAGACTCACTTCTCGAATGAATCTCCTATGTATTTGCAACTCGGTCTGGATACACATCCTCATGTTAGGTCCATCCTCAGGACTTTTACAGGAGCTTCATCCAAATCCAAGCAGTACTGAGTAATTTAAGATGTTTTTTCACCCAAAATCGCAAATACTGTCTTTGTCTTTAATACTGCCACTAACTAAAACATTTTTTTCGGTGTCAGTTGCAACATTCAACTATACATAATATTTTATAAATTAAAGTTTTTGAAAAGTCCCTACATTAAGAGGAGACACTCTTGATTTATTGGTTGAATATATTAAAATTTTTTTTCCTGCTATATCTAGAAAATACTCCAAGAAATCCCACACATTTCTCCCTCTCTGGCAGATGTCTTTGAATTTTCTTTGACAGCTCAAGAAGTTATTTACCACCAGTCTTATTTGCTATGCCACTCCCCATAAAAAGCAAACATAAGAAACTCTGCTTGCTGATGAAGGGAATTTATATTGTTACACTGAAGCATGAAACACAGAAGAAATCAGCCTATCATGGTTAATGATACATTTTAGTAAGAAAATAAACTGCCAATGGAAGAGAAAGAACAGCTGGGAAAAAGGGGTGTACCGGATGGCAAACTGCTGTGAGGTTAATTCTTTTTAAGATTTAACAGAGTCCGAAGATTCCCACAAAAACATATAGGCCTGGGAATTTGATATCTGCTTCAATACAGAAATATATAATTAAAAAAATACAGATAAACAAACACAAGAATGGGATAAAGAAAAAAAAATATTCTTTTGTGTAATGTGTATTACATATTAGTTAAGCCTGTGTTGTTTATTTCCTGTAAACCATGCTTTATTTCCATACATGATCTTGAGCCTGTTTTGTTTATTTCCTTTCTCTAGTCCTAAAGATTAAACATTTATCAGGACTACATTTCCCTTTGTTGCCTCCAGCATCCTTTGCTTTAAACTCTACATGTCACTTTGCATTTGGTATGTCCTTTTGCTTCTTCCCCTCCTCTAAACTTGGTCCTGTCAAATGCATTAAAGACCTGTGCAATTATGCCAGAACCATAACTGACATGGAAGAGCACAAAGCAGCAATCAAATATTCACAAAAGAAGAGGTGATGGGAGGTTGCTGAAGTACCTGTGAACATGAGCAAAGGAGAGGAGCCAGGACTATATTAAGTTTCACTGGTCCAAGACAGGCAGTTGCTCTTCTGTTGAGACAGAACCAGATCACTTTGCAGATCACTCAGGAGCCCTGTATCCCAATTTCACCACACAATTCAAGGAGAACAGAGTAAAAGTGCACCAGATATAAAGTGGTGTGAAAAATTACAGAACTGCATGCGACAGCAATTAAATAAATCTGAAAACTAGCTAATTCTATCACCAATGACTTGGGATTCAAAGTCCATTAAGCATTGTTTTTTTCCAATTGAACTGAACTAATGGAAAATAATTCCTATGCTGAAAAAGGTCATACACCAAGTAATAAAAAACAAGTACTGTACAGTCACTATTCGTAAGTTATTCTAATTTGAATTTATAAATTGATGACATCTGTTATAAATCATGCAGTTTTCTTCTAAGCACAGAAATTTCTCATTGCCAGCTTTGTATTTATCACAATTATGAAACTGAAAAATTCAGGATAATAAGTTACATGGAGTTTGTGAACTGCTCGGAGTTTGTGAGGTTTTAATCTTTCAGCATGCTTTTCCTAACAAAACTGGGAAGAAAGTAAAGAGGAAGCAAAAAATCATAAAATCCAAATCTATAGAAAGCAACGAGCACCTATAATATCTCAAAACCGGCAGTTCCCAGAGTTTTAGGTCAATGAATAGCCACGGAGATGTCCTTATTTAAAAATGAAAATAAAGTTTTAAAGCAGATTTAGAAAATAGGAAATATTCAGAAAGATATCAACCATACATTTTAAGAATCAAAATTTGCATTTGCATAATAGAAAATATAAGCTCTTATTGTAACTCATAATTGAACCAAATGAGAAGCCGACAATAGAAGAGCTCCTGCTTTTGAATTTGCAGAATGGTGCAGGGGTTGTCTGCTATAATCTTGAATTATAATGATGCTTATTTTTTTGTCAGCAATCTACATGCAAATAAAAATGGTTTGCTGTATTTAGTATATATATGCACACAAAATCTAGAAATATTCATACAATGCATTACCAACTTAAGACTAGAAATTTCTTGATAACTGAGCATCTGGTTTATGTTTGTTTATGCCTGCCAGTAGGACAACTGCATTTCAAACTGTTTCTGTAAGAACAAATAATTTAATTGACTTGTAATAAGGATTTGTGATATTCAGAACTCCATTTCCAATAGGTAATCTACAAAACCAGAAACTAGCAATTAATAAGGTATTATAAACATTAATTGATCTTGCTGTAGTAAATAATAGAATCATAGAGTTGGAAGGGACCCACAAGGATAATCTAGTCCAATTCCTGGCCCTGCAGACAACACCCCAAGAGCCACTCGTGCCTGAGAGCACTGTCCAAATGCTTCTTGAATTCTGTTAGGCTTGGTGCGGTGACCACTTCCCTGGAGAGCCTGTTCCAGCCTTCCAGTGCCCAACTACAAGTGAAGAACTTTTTTTCTGATATCCAACCTAAATCCACCCTGGCACAACTTCAGGCCCTTTCCTTGGGTCCTGTCACTGGTCAGCTCAGAGCAGAGATCAGTGCCTGCCCCTCCTCTTACCCTCACAAGGAAGCTGTAACTGCAATGAGGTCTCCCCTCAATCTCCTCTTATCCAGGTAGAACAGAGGCCCCACATGTTCCCCTTATGGCTTCATCATCTTTGTTGTCCTCCTTTGGACACTCTCTAATAGCTCAGTATCTTTCCTACACTGTGGTGCCCAGAAGTGCACACAGCACTCGAGGTTGTGCAGCACCAGTGCAGAATAGATGCAAACACTCCCATGAGGTTCTCCTGGCTGAATCTCAAAAGTAAACCACACAACCAAAATGGAAAAAAAAGTCACAGTAAGATAAAATGACAGACACTCAAAGTCCTCAAAACCTTGTTTGTCAGATCCAATCCATCACTTAAAGTCTTGTGTGGATCAGTATTATCCACAGAGGTAAGTTTTAGTGGAAAGATCCCTGTATTGGAGAATATGAAACCTTGGCTCAATTTCTGACTTAGGTACTTGCCACTGTAAGATCACAGAAATCCCATTCAATAACTCCAATCTAAATAACTAAATCCTCTGTTTGCCAAGTACTTTGATATTTATAAAATCATAAAACAGAATCATGGAAATGTTAAGTTGGGAAAAGACCTCTAAGATCACTAAGTCCAACCATTAATCAGCACACTGCCATCACTAAACATCATTCCCAAGTGCCACATCTACATATCTTCTAAATACCTCTGGGGATGGTAACTCCATCACTTCTCTGGGCAGCCTCTTCCAGGGCTTGACAATCCTTTGACAATTTTCTTTCCTTGATACCCAATATAAACCTTCCCTGGAACAAGGTGAGGCCATTACCCCTTGTCCAGTCACTTATTACCTGAGAGAAGGGACTGAAATCCCCTCCCTTAACCCTCGTTTCAGGTAAGCGTAGAGAGGGATAATGTCCCCAGAGAGCTTCTTTTCCACCAGGCTAAATTATCGCAGTTTCCTCAGCAGCTCCTCCTAAGATATGTGCTCTAGACTGTTTACCAGCTTCACTGGTGTTACATTGGAAGGAGATATTGTTACTTTTCCAGTATTCTTTGAAAGCTGAAAGAAAAGCAACATGAAGATCAGGGTATCTCTAGCTATTCAAATGCTGAAGGCACTTACCAACCCGTACAACTGTGCGATTTTCACCTTTCATGCCTCCAATTCTCAAATCCCTGGAGTAGGAAGGTGGAGAAGGTGGATCTGGTTTAGGAAAGTCTTGGTGGGGGGACTAAACTGGGGAGGACCTTTCCTAAACCATGAAACAGGTGAGTTAGGACGGCGTCCTGGGTCAGCTGCCCAGGTGCTGGCAGATGATCTCTAGGGCGGCCTCTGTGAGGAGATGCCAGGCTCCAGCTGGCTCCAGCCAACACACTGCAGGAGATGGCTCTGAGCATGGGTAACCTCACTGTTTCCATTTGTCTCTGTTTCTCGCTACTCAAGTCTATTTCAAATCACAAAAAATCCTATTAATTCTTCCCAAGTTGAGTGTATTTTGCATCTGATGGTGACTGGCAAGAGATCTACTTCTCTTTACCTTGATGCATGACCTTTTCCATCTTATTTTGTCCCTCATCCGGTTGAGGAAGGACTTTAAGATAGCAACACGTCAGGCAGCCAGAGCCAGCCAAGGTCAGCCCACCACACATTAGTTTGGTATTTTGAAGTTTTCAGTTGCATTCAGGTATAGTGAGTGTTCCCTGAATTAAGAACACAGTGTCAAGGCCTCCACAGAGAGCAGCCTAAAACAGACAAGAAATTTTGCACTATAAAATTTTTTTGTGTGTTTAATTTTTGATGAATTCACACTGCATTAGTATTGGAGCAGAAAGAAATCATTTTAAACTCTATCAGCACTAGCAGCATGTAACCATAGTAATTAAAACAATATTATTTTTTAAAATTACAAAAGACTACTCAAGACACATGAAAAGGAAGTACCCAAGAAAGAACATCTTTCTTCTGATAACTACAGCTCGTTAAGTCTGGAAAATTATTAAGACACAGACTTTCTTTACTCTTGCTAAACAATTAGTTAGATATGCCACAGAGTAATGATTTTAATTAAGAATTAAATTAAACAGGAGTTTCCATGGACAGAACTTTCAAGAAGCCTTAAAGCAAATTACTGTTAGATGTCCAAGAATATTTTGACCAGAATTTTCCCTTCCCTTTGTTTAAATGAAGATTTCACTACCTCAGTTCATATTTACAAGTATTCTAATACAAGATTGGCTCCTAACTGGGAAAATACCACACCACCAAAACAATAAAAAGTTCATTCTTTTACTAGCTAAAGCAGGGGGTGCTCACACAACAGCTCAGAAGTATGTAAATGCTCTTTCAGCCCTTTCACTGAACTGAACATCTAATACTACCATGAAGAATACAGGTGAACAGGGGTTGGAGGGACTCCTCTTTCATACTGCAGTCCTTGCTTATGACAGAAGAAAAAACACAGAAGGCAACAGCAAGGAACCACTTCAGCACTAATTTTTATAAAAATGTTTAGCATGGTATAAAAGCATTCTTGATTTAACTCACTGATCTGAAACTTCCAACACTGGCTTCTGCCAATAATAAAAAAGAAATTCTTGGAAGTGTTACAGTTTTTCAATATGGCAAGACGATCCCTGGAAAGAATCTGCTTTCAATTATGAGCTAAAATAAGAGAAGAAAAGCGTTTCTGCAAGCCCAAGTGTAGTTTTCTCTCTGAATTCATGAGTGAATTCAACCACTGCACAGCCATGTCATGTGGCTGTCATAGCAAAACTTCTGTAGCTCACTACAGTGAAAAAAGATATGCAAGTTCAGAAGACATGTATCCCCTGCCCTTTCCAGCATGCTGCAGAACAGCAATTCCCCCAGGATCATACAGTGCAAAGGACCCCTGTATGGGGGATCCCCCTACAGCAAGGAGACCTGAAAAGCTCCCAGACATACTGAGGCCCATTAGTGAAAGCAAGTTGGCAAAGGCCTTAAGTTTTGCCTTAGTTGGACAGGAGTGTGGATGACATACTCCTGGTATGTGAAAACAGTTAGCACAGACAAGTCGCATGTGTTCTCAGGTTTCCCATCATATACCCAATTGTCACCTAAAGTCAAAGTACAACACTTCCACGAACAACAAGAGATTGGAAAATTTAAGTTCAACCTCTTATCAATATTCAGAATGATATCCTATCATCCTTCTCACTTGGGGTTGTGTTTGAGCATACAAATGCCCTGGGAGAGATGTTCACCATAGCATTATCCCTGTGCATACATCCAATATTATGACATGTCCTACGCTTAAGTTGCATCCCAAGAACTTCCATCCTTCCTGTCTCACTTTCTGAGTGACAGGTGTGGTAAAAGCTGCTGGCTGACACAAACTGTTTTTTGGGGTTTTTTTCATTTCTCTCCACTGCCCTTGGCAAAATGCAGCAGAAGTGGAGATTAGAAGAGAGACTTCAGCTATTCTCAGCTACCTACAGGAAGCGTGGGTGACCCACAGCAGACAGACATATAATTGGAAAATGAGGGACCTCAAGGATGCTGGAAACCTTTGGTTATTCCTACAGCATGCAGAGATGTTTAGCAAAATCTGCAAGTTACCCAGACTCCCTGATAAAAAGCAGAAGTGCCAAATGTCTCATCAGAAAGTCTTCTTGGTTCTTGTTGACTGTTTAGCTTAGCAGATTCAAGGCATATGAAAAAGCAGCTGAATAAAGACAAAGTTTGATTATTTGAATCAGGCTTTGGCTCACAATGTCACCTCTCACTGGAGGGAAGCACTATATGTCAATGCTGTAGCTGAAAGACAAAAACAGGTAGTGTTTATACATGCTGTGCAATGCCACCTTACATATTTTAAGAGGGCTTTAAAACCACAAACAGAAAGCTTAAAATCTGAACTTATTATTATGGCGATTTTCCTTTCTAGCACAGGGAAGTCTAAAGCATGCATTTTTACAAGTTTATGCCAAATCACTTATCCAAATTTTCTTTAGATAAATTTGCAGAAACAAGACTAAAAACACATAGAAGAAGTTAGTTACAACTGGCAGTACAAACCCTAGGAGACTTCTGGCAGCTTTACAGGCATTAATTACGGTCCATACAAGCTTATCCCCATGAATTCACATAAAATAAAGCACTAATTCAATCTACAGTTTTCAAAAGCATGAACAAATGACTCAAGATTCAACCCTGTTGTTTATGATGTTGCTAGAATCTCTTGATAAAGGTAAAGCCTAATGCTTGTAACTATAGCCACATTATTTTTTACAATATGTTCAGCAGGTCATATGATTATCTACATGACTGCATGTTGTTGAAACAATTTTGCTCTCAGTGGAACTGAAAAGCTATTTAAAATTCAAACAAATAAACCCATTAGATTCAAAAGAATTTGCAACTCATTTCAGTTTTTAAAAACAGAAATAGCTCTACATAATGATCAGGAAAACTACCTCTTAAGAGAGAAACATATGGACAACAAAATGAATATAGCAATACTGTGGAGATGAAAGAAATACGTGCAGGACGGCTGTTCTATATATACACAAAGTATTCTATTTTTGCCTAAGGACTGTCTGGAATATCCTGAAATAAAAGTCCTAATAGTTGGTTAAACTTTCTCCGTTTATTTTAAGGAAGAATGA
This sequence comes from Taeniopygia guttata, assembly GCF_048771995.1. Taxonomy (NCBI): domain Eukaryota; kingdom Metazoa; phylum Chordata; class Aves; order Passeriformes; family Estrildidae; genus Taeniopygia; species Taeniopygia guttata. The sequence continues at coordinate 101,582,994 of NC_133026.1, forward strand.
AGAAGAGCACCTGAAACATTCTGAAGGCACTTACCAAAACCACTGACTCCCCATGTAACATCCCGTAGCCATTAAAAAGATCACTGTATATACAAAGCCACTATGAAAATGTAACAGGGACAAAAATGTCTGACAGTATCACAGACTACACAAAAAATGCTGAATTCCTTTATTTAATTGCAAGAATTAAAGAATTTTATTCTCTCTCAATAAAGCTACAGAATTGCACAAAAAATGCTGGTATCCATTTCAGCTCTCTTGTGGTTCTCTCGTGTATTATATTACATTTAGGTTTAGATGAGTTGTTCGTCCACCAGGAGAGAAATTTAGCAGTTATCTGCAGATCTCTCTCTCCTGTGTAAATATATTTTTACATGCATTTAAGTCTGGCAGTTCATATGGTAACAGTAATGATTACTGTTTCTCTTTAAAACATATCCACATATCCAAAATTTAAGTAAAGCCATGTCAGTACATTAATTTTTATCATGAACCCAATTATTAAGTAATATAAAAAAAGGTATATTATATTATATTAAGTAATACAATAAAAGGTATTTAAAATTTAGTATCATTTTCTTTCCGGAAATTAAGACAAAATAATTCATAAATAGCTTTTTTAGTTTAAAGAGCAGTGGATAATCATAGAAGTTATGGAAAGAAAGTAGAGAAAAATCACATACTGCATGAAGAGCAAGGAGAGCGTACTATAAGGACTTAGGTCAGAACAGCAAAATACTCTTTATAGCATAAACATGATTTCACAAAATACAGGACTCCTGTTCTTGACTCCCATCAAGTTTATGGCTGGATCTCATATGAGATGTTTATTAATAAGCATGTCTGGTGAGAAAAAATTGAGCTCTTTGTGTGACAGCTGGTCTACAGAACTGTCTTAAGTCACTGCAGACTGCAGATCACAGCCAGTCCTTGGCAGTCCAGGCACAACTGGCCAGAAATGCTGCAAGGGCAGGAGGAGACATTCTCAAGTGTTGGGGAGGGAGGGGCAGCTTACACTGCTTTCAGTAGTTACAGGAGAGAGCATCCTTGCTGTTGAGCAGAACTTAAACAGCAGCAAAGACAAGGTTGAAGTTTACGGAATGGAAGCTGTTGGCAAGATTCCGGACACGAAAAAAGTTTTCTGTACAGAAGAACCATAAAAAATTAGAAGATAATGGAAAGAAGAGAGAACTTTAATTACCATCTTAGCAATTATTCCAATCAGAGGAGTATATAGATAGCGCAATCTATACACTCATTATGATGTGAATGGTCATTGCATTTCACTTTGAGCTTGTTTTTCTAGATAAAGTATTTTTACAATAATGTTGTGGAAACAGAAAATGTACCTCGTATAATGCAATATCTGAGGTGGAAGAAGAGCCAAAGTCCTTCGTATAAATCAAACATTCATGGCTTGAGGCACAGGGCAAAATGGAGCTGGAAATTTTTAAGCTTTCTTTTCGTTTTGCAACTGACTCTACTTTCTAAAAAGTACCTGCTTCACTTGCATCCAAAAGAAAAACAACTTCATTAGGTGGCAAATGGCTCCCCTTGTGACCACAGGCTAACATTCCAATCTTGTATTATAGTAAAATATTGCCCATAGTAAAATACACTCTGTCATTTTTGGTCAGGCAGCCTGATATCTAATGTACAAATCCGGGGGCAGAATTGGGCACCTGAGTGCAAATGAAATAAATCTATCCTTTCAACAAAAGACAAATTACAATGTTACAAAGCTAAGGCAAGCATATTGCCTAGGGTATCTGCAAGGTGCTTGCAGACTGTTCACCTACTAGTTGTAAAGTAAGAAAATAGAGGACTGGAGGTTCTTGTCCTACACTGATACAGCAGACCTGAGGTATCGAATTTAAAAAAAAAAAAGCAGTACGTTCCAAACATTTTTCATTTCAATTAATTTTATTTTTTTGTTAATTACATATTTTCACTTAATGTTCTCTCTTCACTCCACATGATAGTTCTTTAATATTTCATACCAATATCTTGTGTGATTAAAAAGACAAGATAAAAATCCACTGTCATTAATTATTTGATGACTACATAGATCTCACAAAATAAAAAGCTTCTATGATTTTTGTGGTACATTTTGGATGTTTTGCAAAATTTTAAAAGCACTCAAAGAAGGGTTTATGCCAAAAAAACCTAGGTAGGTATAGCCTGTGATACAAAACAGCATTATATCTGAGCAACATTTTCATTCAAAATAATGCATAAGCATTTAGTATGTGGTGACCTAAGGCTTGAGCATACAGTTTCTGGTTTATCCATTAATTTCTATGTTTTCAGGAGTAATACAATTTGGCTATGCTATTTGTTATGCATCACTGGTTTATTCTTTCAACAGAACTATGAAAGCATTTCCTGTCTAATGAAAGCATTTACTGCAGTGCCCATCTTTAGGAATAACGAGAAGCCTGCACGAGGTGATTTAGTCTCCACAATCAGGAGACATTTCTACCTGGCAAAATCAGGAGACATCTCTACCTGGGAAAACATTTTCTCCAGTCCTCACAAGCTTTGCTGACTTCCCTTCTTTGACAAGTTTGTGACTCCTAGCAAATGGATTCATAGTAGATTTGTTGATAATGATATTTCTGACTTGCAAATGCTCCAATGTCATGTTTTGGTAACTGGAAACCAACTGTAACTCAAGGATTTGGAATGCATGCAGCATGGACCTCAAAAATCCATATGGCAACTAGGCTGTTGTGATTGCCAAGCAATGAGCCTGTCCTACCAGACTGATGACAAATTTAGTCTTACAATCTGTCATGACATTTTCCTGGAGCAATTCAATTTCTGTGAACAAGACAGTTTTCCTTGGTCATTTTCCTGCAAGGTAGAAGGCTGGCAAAGTGGAGACCATTTGTTCAGCTCTTAATATCCACTCTGAGATGAAATATCAGATCCACATTTATCCACTGGGCAAAAGATTTAATCTACATGAATCATATGGCTTCCACATGTGATAAAAACCAGGACATTAACTTTATAGATCACCCTACTGGAAAATGAAACAGCAATGAACAAAGAATGCTGAAGCCTAACATTTTATGATGGATGTCTAGGTTCTCCAGGGAGTCTAAATTCCCAAGAGGTGTATCGAAAGTACATTATCGCCACTTGCAGCTAATGCCATAAAGCTACAATAATTGAATGCAATATTCATTCTCTATGCACAATCTTTGCTTTGCATGCATTTTTCAGGAAAATACAATTTCTGGAATACACTGATTTCTTTCTAGAAGGCATGGAAATATGAGCATATTCTCTCTTTTCAGTCCACTGTAAAGCTTCCCCCAGCAGTCCACTGCTTAGCTAATGATACCTAGAAATACAAGGCGAGAAAAAAGTCTCATGGCTTTATTTTCAGCTAAGGTACTGTTATGAAATAATATCATTATGAAATCAGGTGAATCAGGGGCCTAACTAAAGGTCTGTATGAAGACACAGCATCTATGGCAAAAGCTTCTCATTTATTTGCAGTTTAGATGAGGAAAGCAGGCAATAGTTTCAGGTTCATTTAAAAGACAGGGATACTGCTGGTCCCAGGCCAGTTCTTTTTATCAGGTGTGGAGTCTCAGGCAGAGAGCAGCTCTGCATGTATATTACATCTAGCTTTGCTTTTGCAAGAAGAATTCTACTAAAATATCCTGACTTTGTGTTCTAGTCACTAAAAGGGTATAATTAGAATCAAAGGTCAAGTGTGCCTGCTTCAAGGCACTGCAAGTGCACAGACATGCTGGTTTTAAGCTGGGAGCATGACTGACATCTTCTAACTGTTCACAGAGAAACAGCATGGTGTTGCTATAACCCATAATTTGTAGATGAGAATTGTAGCAGCTGCTGATGCATCTAGCAATACTGGGAGCTGGTAGTGATGGAGTGGCTCCTGTTGTCACAAGAGAAGAGAGGGAGTGAGACTTGGCAAGTGACGGGAAGACAGCTCTGAAGGTGAGCAGACCCCAGTGTAATGTAATGAGCAGCTGACCTACAATGACCACTGTTACTTGGTGCCAGAACTAATCTCTCCACATTACTAGAGCTGCAAAGACCTACAGAATTTGGAGACCCTTTTCCAAAATGATGCCATTATTTCTGTATTAGCATAACTATAAACAATAGTTTTTTCAACAGTTGGTGTGCTTTCAGCATGTTATCTGAACTGTTTCCAAAGCTTAGGAGGTGTAACTAATAGCAAAGATGTTTTATTCAGTCTCTTCCTATCTCTTAAAATGCTCCTAGGTAGACAGGTAAAATTAAGGTAGTACAGGAAAACAGACTGCAGAATCAGAGCTTTCTTATACACTTAGAGGAAAGCTTCCAACTTAATTTAATACAACACTTGTTCTTACCTTTGATTACAAATTACATATTTAGAACTCTTTTTCTCCTGTTAGTGCTTGTGAATTTGATGAAGAAATGTGTTTAGATTTATCCTGTGTTCTCATTTTATGTCTCTCAACAGTTTTTTAATCTTGGAGTATTTGTTTGCATGACCACATAGGTCTGGTTCTCTTTCAAGTAGTAACTGTTAGGAACACTGAAACACAATGCAGTGCTTTCCTTATGCCATAATTAAACAAATTCAGCTCTCAGAGCATAATACAGAAGAGACTGACTGAAGTAGAGAGAATACATTTTGTATTCTTAATTGGAACTTGAAAGAAAAAAGAGGGAGAAGGGATGTAAGACAAAACCAAAAATAAATGAACATATTATTGAAGGAATAAAGCTCACAAGCAAGAACCACTGTTTTTAACTTTTTCATTAGTTTCTCATATACTGTGTTTGACAGAATTACTGCTCTGCTTGCTGACTTAATCCGCTCTCCTCCAGATATTGACAGTAATGCCACTGTCAAACTTGACACCTGTTTTTCATGTCCAAACATTGATTTTCTATCTTAAAGCCAAGGTATTTCATAAGATTAAACTCTTATCATTATCAGCAAAATATTGATTAGACTGAAATCTCTACCTGTAAATTTATAGCCTTAATTTCCAGTAGAAGCCTGCATTTCATCCGTTATCTTCAAGCAGATGAAGATGTAAAGGAGTTACTAACATGTCTAAACCAAACTGTGAGCTAGTTTCTCATGTATTTATTAAAGTTCAATGAAAACAATGAATAAATAATTACTTCTATATAATAGAAGAAGAAAAAAAACAAAACAAACAACAACAACAACAACAACAAAACAAAAAACAAAAAACAAAACAAAAAAAAACCCAAAAATGAACAAGCACCTGTTTAGGGCCAGATGACACAAACTCATAATTTTAACCCACAGACCTTACAGTTAATAAAAACTTAAGCAGAAATCCACAAGGAAAAAGCACAATTCTTCTAGTTGTAGAGCAAGAAAGGGGTTAAAGCACCCCAACATCAAACCCCCTCTAAGCCTCTGTACACTCAGCCTATTACCAAAGCCTGTTCTCTCTCTCTCCGTTGCACTACCAAAACATGACTCAGTCCCTTGGTTTCTGAAGCCAGTTATCCTGGCAACCATATTTCTCATATTGCATCAGAAATAGCAGAATTGCCTTCTGCCATTTGTGCTTTAATCTGATATATGTTTTTTTCAGTTTGTCATGCACTGTTTTATTATAGCTACCCTCCTCATCGTTGGGAGATACTAATTTTCCCTACATATTTCCAGAGTCAAGATCCTTCCAATTCTCTCTTCATTCATTAAGCTTGCACTCATTATTTTCTTTGTCTCCACTGCTCACCCTTGGCCTTTCACTGTTCTTTCTGTGAATCTACGTTTTCTCTCCACTGCCTTTTTTGTGGCCATTTTCGTATTCTGCCCCTCAACACTTTTTCCTGCTGTTCTTCAGAGCCAAGGTGATGTTAGTTTGCTACTGTGGAAACAACTCACAGCATTCTCCTGTAAAAGGGTCTGCAACAAGCATTGTGCTTTGTAATTCTAGCAGGTGCCTTATTTCACACAGGCAGGTTGAAACCTGGACCTATAAACTTATGACCACTGAAGAAGAGGGTTGGAAGCAGATTTTTAAAATGCAGAGCAATTTGTAAAAGCAGCCTATGAATAAGAGCTCTTCTGAGCATTAGAAACACACAAGGACACCTTCCAACAGACAGTGCACCTCTGAGATGACCAAGACTGATGGGAGATCAAGGGCCCCTTTTCTTCTTACTAGCCTTTAAAAAATCATTTTTTGCTCCTTTAGTTATAAATCATCACCATCTGTACATAGAAAAAACAAATGAGGCATTTTCACAGGGAACAAAAAGTAATTTGTGTTTCTAGAAATTATACGGTTCTGATTTAGTTGATTCAAAATGCATTTAAGAAATCAAATTAAGGATCAGAAGTTTGACTTCTTTTTCACCCAAACCTCTGGGTCTGGTAATCACAGCTGAACAAGGAAATGCATGTGAATGTACATATTAGTGAGAGTACATGTGAATGTACATTGAGTGAACCTTGCAAGTAACAAACATGGACTTCTAAGGTGAAATTTGTAATGACTTTATAATGAGGTTATTTTCATGAAACTTATATTCCAGAAGAATATGAAGTCTCAATACTTCAATGCCAAGATACAGGAATACATTTCTGACAATGCATGACAAATGACACACTTAGATGATGAGGTAAAGGCTAGGGATGTTGTCTGCCTAGAGTTTTCTGAAGCCTCTGACACCCTTCCCCACACTGTTCTCATGGAGAAACTGGTTACTCATGGCTTGGATGGGTGCACAGTTTGCTGGCTGGATAGCCAGGCCCAGGGAGTGGCGGTGGAGAGAGCTACATCCAGGCAGAAAGGCTCTGCAGAGGTATCTGAACATGCTGGATTGATGGGCTAAGACCAGCTGGATGGTGTTTAACAAGCCAAAGTCCCTGGTCCTGTACTTGGACAGTGCTACAGGCTGAGGGAAGAGTGGTTCGAAGGTGTTTTTGTGGAAAAGGACCTGGAAGTGTTGGTTGGCAGCAGCTGAACATGAGCCAGCATGTGCCCAAGTGGCCAAGAAGGCCAGTGGCATTCTGGCCTGTATCAGAAGTAATGTGGCAAGCAGGACCAGGGCAGTGATTGTCCCCCTGTACTTGGCACTGGTAAGGCCACACTTTGAGTGCTGTGTTAAGTCTTGGGTCCCTGACTACAAGAAAGACGATGAAGTGCTGGAAGATGTCCAGAGAAGGGAAAGGGAGCTGAGAAAGGATCTGGAGCATAAGGCTCACAGGGAGAAGCTAAGGGAGCTGGGATTCTTTAGCCTAGACAAAAGAAGGCTTGGGGGGATCTTACTGCTCTCTACAGCTTCTTGAAAGGAAGTTGTAGCCAGGTGGATGTTGTCCTCTTTTCACAGGTAACAAGTGACTGGACAGGAGAAAATGGCTTCAAGTTGCTCTAAGAGAGGTTAAGACCAGATATTAGGAAAAAACCCTTCATGGAAAATGTTGTCAAGCACTGCAAAAGGCTGCCCAGGAAAGGGATGGAGTTATCATTCCTGGAGGTATTTAGATGACATGCAGGTGTGACATGGTTGAGTGGTGGACTTGGCAGTGCTGTGTTAATGGATTCAGTGATCTTAAAGGTCTTTTCCATAGTCCAATTTTCCAGATTCTATGATTCTGTATGATCCCAAGAGTCTCATTCTCCGTGTCCTCCCTTCCTCCATTCCTTCTTCTTACTTATTCAAAAGAACTACTTTTACAATGAAAATGTCAATCTAAAGTAAGCCCATGGGATTTATTTAACAAACTTAAGTTGTTTTTAGCAGTACTGATAATGACACAGCTAGGAATGGAAATCTTATATAGTGATACTACAGAGTTCATGTTGGAAATAAAATAACTCACTCTTCATTCATTAGCCACATACTATGAAAAATATGAGAGAGATAAAATGACTGTAAGAAAAAATGCTAAATCTTGGCTATTCATTTATGTCTAGCTCTACAGTATCTGGAAGCACCTTTATACAGACAGACTGAAAAATTCCTGGAAATCAAGAGTCAATAGATGAGATTTACATGCTGAAACAGCAAACAACAAAAAAAAATCACAAACTACATAGGTTTCTAGGGGAAAAAATATATACATTTTTCAAATTATAAGCAAGTCATTTACACTGTTGATGTTGATACCCATTTCAGGGAGAGAAAAATGTACAATGTTCATTCATGACTGACAGAGTTGTGTCTAAAACCAGAGAGGTAGGTCATTACTCCTTCAATTTACAGTGCATAATAAAATTTTGCAAACTGTAAAAACATTATGCTCTGGGTTTATTCTGCTGATTTGGTAACATACTCTGGCTGGTCAGAGTGATATTTTACTTTTGAGCAATGCAGATAATCAATAACCTAACACAGAAGGGATTGTGCATATTAAGTCCCTAGAGACCACAAAATAATACATATATGTATGCAACAAAGTCCAATCTGCTGTAAGTTTCTCTATACAGATTTTTTTTGTTTATAACCTACAAAATTTTCACAGACTGCTAAATCTTGAAAAGCATATTTTATCTCCTATGGAGCAAATATGATGATGGTCAAAGAGTTATCCAAGTTTAGAAAACTACCCTCTGTACTTTCAACCCCTGGAGATGATAAGGAAACATATGACAAAGTTGATCGAATCACTAAGTACAGATGCATGCAAAGACAGAAATCAGTAGGGTGCAGCAGAACTGTGCAACCACCTTACAAACTATGGTAAAAAGAATACCAAAGAGAAAAGAGGTTTGGTATCAAACAAAAAGGAAAAGCATCCAGAATGGACATCAAGACAACTAAGTATGCAATGCTCCTTTTGTATGAGTATCCACTACAAAAATCAACTACTACCTACTGTTTGTCAAAAATGCCCATGCAAGGAGGCAAGATCTTAGCTTGTAGTAGGGAAAAAGAGGCACGCTGAAGGTTGGTTGGATCTAAGCTGGGTATTTGCCCACCTAGGCCTGTTGGTCACCCTGTTTACTTGAAAACTGACTATCTGGAAAACTTGCATGCAAGAGCTTGAAAGAGCAAAAAAATACTGTATGATTCTCCAAAGGCTATTTCTAAAACACTAAAGAAAGACACATGAAGAATTAAAGGCAGCTAGAACAACTAACTAGACTATGTGCAAGAAACAGAACTCCTCCTCACCCCTGCCAAATTAGCAGAAGACAAAAGAAGCCTTGCTAAAACCACAACATACATACAACATACATACATACAATAAAAACATTTTATTTCTTTGACAAAGCAACAGGCCTCAGGTTTGGAAGCAGAGACACATATGCTTTAACCTTATTAAAGCCTCTAACACAACTTTAAGTAAGTTTTCTATAACTCAAAGAAGCTAAAGAGGATTAGCCTAAATCAAAATGTTACACTGTGGACTCAAAAGAAAAATCCACTTGGAAAATTGCACTGAAAATGTAGTGATCTGGTACCCTGCCAAAGTGTAGCTGAAAGGCATCTGTCTAGGATCTGTAGCTATTAAAAATTATCACCTGTGGTGTGTGCAACAGCAAAGCTCAGATGATCTCGGCCAAAAATTCTGGAAAAATGAGAGGAATAATCCCACCCTACCACAACCATCGTGATACTATTCCTTAATTAGAACCGTGAGATGATGCCATGAGGCAGGAACAATGAGTTGCACAAACTTTTTCAAATATTTTTTATTTAGCAGTATCATATGTGAAAAAAGTAACACTGTTGGGACTACATAGGACTCAATTAGAATACCATTTTCAGGTAGTGGATAACCTTTTCTTTGTGTCTACAGCTGAAAAATTAGATTTGCATTGCAGCACAGAAGATGGAGTTTAGGGATTAGAAAAACTTGTAACTGCATGAACTGCTGCAATGGGTGGGATGAAGAAATTACAAAATCCAATTTCCTTGAGAACTTTCAGAAAGGTGGTCAAAAAGATGTCACAAAGAACAGAAATATAGTTGCATGCTTTATAGCATATCTTCAGACAGGGAAGAAAGAAAAGGCCTCTTGAAATGGAAAAACATACTGAACTATTTATTTAGGGTTTGGTTTGGCTTTTTATTTGGTCATAGATTTTACTAAGAAATATTCAAATATTATTACTGCACCATTATTTTGAAACATAGCTCTCAATTACTAATGTGGTTTGCTTTGGGCAAGCCTCTAGGAAATTCAATTTGACACTGTTTGCTTGAATAAAATTTCTTAGTAAAGAACACAAGAAATTAAAAAAGAGAACAGAGAGAGCTGCTTTCTTTCCAGGCAGAAGTTTCCCACTAATTGTTCCCTCCCATGCTTGTCTTTTGAAATCCAGTGCTACGTATGGACTAAATATCTAAAACTTCCAGAAACCTAGACAGAGGAAAGCGTAGCTTCCCCACCGGCAATACCTGACATCAGCATTAGAAAGAAAATGTTACTGACTCCTTTGAGACAGCACTATGTGATGAATAGAGAAGACTGAGAGCTCCAGGCTAATGGGTGGAATGCAGCAATCCCTTCTATATTTTGTGACTGTAGCTCCAGAATTCTATCCAGAAATCAAGATTTAATTTTGGCATTAAAAAGACCTCACAACCACCCCCCCCCCCCCCAAAACCATATTGCATTTGATTGCAATCACAGTGATGACAATAGCCTGTGTGCTACACATTGTTTTTTAATCTGCCAGTAATTTAAAACAATAGCTTCAGGAAATTTAAAGTCCAACTCTGATGTCAAGAAATCCTGAATTCTAAAACCTGTGTACACATCAACTAACTTCTTGCTCTTGTTGACTGGCTAACCTCTCTTCTTCCCAAGGAGCAGCTGGTGGCCACTCAGATGTTAAACTTTGGGATATAAGCCCCCTCTCTAGGGGCTTGTCAGCAAGTGCAGGAGAATGCACATAGAAGTGCTTGAACATGAGTGTTCATTTACAAATTAACACTTCTCTCTGCTAACAGGAGGTAGCTCACCTAGATATTAAATGGCATCCTAGCTGCATCCAGTTATATCTTCTTCCTCTCCTAAAGAAGCTTAAATGTAATGATGTCATGCCAATGAAAGTTTCATTTCTTTTGATAAGTAGGCCAAAGTAGCAGATGTCTGGTTTAGCCTGGAGGAAAGCACATTTAATGGTGTGTGACAAACAAAAAGAAATAAAAAAACACGCAACATTTTTTCAATACTGCCTACTTTAAGAATGTTGCTTTACTGAATTATTTAACTTGTACATCCCTTCTAATATTTCATTAGAATAACAGTAATGTTTTCTAATTCAAGACTGGATATTAAAAATCACCACAGTGACCCGTAATATATTTAATAGTTAGCTCTTGATTTTATTAAAGTCTTGACCCACTACTTATCTACCAAAAACTGGGTGATAACGGAGTTAAGCACAAGGAATCAATTGTATCATTCCTTTCAAGCTCTCCACACATGTGCGCTGCCAAATCCAGTCGGCTCACTTGAGTAGTTTAAAATGCAACGCTGGTTTTTTAGAGAGGATAATGGACTAGTGTATAAACAGAATTTTTTCAGAAAACCAACAAGGCAGCTCAAGAGATAGAAGTCTTTAAGGGGGAGGAAATAATTTTTTGAAAGGGAAAATATGCTTTATATACTATATTAATGTAGTTTGCAAGAGCAGTCTATTAAAAAAACCACATAATACTTTTAATATATTAAAAATAATAATGTTATAACACTAAATGATAAACAAAGCAGACAATATTCTACCAGTAGGGTCTAATCTAACACAAATGATAATTTACATATATTACCAGAGGGTTCAAATTATATAATTAATCAAATCTCTACATATCTCTGGTAAATCTCTAGCCTTTCATTAGGGATAGTCCATTAAAATATTTAGCACTATACAGAATACAGTTTAAAAATATTTCTTCCATATTAATGCTTTTGGAATAAAAAGTCCCATCCATGAAAAAGGTAGATGGAATTCTTTAATGCATTTTGATTAAAAAAAAAAAAAAAAATCTCTTCATTATTTATGCAGGGCTTTCTCACACACCGTAATGTCAGACAAACACAAGGGAATAGGACAAATAGCACAGACCTGAAAGGGACAACCCTCCTCACCAAAACCAGTCCTCTGCTGTCTGTGTAGGCTACATTCCTCCACTTCCCTTTTCACACAGTATAAACATTTAAAACATCCAAGTGCACTTCTCATACTTTTCTTCAGAAGTCAAGGGCACAGAAACAAAATCTGTCTTTCACTGCTCCACTGCATGTTTTTACATTTCACAGAAATTCATACTCCAGAAGTTTCTTTGTAGAGCAGGGTGGAAAAGGTGAGGTCTTATTTTAGGATGTTTCAGAAGAAGCTTTAAGAAATCAGTTAACTTTCTATTTACTGTTAAGAACGAAGTAAGGAAAATAGTGACAGAATTTATGAATAACCCCATGTTATTTTGCCCATTATGTGTACGGAATGTTGTATAGGGCATTCTTGCAAGGCAGCGATTAGGGTCAGTGTAGAAAGAACTGTACACATTGTACTCGTGATTACACACACAGTTTATGCCCTTTTCATACTGTGATTTAGTCCGCAGTGGATGCTCTAAATAACATGGTAATTGCAGATTTATTGAAAGCAGACAATTTCAGCAGTTCAGTGAGCTTATCAGAATGAGTTTTGCAGATGAAACTGCACAACATTTTTAGAAATGAAATGTGAAGGACAGAGAGGAGCAAAGTCTTTTTCTTCAAGGCTCTCGCTGGTTACCAGAGCATGCAAGTGGATATTGGTAATTGACAATTTTTCTCTGGATTTATAGCAACATATTACTGGGATGCAACATAAACGCCGAGCAGTCACAGGGAATAGTGCATATTTTCCACAGTAGATGTTTTTTTTGACAAGATCTACAGACTTAGCAGACTCACACTCCTCATACATAGAGTTCCTCACTCAGAACCCACAAGCAAAGAACAGGTTCCCTTCTGTCAAGCTCTCACCTTCATTATTACCTAATTTGATATCAACTTTCCACATTTCACTTAGCAGTAAACAACTGAGGCATAATGTACCCATAAGAGGCAATTATCTTCACAGTGCTAATTGCTATGTAGTATTTCTGCACTTCAAGAGTAACAGAATACAAATGTTTGCCTTCTGCAGAAGCAATATGAGGATGGAAAAGCTACTGCACTAACCTATCAAGATTTCACCCACACAAGTAAGTAACAAAATCTGAAAATATAAATGTAGGAACAACAAATTCATCCATATGATTTACTTGAGTATGACTCAATAAACTACTTCTGAGCACAGCTGAGTTGCTTGCTACCTGAAATGTTCTAGTGTATCTGAACTGTAGACAGATTTCAGACAAGATGGGCTCTTAGGAGATTCTCTGTCCTTCTGGACTGGCAGAGAGACCAGGAAGGACACTACAAAGGATCTCTAAAACTACTCACTAGTTGCTTGTGTTTTGGGACCTGAACTGACAAGAAAAACAAATCTCAGTCAAACATAAAAAGCAGCAAGGAAAAAGACAAAACTATTGTAAATGCAGGCGAACCCAATGGGAAGAAATGATGATGTCTGACTCAATTCAGAAGGCTGAATTATTTCTTTATTATAACTATGCTAAAATACATTAATATAATACATAAAAGGAGGATACTAAAACTACATACTACTTTCTCTGACTCTAACTCACAACTCGTGACCCTGTCTTGAGAGTCCAGACACAGGGGGATTGGATTGGCCATTGGGCTCAAACAATCCTCACCAGAATCCAATCAAGCACTCACTCCAGGTAAACAAGTCTCCAAACACATTCCGCATGGGAAAAACAAGGAGCAGAAATAGAAATTGTGTTCTCTTTCATTTCTCTATGAAAAATCCTGAGAGGGAGAGAAATGTGCTTGCCACACAAAGCAAATTCTTTTATGTTTGACTACTATTTCTCACAAACCAATAAAATGTCTTTTCTCCTGTAATATTAAATGCATAATGGGGAAAAAAAAAGAAACAGTAAATTATTATACCCAGTCTAACACACTATCATTTGAGTAATATTAGCTTTACTTCTGCTAATTTATCTGTGATCTATCATGACTAAGTGGAAATGAAAGGAGTAAAAATAAAATAAAAGAAGGGAATCAAGGCAGCAGCTCAGATGAAGCAACAGGAGAAGCCATGTTTATTCCTTGGTTTATGACTCTTTTTCATATCCACTACCACTGTACTTCATTTTTCTATTCTTATGAGGAATGTAAACTAACAAAACTAACTACACAATGATGGAAAAGAAATACGTTAAGTGCTAGATTTATTTCAGCAAAGTGTAATATTATATGTCTGTAACTAGAAAAAATTTCAAGGTGTGAAATGAATTCACATGAACAGAGACACAGACTAAAAGTTAGCTTTATGTTTCAAAAATAGCAATGAATTAAGACAAGTGAAAATCCTAGAAGTACATGATTATGCATATCTTTCTCATTCTTCTGTGCTATTTTACCCTGCTATGATCAATATTAAGCTTTATAAGCAAAGAAAATTTTTTTTCCAATCACAGTAAGAGTTCCACACCGGTGGAAGAAATGCTTTAGGGAAAACACACGTTACCTTTTGCAAGTTATTAATGTGCTTACCTGCTTGGAAAGTAGTGCTAAATGATTAACAAAACATGCCTTCCTGCTGCAGCTCGGGGATTTTTTCATCACCATCCCTTCAGCCATTTTCAACAACACTTAAACAGAACCAATCACCTTTTAATGATGCTTTCTGGATGCTGATGCTGGCATGATACAAGGCCATAGGACAAAAGTCTACTCTCCTGCTGGGGCTTAGGAATGCTGCTTTACTTGAACTTTCTGGACTCAGATCTTCTCCTCCTTTGGCCCCACGTGCCTGGGCAACACCAGCAGAGTCACGCTCTGTAAACTGCATCTGAAAGCACCACATGCTGTCAGAGCCTAAGATCTTCATGGAGGTAAGCAAATGTCCAAATTCAAGTTTTTCAAGCTTTTGTGCAACAGAAAGCCATGGATAGGTGCATGAGCAGTCTTGCAGAGTGGAGCAATAAAAAAAGGTTTCCCTTCCCTGTCTTATGGGTAACACCTATTTCCAAAGACAGGAATGAAGCTATGAAAAGAACCAGAAATTATTCCTGTTACTATTACTCCATGGAAAAGACAGCCTTCCACCTTGATAAAGAAAATCATATGCTTTGTGAAGTATTTTGTAAACAAATAATTTAAAAATATTTGTTTCGTAACACATTCATAGTTCTGTATTAAGATTTTTTTTCTCTAAGATTTGTTCTGAAAACAAAATGTACAGATGTAAAGATTTTTTTTTATCTATAATTCAAAAAAGTGGAATTTTTTCTTAAAAAATTTATTTTAAGCTTAATAATAGAACATTCCACTACCTTTCTTCCCTACCCATTAATTTTCCCATAGTGTGTCATCAGCTGTTTATTGACTTTTTTAACATATATTTTCCATTGTACAGGACTTCACTGTCGACCTCCTACTGCACACATCTGATAGTCTGTAATTTCTGTGCTATGTAGGAGTACGATCTGATATTGGTAGTTAACATGGCACGAATATTAGCACCTTGCTAAATTGGCAAAGGCTTCTTATGTAGTGTTCCTCTGCTAATTCACCACACATTCCAATCAGGAAATAACAGTCTGAAAACTATTCACCTACATTTTACAGTTCATCTCCATACTAAAATACTTGATGATCCTCTGAGGGGGCCTGTCAGGGCATATGCCATCTAAAAACTTTGCAATCTGCATAACCAGGCATGGATGGTAGGTAATTTTGCAAAAATATTCCATAACAGAGCTGAAACTCTGTCTTTTCCAAACATTACCAAGATATTTGACAGCATTAAAAATTAAAATGCTTTATTTTCTTATAAAATTTGCATCACACTTGAGTTAGCATTAAAGAGGTTCATCCAAATAAGGATTTTAGTTTGTTAATATGCCCCAGAGTCACAGCATGTTCCTATTACTTCAGAAGCCATAAAAATTAAAGTATCTTTGGGCATTATCTGACTTTGCTCCTCAAAATAGCTACTGTAGTTTGTGTGCAGCAGGTCATAATGACTAGAGAACTGAGTTTTATTTTATTTTGTACATTTATTTATTTCTTAACCAAATACCTTCAAACAGGAGGCAAATCTGATTACATAATGAAAGATGTACTGAACAGATACACAGTTAAATAGCTGACATCTGGCTTTATGTTTCAGCACCAAGTCTGGCAATGCTAAAGTTTCTCCTCAAACCTCCAGAGCAGAAGCAGTAATCCCAAAATACCATTTAGAGCCTACTGCTCAGGAGGCGCAACATTTGTCAAAGCTCTTTTTTAACCAAAGCCCTTTTTGGGAATAAAAAATTTATGAACATGGCTCTTCCTTAGGACAATAAGCTTTTAAAGCTTTAAATATCCCTGGAGACTTGTTCATTTTTTGCAGTCCTCATGAGTAGGATTTCACAGCTCATATGAAACCACATAAAACCCTAAATTTTGTTCCATTACTTTCTACCAGGTTTAACAGAACTATAATTTGGGTTAGATGGGCCATATTCAAGTGTCCACAGACATAACATTCCACCAAACCACCTCAGACTAAGGCTGTGGAAACTACCCTGGGTTGGATTATTTTACCATGGCTGCCTGAAAAAGCAAGAAGCACACCCAGCAGCAACTGAAAAAGACTGGAACAGTTATACTTGTGACTACCAAGAACAAAAAGTCCTCACGATAAATAGAGAACTGGCAAGACTCAAATCTTAACTAGGTCACATAAAACATTCTCTGTTTTATCTGAGTAAAGCCCTCTGCTCAAATTTGCTTGATATCATCTGAAAATTTAGGAAGTGAACACAGATTTTACTTGACTAAATTTCTTGCTAATCAAGAAATTGTCTGATTAGCATTTGGCTAACTTGTACCTTATTCCTCAAAAAAACAGTCTAAGGCCAGAACTTCAATTAAACCAGAACAGCCTTATGGGTATATCATAAGCTATAGGGCCAGTCAAGTTTGCATGGCTGTAAGCAAGATTCAATGAATTATCAGAGTGTTGATGAGATAGCTGACAGAAAAAAGCTTTCTAGGTAATATAAAATATTTGTACAAATTATGCCACTGCAAAGTTGAAATGGAAGGTGCAATATGGATGTAACAGAGAAAAGACAGCCTGTGGAGAAGGCTCAGGAGGAAATGCCAACTCATCCTGAGGGGTCCAATGCACAGTCTCATGCAAACACTGCCATGAACATTCAGGACCTGAGCGAGTGCACCTGCAGCCAGCTCAGGTCTCCGCACGGGTAGGCACAGCCAACTTGAACTTTGGATAACTGTGGGGTTCAGCTTCCTAGCAATGTATTTTGTGATGGCATGCCATTATAATTAGACTTGCTCTTGCTGGAAAACCAGTAGCTAAGAAATAACCAAGCCATGCCAGTAAACGCAAAATAAGTATTTAGTGTTGTGGGTTTCACCTGGAATTTCCTCTTAGTTTACATGTTGCATAATATTGACTATTTCCTTCAATGAATATAATATAGCGACTAATATTACGTCATATAGCTTTAATATACAGCTACAAGTATAATATTATGTAGTATTTAGCTACTATTTTTATTGTTTTTATAACT
Source organism: Taeniopygia guttata (assembly GCF_048771995.1). Taxonomy (NCBI): domain Eukaryota; kingdom Metazoa; phylum Chordata; class Aves; order Passeriformes; family Estrildidae; genus Taeniopygia; species Taeniopygia guttata. The sequence continues at coordinate 101,600,631 of NC_133026.1, forward strand.
CATGTAATTACTGCTTAGGGATAACACTACCTTTTTAGAAACTTGTTTTCTTCCTTAGCCTTTGCACTGAGTTCTTAGTAACAGTGATATGTATTTTTTTTTTTTTTTGGAAGGGCAGAGAGGGGAAAAAAAATCCCAAACAAATAAAGGTAGGTAAAGAAATAATCACATATAATTTTTTTGACCTGAATTTCTGAAGTTGTGCACAACCTCAAGAGGGGTCTGCTTATAAAACAACCTGAACCCTTTCAGCAAGGCTTATGTTTGTTGAAAAACTGGAATGGAATGGAATGGAATGGAATGGAATGGAATGGAATAGAATAGAATAGAATAGAATAGAATAGAATAGAATAGAATAGAATAGAATAGAATAGAATAGAATAGAATAGAATAGAATAGAACACTCTGTCTCTAATTAGAAATATTTTTTAAATTGTAAATTATCTGTCTAGAAAAAACAAATTAACATGGTAAGACACTGGTGCACACTAGCATGAAAAAAGCTTTACCTGTGTTCATTACCCAAGAAAATATGTATTTTAGAAACAGCTGGATATAGGAATTTGTAGGATGACTGTATTCCAAGAACCTGAATCTTCAAAAGTTATTGTTTATTACCTAAGGGCATTGTGCAAGCACTGAGGATCCATTCTTTCTCACACAGAAACTTAACTCACCTGGTAAACTCTACAAGAAAATCAACATAGAAGTATATTTTCCAAATTTTCACCTGTTTTTCACAGGTAGATCATATTTTCCCCTCAGTGAACTCTTTATGGTTTATTTCTTCCTTTCTTAAAATCATTCACAGTTATCTGACATTCCTTACTAATACCTAAGAACAAGATATACATTATATTTGAGCTTTGAAAACTCTTTCTACTGTTAGTTTTTTTACTGTAACTAAACCAAAACTTGTTTAAAACTGTAAATAAATAAAACACACCAGCAATAACAGCATTGCCTTATTCTATACCCAATATAACTTCTGTTATGGTATGGGCTGAAAATTGCATGGAGAACCAAAAAACTTCACAATGTGAGTATATCTGGATGTTTCTTGCTTATCAGTCAAGCTTTACTATATGGCACAGTTTTTCTTTGTGTGGTGAACAATCAGTATCAATTATGAGCAGCAGTTATTGCAGGTACTGTTTATGTCAAATTTAGGAAACTTACAATATTCATCTGGAGAAATTTTTTATGTTGAACTATTTTATGTACAATATATTTACTATTACAAGTGTTTCAGAGTAAATAGGGTCAATATGGCTTAACATTTTTATCACCTTTACTGCAAACGTCTGATCTTATCACAGTGTCTTGAAACAAAGGCCATGTGATGAAAAGCCCTGGTCTACTGCTTCTTGTGGGCACTGCTGGGTTTCCCACTGCTGAGTAAGAGTTGACAGGAGACCCATCTGGGCTCTGAGACCTCCTACGCTTCTCCTAAGGTGTTATGGTGAGAGTGCAATACAGGACTGTGATATGGCTCTTCCAAAACCCACACCCACACCTGCAGACACGATAACAAGGCAACAAGGAATTTTAGCCCTGCTCACAACCCAGAGGCTTTCTTCTCTTAGCAACACTTAGCAGACCTAATTTGGCTTAACAGAAATCTCATCTATCCCTTCTACTCCTAGAAAATTACATTTATTCTCTCTCCCATTAGTCTTGAGCCAGCAAATGCCCTTAACCCCCATTGTTCTGAACTGAGATTTCACAGACGAAACAGTCAGAGGAGTCTTGCACTGTACTAAAAAGCTGCAAGTGTGGAGATTCATGAGGATTGCTTCCTTTTTATGCAGAATTTAGCACAGGTCTGAACCATCTGCTGCTAGAAAATGTATCCAAAGTAACTGAGTAAAAACCATGTGGATTTACAACATTTTTAAGTCCCAAAGCATCACTATCCAATTCAGTCTAGATGACACTGTTTACCATAAACACTTCTAAAAATCACCAGGATCAGCATTTCTCAGTGGAAACTTCTGGGCTTCCATCAATTGTTTGCTCTGTGATCCTCAGCAGGTAATTGAACAAACCTCTAGTCAATAGCCTTATATGCATTATCCAGGGTGCTGCATTCAGCAATGGCACAGCTGTTAAAAATTTTATGGAGATCTACAAATCAGGTACAGGGGAAAAAAACACACTCACTTAACAGTGTTTTACCCAAATTTAAAGCCATCTTATTTATCAACACAATGAAAGTACAAACAAGCAGTTCTAGCCTCCACTCTGTCTCCAAGAGTGATTTTGAAATGAAAGACTGCATGAGGTTGCAAGCCATTTCTGGGGGAAATATCCATTAAAAGGAAAGCACCAGTGAAATGACCCCTTTGCCTGCAGTTTTATGCAAGAGATGTTTGTTACTAGTATCTGCATTCAAGACCAGGCAGTTTTGAAACCCTCTAAAGATCAGAGCCTGGGACTTCTCACAGTAACAGAGATGGTAATTACTCTGGCAATAGCAAAGCTGCTGCGAGGAACACAAGACCCCAAGATATGGAATTCTGTCTTCAGTCTAGCAGTCAGCTCAGCACTAACCCATAACACCATGAAAAAGCCAGCAGAGGACCACACAGTATGTTTTTTTCTGTTTCTGTTTTTCTTTTTTTTTTTCCTAACCTCATGGTTAAAATGAAAACACTATACAAATAAATGAATCAAGTGCAATGAAACAAAATCAAAATAAATCAGAATAAAAGCATGAAAAATACAAGACGAGTAAGACCCATAACCCCATCATAGATATATTTTACATGAGTTATTACGGTGAATCAGGTGGTGTAATTAGTTTCTACATAATTTCTGCTATGTGTTTTGGAACCACACTTAACTACAGGTATCATTAAAGTTAAGGAATTGCTTCTTTTATGAGGAGAGAAACATTTGCAGCTCTACAAACCACAGACTAGCCATCAGGGAAAACATACTAACATCTGAATTTAATCATATGTTCCCTCCATCTCAATGAACAGACTTCAGAGAAGTTCAGTACCAATACAGTAGTATCAGTCCAAGATGTGGAAAATACTCTTGTGGTTAAAATATACTTAGATGAAATATTTCAGGGAGTTTTGTAGTTTAAACTGCCATTTTTATGCCAACCTTCCCCAAGATTTAAGTCATTTCATAAGGAAAATGAAAACAGTTTTTCCATCTGCTTTGCTCTGCCCAATTTTTATTTGCCATTTGCAGGCATGGAAAAGAAAGTTCATTTTGCAACATGAAATACTGTGTCTTGCAGATTGTTGAAAGGATCATTACATATTTCCTCCTTTTTATTTCCTTTTGCTAATAACACTTTCCAAGCAATAACTATATTCTGTATAACTGTATCTTGACAGCAGATCTCTGCACAAGTCAACATTTAAGGTATAATCCATGACATTTAAGATCTGCAAGTGTTTCCTACCTGATGATGATCCTGCAACTTATTATAGCACAAGCTGGTTCTATAGAAAGTGGCTGAATAAATTGTTTTTTTCCTAGAAAGGATAAGGTATCACTTCTGTATTTCCTAAAGATCTTTCAATCCATGACATAAAATTCACTATATATCTGCATGGTAATAGGATTTATATAGACTGTAAATCTCTTTTCATCTCCTTTTAAAATACTGGTTTCATGATTCTTTCTTAAAAGACTAGGCACCAAAGATAGCTTTCTCTGAATACCTCTGAGTGCTCTCAGAATTTGACTTTCAAAAGCAAAGCAGTGAGACTGAATGAAACTGTGAAAAAGCAGGCAGCCTCCAAGCAAATATCTTGGCTTTTTTCTCTCTAATGGGAAAAAAATCTATGGCTAAATCTATTTGGATGTTTGGTTATTTGCCTGATAATTTTCAGCTCTACATTTCTAGGGAAACCATGAAACTTGAGAAAAAATTATGGGAAAGCATATGTGCTGGGGCTGGAATCCAACCCTTTGGGAAGCCAATACCCCTCCTTATGTTTTTCAGCAAAAATACTAGTTGAAACAAGTCCAAGAACTGTTTGGTAAATCTTCTCATTTCTAGGGACTTTCCTCAACAATTTAACACTCTCCTATTCCAAGACACTAAGGCTGTGTTGTCTTCTGACAGATGACCAAATTCCTTTTCTGCATGTGCTCTGAAGTCCAGAATGATGCTGTCTGCCAGTGGACCCTCCTTGTACACAGGGTCACAAAGGTTTGTGTCAACTAGAATATTACTAAATGGATCCCAGCAACTCCTTTGCATCCAGGAATGGTTTCATGCATAAGTTAGCACTTTTTGAGCAGGTTCACTATCTCTATGGGGAAAAAAATTTTAACTCTGAATAATCCAAAACATGATATATCTCTAGAAAACTGTGCAGAAATGCGGCTTTCTAAATTTTTCTAAATCTAATTTCTGAAAGAGCAGCTCTGTCTCTTTTGCTGTTTAGCTGAATCTCTGGAGGGGTCAGTACTCCAGTGAAGATGAGACTGATGACTTGATAAAAGTGTAATCCAACTAAAGAAAAAGGTTCATCACCACAAGTTTCAAAAATGCTTTACTAATTCCTAGGATCATACAGAAACCAAATGGCACATATGTATCAACAATAGATGTTATTTCAATGCTGAAACTTTAAGTTTAAAAAAAATCCTTTCTGGTTTGAAAGAGCATCAAAGAAACTGTCAAGAGTTTCTTGGATCAAATTCAGCTCTGAAGCAGCTCTTTATTTCACAAGGAAGATTAACCAGATGATGCAGGACATTCACATTTCTTTGATTCTTTTGACATTATTCCCTTTGGGATTTCTCTGATCTGTTTCACAGGGCAGTTCTGCTTCAAGCACCTGAAGAGTGCCTATGCCAAATATAATTCCTCCACAAGAGAGAAAAGAGCTTCTTCTCCCCTGTTGACAATCCCTTTGGAGACTGCTGCAGACCTTGGCTGGCCAAAGACAATAGGTCACAACCGAAAGAGACAGTCAAACTTTCAGGGAAGTTTCTAGACCTGAAAGCAGAACTAAGAAGAAATGGAAAGGATTAGAGCACAGTCTATAAAATCCTAGCTCAAATGTCAGGTGTCCAAGGCTGGGAGCATTTTTGTGGTTATTGCTACGGCCAAACCTCTTCTATCCTGTGACAACTTCACATCTCTTTCTGAAAGTATTGCAAAAGAAAGAAAAGTTTAATCATTTTACAAATAAAGCATTACAATGTCTTATCTTAAATAATGCACCAATAGCTTGTATTTTTAAAGAATTCTTTTGATCATTTTTGAAAATTTTGAAAAATTTTAAAGGCCCATATGTATCAGCAATTTTTTTGGTTAAAACCTATATAAAGTTGCGGGGAAAAAAGGAAAAAAAAAAAAAGATACTGTCCATTAGAGAATAATCTCTTAGTTGTTTTCTAGCATTTAATTTCTAATGGACAAGATACTAACAGTAAAGCAAACCTACAGCCTGTGTCTTAAGATCATTTTCATATCTTTACTCCACTCAGTCTTACCACCCCAAACAGAGTAAAATGGAATAGCATAAAGTTTACCACATTTTTACAGGTGTGCATATTTACTTCAGTGGGACTTAAGTGTAATTTGGTTCTAAATACTATACTTTAAATAAAGGGGTTGTGTAAACCAGAAGCAAAATACATAGCAGAGGAAGAAAAGTAAAAAGTAAAGATTTGAGACAAAAGAAGCTGTCACAAGAAGAAACTAAGTGAAATTAAGTGAAAAAGCTCGTAAGAATAATCTGTACTTTGAACAAATACCCTATATGCAAAACCTATGCTGGTTCATGGAAAGAAAAGCCCCATAGAAGAAAAAAAAAGAAAAAAGTGGATATATAGGTAATCTGTATGTCCTATACTGATTTACCTACAGCAATGGATTACAGATATTTTTGGGATTACAATTTAGTCTTTTTCACACTGACTGGAAAATAGAAAAAGCCCAGCTACAAGAAGGGTCAGAGTACAGGCCTCCCAGCCTGGCCTTGGCAGATCAAATCACCCAGAGTGCCATCACACACCACAGGACAAGTAGAGAACTGGGTCAACCAGCTGGATTCCCACAGGGTTGGGGTTCTAAGCCCAAAATGGTTTTAGAAAAGGCAAGCCTTGATTCACCAACCTGTTTGCTTTTATGACAACAGTGCCATGCTTATGAGTGCCGTCTACCTAGATTTCCACAAATGCATTTGACAACATCTCAGGAATAGTGAGTCGAGCAAGACCAGGGCAGTGATTGTCGCCCTGTACTCAGCACTGGTGAGGCCACACCTCAAATGCTGTGTTCAGTAGAGCTCCTCCCTACAAGAAAGGTACTGAGGTTCTGGAGCATGGCCAGAGAAGGGCAACAGGGCTGGCAAAAGGTCTGGAGCACAAGGCTTATGAGGAACAGCTGAGGGAGCTGGAGGTGTTTAGTGTGGAGAAGAAGGAGGCTCAGGGATGACCTTATTGCTCTCTACAACTGCCTGCATGGAGGGTGTAGTGAGGTGGAGATTGCTCTCTTCTGACATGTCTCAAGTAAAAAGATGAGAGGTAATGACCCTAAATTGTTCAGATTAGATACTAGCACTAGAAAAGAAAATTTCACTGAAAGAGGCATTGGAATATATTGCTCAGGGAGGTGGTGGAACCACCATTCTGGAAGCATTCGAGAAGCAAATTATGTGGCTGTGGCACTTGAAGTTGCAGTTTAGGGGCAATTACCTGGTGCTAGGTTAATGACTGGACAAGAAATTTTTTTTTTCAATGATTCTATTACTGTCTGAAATCTGATGAAAAAAGACCCTCCAAAAACCCTCTCCCCTTCCATTAAGAATTTTTAAAAACAGAACACAAACAAATCCAATTCTTTGGACAATATGAGCGAATTATTTTTATTTTCCTCTAGAACATGAAATTCTGCTGTTAACACTGTACTGTTGTCAGCTTATTCTTAATCGGCACAGTTCCTTGGCACCTCTCACAGTATTTATAATTAGTTGCATAAAATCCATGCATAAAATTCAGAATTTGGTCTTTTTATCTGGTATGGAAATTCTCTTGCTTATATTAGATGTTTGGACAACTTCTATCTCCACTAATGGAACAAATAGTATCATCCTTGAAAAAGCTATTGAAATCGAGCCAAGTCAGTGTGCTATACTTTAACCATGGCAATGACCTATCTAAAATTAATGGATACAGTTTGGAAGGTTAAGGAGACAGCTGTCTTCTCTGTTTAGAATAAGACCACATTCTGCTCAGATTCAGAAAGTCGAAGCACCATCTTACATTATATCACAGAACTTAATCAACAATGTCCTAAGAGAGAGGCTTTCAACTAAATCTTATTTTAGGAAAGTAACTGTTTTTAGTCCTTCATCAATAGAAATTAGGACTATCGGTGTTCAACAGCCTGGGCAGGTCTCTACATATTTGATAGGAGCAAGTGATCTTACCTTCATCCTAAAATGCTTGATCTCTATCCCTAAAGAGACTTGTTGGTACTAACGAAGATGCAGTAGGTTGGTCTCCCTAGAAGTATTTTATCATCAGTGGGAACAGAACAAAATGTAAAAGATAAATACAAAATAGGAAATAAATAAATGAGTCCTTTAAAAGATAAGCAAAACCACTTTGTTTGGCTCCTGCTTTCAATCAATCTTCTATGACGTCTGTCCTTCCATGCTGCCTACAGAAGTTACCAAAGATACAAATTCTGTATCACAATCATTGTTCCTGATAGCCTGAGTAAAAGCCAGAGGCAAGTTGGAAACTCTTAGTTAGAAACTCATATTTCTGCTGAATCTTAGGAAGCAAATTGATAGGAGTAATATTTATTGTTTCCATAGGCACTAAGCTGTCTAAGGAACCACAGCATTTCCTTAAATTACTCATAGCAACTTGGGGGCAAAATCAACAGAAAGTTTATTATGAAAATATTGACAAAACCTTTTCAATTTGATCATAGGAAGCAAAATTAGTCTAGTCTTACTGGCTGATATTTACTTTTGCCAAAATAAAATGACCTGAAATAACAGCATGATGGCAATACAATTATACAGTATAATTAGATTGCTTATTAGCACCTTAAAAACAAATATTTCTTTGTTTCCATGATTACTTCTGATAACTACCATAGACTTGCCTCAGAATTTTTTTTTTTGCAGCAATATCGTTAGTAGTGAGAACCAAAATCTAGTGTTATTTCAATTATTGCTCTACCAACTGTTCTTTTCAAGATTAGTCTTACATAACCTATTTTGTTATGTGGCTTACACATAAAATGCTACCCAAAAACTGGAGTTAAACATAATGAATAAAACAGGAATGTAATGAGAATGAGGAACATATAAGCAAATTAAAATGCTGGAAAACGGCAAAAAATGCAGGATTAATGAGTACTGGACTAATGTGCTTCAGCCAAATAAAAACTTTCACAAAAGGAAAGGACTCAAGGTCTCCTGAACCTCATCTAGAATACTTCTATCTGAAATAAGCTTGCTCATTTCCCCTCTTCCCTCCTCAAAAACAGAGAGATTCCACATTGATTTCTGCTCCCACATCCAGCCCATAAAAGTGCTTTTTGCCTTTTGTTTCTCTGTATGAAGAGCTAGGATCTGTAATGCATACCAGTTTTTTACAAGTTTTGAGCTGTGAACAGGTAAAAGCTTATTGATGCATGACACCTTCTGTATATTCCTGCAGGTTGTCTCATTCTAGAGCATTCTTCAGTTGTTGCACATCTCAGCTTCTGTTTTTTACTGGAAAAAGTGACTCCATCTGTAATATCGACATCTAATATCACTGCAACACTGCTGAAGCATTTTTCCCCCCCCATCCCAAACACAAAACCGGTAATTTTTGTAATTGTGGAAACATAAAATTGAAAACAGGTAATTTTTTTTTTTTTCCTACATCATGTGTCCTGCTCCTCTACTATAGCAATGCAAAATGGTGATTTGAATACCTGGACAATTTTGTACCAGCCAAGAAAAATGAAATCACTGTCAGTTTCTTTTAAAACAGTATCTAAATAGGATATATTCTTTAATATTTCATACTTAAATAATCAGATAGTTACTAATACTACTTTAAACTATACTCAATTCATTTTCTTTTAGTCAGGCATGTTAAAGCAAACTAAGTAACTTCTGAATTCATTTGCTAACCTTGTATTTAATGTTTTGCATGAGAAATAGCACAAGCAAGTATACACCTAGAGACACCAGTGCACAGAATCATCACAAACATTTTATCATCAGTCCCTTACCAACTGTTTGTGCAACACTGCCAGTTATTAAGAACTTATTCTGAAATGGCTACTCTTCCTCTTTCATCACGATGGAAATTTTTAGCAAACATAGTTTAGCTTTTGCTGAGAATGAATTTAAAATTATCTTATCCATTGATATGTGTCTTTCCATCATAATTTAATAGTTCCACCCTCCCTTCAGGGCAAAAAATAATCTTGTGGGGGAAAAAAAAATGGGAAAAAAAAAAAGAAAAAAAAGAAATTTATTAACTGTGCTTACAAAAATAAACCTAGATGCATGTGTTGTAAATCTGAAAAATAAGTCATTATTTATTTACAATCTAAGAACTTCAAAAAGGTTTGCTCCCATCAGTTGCTCAGGCATACTAGATACAACCATTTTTAATCAAAATAATAAGCTAGCTGCTATGAAGAAATAATTAAATGTTTAGATGGATCTGGGATTTACTAGTATTTATAGAATTCTCAGAATGCTACTCTTTTCTTCTTTGTGCTTCCTTAAGACATTGAAAAGTCAGAACACTCTTGCCCTGCCATTTCAGCAATTCAACTTGTCAAATGAACTACTATTAGATTACAATTGTTACAGAAGACATCTTGGGCCATGCCACTTGAAACTTCTCAATAACAGAAGACAGCTCAAAACATTTTAAAGAAAAAAACTCTTATCTGATCCACTGCAGAACTGTGCATCTGTAAAGTTCCAAATGCAGAATAAACCCCTAGGATGTTATCTAATTGCAAATCATACAGTTTTAACAGCCAATGCATAAGTCAGTTTGTGAAGATTAAATCCTGCTGTTTCCATGCAAAGAAAGAAGACATACAAACTGGTCTCAGCAACTTGCAGTAACAACCAGGAAGCAACTACTGCAGAGCATGAAGATGAAAGCAGAAAAGTACTTTCATTACAGATTTTTAAGATTTTAACACTGACTGCTTTCATAGTCAATGATCTGTAAGTGGAGAGATTTAGAGTAAAGTGTTAGTACACACAGCAGTAAACAACCACTCTGACTTTTAGTAGACAGACTCTGAAAATAATCATGAAAATAAACTATTTTCAAGGAACTTGTTTTAGGAACTCAGTACCATACTGTACATTAACTGCTTAGCAGAGATTGTGTCACTGTAACCCAAAATGAAGTAAATTAGTTTCGGAAGATTCATGCCAAACTGTTCTGTGATGTTACCAGAGCAGTAATAGTTCATTGTTTTAACAGACTCATATGTAAGAGGAAAGTAATTTTTACTCAGTTAAGAGTCCAACCATATTTTGAGATGAATGGCATATACATTTTGTTTAAAGAATTAACAGATAGCATATTAAAAAGGAATCAGTGCAATTAAACCTGTGCCTAATTAACAGTGATAACTGAAGCACATAAAATACTACTGTAAATGCAGAGACCAAATGAGTGGATGGAAGAAGAATGACTCATCTAATTGTTAAATGAGAGTGATTCTGAGCTTTGATATTGCCTTTAAAAATCTGGTACCCAAACTTTTAAAATACTACTCCTTGCTGGTGCTGCCTTTGAAAGATTATGTAGAAATGAATAGAGTAGCCTCATAATGTTTTTATCAATTTTCTTTGAGACTCCAGTACTGGAAAGCAAAAGGTCTATCTCAGTCAATAACTGGACAGTTTGAAAATTAGAATATGCTGTCACTTCTCCTATCAGAAACAACTCTGTTCAAGACTAAACAGGATCTTGCTAAGGTGGCCTTAAAAGATCATACTTCTTCATAAACAGCCTTAGATAGAGACTTACACAAAGTAAAGGTTAATGAAGAGAAACAGTCTGAGAAGCCCTATCTGCATAATATTACTGTGAATTACAACACAATTAAACGACCAGAATTTTTCCTCTCCTTTTACAGTAAGTGAAAAAAATAACAAAAGGATTTTTAGTTTCTTTTTAAAACAACTAACAATGCAATGCTGTTTTTCAGTGAAAGGTTTTTTGACAAAAGAAATGCTTTCATTGATTACCCTGAATTATAAATTATAGCTCTCTAATTTTTCCTCTTATAAATGAATACTCTTGACAATCTAGCCTCACATGTCAGACAAAAAACTGAAACATTTATAATGGAAATTTAATTATAGTACAACTTTTGCTAGTCGTCATTCCGAAGTCACTTATAATTATGCTCAGGTCATTTAAAGTTATTTTTTTAATTTACATGGCCAAACGTGCCAGTTACACATTGGTCCATCCTCTCAAATTCAACACTATACAACAGTAATTAATAAAATTACTGAGTTTTTCGAGATTTTTTAGGCTAATTGCCAACAAAACATCTGCAGGAATAGTCAAAACAAAGAGCGACTGACAGACAATTTGATTTTTCTTTCCAAAGAACATAAACTTCAGAAATAAAGTAGTTGTTCATAGAAATGAAAAGGCACTTCTGCATGTCAAGAGTAAACACTTATTATTACCTTTTTGCTTTACATGCATTTTTCCATACAATAATTCTAAAAGATAAACATGATTTTCTGCTGCAAAATTTTAGCACCAAAATACCTTCAGAGAGCTTTGTGAAAGTACTGAATAATGAACTAAGAAATGAAACTGAACTCTCCCTTTCCCAAAAGAAAGCCCTTCTCTCTCCTTACAGGAAGTGGATCAAATTTAATGGAATGAGTAAACATGAACTAAATGCAGAGATAGTTGTTAATATAACAAGGGTGGTCAAATCACAGTATAAATTAAAAGACAGCTAAATGCAGACATCAAAAATATAAATTTGAAAACAGAATTGTTGAAATAATTTGAGATGGCTGGGCATACTGAAATGCAAGAGCCATAAATGATTAACTTTACTGGAAAATTGATTTTAATATCCACTATTTGTCTTTTAACACAGTACTAGATAATCCTAAGCAAAACCTTTCCCAATTTTATTTCTTTTTTCTTCTTAAATATTTAAAGTAGTATTTCTTGCTGAATTCTTTCCAGTAAAATGTTTGGGTTTTTTTGTTTTTCCTGGGCCAGAATTCACTTAGCCATGTAGACATAGAGTAGGGGGAAAAAAGAATACAGAGCAGCTTTCCTCACTAATATATTTCTGGTCTCTTAAGAGTCCGGAAGAATCTCAGTTCCATGGGGATGCCCCTCTCTGCCTAAACAACATGCTCAGCAGCAATTAGATGGATCATCAAAAAAACCTCTTTTTTTACAGCTATAGAAGCTGAGGTCTAGTGTTCTGTGAACTGTCTCAACTTTGTTTTTGTTGTAAACAGAATTTTGATGCACACTTGCTCACCATGAGAGATCCTTGGATTGTAGGACACAATTACCTATTTATAGCACTGCAACAGCCTAGTACTCTGAAGACGGAGTATTTTTTTTTCCTTCAAAATCAGGATATATCTTCATCAGGATCGCCCACATTTCAGGTCTCAAACTTGACACATAGCCTACAGTCTAGGCAATAAAGTTGTAATTGAACTTCCTAGAAAAAGGTATTATCAAAAAAGCCAGAACTCAGCACCAGCATTTCTTCCTGGGAACCTTTAGATGGTTAGATTGAATTCTGCAAATGACGCTACCTTTGCAAAACAAAGATGTTTGCAAAGTCAAAATGCCTCCCAAGTGCTGAAAAAACCTGGAAGCACCTGAATAGTGTAGTTCATTTTCCTTTGAAGCAAGGTAAAATTAATATACCATTCCTTCTAAAAACCTTTGATAATTATGTTTTTTGTAATTTGAAAAAAACCCCAAACTACTATAAGGTTTAAAAAACTACAGCACCTCTGTGTTTCTACATCATTCCTGGACGTTTCATGCTTCATAGATACTTCAACAGAATTGTGCAGTTATGCGCTTTTTAAGCTGGCCAAAGCTGCTGGCAAGAGCCCATACGGTCTAACAGTCTCAAACAAAAGAGTGAGCTTTAAAATATTAAAACCAAGGAGCATGCGCGTGTCTGTTCATCCATTTCCATCTTTCAATACCCTTTAAAACCACTGGCAAATTTCATCCAAATAACTTGCTTAAAATTTAAACTGATTTGACACAGTACTGCCAGAATTTAATTCCAGAAGATGAGCGAGCCAAACAAGTGCCCCCAATTCAGGAGGTTCAGGGCAGACAACCAGAAACCCAACATCAAATACTCCATTTGTCAACAGATTTGTTGTTAATTGGGTGCTCCCTCCTGCCATGCAGGTCTGTCATAAGGGAAAATGGCATTACTTTCACTAGGTGGTGATATTTAATATCATAGATGTCTATGATACATCTTATTTTCCTGACTCCTAAAACAAAAGGAGGTTTTAGACTTGGCTCAGAAGTTCACACAACTATATCTATATATATATTTACTTATTTATATATATTTACTTATTTATATTTATATTTACTTATTTATATTTTTATATGTATATATATTTTAAGCAAGAAACCTGCCCTTTAGAGCCTAAATTCTGTTTGACCATAGGGTTGATACATTCATATGTATATATGAAGGAAAAAGAGATGGGGATATAGGTGTGTGTCTCTATATACCCATACACACCCCATGGAACACACAATCAATTCTTCTTCTAGACACAAACTGAAGTAAATATACAGTGGTCACTTCCAATGTATGAAAGATTTTGCTTTGGTTTTGGATAAGACCAAGTCAGAGGAAAAGTCGTACTTTCTTGTTTCATTTGCTAAAGCATTTGCCAAAGGATTAACATAATTCAAAATTAAGTTTGCCTATGAGCGGAAGACAGTATGGTATAACTGCATGTGAGAATTGGAACAGCTTATGTAAAAATAGGCCTCAAAAGAGGGGAGAAAGTGCTTAGCATAAAGTTGGTAAGGATAAATTTCAAGGCACCCATGAAACTTCACTGGAAATACATATAATGCCCTTTCCTGTTATTTTTAATTGTTTTTAGCAACAGAGTACCAATGTATTCATTTAAATCTGCACTAATAATATACTTCTGAAAAGAGATATCCAAAGCATCTATGAAATAGCTTGTATTTAATTTGTTCAGAACAGAGTAATACTAAGGAATGCCCTGTAAATACAGTATTTTTTACAAATATTTACAAGTATTTATTATTCAGCCCTTTCATTAAAGGTGCCCAGATGGCAGTCTTCTTTTTATAACCAGTACATTCCCAGCTTGCTGAGTTTTTCTCACTCCATAACAAGCAGTTCTTCCTGAATTCAAGTTGGGTACAATAATTGTTTGAGTGTTTTTGAGATTATCCTTGTAACTAATAAGAGACTGCAACAAAGAGAGGAGATGAAGATATTTCACAAGAGAAATCATATTATCTAGTTTTCCTTAAGGGTCATTATGTTTTATTCACATTGCCTCCACATGGCAGATGTGAAATTAATAATTTTGCCCCTCAGGTCTGCTCTAAGTTAGTGAAGGTTCATTTGTCTCAAAGAGCAGGTTAATTTCTTCCTCTGCAAATGTTTTGAAATGGGAATCTGTTGAAGTGAAGAAATAAGTCACCATTTATATGACTGCTTTTCACACAATCAAAGACATGGCAGTTATTTTTACATACACTGTGCTTCCATCCATATATTAACCCAGCTGTAACTGTCAGGAAAGAATCCCAAATGTTTCTCCTTATTCTAATATGCAGCTTCTCAAAACAAACTGATTTGATAGTCAGGTTTCATGTTCTGTGTCCTTACCAACACTAGACTGTGTCTATATTCCTCTCATACTTCAAAGCACATGTGTCAGAAAGAGCCAACAGACCTACATACTTACAGCAGTTTTCCTGTCCTCTTTTTTTCCCTCTCCTTCATGTGGTGGAGAGTGAAAAAGTTCTGTTTCTCATGTGACATCTCTGGATGCTCTATCTAACCAAAACCTATTTATTCAGGGGCCAATGGCGACACAAAAGTGCAGGTGTTAGTAATTTCTATATAACACCAGTTCTCTTGGTTACCAGTGTTAGAAGTTTCCATGTTCACAGGCTGAAGATTCACTGAATGGAGAACCAACCTGTGACTTCTCCTGCAAGGGGAAGACACATTTGAGAGGAAGGGGCAGATATTCTCATGGTGTTTATTTCTTAAAAGAAAATGGTCTGTTTTCACTAGCACTAGCAACCACAAATCTAGAGAAGCATCTAGAAAGATGCAGTGTAACCCAAACTTTTGTCTGTGATAAAAGTCTGCCATCACACCATATCTCACTGTTTACACAGCTTCAGACGAGGACAGGAATACAGTGAAAGATCATGCTCTGCATATTAAAACAGTCTAGGAGAATTTAACACCATGGTGACAGCTTCTCTTTCAAGATTTTGACAGAAAATTGGAATCACAGAGTAGCTGAGGTAGGAAAGGTCTGCTTCATCTGGCCCAACCCTCACTGTACACCACTCTTGCTCTACCAGTGCCAACTACAGCATCTTGTCCAGATAACTTTTGTGTATCTCCAGTGCTCTTTGCTCACTTACAAACCATTTCACCACAGGAGTTTGGGCTCATCAAGTATGACTTCCCCTCTATGAATCCATGCTGACAATTCCTGATCTTTTTTTTTGTCCCTTGTATTCCTGGAAATGGTTTCCAAGATTGGCTGTTCCATCATCTTCTCAGGGTTTAGGGTGAGACTGTCCAGAATGTTGTTTGGTGTTTTCCTTCTTTTTTTCTTTTTTTGATCCCCAGGAATTTAAAGGACTTCCAGGGGATATTCTAGACTGTGAGGCAAGGAGGAACAGAACTGAATTTAAAGAGATTTTGATATGGTAGGAATTTGGATTATCTGGGTTTTTCACAACCCAAGATTCCTGCTAGCACAAGGGGAAGCTGTTCTGTAATACGGCATCAGAGAAGTCATCTCAGTAAGCAGCACCTTGGGCACTTGTTTCCAGGCAAGTGGCTGCCAAAGAAGAGCTTTCATACATTAGTCAATGCTGAAAAACATTTGTGTTTTCTGAAGGGCCCCTTCCAAGAAGATGCATTTCTGATTTGTTTCCCCATCAGAAGTAATAACCAGTGATACAGACACACGAACATATATATCTCACTATGCAGTATCTTCTTGGAATTCTACTAAAATCTTTCCATTTATCTCCTGCACATCTGAAAGCTGCAATTCACCTGCTACAGTGCAGAAAATCCAAATAGCTTTTACCCTTAGGAGAAAGTGACCTTATACGAGATGGTTTGTGTATCAGAAAGGCATTAGAAAAAAAGGAGAATACAGTAGGATCTTACTTCCATAATAAAAGCATAAATAAAATGTAAGTTCACTGTGGACTTCTAGTTCTGATAAATCAATGCAACTTTCTCCTAAAGTTTATTACAATTTCAAGTTAGGAATGGAGACTTTAGAAATGTCATTGAACTTCTCCATAGAAAATAAAATGGTGCAGTATCAGCACCCTACTCCTCAGGGTTCAGGTGTCTCTGACCCAAGGTGTAGCTCTCATACAACACAGCTGCAAAAACCTTGGTTAAATCTCCTGAAAAAAAATTGCTAAGAGAAAGAGGTGTGGAAAAAAACTGCAGTATGGATGCAAGTTGACATTTTCCTATGATCACAAAACTAAGCAATGTTAAGACTTTGTTACATGCCTGAAAAAACCCTCAACCTCTTCACAGGTATAGCACAGGTACCTCCTCATGGTATAGCAATGAGAAGGAATAACTTAATTCCCAGTTACACTAAGATCCTTCCTCTCTTCTTGAGACAAAAAGGTCAAGAGATTGAAGTCTTGAAGGACAGAGAAAGGCAGCTGCCATTTCAACCTAGAGAAGCTCTTAGGAAGGAACTCATCTTTCCTAATAGTGATATAGAATGGGGTAGGGCATGGAAATCAGCAGTAAGCACCACTGAGTTTCAAGAAAGGCTAGGATATAGGCACTGACAAAGGGAGAAACTAACAAGAGAATTAATAACAAAAGAAGGTGGAAGACAGGGAAAACCAACTGCAAAACTGACTTATTATTCAGAACGCTGTACCCAAGAAAATACAGACTGCCCATTCTGTAGGACCTGGACAGTGCTCTGTGTCATGGGGCAGAATGTCAGTGGTGGCAGTGAGTACTGTCCAGCATACCTGGGCACACTGAATTTAAATGCGGGGTTCAGGACAGCTCCTGGTCTGTGCCATCTGCCCAGAGATACTTCTGCTTGGTGCAACCTGATACAGGTCTGAACTGATCAGAGGGAAGAGGATACTCATTCCATCAGTGTATTCTGATACATGTAGATTTTTTTTCACAATGCCAGTAGATGCCAATGGGCAGCACAGAACTAGTGAAATTATTTTGACACCTTGGAAGATTAACCAGCTGAATGTAAAGGAATGAGCGAATAAAGAAAAACAAAGATTATTCTTTATATAGAGAGGGGATTTAAAGATTTCCTCTGCTCTGTTCTTCCAGATTGTAACAAGCCTTCTAGGAGTACCAGACGTTTTACAACAAACCTGCAGCAGTGTTTTAAGAGCTCAGTTGTACTGGGAGTAACAGCTTTCCTCCTGACAAGCTCAGGTAACGGGAAAGAAGAGACAGCAAAATCAACTATGTTAATTAAAACATTCATGTTACTTCATTGTATGAAAATTATTGGCTAAATTGACAGTGATTGTTTTTGCAAATACTCCAGGGCAGTAATTGTGTCTTAGCACAAAGAAGTAGAGATCTTACTGTTAAAAAAACTCCACAGTTTGGGGATAATTCATCAGAGGATTCTTTTATTTATTTTTTAAATTTCCTTAAATTACAATAGAGTTTTCTGGTTCAGTAAAGGAAAATATGCTAATTTTCAGAAATTATGCTAAATGTCACAGTGGAAAAAAAAAATATGATAAAAAGAAAATAACTTTCTCTAGGGGGCCTTAACAATCCCCTCCCTTAGCAGGAGGTAGGATTTTATTTTAACTTTTCTACCTA
Source organism: Taeniopygia guttata (assembly GCF_048771995.1). NCBI lineage: Eukaryota > Metazoa > Chordata > Aves > Passeriformes > Estrildidae > Taeniopygia > Taeniopygia guttata. The sequence continues at coordinate 101,618,752 of NC_133026.1, forward strand.
AGGTAGCTGTCTTTAAGACACATCTGTTCACCAGCCGATTCAAGGAACAACATAAATTAGAAATAACATCTCCTAATAGAGGGGCTATAGCAAAAAAAAAAAAAAAAAAAAAAAAAATCAGGAGCTCATTTAGCAGTTCTGCATTATTCAGTTATTCAGGTGTGTTTTAACTGGGGCACTGTTTCATCACCAGAATGCAGAGACAGAGACCAGATCAAGAACTGTACCATGCAACAAATGTCAAAGACAAAGCATGCTGGAATACCCTGAAATAAATATATTTACCCACAGAAATACTGATATGGATAAGAAGAAACTACAAAACACAGTCTATCTTACTAATCCTTCAACATATCTACTTCAGTTTCACAATGGACAGTTCCACTGGTTTGGGGTCAGATTGGGTCTCAGGAACAATAGTGATAGGACAAGGGGAAGAGCTTCAAACTGGAAATAGGTTTAGATCAGATATTAGGAAGAAATTCTTTACTGTGAGGGTGGTGAGGAGCTGGAACAGGTTGCCCAGAGAAGTTGTGGATGCCCCATCCCTGGCATTCTGTACTCTAGGTTCACAGCACTGCATGAGATGGTTGTGGGAAGAGGGAGCTTTCAGCACAGAACAGTGATTTAAATTCCAGACAACCTGGGAAGGCCTCCATTTCACACTTTAAATGAGAAAACCCCTTCTTTCTAAGCTTGACTGAAATGTGGTTCATCATGGCCAAAATCCATTAAACTACTTCAAACCTGAACTTCACATTCTAGGTTAAATGTAATCCAGACCTCAATGCAATTCTTTGGCTTTCTGAGAATTACACTGAAAGAGCACATACAATATATTTCATCAAAAGGAAACAAAGCACTTTCTGAAGTGGCAACTGCTCCTGTGAGTGTGATGCAACCAAGTCTGGAGAGATTTTTTTTCTTTGCATTCTAATTATAGACGCTTTTATTTAGGAAAGCTACAGATAAGACTTGTCTATTACAAGCCTCTGAAATCTCATTTTGTTAAAATGAAAACATATTTCAAATGCTTTGGAGAACTATTAAGATTATTGAATGCCTAGCATACTGCTTCAAGTCTCCAAGTGGTTCACTATCTTCCCCTAGGGAACAGGCAAGCAGCATGCAATTATCACAGTAATTAAAAAGGTGCAATGATTCTTCTCTTAAAGACTCCTGTTTTATTAATTCTATGGTATGCTTTGGAGACTGGCATTATTTTACTCCTACCCAGCTTAATTATACCGTCATTAGTTTATCAGCATCTCTTTTTAAACCCTTGGGCCAGTTATTAGCATGTCACTTGCTAACAGTTAACCAATAACCACTACACCTTCAAAGCAGGGTCTTCTGCTATTAAAAAAAAACAATTTGTAGAGACAGATTTAATATCATCATTCAATTTACATTTTCAGTCATTTAACTTTCTGCTTTTAATTTAAGAATGTTACTGTTTAGCTTAATGAAAACATAAATAATTCGGATGTATTACAAGACACTACCAGGTAATAAAACACTTCCAGTACACACTGGTTTATGAAACTGAATGCCTGTTTTAATACTCAACATTATGTACCACTGAGAAAACAGAAAGCATATGATATTCTTAAATACAACTAAAATTGTGGATATCACTCTCTAGTAAGTCTGGCTGAGGTGGAGTTAAATTTCCTTCACAGCAGCCTGTTTGGCACTGCATTTTGGATTTGTGACTAACCCAAGGTTGGTAACACAACACAGCCCTACAGGACAGGCTCACTTACACAGCACCCAGTACTGCATTAGATGATCATACAAGCAGATGAAAAAACTATTAGAAAAACTGTTTAATTTAAAAAGAACTGAAATAACAGTGTATTAAATATGTACGTACCTTGTCTAGACAGACATTTACATTATTATGAAGAGTACAGTGACCCCGAAACCCTCCTGAAGGGAACTATACTTCATTTTTATGCTCCACTTTTGACTAAGCTGAAGTTATCTTAGCCTATCTTGTAAATACAGAATACTTAATTTTATAATTTTGCTGCACTGCTTTTGGGCACTTTTCATTAAATACTTATTTCCAGTAATGAGAGAAAGAAAAAATACCAAAAATAACATCAAAGAGTTAGTACTTGTATAAGTTTGCATCTTCAGAACATACAAGTGGGATTCTGATAGCAACTGTATTTCATTTTGTGTTTGACATCACACCAATTCAATTCAACTGAAATGACATTTACTCACTGACAGGTGACTTTACAAAAAATATATGCAATGGAAACATATTTTTTCTGTTGAAGTACATAATTTTTTGTGTTAGAAAGGCAAGTAAGACTAAGTAATTCCTTAAAAGCCCAGGAACAATGAGCTAACCTTGTAACCTTGTTACTCCCATTTCCTCTAGCCACACTCCTGCCTATCTTCCACCACCTTTACAACAGCAAAGAGATGATTCAAAATATTGGGGGAAAATAGTAATGACCAAAGAAAATCCAGGTCACAGTATCCTCTATTATTTTCTGAGCGGCTAAATCCCGAACTAATATCACTGCCAGTCTTACTGAAAATTATTATACAATTGTTTCTGTATAATAGGCGAATTTTGTATGCTATTACAATCACAGGTCAACTCTATTAATTATAACATCCAAAACAGGGGCCAAGATTGCTACAATGCATCAAAAATTGCACTATCTCATTTAGTAAAGAGACATGCGGTCAGTCACTCAAGAAAGCAGCCCTTTGCTAAACCACATCTGCTAATTGAGACTCAACAGTGAATGCTTTTGCTGTTACCCAGGATCTCTTTCCACTTTATCCACAAGTTGGATACAACTGACATTGAAAAAACAAAAGCATGCACAGTCATTATTTCATCTACAGTCTACAATGGCACAGAAAGTTGTTCTCAAGGTCACTGTAGCTGGAAAATGCAAATATATTATAGTTAAAACCATTCAGTCTTAATTCCTGCAACCTGCTGGTTTAAGACAGACAGTAAAAACTGCCAATGAATTAACTTATGTCTTCAGCCCTAGAAAGATGCTTACAACTTTCCTATCGCGTTGGAGTACTCACCAGCACACTTAGTTCTTGTTTTCAGAGCTGGGCCAGGAGATCCTGTTCCTCCTTCACCTGGTCTTGTAAGTAACACACTGATTTCATATTCTGTATCAGGATCCAGGTGCCCAATCTTATAGCTTGTGGAGTCCACGGGTTGTATGTCATACCAGCTCCCACTTGAAGTTCGATACTCAACTTCTCTTTGGATAATAGGTCCGTCCCCATTGATGGAATTGGCATTCAGCTGTATCCAGAGGTAGGTTGCACCAACTGAGGACAGCTGAGGTGGAGCAATAGGAACTGGTGGCTCTGAAAAACAATACGGTATGATAAGAATCTATGATTACACTTCCATTTTTTCTACTTCTAAAACATTCAAATAAGCAAGGGTTTTGTACTACATTAGAGTTGAAGACTGCATAAAAACATGGATATGAAGAAATCACCACTACAACTGACTTATTTTCATTAACTGCAATATTCAGATTCTTTTGCTTATGCAGTTGGAGATTTTAACCTGAAGCTTTTGGTTTAAACTTCATAACTTTGAATCAGGTGCAAATGAAATTCTATTCATTCAACATTCCATAGCAACTCCCAGTTTAAAAAGAAAGATAATCTCGGGTTTTCTCATAAAAATACACTTCATTCTGGATATTAATAATAATCCTACTCAAAACTAATGTTTTCAAGCTAACATTTATGTTGTAGCCTATGATTACACATAATGAGAACAGAAATTTCTGCACAGAAACAAAATGAATTTTTTATTAATTATTTTTCATGTACTTAACTACTCAGCCTTCATATTTTCAGACTTCTGTCTAAGCAGAGTAAATACAGTAATTTTTCAAGTTCTATATTTTGGTTAAATGAAAGCTGGGGGATTTCTTGAGTTTTTACTAGAGGTCTGTTTCTACTTCATGTAATGGCTGTTTTCACTACCACATGGAAATGGTACTCTGTATCACAGAACAAGTATGCAAGTGATAACCCGATAGTTTGGATTCTGAAGATTTCAAAACTGACCAAAGTTTTAAACTCACTTTAATTTACTCTGTGATAGGCAGCTTATTTTAAATTAGACTGCAGAAACAATTTGCAGACATCTTTTTTTAAAGGTAAATAACAAGTTCTTATCTTCCCTACTGGTTTAATTACTCTGCTATTTCATGCATCATATCAGCCAAAAATTCGCCTTCCTTTTGGTTAAATATAGTAAAGTAGAATGAAATCAAGCCACTGTAATAAGGCACTATTTGATCCAATATTCTATTCTATTCTTAACATATCTATCAGCAAACACTGCCATCTTCTTAAGGCTACACAGAACATGCAACGAACACAGGACATCTGTCTTCCCTAAGCCTTAGATTCAGATTTATCCTCTTCTGATAACCATTTCCCTCTGTGTTGAGATACATGTAGTCAAACACACAAGAAGTTTAATTTATGTATTTTATAATTTTTTCATGCTCTTCAAAGTCACAGTTAAAGCAAAGAACATAAAAGATTGAAGCAGAAGGGAGAAAGGATCTCCAGGAAACATTCAGTACTTCCTCAGAAATAGCAAATTGCTATTTTAACAAGCACATAATTATCCTATAGTATTCTACCTTTTTTCATTTATAGAAAGAGCAACTAAGTACACTGAAGATTAGCTGTGCCTCAGATTGATAGTGTTTCTAATTAGTAGGGCACACTTGTATGCAAGCTTCGATCTGTGCAATCTGTTAGCAATTGCTGAAATACAACACTACAAACCAGCAAACACAGGCATCATCACTGTGTGTTTTCATCTTAACAAAATAAGTGATTACTATCATGAAGAACACAATACAAAGGGCAACAAACCAAACATCTCCAAAGATATCTATTAAGCATTACTAATTGGAATAGACATAATAATAGCTATAAAAATATTGTGGCAGATTCCAGGACACAAAGAATATTGTTTAGATATTCAAATCAGCAGTGAAAGCATTGTTTTATGTCAATAGCAATATATGGCAAACTGATGTAATTGCTGAATTAGAAACATACTGTAGTTTTATTGAAACTATTCTTCCTAAAGCATATAAACTATGGCTTCATACAGTGATAGTATGTCTGGAAACGGTTCTGACTTGCCTCAAAATGATTTAGCATCAATTTAAATCATTAAGCTGTTTTGTGAACCAAGACATGAAATGGAACTTTTATAGAGGATCCTAAGGCATTTACTTAGCCATGCTGAAAGAACAGTTAATTACTTTCAAGTTTCAAATGCTACTAAGGGCTGTTGAAGTGCCATTCAAAATGCAAACTCAGGAGTTAGGTCACTAAGGTTAGTGGTTACACCAATTCATTCCAAATATTACAAGTACTTGAAACAGACAGTATTTTGTTGTGTTTTTATACCTCAGGGCATGTTTTTCATTTGGCAGGAACCACAATGAAAAGGTTAATTCAAGTTACATTATTTCAGCAAAGCCTGCATATACTGCAATTTCATACTATTAATATGGTTTAATACTAAAAGTTACCCTCTTACCAGAGATTGAGACTACCTAAGATCAACCTTTCATTACAAATATGATGCTCATATTAAGTGACTGGTTAAAAATAGGAGACTCAATTAAGCAGATCCTCTAATACAAACATTGTATATCCAGATATAATTAACTGATTTTGAGACTGAAGTCTGAAATGTATTTTTCTGTCTTGTTATTTTCGTTTTTCTTTTTACAGAATGATTTAATATTTTTAGGATGCTGAGGAGTTTGAATCACTTAGGTAAGTACCACACTGCAGCAAAACTGTCCTTCACTAAAAGCAGTTTTACTGGCAGCCACTGAGGTCGGCTCAATTAAATATCATGCAAATTAATACCTTTATGAAACAGTACAATAGACTTGATAGTTCAGTGCTGAGTATGTTCAAGGAGGAATTTTCAACTGACAGCAGAAACAAGTTTGTAGCAGTAGCTATTTAGTACAATGACTTAGCTTAAAGAGGAGTTCTTCCTTGCGGATCTCCTCCTGAAGCAAGTAGACAAATTTATTCAGTGCTGTGAAGCCCTTTTAAACATAGGTTTTAAAATAGAATATTAACTGAAAAAAAAGAAGGTAAGTGGATTCAAATTTCAAATTTTATGCCTTTTTAGACATCAAACCTCCTTTTGAATTCTCTGACAAATGACAATGGGCAAAATCCCTTAGGGAAAGGCAACAGTGGCTACCTACAAAGCCAGAGGTCTGTAGGGGAGAGAAAGCTTTAAGCAGGTGCTCTCAGGTCACTCTAAATAAATAGATCATTTCTATTAAATTTGAGAAAAAGACACACTTTATGATAAGGAGCAGCCCTTCTCTTACACAGATAATAAAAATAAATGTAGCCATACATGAATGTAAACGATTTATTCTTTTTTATTAATTGAAAACATACTTGAAACTCCAACTCCTTCATTTAAACTGCTTTGTTCTTAAATTACACAGATTTTCCAAACATTTTCTACAACATCTTAACATCTTTTACTCTGCAGTTCTTTTCAAATTTTAATTGGGAGGGGAAGGCATCACACTGAGATGCCACTGGAGATAATGTAAATCTCTAAGATTTAAGTGAGTTAAAGAAGACAAAAATAGACATTTCTTCTCTGCAGCTCAGAAGCACTATCTTGAAAAATGACAAAATCTACTTCCTAACTTTTTGGAAATGCATGAATGTGTATATGTTTACTTTCTCCTCTTTTTTCCCCTCTACAAAATCACAGAATCATGTTGGAAAACACCTCCAAGATAATGCAACTCAACCTTTGACCAAACACCAGGATACCAACTAATTCATGGCACTAAGTGAATGTTTTCAGGGATGGGGGACCCCATTACCTCCCTGGGCAGCCTGTTCCAATGCTTAACCACCCTTTCAAGGAAAGAATTCTTCCTGATGTCCAACCCGCATCTCCCTGGCAAAGCTGGAGTCCATGAGGTCTTGTCCTATTCCTTGCTGCCTGGGAGAAGAGGCTGACCCCCACCTGGCTACGACCTCCTGTCAGGCAGCTGTAGAGAGCAATGATGCCCCCTCATCTGGATATGCAGCTTCTTGTTCTTGCACTCCTCACTATCCACATTGTTAACCCATCACCATTTTACTCTCAAAATACAAGGATTCAGCAAGATGGAGGACTGTATACTAAAAGCACACAAATGGTAAGCTCATAGGTCTTGATCCCTGTGCCTGGATCCAGTCTGCCCCAGAGGAGCTCAGATCTCCACTTGCAATTAAATTTGGTACACTGCATTTAGAATTTTGGGGGAATGTGAAAGATGAACTCAACCAAGTCCCAGGGTCTTGCTGGGTTTTATTCAGCAGTTTGTTAACTAACTGTATTTGAGAACATATTTTCACAGGAAGAGAAAAATACCATTTTTGACATAACTAATACCCTTCTGAAAAAATATTACTGCTTCAAAGTCCAGAGCCTTCAGCACTTTCCTATGGCAAGTTCACTAAGATGGAGGAACTGTATCAGCTCTTCTATCTGGAGGTTTTCTCAACAACTCCAGGCTGAGGCACACACACACACTGAAAAATACAAGTCTCTAGTCAGTTTGCCAGAAAATGAGCATTATGAAACTGGACTTCATCATAGGAATTGTTGGGCAACAATAAAAATAAGTCCTAATGCCAGCACTGTTGGTAAAAAACGGGGTACAGACAGTGATGGCTCCAGCATGAAAGGTTAGTTGGAGAGAGAAAGAAACAGATGCAAAGTATCTATGTATATTTAATGCATGAGAATAATTGATACCACAGGAAAGTAATCATTGATATTTTCTTACTATGTCTTGATGTCAAAATGACTTTGCCCTCCAGAATTAAATCTTTGCTCTAGAGGTCCTGAAGAGGTTTGTTTCTGTTCCCAGTGTTAAAAAAAATTTCCATTTGGAAAATGCAGACATTTAAGCTGCCAGCATTACAGATGGCAGATACAGATACCTTTCTTTGCCCTTGCTTAAAAACCTAGCCAAACTCCTTTTAACCAATTTGACACCTAGGTTTACCTTGTTTGAACTCAATAAGCAGTCTGAACTCTGTAATAATCTGATGTCTGCTAGACAGGCTCATTCTGTTCTCCTAAATCTAATCTGTGTTGGATCTGCCCACTATTAGGAAACTTCAACCTAGGGACTGTATGTAGAACTCTAATTTATTTACCAAACGCATTTAATCAATTCCACCCGACTGTTTTCCTTTTGCTCAATGTTTGATTACTTTTATGTCATCTATTAGATACGAGCTGATATTTTTTACAATAAGTGGGTTATCTGATAAGGCCAATTTCATGCCTCCCGTTAGATGAAGTGACATTTCAATCCAATTCTCTGACAAACTTAGATGAGGATACTGTGCCGTTTGAGCACATACAATGACAAGGCACTTGTCCTTTCAGCCTTTCTTATCAGAACAAACACTCAGGTAAATTGAAAACCTCCCCTTCAGGATTTATTTAAATAGAACAATCAATACTTTATTACACCATCCTCTGAAAGGCATGTAAGTTACCACAAACAAGTTTTCAAATAAAACCCCTTCTTTCCTCCCCGCTTTTTGAGGCCAGACTAATTGTTCACTGACAAGCTTTTTCTCATTAACTAGACAATATTCGTGTTTACTATTATTTAATAACAGAACAGACAGCTCTTTAATTGCAATTCCCCCCACCCCCATACTAATGAAACCTTGGTGTAACATGCTCACTCAGGTGAAAAAAGAAGACAAAAAAAAAATGAGAGTAAGAACACCTGGCAGTTTCTTACATGTCTTTCATTTTCAAGATGTCATTCCTATTCCTTTGTGATTGCAGGTTTGATTTGCAGCACCTGAAACCAGCAGCCCTTCTGCTCTTTTCAAGAGTTCTGGTACCTCACCTCCAGTGCCACACAACATCTTGGCACAACAGCACTACAAACCTTAAAGTTCTTTACACACGTAATTGGAATCTACTTAGAGTAAGCTCCTATTTAGTGAAACTTTGTCTACAGTGAAGTGGAATGAATGTTGTACAAAGTTCTAACCCACTCTACTGTGCAAACATCTTGACTTAAAAGCAAGTATATTTTGAAAAAAGCCCTATTCCAGAGCAGAACTTTTTGCAACTTGAGTTACAGGTTCAGTTAACCAGATGAAACAGACCATGATAAATGTGAAGAACTGATTTTCTTCAACTTAGGATGCTCTGTTTGACTCTCCTTCTCCTGTCATTCTAGCCATGTAATTCAGAGGAAATTCTTCTTAAGGCAGTTTAGTTACACAAGTGTAAATGAGAAGAGAATTAAATTCATTGTTTGTAACAAAGAGGGGGAAGTAATTACACCACTGTTTTTACATATACCATTATTAAGCCATCAGCAATTCACAAGTATACTAAACATTACATGCAGTGTAGGCATATGTACATCCTTCATGATTTACAGATAGTAATGGATTAAAAAATATATAGCTGCACTGAAATCAACCTGTTATCTTTGAAGTCTGCTAACTGATATTGCAGAACACCTGTTAAAAAATAGGAAATACCATTTCTTAATGATATGTCATCAATAAGAAAGGTACTTATTCATTAGCCCCTCATGCTGCTGTTCAGTACAGTCATCTAATGTTTTACAGCACAATGCTTAAAATGGGTCTTTTTGGGTCAGGAAGGAATGACCTGCAGGTGGTATCATAAAAGCTCCAACACAGGCAATGGGGATTACCATAATTACTTTGCCACTCTACAAGCAGTTAATGGGATTACACCCTAAGGCTATCCACTTGCTCACAGTGCCCAGTGCAAATTTTCTGAAAGAATCTGGGTAAGCACAAATGCTTTAATGATACGCTTCATAATTTCATCTATTGTACCTCAAAAGAAGCACTAACAAATTAAAACATCCTGAATCTAAGAGACTGAGAAGAAATTAACTCCTTTGGCTTACTGCACCTCTCCTCACTGATGCAGTAACTCCTCCCTCTACCTCCTTCAGGCAGTGCTCATTCCTCTTTGTTTTCACTGGTGTTAAGTCTGAAAGATGCTTCATCATTCCTACTGGGGTTATAGTCCATGCTTCTTTTCTTTGCTGACTTTCTTATGTATCTATTTTTGGCCATCTACTTTAAATTTTGGCCATTTACTTTTTCTTTTCATGCTTGGACTAAAATAACCCAATTTTTCCGCCACACCTTAAAATTATATTCTCATCTCACTCACTCTGTTTCTTTTTTTATCTGTCCATTCAAATAGCTCTTATGTTTTCAAGCTACAATTTGTTTTGTCTTGTTATCTTCATACTCTGGTTATTCCAAACATCCTTCTTTTGTCTGTTTCTCTTAATTTTCTCTACAACACATTCACTAAAACCCTATTCTTGCTTTTGGAAAATGGTTTATTCTTCATTATGGCTTTCTTGCATCCTCTTCTACTGGTGACAGACTATTCCCTATTCTACTTACATCTAAGTGTTCCTCACAGTTTTTAAAAACATCCCTCCATATACTACAGTATATGTATTTTATGTGTTCACTGAATTGTAAATCTTGCATATTTTGAAGTAAGTGTATTTTTATAATGCAATCTCCACAAAGGGGACAAGTAGCCATTATTATGTTCATACTTTAAATAAAAGCTTGTAAAGGTGTATAGGTCTAAACAGTGCATTTTTGGGAAATATTTAAAACAGCAATCACCAAGTAGCTAGTTAATTAGCCCTGGTTTCTTCCATCACTCCCTTGTTACAGCTGGCTAGTCTCTTAAGATTGACATAAATAAAATCTATTTACTGAACCTCTTATCAAGTTTAACAGGCTATGGGTGACATTCTTGCTGCATTAGCAACTGCAAGCCCTGATTCCATACAGGGAGCATGCAAACACTGATTTCTATGGTGAAGTACCTTTGACTATCAGTTCTGCATAGTTGGATACACCAACTCCTCCTTCCGTCCGGATCATGCAGCGATAGTTGCCAGCGTCCCGCTTCGTGGCATTCACCACACTAAAAAGAGCCACAAATCGTCGGGCATTGAACACTTTTATGTCCTTCAAAGGTGCATCCCGTACATAAATACCCTGGGCAAAGAAAATAAAATAAAAAGTATTATTACTCATATTAAAAAAAAAAATAAATACTGACAGCCCATTTTACTTCTCTCAAGTTCCCCAGGAGGAGAGGAAAGATAAAAGCGGATAGAAAGAAAGAAGTCTGCATGTTACTTTTACAGGTGTGACAGTGAGACTTCTCTGCCTTCCCATGCAAGTTAAACCATTCATCATGATTGGACAACCATCAACCTGTAACAGCTGCTTTCAACTCTTTATAGATTAAGTAATAAAAAGATTTGAGAACAATGTAACATTTACTTGCTTAGCTTGTTTTACACAAATACTTAAATTTGTTTATTTTTTAAAAAATGAAGCCTAGGATAGTCAGTCCGTGCTTTCTCTTCCCTTCTGGCATCTGCTGCCTAGGATATGCATTTTCCAGGGAGACATCAGTGGATGGTTCTCATAGCAGCACCCACCCAAGGGGCTATCAGCGACTCTGCTAGAAGAGACTAGGCAGGGATTTACCAGGTAAATGACCTAAAGCTCTCTCCACCTCTCACTTCCTCAGCATGGCACTGGAAAATGGGAATTTTCTGTTTCAGTGCAGTGTCTTGCTGTCAATTCAACACATTACATGTATGGCACAAGAAAATGAGCCCTGTAACAGATAAGGAGCACAAGGAGTGAAAAACGGAGGGGGGAAGACAGAAGAAGCCAGAGATGAGAACTTTCCATGTCCTTTGAAACAAAGATAATGGCATAGAGACTTGGCTCTCAAATCCTCATCAAAACTCATGCTCCACCTGACCATGAAATAGGATATGTGCACTATGAATGCTCAAAAACCCACAGAAAATGTGTAATGATTGAATTAGGAAAGCTGGATGGAAAAAAAATCATCAAAGCGACCACCAAAATGTACTGACAACATTAACCCAAACAAGCAAACAAGAAAGAAGTATTTTTCACACAATGCTATGTATTCCTACAAACCAAAACATGAAGAGAAACTGGCAAACCCCAACTAACACTTCACAAAAATCACTGTCTCCAGGAAGGCACATACACTATCAGATGCTACATAATAACAACAGGTATGTTTAGTGTGTTTCTCTGATTTGAGGAGCTTCAAGCAGGTCAAGGGTCCTGCACTATCAAGCTTCTATAAAACAACATACCTGGTGATGTCTGTTTTTCTGCCCGGGAGTCTGTAGTTTCTCCAGCAGAATTTAAGATATATAGAAAATACTGATCTCATTTTACTGTGATCTTATTTGCCACTAAATTGGCAATATCCTTGAAATACAAGTTATAACAAAAGAGTTTTAAACAACAGTCACACAAAATTAAACTCATCCACAAATCACAAAACCAAGTCGAAGTTAATCATGCTGTTAGAAAGAAGAAGCAACATAATTAACAATACATACTGATTCTAATGCACAGTAATGTAGAGTTATTTCCTCTTCAAAAGATAACATGGGTGATGTAAAGCTTATGTGAAAGAAAAAAAAAAGTTTTTAAGGTGTCCAAAGAAGAATGGGCTATCATGCCTTAAAAATTACTCAGTTGTAAATTATTGAGAATTACTTCAGATAATTGACAGCTCCTTAAGATTCCTCGAAGTTTGAGCTGCTGATAAAGCAGATTCTGTGACACGGCATCACAGTTACCAAAACCTAAACTTGGAAAGAAACATTTCAAACTATTATTTCAAAACTACTATTTTTACTAGTGTTGCCACTGTAAAGTCCTTCTAGCAAGAATGGCTGCCGATAACAGGAGATAAGCTGTGGGTGAATTAGGAGTTTGGAGAATGATTATTTCTTAAAAGCTACATTATTTCTTGCCTAATACAATAACTTAATTAATCCTGATAAGCAAAACTGCTGATCAATCACAAGCCATAAGCCAGATTTAAAGTATGTTACTACAGCTTTCAGGCTCTTGAAAGATCCTGTACATACCCAAATCTTGTGGTTACATTACACCCATCCATATCACTAGTCCCATTTTCCTAGATGCAACATCAGGAAGGCATGCAACATGCATGCAGGTTATTTTATCCTGGCAAGAAATAGGTAAGTTATTCCCTAGGGAGGAACATACTGCCACACACTGATTAATTCTAGCACCTAAACTAGCTCAGCTCATTTAGAGTGTGAACATGCTCCGCTGCTCTACAGCCTGCACAGTACATCCTCCCATCCACGTGGGGAACCTGCAACCACAATTTACCAGGACTCTTACAAGTTACCATACAACTGAGTAACTGTGTAAATATTTTAAAATATCAATATCTTGCTGTTCCCACAGAGAAGGAGATGAAGGGAAAGGACTAGGAAATGACACTGTAATTTCTGCCTTAATCTGCAGTTCATGAAGAGGGGCAATCCTGCCAAGATATGATGCATACACAGAACCTGCTGGCCCTACAGAGAACTGTCTCCTACCACACCGTCCCCTCAGACCTCCAAGTGGCTGGTAGAAATCCTGAACTTCACAGTCTGGGTGTTCAAAGAAACTGCCAGCAGTCCTTGAAGGCAACTGCTCCAATACCCAGCCCCATAGGATGTATTTCCCATCCTTTTCCTGCATATCTAGAATGGAAATTGGAACTAATCAATGCACTGTAGCAGTAACAATAAATTACTATTTCACTTGGGTCCCATAATCTTTTTCACCTTCCGCTGATTCTCAAATATACTAATCTCACCTGATTTTGAGTGTTTTAACTGCTGTTCTACAACAGAAAATCTTAGTTTGATCAAATAATTGACTTACATGGCTTTGTGACACATGCCATTGATTCACATACCAATAATTTTAACTGAAAAAATAGAAGCCAAATCAGACTTCAGGAGACGCACATCACCTGCTCATATGAAAAAAATAGAGAAACCTTAAACGTAACTCAGCTTGGCTCCACAGAGGATTTGAGCATATTTTCCCTCTTATCAAAATCCAGGTGAGAAAAGGTTATTAATGGTGGCTTCAAAATTAATGAAAGAGTTCTGGAATAAAAAGCCGTTATTACTATAACAAAGCTGTAAATATATGGGAGATTATTATCCATAAAGATTATCTTGACTGACTTCTCTTGAACATTACAAACTCATGGAGGCAAAGTATAGAGTGTCTAATTATATGTTAGAACTCAAATAGTCCCACAGAATCACTACCATGACATTTTTTACTAGAACTCAAAGGAGAAGAAATAAGCCAATTTTTTTTCTTTAGTCTCTTTGGGGAGAAATACTTTCAAGGAAAATATAGTGTCTATAACAGACAAAGACAAAGAAACATAATTGCTTTACGTTCCACAAGAAAAAAATACAGCCCAAGAGAGCAAGTTTTCCCTCCCTTCTGGGATGACAGCAAATGAGTAGGAGAACTGCCTAATTGATTTAAGCCTAAGCATAAATGAACAGTAATGAAGGTAATGAATTCAAGTATAAAAAAAGTTCAATCTATAGGCATTGAAGAAGACAGTTACAAAGGCTGTAAAAAAAATATTTAAAAAAAATAATCTCACACCTACAACTTCTCCCAAACTCTTATTTCAGCAGTGGACAAATGGCAGAAGAGTATTTTTAGTCAGAAAAAATGCTATTTACAATTTGATCTATGACTACAGAATCATTTCTGTTGTAACTGTACCCACATACCCAGCTTCACTTCCTTTATTTGTGATTCACATTTTGTTTTACTGCAATGACTTCAGTAAGCTACCCAGGTATGGTATCTTGTTTCCAGTATGTAACAGGCCCATTTTAGCTCACTGTATGATAAATTACAAGTTCTCAGTGCTGCGTGCCAACAGAACGGCTAAAAAAAACTTATCAAATTAAAATTTGTTTATTAAGCATGCTAGTACATGCAGCTACAATTTCTGTAGAAAGAACTATTTTTAGTAGCCTTCTGAAAAGTAAGTTTTCATTCCTCACTAGTACAACAATCTGAACTCCCACAAAGAAGAGTTCACTTATGATATACCGTTTTACTAGCTATAGTAATTAAAACTTTAATCACAGGTTTTTTGAGATTCTGAAATTTACTAGTAGGTCTTAAGAACTCTCATTTTTTACATGAAAGCCTGAGTCTTCCCAAATACATGATATTTTATTGAAAAATAAACAAAAAAATGACAAGTCTGTAATTTACTAACCCCATTCCAGAAACGAGGATAAAATTCATGATTTACAATATAACACTACGGTACTGGTATTAAGACCTACTAGCACAGGTTGTTGGAGCAAATTTGTAGCATCCTGTGTTCTGGGTGGGGCTTTTTTTTTTTGTTTCATTTGTTTATTTTTTTATAATATAATTTAAAAATAAATAAACTGTTCTTTTAACTTTCTTTACTTTAGCTCTGCTTTGCCAGACAAAAGTCTGAGGCTTTACTACTGATTAGGGCTGTTAGCTTTTCCTGCCTCTGGGAGTTGGAGAGCTGTGTGAACAGGATACTTCATTCTTTACAAAGAGGAAGCTGCCATAATCATTTAATGTTAGACCTGCTTGGACTACAAAGGCCACATCCCCTGGGCAGAGCTATCTCACCTCCTTAGAACACAAGAACTATGGTCACAGAATAAACACTGAGATACAGAAATGAAAGCGACTGATTCCACTGGCTGCAGAGGAACCTGTGCATTTTCAAATGCTCAGAGAAAGCTTTCAAAAAATACCAAATACCTATATGAAAAAATGCTACTTAAGCCAACTAATGAAAATACATAACTGGTAAGTCATTTGTAAGAATAAATTTTCTATTAAACAACAAGTTATTTAATATATAGGGTATAAAAATAAGCTTAATTTAACTTCAGGATTTACACAGCTTGAAAACCCCATATTCCTAGTACCAACATATTAAATGCATATACAGACAGCTAAAAGCACTTTAAAATGCACGTTATTTTTCCATTTTAGGCAAGTTAGAATGAAAAGAAATAGGTTATAGTTATTTAAATCACACTTACTGGCTCTTCTAGGCAATGAACTAACTCTAAGTCTATTAAATGAACAGCAATTTATCAGCAACAATCTATATATTAAACATTTCAGAAATACTTTTAACAAAAACATAGCAGCAATTCGAAGGTATTGAACTTCAGGGATGCTGCATTCAGCACTACCAGCGATAGTCACTCTCAAGGCATGTATCAACAATTTTGTGAGAAGAGAGTTAAAAGGAAACATCAGTCACCCTCTGTCCATAAAGGTAGATTAGGCAGCTTTTCATACTTTTAGCAGAAGAAAAGGTTTGCATTATCCCACTTCCAAATACGCACATTTATAAAATTGTGATTAGAGTTATACCAGTGGGATCTCAAATAAAAGCAGCAAGGCCAGAAGCAATTTTTCTTTAAAATATGTTTAAAATCTAAATCAAATAGTAATTAATACCTCAGGAAAATTGCTTTGCAGAGTTCATATAATTCCAGTAACTAAGATGGCTACCTCTGAATTTCTAGATTTGTGTTCATAACCAACACAACTGTCAGTCTAGATTAGAGCCATCACATATCCTGTGATTATCCTTTATTTATTCCATCTGTCTAAGTTAACAGCTATATTTCATTCAAGTAATAAGGCCATGATGGAAAAAGATTATTATTGTCCTATTTGGAATTATTCTTCTATGAGACAGAATTGCACTCTGCAGGTGTAACTAATGGGCATTCAAGCAAACTATTATTATTTTACCTTTCAAGAAAGGTTTCTCTTTTCAGTAATTTAATGTTTGATAACTGAGCCTTTTCTTCAAATCACACAGGCCTGCAGAAGTCCCTGTTTATTATGAGTAAATCTAAATATGGGCTGGAGCTGTCAGGTAGTACCATAAAACACTATTTAAGTTACACATGGAGTAGTCACATCAAATATTAAGCCCTGACATCTATTTGAAGACACAGATACAAACATAGAAAGTAAACAAAGACAATGCATTTTCTGGAGTCATTAAATTCTGTGTAATTTAACCAAAGCAGTCACTCTCTACTCATGTACTGAAATTATTTTGTATCATTCTGACAGGAGAAAATCTGTTATCATTACACAGACATTTTAGAAGAAAGAAAAATCAACCCAAAAATGAAACTCTTGTTCAATCTATTTCTTATTTTTCCTTTAAATTCAAGAGCATCTAAGAAGAGTTTATCTCCTCTAACAATTTGCCAGTGCTCACAAAATATGTAAAATTCAAAATTTTCTTTCAATTCATTTTTAATAGCACACAATAGAATATAAAATGAGTTGTAGGAAACTACAGCCTTGGAAACATCTGGAGAAAACAAAGTACCAGGAAATATCTATCTAACACTTATTTAATACTTTGGATAAAAATTATGGCAATGATCCATGTATCTACTATGCATTTTGTTGAACTCGCAGACCTACTGTATTTTAATTCTTTGAAGTACATAACACTTAATACTTCTCATCATCCTTCTATTTGTGTTTAAAATTCCAAGAGGTAGTATGAATACCTTGCTAAAAACATAGAAGAGAACATATACAGGAATTTAAATACTCTGGGGCTTGGCATTCTGCAGATGCCAGGAGGGGCTAGAAAGGAGCAAAGTGATGAGGAGAAAATGAGGAAGCAGAGTTCATTAGCTTAATTTTCATTGGTACACACCATACAAAGCATAGCAATGCAGGTCTTTGTCTGCCTTTTCTATGCAACTACATGACAGGAGACTTAAAAACCAGTGCACTCATGCTCCACATTCCCTTCACTGCAGAAGTGTTAATTTTAGGAAGGAAGGCAGCATGGGAAGAAAAAGTTCTGGGGCCATTCTGAAGTCTATTCCAAAGTTTAACACAGTAAGAATAGCAGGCAAACCCAAAGCAACACTGAGTCCTACAAAGCAGGTAAGGAAGAAGCAGCTAAGAAAGAAACACATACAGCTTTGAGGATGCCAAATCATGAGGCGCTCAACTACTGCCTCCTGGATCAATTCTTCATAACGGGAGGAATGAATGGTGAGAACAGAGGCAGAAAAGCTGCAATAAACCCCTCAATACTGACCGTGCAGTCTATGAATACAGACAACCAAGCAGTAATAATCAGTAGTAAAGAAGGCACACGTGGGTTCATGTAACAGGGAAGATGATATAGAGGGGTTTGGCTGCAGGGGTTTCAGTCTTAATTACTGAGACAGTCACAGTTTAGCAGCTTCCTCCCCAACACTCACCTTTCTCAGTGGTCTGTTTCCTTCCCATCGTGTTCTCCTTGGATTTAATTTAAACTTTGGTTCTCCTTGCCTCAAAACAGCTTCAACAACCTTTATTCTTTATTTAAAAAAAAAAAAAAAGCTTCTCCTCAACTCCAATTTGAAAAAGCTACCTTCCTCCCAGCAGTAAGTTTGTACATTTTACCTACAGTATTCATGGTAAAAGTCATTATTTCTTCCTCCCAAAAGTCCAGCATAACACAGAAAATTTACTGAATTTATTTCATCAGTTCCCTAATCCTTGCATGTCCTTGACTGATTCTACTTCTGCTGAACAGTGCTTCATATCAAGGCAGTCTTCAGGATCCAGAAACAGGCCAACATCCTGCACTCTTGAAAGGAAAGCTGAATTTAACCAGCCCTCTGTGGCACAGGTCAACTGTTTCATTATCTTATGTCTGCTAATCACATTTTATAATTTAACACTCCAGAATAACTGGAAGACTAACACATCACAAGGAGTTTCTTGGAAAGTGAACACTTGGGTTACTTAATTTTATAAATCAGACAAGAATTTCAAAAAGGTTTGACCTTTCAAAAAGGTTACCCCTGATAAAGGTAATCCCAGAATAACTTCTCTTATGGGTCAGTTCATCATATGAGAATATATATATGGGTATGGAGGAAGGGAAAGGTTTACATGTATCCCCTCTGACTTATGTCCATGACTGTTTGCAGATAAGCAAATTTTCTGCAAATCAATGTATGTAGCTAATTCATTAATATTTGGTAGCTTCTGAACACCTGAGATACATATCAAAAACAGGGAGAAAAGGAAGAAGAAACAAGAACCATTATTACCTGCTACCACAAGTATTTTGTCCAGAGTTCAAGTTTTGTATCATCCTTGTAGTACAAAAATAATAACAGCTCTCTTGCATGGCAGTTCTGAGACTACAGCTCTAACATGCAAATGCAGAATATCAAAATCCACTAATTGTTCAGGTTACTTGCAAACAAACCCTGCCAAGCTTTCACCAGGTCTCAAAAGGTTTTGCAGTCTTGTCCATAACGAAGTGGATTTAACAGAGTTTACAGTGTAACTCTAAAAGCAAAACTTCCACAGTTGATCAGTGTTGCAGATTTACTTCTTCTCTCAAGTCTCTTTTGGACACTGGAGATTACCAAAGAGACAGCAGATGAGGGACAGTATTTTTGTGATAAAAAGGCTTTTTCAAACTTTAATGCCTCTATTAAAAATTTTCAGACCCCATATTACCATCGTAAGCAGGAACAGTTGGGTATACTAGTTGGATACCAAATGTACATTTCAGTGTCACAAGCAGACTCTGGGCAGAGCAGACTCCACCTCTCCTAGACAGGTGATGAAGGAAGGCTTTGGAGGACACCACCCATTTTCACTCCTTACAACCTGATGGATGACCAGCACCACTACAGAGGAAAGCACATCTTCCCTCTATCTATGCTACTTTTTTCCTACTGCATCAAGGGCTGCTTACGGTTTTAGGGTTTTAAATAAAATATTCAAAATTGCTGATATCCCTTTAAGTTTCTTTTTTGGCATCACTACCAAAATGGTCTGTTGTGCTTATTGACCTGAAGAGTTTCTGATTTAAGGGTTTTAAGTAATATCAGAACATAAAACTTCACAACTTTCAGTTAAGTATTTTAACCAAAATTCTACTATTTTGTGTAACACTTACACACCATTTAGGAATGATGGGGCTGGTACACGATGATGAAAGTGATGTTTATTCTTCCACCTACCCCTATCAGAATTACTTTAGTATTAATAACAAAATTCACAGACATTCCTTCATGATTTGGCTTTTTTGTGCCGTGCGTTCCAGTCTGGGTGGATTGAGAGGCGTAGCCTTGTAGAGCAGCTTTGCTGGCCAGGCTTCCTCAATATCTGGAGAGACTGTAAGGCTTATTTCTGGCTCCACTGTTACAGGGGCACCATCTCCTACAAGTCATGGAAGGCTATAGATTCAGAGTGGCTGCTGCACTAGCAGGCATTTGACTTTTTCCAGCTGTGCCTTTAACTGCTCATTTTACAAGGGAAGAGTACACAGCACCTGCTGTACCACTTAGTGCTGCTGAAGTGAGCCTGTAACAGAGAACTTGGTGTCCAAAGAGGAAAGCCACCATTAATGGACATTCCCACCACACTCCAAACACATCCAGCTACATACAGCTTAGTAATTAAAGCACTAGACTCAAAGGTTTCTGCCACCTCCAAAATCTCACCAAAGTCAAAACACTTCACAGATAGATCAATTTCAAGATGATATTTTGCTTCTTGCATATGTTCACTGGGATTTATCATTAAAAATCTACAATTAATTAATTTCTCCTTGTCTCTGGTATCACTAAATATTAAAGATACAGTAAGAGAAATCTTAGCATCAGAGAAGCATTAGTAAAATCTATATTTAGACAAGAATAAAAAATGTAAAAAAGTGTAGTATATGCATCAGATAATTCACATGTAAGGTAGATAATGAGGGAAAAGGTTTCCCCAAAGATCACAGCTCCTCAGACGCTGGCTAACACAACCACAATACATATCACAAGCCTCCTACACTCTGTTCTTCATAGCCATTCTTCTGCCATATTGTAAGATTTCTGTGCAATTACTGAAAAAAACCTTAAAACTGATTAATTACAATTAATAGAAAATACAGGATATATACTGCAAAAAAAGAAGTAAATATATACATGAGTGGTGAAGGGGACACAAAGAAATTAACATTCCAAAACCTGGAAATAATATTAAATAATCACCAGAACTAAAAAAAAAAAAAAAAAAAAAAAAAGATTTGACTTTCACCTATGCAGTTATGTAATGTATAGTGTCCTGTCCTATAGGATATTAATTGTTCTTCTGAGAGTAAAATTATCTCAGCTTATCTACTAAAAACATATCAGGATGGATATGCTTCAGGATGCATGGAATCTTGGCAAAATATTTTGCTGACTGTCATTAAAGTTCTTCTCAAGGCAATGTACTCTTAGACAATTTGCAGTGCACTAGGTGGTTTGACCAGTCTTGGAAGACTGAGCTATTCATGAGCAGGTGGAAAAATGGTCTTGTGTACTCCTGTAGTACACAAATGCACCTACTCATCAAAAAGCAAATAATTTAGTATTCAAAAGAACATCTTTAGGCCTATCTCATTGTACAGTTTACATTAATAGTTCCACCTGTTTGTGTTACGAAGTTGTAAGACACATGTATGATATAACATACTGCTTCATGATCAAAATGGCCACAACATTTTTTTCCTCAAGTGCTTCAAAACGTGGCAATGAAAGTTATAATTATGGGAAAGTCTCAACAAAAGTCTCAACAACAAAAAATTCTTACGGAAGTCCAGAACTTCATTCACCTTCTGGGTTACTGTATGCAATTTACATAAACAAGCACACAGACACACACACAAAATTTTGTATATCCTATAAATCTATTTGATTTTCATCATCTGCAAAGAGTAATTTCACTTGTTCTACATTCTTACAAGGATGTTTTTGATATCTGTCATTTGGGTATGTTTGTATTCCTGGGGAAAACAATTTGCTTTCCAGAACTCCCTCTGACATAGGACTATATATCTTCCTTTGAAAAAGTAATAAATAATGCATACAGGTAGTTTTGTATATAGATGAATAAAATTTTTCATAGTCTTCATACCTTCAGCCAAAGATTACTGAAGATAAAAAAATACACTGAATAAGGTGAAAGATAGCTTTCAAGAAAGACAAAAAGAAAAGCAAAATCCAGGAAATAAACTATTTACCTAAGGTAGAAGAGAGATTGGCCATTAAAGTGATACTGTTCTTAGTTTCTTGTCTGCCAATGAAGTAGTATACATTCTGCATGCATAAACCAAGGTATGAAAGATTTCACCCTCTCCCCTTTTATCAAAAAAAACATCCATTAGTCTCTTTCTACTGGTAAATCTGATGATGCTGATTACTATGTCAAGACATATCCTGAGATCCTATTGTTATCTGCTCATCTTCAACAAATTTCTACTTTTAGTTCTCTATTTCTGCAATACAATTTGTGTGTCTGAGAATTATATTTTAAAGTAACTATTTACATTTCAACCGTGTTTCAGAAGAAAGCCAGGAAAAATAAATTAGTGCAATGAAGTGATGACCTGCCTTTTTCATCACCTATAGCTTTCCACTCTTTGAGAAACCTCTCTCAAGAAAGGCTACTAACACTGAGTCAGAGCACATGTCTGAAAAATGCAATTGCAGTACCAAAAGATTGTATTTGATATTAAAATGGAATTTCATTATATCTGGGTATGATTTGACAGCAATTTCCTGTAAATAATATTGTAGCTCACTCAAAGAATAAGCAGCAAATAGAAGCAATTGAATGAACCCTCTGCAAATAATGAGGAGAAGCAGATGAGGATGGGAAAATGAAGAAATGGAGACAGGCCTAAGAAGCTAAGGAAAACCAAGCCAATTCCTTGCAAGCCAATACACTGCACCAAAAGCAGATTACTTTCAAAAAGGAATTCTATGCCCTCTCTCCTATAATTCAGATTTGTGTTTCCTATGCCAATTTATTGGACACTAATAGGATTTTCAGAAGAGTGTCTCAGCTGCTTTCATTTGACTATTAACGGTTCAGTGTTGCACCTGTTCATTTCTTTCCAACAGTGGGAGCACAGGAATGACATTTTTGCTCAACCATTCAGTAGGAGAGAAAGAGTCATCCCATACTGGCAAGAACCTGTGTTGTTCACAGATGTGGAAAAGAAAATGTAAGCAGATTAGACAGATTTTTTAATTGTAGAAATTCCAATTTATTTTTAAGGTATGTTTACATTAAGAAAATAAGCTTGTGGAGATGTGAATTCATAAACATACAATCTAACCAGTGACCTTATGACCAATGACAAGACACTCATTACAATGGCAAAAACAAACTTGTGTGATAGCATGTGGTTTTCTTGAGTCCTTTCATTTGAATTTATCCTGAAATGGTATCATTGAAAATACCCACAATTTGCTGTCAGATTATCTGACAAGCTTGTGATCATACCTCATGAACTAGGGAGTATGGCTGCCTAGTGGAATGAAGAAAAATGTTGTTCTGCACTATGCAGTAGGTAAACAGCTTTCTTCCCTTTCTGTCTTCCCTTTCCCAAAAGAGTAAATACTGATCACAGCATCATGAAACAAATTTCATGCCTCAGTAGTCTAATTTGGGCAGCTAACATATGAATTTAGATTCCCTCAAGGCCCTTTCAATTGCAAAAAGTTCTACAATACTCTATAAATTAACAGACTTCATGTTCCATAGGGAATAAGACTAGGAAAGAATTGAAAAGAGGGGAAAAAAAGAAAAGTGATGGAAATAAAGTATGATTTATGGATTTCACTTAGGATTGCTTCAA